>NC_069082.1:62998230-63669049 GCF_025698485.1 Gossypium arboreum
GTAGCTTATGCGTCGAGGCAATTGAAGCCACATGAGAAAAATTATCCAACCCATGATCTTGAATTAGTTGCCATCGTATTCGCTTTGAAAATATGGCGACATTACTTATTTGGTGAGAAGTGCCATGTATTTTCGGATCACAAAAGTCTCAAATATTTGACGACTCAAAGAGATTTGAATCTGCGACAAAGACGTTGGCTTGAGTTGTTAAAAGATTATGAGCTTGTCATTGACTATCACCCAGGAAAGGCTAATGTGGTTGCGGATGCTTTAAGTCGTAAATCACTTTGTTTGCTTCTGACGATGAATGTACACTTGTCCGTTCTATCGATAATGTGTTAGTAGCGTAATTAAAGGCCAAACCATTGTTGATTCATCAAATTCGTGAAGCTGAGAAAGTCGATGATGAATTGGTTGCAAAACGGGCTGAATGTGTTTCGAATATGGAATCAGAGTTTCAAATTGATGATGACGATTGTTTGAGGTTCAGAAGTCGTTTGTGTGTTCCAAGAAATTCAGAACTTATCTCGACAATTCTGAACGAAGCTCATTGTAGCCGAATGTCAATTCACCCGGGGAGTACGAAAATGTACAACGATCTGAGACGTCAGTTTTGGTGGCATGGTATGAAACGAGACATATCCGATTTTGTTTCGAAGTGTTTAATATGTCAACAAGTGAAAGCGGAACATCAAGTGCCTACGGGTTTACTTCAGCCAATCATGATACCTGAATGGAAGTGGGATCGAGTCACGATGGATTTTGTATCCGGATTGCCATTGTCATCAAGCAAAAAGATGCGGTGCAGGTTGTTGTTGATAGGTCGACAAAGTCGGCTCATTTTATCCTCGACGTATGGATTACTCCCTTGACAAGCTAGCTGAAATGTATGTATCTCAGATTGTAAGGTTACATGGAGTAACCATTTCTATTGTGTCAGATAGAGATCCGAGATTCACATCATGATTTTGGAAGAAATTTCAAGAAGCTTTGGGTACCAAATTGCATTTTAGCACCGCTTTTCATCCCCAGACCGATGGTCAATCTGAGCGGATAATTCAAATACTCGAGGATATGTTGAGATGTTGCATTCTTGAGTTTAGTGGTTCGTGGGAACGGTATTTACCCTTGATTGAATTCGCTTACAACAATAGTTTTCAATCAAGCATTAAGATGGCACCTTACGAGGCTTTGTACGGTCGTAAATGTCGTACACCATTATTTTGGACCGAACTCAATGAAAATAAAATTTTTGGAGTTTATTTGATTAAAGATGCTGAACAGAAAGTAAAAATAATCCGTGAAAGTCTGAAGGTAGCTTCAGATCGTCAGAAGTCGTACGCGGATTTGAAATAAAAAGACATTGAGTATCAGGTAGGAGACAAAGTGTTTCTTAAAGTTTCACCTTGGAAAAAGATACTCAGATTTGGCCGTAAGGGCAAATTGAGTCCGAGGTTCATTGGGCCGTATGAAATATCCGAACGAATTGGTCCAGTTGCATATAGATTGATTTTATCCCCTGAACTCGAAAAGATTCACAACGTTTTTCATGTTTCGATGCTTCGACGTTATAGATTCGATCCTTCGCACATAATTAATCTATCAGAGGTTGAAATTCAATCCGATATGAGTTATGAAGAAGAACCGATTCGTATCCTAGCTCGTGAAGTGAAAGAATTACGAAACAAAAAGGTTCCTTTAGTAAAAGTGTTATGGCACAAGCACAGGATGGAAGAAGCTACTTGGGAACCCGAGAACTCTATGAAAGAACGATATCCTAACTTGTTCACTGGTAAGATTTTCGGGGACGAAAATTTCTTATGTGGGGGAGAGTTGTGACAGCCCTAATTTGACCCTAGTCGGAAAGTGGTTTCGGGACCACGAAACCGAGTCATAAAAATAATTAACAGTCATATTTGATGCTTATTATATATGAATATGCATGTGTGAAAAATTCATACTTAAATTTTGTATATAGTATGTGAAATTTATTAAATAGGACTTGTATGAGAAAATTTAGAAATGTGCTAGGCAAATGCTAAAGTGGCCTATTAATATATGTTGGAAAGTGCTTGTACTTGCATGTCAAATTAGCCAAACTATAGGTAGTGGCCGGCCATGCTACAAATTATATAATCAAATATGAATTTTCTATTAACTTTAATTAGCTAGATGCCATATTATCATGGATGAATGTAATAAAAGAAAGAAATAATAATTAAAGGAAGGAAATGGGTGAAAGAAACAAAGTCTTCATCCATGTTTCTTCCTAGCCGATTCTAAAGAAAGAAAGAACAACCATTCGGTGATCTTGAACTCAAAATAAGGTGAGTAGTTCATGCTAATTTTTGAAATTTTAGTATATTTTGAGTTAGTTCTTAAGTTCTTTGCTTAACCCATGACAAAATTTTGAGTTGGGTAATGTCTTAAGCTTTCGGCCATAGTAGAAATTAAGGAGTTAGATTGTTTTTTTTTTTTGTGGTTATTTGAAGTTGAACTAGTTAATACTTAAGTGTTAGTATTTGTACATGAAATAGATGAATGCGGATTTGTTGAGTTACTTGAACAAATTCGGCTTTGTAATTGATTTTTTTTTAGTATAAACCTTGAGTAATGCTAGACATAGATTTTGGTTTTGATAGTGCTTATATGAGTTTAATTAATTCAATTTTGATAATATAATGATAGCTTAAGATAAACAACATTCGGTTATGAATTTTTGTGTTAAATCGAAAATGGATGCTAGTTGAGCTATGAACAATTACTTAATAACGAAGAGAATATAAGCTTAATGCTAAAGTAGCATTCAACCTCGGAGTAAGTTAAATTAGTAGGAAAATAAATTTTGAGATGGAAAATTATGTGTTTGACTAAAGAAAAGAAATCGTTGAAGAGTGTTTGTGAACATGGTAAGTGTATTCGGTTTAGTGAGCAAATGAAACAAAAATTTGGAATTTGATTTTTTTTTATATGGGTATGTATGACCAAGTATATTCGGCCACATAAATAATATAATTACATGATGTTATATTATGATTATTGAGCTTATGTATGTGGGTGCATGTATATCTAGTAATATAATGACATTTGGTTTTGATAGTCGATTGATAAGTTATTACTTTAATTACAAGAGCATTTGGTGAAAGTAACATTTGTGTATGAACATATATTAGTTATGAAATCGGTAGGTTTAAGACTAATTGTGGTAATGATAATATATTAAAATGAGATGGATATTTGATTACCGAATGTGAATAATAAGTAAACACTATTGATCAAAATATTAAACATCTCTATTTATACTTATTTAGCTCAAGAGCAAGGGGGGTCAAAGTTGGATAGGGGAAAGGAAAAAGTGATCGAATAGCTGTTGAAATCGTTCGACAACATCCGAGGTAAGTCTTTAAGTAATGGAACTTAGCTTATGATTTGATAAAGCAATTATATATATATGCATATATGTGAATGTTAATCGGGTTTAAATCCGAGCTTGGTCTCGAAGGGCTTTTGAGCCGATGTCATAATCCGAGCTTGGTCTCAAGGGCTTTTGAGCCGGTGTCATAACCGAACCTAGTTTCAAGGGCCTTGGGCCAATGTCATAATCCGAGCTTGGTATCGAAGGGCTTTTTGAGTCGGCGCTAAGAATCGGGCTTGGTTAGAAGGCGTCGTGACGGCATAATATTGAGTTGAAAACTCGTAAATATTCGCATCTGAAAAATCCTATAATACATGTTGAAACAATTTTGAACCAATGTGTTACTTACAAGAAGATAACTAGGTAAGTAATTTACTCTCGTTGAGAATATGATTATGTTAAATTATGACTTTGAAATTGGTGGGGATGCTTAGACCATTGTTTAAAATCATTGAACGTTTATGATCCGATTATGATGTATGAGTTCAATTAGAGAGTTCAACTTCACAAATGTGAGATGTAGGTGTATATGCATGAGATTGACACGAAATGTGAGATGATCGTATTCGACTATAGAATGAATTTAGTTGGATATATATATTGCTTTCACCTTTGTGATATGAATGATAAAAGTAGTACCTTAGTTATTTTCTATTCGGCCAAAGGATGAAACAAACAAACTTAGATATTATTATGCCATTCTTTTAAATGATTTCATTATTTAAAACTTACTAAGCATCGAAATGCTTATTCTTTTGCTTTAATTCTCGGTTTTATAGATTTTGTTCGTCAGCTATCGGACTCGGAAGTGTCAAAGTCAAGTCATCCACACTATCTAAGCCACTTTTGGTACTCTTCAGTTGAACTTGATAATGGCATGTATAGGGCTGACCCTTGTTGTTGATTAAGTATCTTTTGGTAATGTATATTCAGATAGCCATGCGAAAATGGCTTGTATATTTTGAGTATAACATTATGATCATTTTGTATATATGGTCTTATGATATGGTTATTAAGTGGTGTGGAGATGTTTGGTAATGATTAGCCATTGGAATGGTCAATCATGGTCCTATTGGTGCTACGTATGTCATGGCTAATCGTAATTATACTTGGAAATAATGTATGTCAAATTACTAGTTGATTCATGGAAAACTATGAAATAGGTAAAATTTACCTTAAAATAGATGCTAACAGCAGCAGTGATGTGAATTTGAAAAATCACTAAAAATAGTATAAATGGAATTAAATAATTAATAAATTATGTAATTGAATCTTGATGAGTCTAATTTCATATGAAAGAAACGAAACGACCATATGAGCCGTATTTTATGAGATGTTTAAGTTTTCGTGAAACAGGGCCAGAGCGATTTCTGGATCCCCTGTTCTGACTTTGGAAATTCACCATAAATTAACCAGAGATAATTATAAGTTATACTTTATATGTACAGATTCCTTTTTGAGTCTAGTTTCATTAGAAACAAACGGCATAAGTATTGAAGCCCTGTACAGGGAGATATCTAAGTCGTAATGCATGAAGGTCAGAGTAGTCGAACCCTGAAACAGGGGAGACTTTAACTAATAAACTGTACTAATTGGACCGACCAAAAATTCTAGAAAAAAATTACTAAATATATGTATGAGTCTAGTTTCAGGAAAAATTTACGGAATTGGATTTCGAGTTTTGGAACTCGAGATATGATTTTTAGAGTGACTGTGATGCAGTTAGCCAGCTCGTCTGGAAATTTTAAAAATGAATTGTATGAGCTGTTTAAGTAAGGAATTAAGTCCGTTAGCACCTCGAGTTCGACTCCGGCAATGGTCTCGAGTACGGGGTGTGGCAGTTTTATACTGGCTCACATATCAACACCGATGCCATGTCCCAGACATGGTCTTACACTGGTTTATATATCAACGCCGATGCCATGTCCCAGAAATGGTCTTACACTGGATCTCATTAACCATGGTGTCATGATATCCAAATCCTAAGCATTTCTTAGGGTCCTCTGGGACTTTTGAGATACCAAGCTATCATCAAGTTTTCATTGAATCATCATAAGCCAATTTCGTTAGGGCATACATACATGTGTCTTATAATATCAAATATTAAACACATAGTAATGGAATTGTTGAATTACTTACACATAACTTACAATTCATGTAATATCAAGCATTAACATTCAAGTATGATATTGCATTATTATTATCACACGAACTTACCTCGATACCAAAAATGGTGAGGAATGACTTAACCGTCAATTTCTCGTTTTTCTCCTGTTCTAGGTTTGAACCTCGTTTTCTTTGATATATAATGTCACATTTAATCTATTTATTAGTCACATTAGTCAATGTGATCCAAAAATCATACTATGTCAAAATTATATTTTTGCCCCTAAACTTTATCATATTTACACTTTTGTCCCTAAGCTCGTAAAATGATTTTCATTCAATTTCTTTGTACTTTAAGCCTAGCCGAATCATTTTCATAACTATAGTAGCCCACAATTTCCACTAAATCACACTTTTATGACACTTTTATATTTTTTTACAAAGTGGTCCTTTTAGACATTTTCACCGAAAATCACTTAGTAAAAGTCGTTTATTTAACACCCAACATTCATTTTCTACCATTAGACATCAAAACACATGCATGTCACTCATGGGTAAATTTTTAAACATGAACCCTAGTTCAAAATACTGGTAGAGATAGGTAAATTGAGTTACGGGGACTTTAAAAATGTAAAGAACATTAAAAACGGGGCTAGGATGCACTTACTATGAAGCTTGGAAGCTTGAACCAAACCCTAGCCATGGCTTCCATGGTAGATTCGGCTGGAATAAGAAGAAGATGAACAATTTGGTTTATTTTGGCTTTTAATTCTTTTAATTATCAGATTACCAAAATACCCCTAACTTAAAAATATTCTATTTCACCTATTTCATGTCCATTTTGTCCAAAAAAAATTAAAAAATGGTCTAATTACCATATAAGGACCTCCAATGTAAAATTTCATAACAATTGAACACCTCTAGCATGTAGAACTCAACTTTTGCACTTTTTACAATTTAGTCCTTTTGACTAAATTGAGTGCCCAAACGTCAAAATTTTTGAACGAAATTTTCACGAAATCATTTTGTGATATTGTAGACCATAAAAATAATTTTCTTACGTCAGATTTGTGGTCCTGAAACTACTGTTCCAACTAGGCCCAAAATCGGGCTGTTACAAAATTGGCACCAAACAACCAACTTATACATACCAAAATCCATTTCTAAACATTTAAACAAATATCAAACACAAGTCCACCTATACATGCCATTATAATGTTTTCTAAAACATTAAGAACTACCGATATAATCATTGGATAGTATGATAGATCTCCGACAAACTTCCAAACCGATCAAGTTTCTGATTATCTGAAAAGTAAAGGAAAAATAAGAATGCAAGCAATGAATGCTTAGTAAGCTCATATAATTTTAAACATACATTTCATTTCAATAATGAACTTTACAAGGTAAACATAACCTATACCAATGCCACAAGATTTATCAAACCTTCCATTTACTTACTTTAGCTTAAAAGACATTATCAACTCACAAATTAGTGTATTTATCCACAACCTAGATAAGTTAATCCATAACTTAAAGTAAATTTCTCACATATAAGTAAACCCCTTTAACTTATCAATGCATTTACATTATCACATTACATCGCAATTATGAACTTACCGTTTTATTACATTTCCTCGCACGTATCATTTTCATAACACAAGGCATAAGCATAAATATAGACCAATTACGCAAACTTGACACAAGCCTATTTATCATCACCAATACACCAGTTAGTGCATATACTCATAATTCACTTTAAATATCATAAGGTAAGTCATACATATGAATAAAATCACTTGAAATCATCAATTTCATGAACATAAACATACTTTCGTTGAACATTACCTTTTTATTCATTTTTATAGATTCATGACATAAGTCTTTTGAATACTTACAGATCCCTTCCTTTTTATACCCGTTGAATCAAATAAAATAACATCGAATAATGTAAATAATATTTTCAGTACAACTTACCTAGTAAAGCCTAATATAACATAGCGACATAAAGCCTGCTAGGCATAAAGCCTGATATAATACACCAGCACGAAGCCTACTAGGCACAGAGCCCGAATATCACCGGCACAAAGCCTGCTAGGCACATTGTCTAAATATCACCAGCACAAAGCCTGCTAGGTACAGAGCCCAAATATTACTAGCTCAAAACCTTCTAGGCAATAAGCCTGATTATCACCGGCCCAAAGCCTGCTAGGCACAAAGCCCGAATAATGTTACGTTTCTATTTCTTAAAAGGTTAAATGACATTCAAGATTTAACCAATAATGAAATAGTATGAAACATTCAATTCAATTAATAATAATTGTATAATGAACTTACGTGGCTAAATTGTAGAAATATCAAAATATAGGGGTTTTTTGGTAATTTTCTATTGTCCTTAATTTTTCACTCGATCTTGATCTCAATTAATAATTTCGTTCAATTTATTAATTTAGATAGTAAAAAAATGTATTTCATGCAATTTGGTCATTTTTAATATTTTTACAAAATTGCCCCTAAAGTTTTACTTTTATTCAATTTTGTCCCTGAGCCTAAAACTTGCAAATTAACTATTTTTACCCAAACTTATGGCATTCAAAATAGCCCATTCATGCAACAATTTCACATCAAATCCTTGTACTTTTACTATTTTAACAATTTAGTCCCTAATCGAAAATTTTATCAAAAATCACTTGAGAAAATACTTTTAAATAACAACTAATATCTCAAATTAATCGTTTAACATATAAAATCACAAGTTTAATCAATGAAACCATGCAAAATCTCTAACAGTTTCAAAATCGAAGGTATGAGCTAGTTGTACCTAGTTGCAACAATATCAAAAACATAAAAATTATTAAAAATGGGTAAGAATTACTTACCATGCATTAGAATATATGCAAGCCGAACCTTAAAAACAAAAATGGTGTTTCTTCCTCCCCCATTTGGTCACGAAAAACAAAGAATGAAGAAGATGGCCACTAATTTCATTTGTTTATGTCAATATATTTATTTAATTACCATATTACCCTTGCTTATAAACTAAAATTGTTTAAAAATTACATCTTGAAGCCATCCATTAATAAAAAAAAGGTATAATTACCTTTTAGAACCCTAAAATTTATGGTTTTTTAACCCTTTAATACAATTAAACTAATAGTGATTTACTTTTTCAATTTTTACGATTTAGTCCTTTTCGCTTAATTAACTATCGAAACGTTAAAATTTTTGAATGAAACTTTATTACCACCTTCATGACACTCCGTAAATATTTATAAAAATATTTACGGCTCAATTTATAGAAATGAGGTCCCGATACCTCATTTTCTAAAACCACTTGACCTTAAGGTCTTACCACTTGAACTTAATAAATCGCTTATATAACATAAATTATCAAATTAAAAACCTTTTTAAAACCATATTTGACTTGTAAATATGAAATAATAATATTTACGAACTTACTTGTCGAATTTGGTGGTCTCGAAACTATTGTTTCCAACACCAATGAAAAATAGGCTGTTAAATTGTTTTCACTAATAATGTCTTATGATAATTTATAGATAATCATGCATTGGAAACTTAAACTAAAATTATTACAGAATACAAAGCAGAAGCTTTTAAAACACAAAAAAACATAGGAGTTTCCCCTATCTTAATAATTATCTGAAATTCAACTCAACAAGAATAAACACCCACACTAAGGTTTGCTCAGAGCACTCAAAGTGTTTAAGATTTAAGTAACGTGCACTCAACAGTCAAATAAGAAATGTTATTATCATAAATTTGCTTGAAAACCAAATCTCCACCACTATATAAGATTTGCTTGAAAACGAAATCTCCACCACTATATAATGAGATGACACACCAATCAAAAGTTCTTTACAAGGTTGTAACGAGGCTTAGGTTAAAGGTGTGAAAAAGGTTGAAAAAGTTGGTTACAATTGAAAGTCAAGTTAATAAGTTACCAAACTAGAAAAACATCAGTTGTTGAATTAAAAGAATTTACATTAACAAGAAATAAAAGGGTTGATGTGAGCTTTTATATAATCGATGAGACTCACGATTCAAACAAAATTTTTTTCTTTTTCTTTTTTTTTTCATTTATTATTATTTTTTCAATTTTTTTAGAATAAAGAGAATTCAACAACACAAATTATGAAACATAGTCAGCCAAACTAACCAAATCAAATCTAGACAAAAAAAGGAGTCAATAAATATGATGATTTACAACATTAATATAGGTTACGGGTTAACACAAACGGGTGATAAGAAAAAAATGTTAGGATCAGCGGGGTTAATTAGGGGTTAATTCAACGAGGAAGCTATTTATAGGTTAAGCGGATTAAATCCTAAGTGCCTCTATCATCTCAGATTATCAAATCAGTAATATGGTCTAGAAATGTATCACCGAAACAAGTTCTAGAATAACAAATCAAATTGACATACTCACAATAAAAAATAAAATAAGCCTGAAATAAAATGTATGCTTTATAGGCTCAAAAGCTCACAAAAAATTATGGTTTTGATGTTAAACTTGTAAATTTCAAATTTCAAGATAATGCTTCAGCTCAGAGAGATAACCTAAAGTAATATCCTAAAAAAAAACTTATCATAATTTACTCTATCATGTCGTAAAGTAAAAATCAAACAATGCATAAAAATTCACAAATTAATCCCAAACAGAATCAATAAAAACTCCAAATTAAAAAAAAATTTAACTTCAATGTTTGGTTTGAGAAAATTACTTAAACACACACAAAAAAAAAAAACAATTCAGGGACTATATCGCATAAACATATAAATCCTCCCCACACTTTGTTGCCCTCAATGTACAAACAAATATAAACACAATAAGCAAAATATAAAAGATGAGGAAGAGAATTGAAACTTTCTTGAATTTGGATGATTTCGTCAGAATAGTGAAATCTGGAATCGTAGGAGATTCTAAATTAAGTACACGGTTCTGAGAAAACTAATAAGAAGATAGAAAAAAAAATAAAATACGATAAAAAAGATAACAAAAAAGAAATACAACCAGTAAAATAATAATAAAAGTAAAGGGCATAATAAAATGAAAAACAAAACATATAAGTCCGACAAATAGAATAAAAACAAATAAAATAAAAGATAGTTCGGGGGACTTTTGGGTGCGTGACGGCGGCGAAGATAGAACGACGATTAGGGTTTGGTGAAATGGAGTAAGAAGGAAAAAAAACTAGCTTTAAAAAAGGGTACGTCTACACGACTGTATGGCCTATTAAAAACTGTTAAAATTTGCTACAGTGTTCACACGGCTTGGGACACGTCCATGCATCTAGGCCGTGTGCACCACACGACCATGTCACCAAACTGTGTTAATCCACTCAGACCGTGTGTGTTAAAAGAAAATTGAAAAATTAACTCTAATATTCAAACAGTCCATGATACTCCTGTGTGTCTAGGCCATGTGTACCGCTGACCGTGTGGACAGCCCATATGAATTCATTCAAGTAGTGTGGGGTTAATTTCTCACTTCTCCCATGATCGTGTCAAGGGGGCGTGGGTCATATGGTCGTGTCTCTAGGCTGTGTGGTCTACCCTAGACCGCGTGACACTTTTTCTTTTTGATTTCTTTTAATTAATAAAAACAAAAGTTAGGTAAATAAAAAATAAAATATGAAACAAAATTAAATGGAAATATAATAATAATAATAATAATAATAATAATAATAATAATAAAACACTCGGGTTGCCTCCCGAGAAATGCTTGTTTAAAGTCTAAGCTCGACTTTTCTTTTCAAGCTTACGATTAAGTCAAAATTTGGAGCCAGAGCTCCTCTCACTCATTATCAATGTCATCACCAAAATAAAGTTTGAGATGATGATTGTTTACCTCGGATGTGCTGTAATTAGGGTGTGTAACAACCCACTTTCTGTGAAATCGAAATAGTAGTTTCGAGACCACAAATCTAACATGAAAATATTTATTTTATTAATATTTTAATGTGTGGAGCATGTTAGAGTATCGTATCACAAATTTTTACCCTTTGCATGCTTAATTCGATAAAAAGGACTAAATTGCAAAAGGTGCAAAATTTGAGTTCTATAAGCTAAAGTGATTTAATAGCTATGAAATTAAATGGTTGAGGGTTTTATGTGGCAATTAGAACATATAAATTGCTTGTGGACATATATGGACCCTTTATTAAGTGAATTAAAGGTTAATATTAAAGGTTATTGAAGTAATTTAATAATTAAAGTACAGTAAAATGATAAAACAAAGGCTATCATCTTTGTTTTTCTTCCTTACCCAAAATTTAACCTAAGGGAACACCACTTTTGTGCATTCAAACATTCGACCATCTCTCTCCTTTGCATGTAAGTGAATTTTCATCCCGTTTTTAATGATTTTATGTTTTTGGAGTTGTTGTAGCTTAATCTAGCTAGCCCAGGGACTAATTTACAAAATTTTTGAAAGTATAAGGTTTTACCATGAATGTATATTAGTTTTTTGTGATGTTTGGTGGAAGAAAATGAATGTTTGTTGTTAGTTAAACAACTTTTGTAAAGTGAATTTTTAAGAAAATGTCAATTAGGGATTAAATTGAAAAATGTGTAATATTCTTGGTAAAATTGTGAAATTAATGAAAATTATGAGCTGGTAGGGACCTATATGAAATTCATCTAGCTTGGGTTAAGGATGAATTTGCATGAATTTCATTTTTATGAGATTAAGGACTAAATTATAATGAAATTAAAATATTAAGGGCAAAAGTGTAATTTTACAAAAATATGATTTTTGGATTGATTTGAATAGAATGATTATTGAATGGGATGAATTTAATTATTTAGATCAAGATAAGCATCGTACGAATTTAGATTGAGGGAAAGAAAAAGTGTCAGATTAGTTTATCATACTTCCTCTTTTGTAATCAAGCTAAGTTCATAAGTTTAAATAGCATTTTAATATGTTTAATTTAATGTTATTTGGTTGTATTATTATATTATGTTTCTACAGAGAAATCCAATGACGTTTCGATGACTTTCAAATCCCGTTTGAACCTTAGGAATATATAGGATAAAAATGACATGTGGTTAGGGCTACCGTTTTTCAGGTGCTGGTTCTGAATGTCCTACCGATGGCTGAGTTCCGGTATGTGTTGCGGATACTTGATAGCTGGTGTGAGCAACACTGTGCAGCTACGTTCCGACTGATAACTTGTATGAGCAGACCCACTTGTGGCTCGAAAGGGAGCATCTATATGAGAAAAAGAAAGAAATAGTGTCGACCATATGTTGCACATATTGTGTGAGATCCCAGCGTATCTGATATTATTCTAAATGGTTCAACGGGTATACAAAGGGAAGGAATGATAGGTTTTTTTTTGGATTAGTAATGCCATGAAAGCATTAAAAGGTATGAGTTGTTGATGCTTAAAGTATGCATAGCCATGTTCATGAAAGTATGAATGTTTATATGCTATGTACATGAAAGCTATTATGTTATGTAAGGAATTTTCTAAGTTATGTGTTTATCACTAACTTGAATTTTTGTTGATGCTTAGGCTTGTGCCAAGCTATGTTGGATTAGTTCATAAATTGCTTTTAAGCTTATATAATGAAATGGTAAGCATTGTTTTTTATTTACAAACTTATTAAGCATTACATGCTTACACTGTGTTATTTTTTCCATGTTGTCTTTAGATATTCGGAAGCTCGTTATGGTTGGAAGCTTTTCAGAGATCCATCACACTATCCATCGGCTATATCGGTAGATTTTGATGATTTTGATTCATGGTTATAATGGCATGTATAGGTTTTTTTTTATGAAATAGCTTTGGCTTGTAAATATGGTATTTTGGTTGATGATTAGGTTGTTATGTTGGCATGTAAGTGTGATGTTTTAATTGTTGACATTTTGGCATTTTGGTGCTTAAATGGTGAATAATGGAATGGTAAATCAAATGCATGCTATGGAATGTTGTTTTGATATGCTTGATTGTGGTTATTGAGGTATGAAATTTGATAGTGAACTTTGTTGTTAAATGGCTAGTTTTGGTAGCTTTAGGTATGGTTAACTTATGGTCAAGTTGTTAAGGTAGTGATGATAGGTTTTGAATAGTCATATTGATGATTGTAAACATAAAAATGGTGTGTGAACATTATGGTGAATGTTGGTATAAAAATGGTGTGTGAACATTATTGATTTATGGTTAAACTTAGCAAATGATTAATCAAGTCTGATTGTTGCCATTGAGGTTCCTTTTAAGCATATTGGTTGTATGGTTAAATATTATATTGTTTTTTTCTTGAATATGCATATGTTAGGTACAATTTGAATACATAAAAATATCTGCATTTGGTTTGTGTAAGTGACTAAGCTTTGGGTGAGAAAAATGGCTTGGAAGTGGCCTATTTGTTGTCCACACGGCCAACGACACGGGCGTGTGTGACACACGGCCATGCGAAACGGCCGTGTGTCCCCTGTAGGTTTAAAAGGGTTTCAAGTTAGACAGTTACACGGCCTAGCACATGGCCTAGCACACAAATGTGTGAGGCCATTTTGAGGGGCATACAGCTTGGCACACAGGCATGTGGCTTGGTCAAGTGACCCAAGCCAGAGAGTTACATGGGCTGGGACACAGCCGTGTGTCCCCACTTCAAATGCCCACATAGCCTGAGACACGGGTGTGTGTCTCAGCCGTGTGAGTCACACAACCTTGTCACCTCTGCAATATGAAAATTTTATAATTTTTCCTAAAATTTTATATGTTTTTGATTTAGTCTTGATTCATTTCTAATTTGTTTTTAGGACCTCGAGGACTCGTATAAGGGACAATAAGTATGAGTTTGAATAATATTGCTATGATATATGTTATATTTTGAATATGTTGAATAATTTTTCATTGTGAGATGTAAACTTTCGATAATGCTCCGTAGTCTTATTCCGGCGATGGATACGAGCTAGGGGTGCTACAGGGTGTGTTACTTCAGTGGTTCTGTATGGGAATATGTTTCGTACCACAAATGGATTCGACCATCTTGGTTTCAACTCTTTAGAGAACATTCTTGGATCTAGATTGTCCAGTAGTACTTTGTCACCAACTTTGAATTGGTTCGTCCTATGTACATGCACACCATGATGTTGATTTGTTACTTTTTTGAACAATTCTCAGGTTCTCATCAATCTTTGTTTTCCATTCATCTAATTCATTGAGCTGAATCGTTCTCCCTTCACTTGTCCCTTGATTTTCATCACCTTGAAAAGATACGGTTTTAACACGTCTTCATGATTGATTTGTTGCAAAGAATGTTAAGCCGCATGATTATTGACATCAAGAGAATGACAAGTATCATCTCGCTCACTAAAACTCTCACAACATCACATGCTTGAAGAGTAACCTATTCATCACCTACCCTCAGCACAAGTTCACCATTACCTACATCAATAACAGTTCTGGTAGTGGTAAAAAAGGAGTAACCTAAGATCATGGGTACCTTAATATCCTTATCCATTCTAATATAACGAAATCAACAAGGAATATGAATTTATCTACTTTAATGAGTACATCCTCAATAATACCCCTAGGATTCTTAATTGATCTATCAGCTAATTGAATACTCATATTAAAGGATTTTGGTTCCACGAGACCAAGTTTATAAGGCATTAGATTTATACTAGCATCCAAATCAGCCAAAGCTCTTTCAATATTGACCTCAACCCTAAAACCTCTAAATTCATCGCTCAATGAATTAATGGCCTCAATAATGGTGGTGGTCTCGGTAGAAAATGAAGCAACATGTGAAGGACCAACTGAAGGAGCAGGTTGAGGAGGATCATGCTCGGGAGAAGAAGGAACATCATCGTGATCTCCCTCAGCATCTTCATCTTTAAGAGGTGTTGGCTGGACATCCTTGACCCAAATACGGTGCGTGGATCCCTCTTATATCTAGTATGACGTAAGGCACCAAAGCTAAGTGGAGTATGAGAGGTGGCCATGGAAGGATCACTCCGGGTTAGGATTTTGAGATGTTTAAAAATATAAGAGAGGTATGTTCCAAAAGGCAAGGTGAGGGTGCTGGTAAGCTCTTTCTAATGACCTTGGTAATATCATTAAACATGATAAGCTAGGTTGGGACAACTATTTGTTTAAAAACAATCAACCCACCAATAATTTATGGATCAAAGAATGACATGTTTAGAAATAAGGTGTAATATCCATGTAAGAATTAAGTGTAAAAAAATGATCATCGACGTTGAGCTCAAATGCGTTCGAGCTCGGAATGGTCAAGGCTGGATTATAAGGGCCTTTCTAATTAGACAAGCTTCCCGGTGGTAGTTTTAAAAGTTCTCCAAAAATCTCTAAAGTGAGTCATATAGGAGTGTTCATTAGAAAAGAGTTAATGGCAACGAATGTCTCACCCATTTCGTCATGTTTGAGAATGCTCGAACAAAGATTGGCATGGGTTGGAGAACAGATTTTAAAAATATCAACCCAATGCCATTCGACCAAAATAGGAAGATAAGCAAAGTTAAAATAGGCCAAAAAATCAAAATCAAGTGGTCGAGTGACATTAATCTTACGAGTAGAGAAATGACTATTAAAATGGTATCTTTCATTGGATTTTCTGAAACAACCATTTAAAGAATTGATTGGACCATTAGAAGGGATGAATGACGAGGCATCAATTCGAGGATGTTTCTTGATAGGCATGCTTACAAACTAGAACTCTAGACACACTAAGTTCACTTAGAAAATTCGTTAGGGAATTTTATCGAACACTTTGTGGGTAAGGTTTTGAAAACAAAAAAAGGGTTTTGAAAACAAAAATATAAAAGTTCTAAATCAATCCAATAGCACATTTGTAACAAAGATTAATCATAAATATTGTTGAAATTTTGAAATAAAAAACTGAGATTTTTTACCTCGGAATTGCTTGAAAAACGATGAAAACCTTTAGCAAACTTTGTTGAATCCTTGTTAAAATGGAAGTGGAATAGTTATTGTCAAGAGATTTTTTTAATAAAAACAAAAAAAAAAGAAAAATTTTTGAAAGGTATTAATATTTTTACGTAAGTATTGATACTTTATAAAAAGTATTTGTGTTGGTATCGATACGAAATGTCCATTCTATTTTTCAAAGTGCAAAAAATTTCCCAACTTGTTTTTAAGTCCTACTGCATTCTAAACTAACTTAAAATGACTTATTAGCAAATTCTAATGAGTTCATATGTTTAAATATGCAGAATTTAGGTATGAAACATATGAATTATAGATCATTATAAGTTCATTAAAAAATTGATTACATCAACCAAGAAAAGTCTATTCAAACACTCTCACTGCGGTGTGTAGCGGAGTATGGGTAGGAGCTTTTCTGTTAAACATGAATGGCATTAACATTCTTAAGCATCTCAAATAAACTATCAAATTCTGTTTTGTTATACGATTGTGCTTGTTCTAGGATGACATGTCTATTATTTTGCACTGATTTTCTTGTGTTTAAACTCACAGTGAACTCTTTAAGCTCACCCTTCTTATTTCAACCTTCATAGAAAACCCTCAAGGTTATGAAATGGGCTTGGTATTCGAAGGTATCAGCTCTGATTATTTTCATTAAAAGTATTTTAGATGTAATATTAATAATTTGTGTTATTTGGGAATTGTATTATTTTATGTGAACTGTGGCATGAGACTTAAGTTTTGGGTTAATTTTGACATGCATGGAATTCAAGTTGTTTGGGTTATGGAAATTTGGGAATTGATTTAATGATACATGAAATATGGTTTTTAAATAAATCTTTTTTTTATTATCACTTTTTCTTTACAAAATTGTAAATAAGATTTTGAAAGGTAAATAAATTAGAAATCAACTAAGTTTCCAAAAATAGTCACCATTACAAGAAAAATGTTAAAATTAATCAGATTTCAAAAATCTTAAGTTTTTGTGAATAGGAGATATGATGCTAAGTTTCCTTTTAGAGGTAAACAAACGTTTTAGAAAGACTGTTATTAAAAAAAACTACGACAATTTTTACTAGTCATTTCGGAGGCTAATGTAGCCTTCAAAATCCGATTGAAATGTCTAGGCCGAGTTAGAGAGGTTATATCTCTGATTTATTTTTGAACTTATCCATTGGCAGTTAGATTGTTAAGCAATCTTCCTTTAGGCAATCCTATCAACCGTCAACTAATCTTGATGGTTCTTCGGATGTCTCGCCAAATCCATGGACTATGTTTTTCCTTTACTTGTATTCTTTATTTCATTTATTCCTCGTGTGGATTTTTCTTTCCACCATGTCCTTATAAGGTAATCCCTCAACCTACCCTCCTAATGACCTTCTGGTATCTCTCCTTTGGTGGTCATTCCAAATTTGTTGAATCCTTGTCGAACTCCTTTTTCTTACTATAGTCTCGAAGGACTTGCTAACATTCCATTCATTGGGATAAATTATTAGGTCCCACGACACTCTGGTGGACTAAGTCCCACTTGGGATGAGAAGTGATTGGATTACTTCAATGTAATTTGCCTTATTCGCGACATCTTTCTTATAAGTGTAATGCGTCTATCTACTAGGAACCGTTTGTGCCTACGATATCCAACAGACTATCATCTAAATGACCATTTGAGTTTACGATTTCTCTTATTTAATGGTTATTTACAGAACTAGCCCTTTGGCTGGTACTTCACAATATAACCCCCTTAAAGAGGAATAATCTTAATAGACATATCTATCACTCAGTTATCCCTTCCTAGTACCTCTTTTCTGATAGTGGGTTCTAACTAACCTCTCTTTGTCGATTAGTCTATCCAGAGTACAAACGATTAACCCTCTCTACATAAACCACAAATTCAACGAGTTTTATGTTGGGAGTAAATCTTCCCATAACTTTCCAAGGTTTTTCATTAGCATGCTGAGCTTTTTTGAACACTTCTTGACAGTTCTTAAGGTGGATCCTTACCCGTGATCTACGGATAGATCCTCTCCCGTTGCCTATTTATAAGGTGTTAATGACACATCATTCCCCAAAAGATCCTAACTAGGTTAACACTATACACCCTACTGGTCCCCTTGTTTACCATTGGGTAGAATTTTCCCATTTTTATTACCTTTGTTCCTTTCTGGCGATTTCCTCAAATCTGATGGTTGGCTATCGCTTGCCAATACTTGTAATTCTCCTTGTTTACATGACTTTTTGTATTCACAGTCCTAGCAGACTACCTATGTTTATCGTCCTAGTGGACTCTCTATGATGCCATAGTTGAGCTATGGTCTTACATAATATACCCTATGTTTAACGTCCTAGCGGACTACCCTATATTTATCGTCTTGGCAAACTACCTTATTTTTTAATGTCCCAATAGACTATCTTTTTGTTTTCACAGCTGAGCCATGGTCTTACACACTCTATCTCCGTGTTTAATGTCCTAGTGAATGTCCCTGTGTTTACTGTCTTAATGAGCCATACTGGTTGCCATAGCCAAGCTATGGTCTTACTCATTAAACCTCTTTTAAGGTGTCGCCCCGTAGGACCTTACCGCCATCGCGGTGTCGCCCCATAGAGTCTACTGACTGTCGTCTCAGTGTTGCTCTATGGAACCTAATAATCGTTGATATCCATCTCATATCTACCTTGATGCTCAAACACCAAAGTGTCCCCTCCGCAAGGCCCAAAGCTTCGTACATCGAAGTTTACACTCAGCAACACCATATGGTATCTAACAGAAATTCAATTTTTCCCTATCCATCCATCTATTCCTCCATTTTTTCATTCCTGACCTTAATGCTCGAACACCGCAGTGTCCCCTTCGCAAGGGTTAAAGGTTCATACATCACAATTTACACTTAGCAACATCATATGGTAGTATCCAATAGAGGTTCCCAATTTCAAATCCTAACTTCATCTAGCCCATCGATAATTTCACTTCACACCACATCTACAATACTCAAGCATATCATACAAATTATCATTATATATACAACACGTTAGTTAACTAATCCTCTTATCTTAGTTTTTCCAAACGCCAAAACTTCCATTCTCTTAGAAGCTAAGCTTGACAACCAAGGTCATAAATTAAACCTATCAATTTCATTTTCAAAATTCAGTTTCCAGAAACATGCAGAACCACTCAAAGGTTCTGTAAATTCTTAGATTTATTTCTTAAACTTACAAACACTAAAGAACTTAGAACCTTACCAGTTCATCAGATTCCCTTCTTTTCCAACTCAAACCTTATAATCATCACTCCATGCATAACTTCCCTTAACTATCTCTTCTTCGGAGTAACCAAAGAAGAAGATGAAGAAAAGAAGAAAATGAAATAGAAATGAGAAGAATTCTCCCCAGAAAGTCATTTTCCAATTATTTATAGCCCTACCCACTCGGTTATCAACCCTATTTAAACCATCCATTGGTAATCATTTTGTCTCCCACTAAGGAATTAACTGATTTTAATCCAACCGAACTATAATTGGGTTTCAATCATGTCCAATTCTATCACTAAATTTTCCTAATTTTTTAGTAAAGATCGCCAACTTATGGCTTTTTTTCTATTTAACCTCTAAATTGTTCCTAATTTCTAGATTTAAAGGAAACTGGGTGTGACATCTTGGATCCACATCATCAATGTGTGGTACTGATTAAACATGCGACAAGTGTAAAAGCTAAGGTATTTTCTACAATACATTTTGCCAAAGGGGTGCGCAAAGATGAATTTTCTTACTTAGTAAATTTAAAGGTTACAGAGTCGCATGAACCCTTTGATGGGATTCCAAAAGTGGTGGTGCAGTTGCTATAATCTTTTCAGGATATGACGCCATCGAGTTACCCATGAAATTATCACCTAAGAGGGAAGTGGATCATGAGATTGTGTTGTTTCCCAATATCGAGTCGCCAACCAAGTCCTCATAATAAATGTCACCGCCAGAATTGGAGGAATTACGAAAATTGTTGAATGAGCTTTTAGATACTGGGTTCATTAGACCATCTAAAGCCCAATATGGAGCATCAAGTTTGTTTCAGAAGAAGCATGATGGGTCATCGAGATTGTGCATCACTTATCTGGTATTGAACAAGATTAATGTAAAGAACATGTACCCAAATCCATTCATTGCAAATTTGGTCGATTAGCTTGGTAATGCAATATGCTTTATCAAGTTGGATTTGCAATTAGGGTACCATCAACTCAGGGTACCGAAAAGGGATGAGCCAAAGACAACTTGTTTGACACACTATGGCTCGTATGAGTTTCTTGTAATGCCCTTTAAACTGACTAATGCCCCAACAACAGTCTACACTTTGATGAACAAGGTACTTCAACCTTTTTTAGATCATTTTGTGTTTGTTTATCTTGACAAAATTATGGTGTATAGTAGGTCACTTGACGAGCATGTTGAGCATTTGAGGGAAGTGTTCCAAACCTTGCAAGAGAATGAGTTTTATGTCAAAGGGAGAAATGCTTACTTGTTCAATGCAAGGTGCGTTTCTTAGGCCACATTGTAGGAGGTGACAGAATTTAGATGGATGAGAGCAACATTCAGGTGATTCTTGATTGAGAGCCACTAACCAAGGTAACAGAGTTGCGGTCTTTCCTTAGGTTAGCCAATTATTATTGACGATTTATTGAAGTTTACTCCAAAATCACCACACCCTTAACAAATTTATTGAAGAAGGGTAAAGTGTAACACCCCAAACCCGGCCTAGACGTTATGGCTAAATCCAAAGATGTCACAGAGAATGGGTTTAGTTGGGTAAATTCATTTCAACTACTTAACTCATATACTTTGTATTCATTCTAAAAACGTTAATTAATTAGTTTATTTTCCAAAGCCTATTTTACAGCGAAAGTCTATAAAACCGTTACATTTAGAAATTCGATTCATATTTTTTTAGGAAAACCACTTTTTACGTGAAAACCATTTATTTGACAAAATAATTTAACCAAGCTTGCAGAAAATCGACAAACCAAAATCAACAATTTAAAACCAAAAAGTCCAGAGAGTCCCAAATATTACAAACTCTCAAAATAAATACTAAAACAAAAATAAAACCATAAATTGCTAAGTTTAACCAATTTATGGTTAAGTGGTCACCGTTGAGTCTCTGCCGTACCAATCCGCCTAAGTCAGTGGATTACCTAACAAAACAGACAACAGATGTGAGTTCAGGAAAACTCAGTGTGTAACCCAACAGAATTAAGCATGCAAACATACAGAGTGATATGCATAGTTAGATACAGATACAGATTCAGTTTTAGATTCGGTTTCAAATATGCAGAATCCTACCCCCATCCTCTACACACCAACTCTGTCCATCTCATCACACCATGTGGGGTTAAAATAACCCACCCATCCCTAGACAACACGTTCTGCCATTACGACACATATCAGAAAATATGCAGCCAAGATGCCAGAATAAAGGCGATTAACGCAGAACAGGATACTTTCTCCTCATATACAAATCCCACCCCAACAACAGATATAAAGATTGAGATACAAATATAACAAATTAAACATGCTCAACATGCTTTATACATATAACAGATACACATACATCAGTATAGTCAGGCATACATTTAGTATCCTACTCAGACAAGTCTATCAGAATATCATAGCACATAAATTTGGGTTTAAATAGCTTTATTGACCCCACAATAGGCCTACAGTCGATCGGAGAGACTCGTTCGACCCTAGGGAAATTTTCAAAATTATGGGCACACATGCCTGTGTGGTTTGCCCGTGTAGACCTACATGCTCGTGTGGCCTATGCGCCAAGATTAGCCTTTGCCTGTGTGGCCCACATGGCTTGGCCCAAAATCCACATGATCGTATGACATGCTCGTGTGGGCCCATACGTCTATGTGGCCCACACGGCTACACTCAAGCCACCACATGGCCATACGCTCTGCACAGCCATACCTTCATCGACCACACGGCCGTGTCTCGCACACGGCCATCCACGTGGGTGGCCACACGCCAGTGTGGCGTCGACAGAATCGTTTTTTAGCTTTTTTGAAGCATTATTTTTTGCATTCTGGGTACACACACCTGGTTAGTTTAAGATGCTATAGTAACCACGAGCCCTCCAGAACTTAAGAGTCAACATAACAACGCTCAAAATTAGTCTTAAAACACGATTAAACCAAAAAATCGAAATGAACCATAGCTCAAATCAAGCGCTTATTGCTTATCTTAACACTCCGAATGATTGACTACGATTCTACAAGAGTAGAATCACGATCTTCCTGATTCGCTGCTGCTAAAACAACCATATAACTCCAATCAACGTTGGAAAAACACAAGTTATAGATAGCAAAGCCCCACTTACCAGAACGTGCTATGAAAACTGAAATAATGAGAATGAAGGTGTGACGGCTGACAAAAAGGAAACGAAACTAAAAGGGGAGTAGAAATAAGAAAACGACAGAGAAGTAGAGGACTAACGTCAATTTTTTTCTCAGGAGAAGGGAGAGAATTTTAGCAAAAAGAAAAGAGATCAGTACTGATAACACCCATATCCCATATTTTTCTCCCACTAACCGCCCTCTCTCAAACTTTTAATACAACCGAAACTCTATCAATCAGCAGAGGAAAAATTAATACCCACGCTCGCGCTGGGATTCAAACACAGGACCTCCAAGACACCAAGACCATTACCACTCGAACCAACAGCCTCATTCTGATATGAATTAACAGACAATTTTATAAAAGCCCACTGAATAAGGGTAAGGCTTGGATAAAAAATAATAAAGTTTTGGCAGAAGGAAGACTTGAACCCAAGACCTCCTACATACACTCAGAATACTTAACCACTAAAGCAGACAGATAGTTGTATTAAATATTTACAGAAACAGAAATACATTATTCAAGGCATCAAAACTCTACCGCCTAAAAGAAATTTCGACCTTGAAATTTACCTGATCAGAACAAATGAGGATACTGCAGACGTATCGAGTTCTCAAGTTCCCACGTGGCTTTCTCAGTACCATGATTCCGTCACAGAACCTTTACTAAAAGGCTGAACTTCCTCCTCAGAACCTTAACGTCTCGATCCAGAATGTGAACCCGCTCTTCCTTTAAATTCAAGTCCTATCTAACCTCGATCTCCTCAACAGAGACTACGTGAGATAGATCATACCGATATCGTCTCAACATCGAGACATGAAATGCATCATGAATATGGTCTCACTCTAGAGGTAGCTCCAACTGATAAGCGACCGGTCTTACACGCTTCAAAATCTGATGTGACCCAATAAACCTCATGCTGAACTTGCCCTTACGACCGAGTCTCAGAACTTTCTTCCACAGAGAAACCCGAAGAAACACGAAGTCCCCCACAGAGTATTTAATATCTCTCATCTCCAGATCCACATAAGACTTCTGCCTATCAAAAGTTGCCTTCAAATGATCTCAAATCAGTCTAACCTTGTCTTCGATATTACAAACCAACTCAGGACCCCAAACCTGACACTCACCCAACTCAGTTCAACATAGAGAAGTACAATACTTACAACCATATAAAGCCTCGTAAGGTGCCATTTGAATGCTAAACTAGAAACTGTTATTGTAGGTGAACTCAGCTAGCGGTAGATAATCCTCCCATCTTCCTTGGAAATTAATAACACAACTCCGAAGCATATCCTCTAGTATTTGAAGCACCCTCTCAGATTGACTATCAGTCTGAAGATGAAACGCAGTACTGAAGTCTAACCTCAAACCCAGAGCCTCATACAACTTCTTCTAGAACCAAAAAATGAAACGAGGATCTCTATAAAAAATAATCGAGACAGGAACCCCATGCAATCTGACAATCTTAGAAATAGAAAGCCTAGCCAGCTTCTGCAGAGAATAATCCGTCCGAATTGGAATGAAATGAGTAGACTTGGTCATTTGATCCATGATGACCCAAACAGAATCCTTCTCAGTGGGTGTCAAGGGAAACCCACTAACGAAGTCCATCGTCACTTGTTCCCATTTCCATAAGGGAATCTTAACTGGCTGTAACAAACCCGAAGGCAACTGATGCTCAGCCTTAACTTGCTGGCACGTCAGACAACAAGCAACAAAATCAGTAACTTCATGTTTCAAAGTCAGCCACTAGTATAGCTCACGAAAATCGCGATACATCTTATTACTGCTGGGATGCATAGCATAAGGTCTACTATACGCCTCCCTCAGAATTGACTACCTCAAATCAGAATCATTCGGTATACAGATCCGTCCTCGAAATCATAGCACACTATCATTATTCAACCCAAAATTCAAAGTACTACCACTCTCAACTTGACAAAATCGCAAACCCAGAGACTCATTCCCCAACTAGTTAACTCAAATAAGATCAATCCAAGTCAGCTTAACTTGCAACTTAACTAACAAACTCTATCATCAAACAGACTAAGTCGAGCGAACATCGCTCTCAAATCAGACATTGCCCTACGACTTAGGGCATCAGCCACCACATTGGCTTTATCAGCATGGTACTCTATCATGCAGTCATAATCCTTAAGCAATTCAATCTATCAGCGCTGTCTAAGATTCAACTCCTTCTAAGTAATGAGGTACTTGAGACTTTTGTGATCAGTGTAGATAATACACCTATCACCATACAGATAGTGCCTCTAGATTTTCAACTCAAAAACCACAGTAACCAGCTCGAGATCATGTGTTGGATAGTTCCCTTCATGTGTCCTAAGCTGATGTGATGCATAGGCCATAACCTTTCCATCTTCCATTAATACACATCCCAAATCGACATGCGATACATCACTATAGACTATAAACTCCTTACCGGATTTAGGCTTTATTAGAACAAGAGCCTAAGTCAAAATAGACTTGAGCTTCTTAAAGCTTGATGCATCAGTCTAGACAAACGGAACACTCTTACACAGAAGCTTAGTTAACAGAGCTGCAATCAGATAAAACCCCTCGACAAACAGCCGATAATATCCCGCCAAACCTAGAAAACTATGGATCTTAGATACGTTCTTAAGTTGTTTCCAATCCAGCACAGCCTCAATCTTTCTAGGATCAAGTCGAATCCCTTCAGCAGAAACCACGTGACCCAAAAAGGTTACCTCTCGCAACCAGAACTCACACTTGCTCAACTTAGCGTAGAGCTGTTTCTCACATATAATCTAAAACACTACTCTAAGATGCTCATCATGTTCATTTCGGTCTTAGAGTATACCAAAATATCGTCAATAAAGACCATGACGAACTGATCCAGATACGACTGAAAGACTTGATTTATCAAATCCATGAATGCCACCGGAGTATTTGTCAGACCAAAAGGCATCACTAGGAACTCATAATGTCCATAACGAGTCCTAAATGCAGTCTTATGAACATCCACTTCCTTAATTCTCAACTGATGATACCCAGATCGGATATCATTCTTAAAAAATACTGAAACCCCTCAGAACTGATCAAACAAATCGTCGATCCTTAAAAGTGGATATTTATTCTTCACAGTCAGTTTATTCAACTGCCGATAATTGATGCACATCCTCATAGTCACATCCTTCTTCTAAACAAACAGAACTAGTGCTTCCCACGGAGATACACTGGGACAGATGAAAATACGATCTAGAAGCTCTTGCAGTTGAGCCTTAAGCTCTATAAGCTCTTTCGGTACCATACAATATGGAGTGATAGACACCAGAGCTGTACCTGGTAGAAGCTCAATTCCAAACTCAACTTCCCAATTCAGAGGTAAACCCGGTAACCCCTCAGGAAAGATGTCCGAAAAATCTCTCACTATTCTGATATCCCCAACAGAAAAGTCCTTAGAAACAGAAACACTGACGTAAGCCAAATACGCCTCACATCCTTTTCGAACCAATTTCTTAGCCATAAGCGCAGAGATCACATTGGTCAAATAATCTCAACGCTCACCGATCACAACCACCTCATTATCATCCACAGTTCTCAGAACGACCCTCTTAGTCACACAATCCAAACTAACTCGATGTTTAACCAACCAATCCAAACCCATGATCAAGTCAAATTCCCCAAATAGAAACTTCATCAGATTTTTTAGAAATACCACCTCTTGCACCTCTAATGGAACGTACCTATAAATTTTACCAACCCGAACAGACTGACCTAACAGACTCAGTATAGTAATCTCACTAGTAGTGCTCTCAACAGAAAACCTAGGGTTTCAGATACATTACTAGCTACATAGGAGTGTGTACAACATATGTCTATCAGAGTAGTATAAGGTATATCAAATATAAAGAACATACCGGTAATAACATCTAGAGTATCTCTGTCCTCTTGGCATCGAGCAGTATAAACCAACGCAATCTGCCTCGCCTCAGTTTGACCAGCACCTCTACCTGGTGCTCTCTGCCTTTGGCCTATATACATTACCATCTCTAACTAGTCCACGGCCTTTAGATGGCTGTTGAACTGCCCTCTAAGGCTGCATAGAACCCAGTCCCGAAGCTTGCATCTAATTTGCTCATTGTGGACACTCTCTAATACGGTGCTCTAAGGATCTACACCTCAAACAAACCCCAATACTCCACCAGCACTCACTCGGATGGTGCCTACCACAATCTCTACACGACTGAATCCCAGTAGGAGTAACAGAAGCCCCTATTCTAACCAGCCCATCAGGTCTGGCCTTTTTCTTAGGCCTCTGAATCGAACTAGAGGGCTCTGAATCCCTCTTATTCTTACCCCTCACTCGGTCTTTATTCTGGCACTCCACGAGTTTAACATCCTCGGTGATCTTTGCCTTCTCAACCAGAACCACGAACTTCCACTCCTTCTGTAAAGCAATCAATACCCTCAAATTATCCCTTAATCCATCCTCAAACTAGACACACCTCTCATACTCAGACGCCACCACACCTCGAGCGTAGCAGCTCAACCTTAGAAACTCAGCCTTATACTCGGCCACATATCTATTGCCCTGCATGAGATTTATGAACTCACACCTGCGAGCATCTACATAGCTTGCCCCCACATACTTACTCTGAAAGGTGGTCTTAAAGAAATCCCAGTTCAGATGATCAGGCTGAGTTCCCTTCTCAACCGTCAACCACCCTGATATGCCTTGTCGCGAAGCAAAGAGACTGCACCCTTAAATTTCTACTCGGGAGTACAATTCAAATCATTTATAATCTTCTCTGTGGCCTCCAACCAATACTCAGCCATAGTAGGGGCGACTCCAGTGACACCCCTAAATAGCTAAGCACCATTAGACCGAAGTCGTTCAGTTACCGACGCTCGGCCCCCAGATCTAATATAGTGCTCAGCGACCCTCTCTAATTTCTTTAGCATGGCTTAGGGCAGTACGTCGTCCCCAGCCGAATGACTTTAAGACCTAGTCTCAGTAGCAGGTGAAATTGGTGTCTCACTTGTATCTAAATTTGGCATACTACCCAGAGAGGAAGACTCAGCTCGAGCCCCCCTACGGCCTCTACCACGGCTTCGAATACCACGCTCGCGAGTTCCACGGGTGCTCATCGTAAATTTTGAGTTTTAATCTACATTATAAAATTTTATGCATCAGTTCTAGTATTTATTAGCAGATATTTTATGCATATATTATCAGAAGTTCAGAATTGTTTCCAAAGGTTTCAGTCTCTAACTACTCAGTACAGTTTCAAAAAGTACAAGCTACAATATTTTTAGAGTTTTCTATCAAAATTCAGAATAGTTACAGGATCAACATCGGAGACTCGATGTACCATATACTTTCCCAAATTATCCAGAAATATTTGAAAACCAATTCATTTTGTAACACAATTTTGGAACCCAAAATATCACAGCTCGAGTTTTGCAGCCCAGACGTTATGGCCGAATCCAGAGATGTTAGAGAGAATGGGTTTAGTTACGTAAAGTCATTTCAACTACTTAACTCATATACTTATATTCATTCTGAAAATGTTAATTAATTGGTTTATTTACCAAAACCTATTTTACAGCGGAAGTCTATAAAATCATTACATTTAAAAATCTGATTCGTATTTTTTTAGTAAAACTACTTTTTGTTTGAAAACCATCTATTTCACAAAATAATTTAACCAAGCATGTAGAAAATCGACAAACCAAAATCAACAGTTTCAAACCAAAATGTCCAGAGAGTCCCAAATATTACAAACTCCCAAAATAAATACCAAAACACAAATAAAACCATAAATTGCTAAGGTTAACCAATTTACAGTTAAATGGTCACCATTGAGTCTCTGCCGTATCGATCCACCTAAGTCTGCGGATTACCTGACAAAACAGACAACAGATGTGAGTTTATAAAAACTCAGTGTATAACCCAATAGAATTAAGCATGCAAACATACATAATGATATGCACAGTTAGATACAAACAAAGATTCAAATTCAGATAATAGATTCAGTTTCAGATATGCAGAATCCTACCTCCATCCTTTATACACCAACTTTGTTCATTCTATCACACCATGTCGGGTTAAAAACACCTACCCATCCCTACACAACACGTTGTGCCATTACGACATATATCAGATAATATGCAGCCAAGCTACCAGAATAAAGGCGATTAACGCCGAACAGAATACTTTCTCCTCATATACAGATCCCACCCCAATAACAGATTCAGAGATTCAAATATAGATATAACAAATTCAACATGCTCAACATGCTTTATACATATAATGGATACACATACATCAATTTAGTCAGGCATACATTTAGAATCCTACTCAGATCAGTCTATCAGAATACCATAGCACATAAATCAAGATTTAATTAGCCTTACCGACACCATAGTAGGCCCACAGTCGATCGGAGCAACCCGTGCGATCGTAGGGAAATTTTCAAAATTATGGGCCCATACGCCCATATGGTTTGCCCATATGGGTCCACACGCCCGTGTGGCCCACACGCCCATATTAGCCTTTACCCATGTGGCCCACACGGCCTAGTCCAAAATCCACACGACAATTTGGGCCCACACACCCGTGTGGCCCATACGCTCAACTTGGCCTAGCCCGTGTGGCCTACATTGTAACAGCCCGATTTTAGGCCTAATCAGAACAGTGGTTTTGGAACCACTATTCTGAGCCCGGAGAAATTATTTTTAATGTTATTTTATGTGTTAAATCTTGATTATACGAGTGCATGAAAATTTTGGTGAAATAATTTTAGCGATTGCTAGTTTAATTGAGAAAAAAGACTAATAAATGGCAAAAGTTTTGTTTTACAAGCTAAATATGTTAAATAGCTAGAGAACCAAAATTTGGGGTGTTTAAAGTGCAAATAGACCCTAAAAAGGGTGCTTGGCTGGCCATAGAGAGAAAGAAAGTAGAAAAGTCAAAATTTGGTGTGGTTGGTGACTTAATTTTGACTAGAAATAGAATAAAATAAAAGAAAAAGGTATCATCTTTTTATCTTTCTTCTTCCCCACCGAAAATGGCAGCAAAAAAGGGGGTTTTAAGAGCTAAAGCTTTCAGCCACTTAGTTCTCTTGCAAATCAAGGAAATCAAGATTTGGACTTAAATAAAAAAGTACTAGGTTATGGACTAAAATGGAGTAATTGGACGAAATTTACATTCGAGGTAAGTTCGTATGATAATAATAGTGCAATGTTATGTTTGAATTATAATTCTTTACTATTATTGCATATATTGTATGATTTAATATATATATTGGAAAATTTGATGAAATGGTGTATATGATATCGAAATATGACATGGAAGAATATTACATGAAATGCAAGAAAATGATGATCTATGATAAGTGATATATGCAATATGTGATATATGTTATGTAATTTCTTAAAAGTTTATTTGCTATTTGAATTATGCCTTATTATGCTATGAAAGGGCAATTGATACTATGGATAGTGAGATCGACACTTCGAGTAAGTTCGACAGAGATGGAGTACCAAAAAATCCCGTCTGAACCTTAGGAATAATCTAGGGTACAAGTGACATGTCACTAGGAATTAAGAAATTCGAACTTGTTGAGTTAGTTCTAGTTCGTGATATATATGAGGCATCTGAGCTCGTTGAGTTGGTCTGAGTTCATTATGGATGCGAGTATCCGAACTCGTTGAATTGGTCCAAGTTCATAATGGATACGATACATGTAATTGGGTTCCGAGCAATGGTCTTGTGTGTCCTACCGATGGCTAGGTAATTCTTGAGCTGGTCGGATACTTGATAGCTTGTGCAAGCAGCCCATGTAGCTACAGCTTGACAGATAGCTTTTATGAGCAAACCCGTGAGTAGCTCTATTGTGAGAGTTACATGTTATGAGGTAGCTTTGGCTACATATGTTATGTGGCACTTATGTGCAAGTTTTTCGCGTATCCAATAGTATTTCGAGGGTTCAACGGGTAATGCAATAGATGTAACACCCCAAACCCATGACCGTCACCGGATTTGACCACGAGGTGTTACCGGGCTTACTTTACTTATTCCTCTCTTGGAAAATTTTTTTTTTGTTTTCCTTTTTCTGTTCCAGGCAGGCTAGTTAACTGCGTCACTGTCACCTTAAAAATCATATCTCAAGTTCCAGAACTCAAACATGAGTTCCGTCAATTTTCCCTGAAACTAGACTCATATATACATCCATGGATTTATTTCTAGAATTTTTGGTCAGGCCAATTGGTACAGTTTATTAGTTAAAGTCACCCCTGTTTCAGGGTTCGACTACACTGACCTTTGCGCATTACGACCTGGATATCATCTCATACAGAGCTCTAATGCTCATGCCGTTTGTTTCTAATGAAACTAGACTCAAAGGGGAATCTATGCATATAAGCCATTACTTCTAATTGTTTCTGGATAATTTATGGTAAATTTTCCAAGTCGGAGCAGGGGATCCAGAAACCGTTCTGGCCCTGTTTCGCGAAAACCTGAATATCTCTTAAAATACAGCTCATACGGTCATTTCGTTTCATCCATATGAAAATAGATTCATCAAGGTTCAATTTCATAATTTATTCACTATTTAATTCTACTTCTACTATTTTTAGTGATTTTTCCATCTCACCTCACTGCTGCTGGCAGCATCTGGTACTAAAGCAAACAATGACTATTTCATAATTCTTCCATGGCCAACTATTTCATCATACATAATACAAACTATGGCCACCTTATCAAAATTAAGGTTTCTAAGGCTCGTGCCTATAGGTTTTAGATTCACACTCAACCGACCACATAGGCCATCTTCGCATGGCTTAAAGTTTACAACCCGAGATTCAACAAAACAAAATAGCCTATACATGCCAAATGTTCTCCTAGTTCAACTACGAAGACAATACCAAAAGATTTCCAGCCGGTGTGATGACTTCAACGACGGTTCCGAAACGCATAAACGATACGAGTCCAAGAGACCTAAAATGGGTGACAAGAAAACACCGAGTGAGTTTATAACTCAGAAGTCATAAGCATTCGACAACCATCCATTAATAAAATTATCACAACATGAAACAATAAACGAGGCTAGGTACTCCATCCATATCGAAACTATACCATAATTCCTCGGACCTTTCGGTTCAATCTCATACCAAGTCATACATCCACATTTCATATTCTATACAATACGATATTTGAGGCATTTTTTTACACACCAACTCATTTTCACCACAATCATACAATTGCAATCATCACATAGATTTAAAGCTTACCAAGCTCAACCCCGAGCATGAACATATTGCCCATTCGTCATGAGCTCAAGGTACTTACCCGATCCGCTATCCGGGATTAACTCGATAATGTCGCACACTCAGTGCCAATTGTAATGCAAGAGCATATAGTGAATCCGCACACTTAGTGCTATATATATTCAGCTCGCACACTTAGTGCTATATAATCAAACTCGCACACTTAGTGCTGTACAATTTTAAACCCGCACACTCAGTGCCAATCTTGTCACCATGTCCATTTATACCCGCACACTTAGTGCCGAGACCAATACCTTATGCATTTTGCTGCCTTTATACATTCAACAATGGCATCATTCCATACACATACATTTGAATTTACACATCAACTCATTTAAACACAATTGCATAAATATTATGATCATTTGAATCAATACCAAATATATGCTTAATGACTTACCTTGTGTTGGGTAAAATGGTTCCAACTCGGCTATTCGATGTTCTTTCCTTTGCTTTTGCTTGATTCTCCCCCTCTAGCTTCTTGAGCTAATCAATAAATTAACTAGTTTAACCGTCTTGCCAAATATTTATACATATATACATGACATCAACAATACTATCATCATTAATTCATCAATTCACAAAGTTTTATTTCACGAACATTTGACCCATTTTTACCCCATATGGCGAATGCTACATTCATTACCCAACTAGCCATTCAACAATTTTCAGCCTCATTACCACCCTTTTTATGTCTAATCGTCTAAATGAGATCATAAACATGCCTAACTATAGCCGAATGTGCAACATTAATCTAGCATTTCCATTGCATTTAACACTTAACATTTACCCCATCTAGGCCAAATTTTGCTAGCACACAAGCCTTTGGCGAATGTCCTTGACCTCTAGTCACCCAAAATTTCTTTGTTCTTTAAAATTCATCCAAGACTACATTCGCACTTCCAACTAATAATTTAGGTGCTCTCAAGCTCATTCACAAGTACTATTATATATCACATTAAGCATTAAATCATTTTGCAACATAAATTTTATAGCATGGCGAATACTCATGCACATACACACATAACAACAAGAACTCAATGGCACAAAAATCTCCTTTTGTTAAACATTCGAACTCACTCATCTCCATGCTTTCATCACAACAACATCAAAACACTAATTAGGAAATACAACATTCTTGGCCAAAATTTAACTCACCTAACAACTTAGTTTCGATCCAAGATTCAAGGAAAAATTTGAACCAATCCTCCAAACTATGCATGCATTTCAAGAGTGGCATAAAACATACCTTCTTGTATCAAAACACCTTAGTCTAGTAAGCTCCCATGGCTGATTTTCTCAAGCTTCCCCCCCCTTTCTTCTTAGTACATTCGGCCATGCAAAGAAAAATGAGAGAATGGACACTTTTTTTCTTCTTCTCAAGTCATGGCAATTGTAACAAAATGAGAAAGGATGAACAACAAAATTTTTCTCCTTTCTTTTCCTCAACTCACGGCAACAAGGGGGCATCCACACTCTTTTTTTCATCATTTTCCTTTTTTTTCATTTCTTTATTTTCCTTCCATAATGCACTAGGCCAACATGTCTAGGACATGTTTTCTTTGCCCATCATCATGTCATGGCCAGCCACTAACCTTAGGAAATGGGTTATTTGACATGCAACTCCACCTTTGTGTTAACATGCACTAATAAGCCATTTAAAATTAGCCTATCATATTTCACCATGTTTCACATTGATCCCTATTTAATAATTTCTCATAAAATTGGTAAAATTAGAGAATGAAACTTCCACATATGCATGCACACACATAGTAAGCATAGAATATAACAATTAATTATTTTTATGACTCGGTTTAGTGGTCCCAAACCACTTTCCGACTAGGGTCAATTTAGGGCTGTCACAACTCTCCCCACTTAAGAAATTTTCGTCCGAAAATCTTACTGTAAATAGGCTCGGTATCACTCTCTCATAGAGTCCTCAAGTTCCCAAGTGGCTTCTTCAATTCCGTGTTTATGCCACAACACCTTCACTAATGGGATTTTCTTATTGCGCAACTCTTTTACTTGGCGCATCGAATGCGAACCGCTCTTCTTCATAACTCAAATTAGGTGAACCTCGACCTCGGATGGAGTAATTACGTGTGTCGGGTCGACCTATATCGTCAAGCATCGAGACATGGAAAACGCTGTGAATCCTTTCAAGCTCGGGGTAACATTAATCGGTACGCCATCTTGGTCCAACTCGTTCGGATACTTCATACGGACCGATGAACCTCGGACTCAATTTTCCCTTACTGACCAAATCTAAGCACCTTTTTCCGTGGTGAGACTTTGAGAAATACCTTGTCTCCAACCCGATATTCAATGTCTTTCCTTTTCAAATCCAGATATGACTTTTGGCGATCCGGCGCCTTCAAACTTTCACGAATTACTCGAACTTTTCGCTCGGCATCCTTAATCAAATCAACCTCAAGATTTTACCTTGAGAAGTTCAGTCCAGAATAATGGGGTACGGCATTTACGACCGTATAAAGCCTCGTAAGGCACCATCTTAATACTTGATTGAAAGCTATTGTTGTAAGCGAATTCAATCAAAGGCAAATGTCTTTCCCATGAACCACTAAACTCAAGGATGCAACATCTCAACATATCCTCAAGGATTTGAATTAACCGTTCGGATTGACCATCGGTTTGGGGATGAAAAGTAGTGCTAAAATGCAGCTTGGTACCCAAAGCCTCTTGCAATTTCTTCCAAAATCGCGATGTAAATCTTGGGTCTCTATCCGATACGATAGAAACAAAGTACCCATGCAATCGAACAATTTGGGAGACGATAATTCGCCAATTTATCGAGCGAAAAATCCGTGCGGACAGGATAAAATGAGCGGACTTGGTCATCTATCAACAATGACCCAAATCGCATCTTTCTTACTTGCCGACATCGGTAATCCGGATATAAAATCCATTGTCATTCGATCCCATTTCCGCTCGTGTATCATGATTGGTCAAGTAATCCCGATGGCACTTGATGTTCCGCTTTCACTTGTTGACATATCGACACCTTGAAACAAATTCGAAATGTCTCGTTTCATACCAGCCACCAAAATTGGCGTTTGTGTCATTGTACATTTTAGTACTACCCGGGTGGATTGACATTCGACTCATCGTGAGCCTCGCTCAAAATCATCGAAACAAGTTCTCAATTCCTTGGAATACATAATCGACCCTTGAACGTCAAGCAGTCATTGTCGTCAATCTGAAATTCCGATTCTTCATCCGAAACACATTCGGCTCGCTTAGTGACCAATTTAGCGTCGACCTTCTGAGATTCAAGTATTTGATGAATCAATAACGGTTTGGCCTCTAATTCGACTACTAGCACCTCCTCGGGTGAAACGGATAAATGAGCATCCATCGCTCTCAAAGCAGACAGTGCCTTGCGACTTAAAGCATCGGCCACCACGTTGGCCTTTCCCGGGTGATAATCAATGATGAGTTCATAGTCTTTCAACAACTCAAGCCAACGTCTTTGTCGCAGGTTTAAATCTCTCTGAGTCATCAAATATTTTAGACTCTTATGGTCCGAATAAATATGACACCTTTCTCCAAACAAGTAATGCCGCCATATCTTCAAGGCGAACACTATGGCTGCTAGTTCAAGGTCATGGGTCGGATAGTTTCTCTCATGCGGCTTTAGTTTTCTCGACGCGTAAGCCACAACTCGACCTTCTTGCATCAACACACAACCTAACCCAAGCAAGGATGCGTCACTGTATATGACAAACTCTTTACCGGATCCGGCTGTACTAGCATTGGGGCCTCGGTTAAACAAGTTTTTAGTCAATCGAAACTTTCTTGACAACGTTCGACCACTCGAACTTAACATCTTTTGGAGTAGTTTCGTTATCGATACAGCTATCATCGAAAAACCTTTCACAAATCGTCGATAGTATCCCAAGCCCCAAAAGCTCCTAACTTCGGTAACATTCCTTGGAGGTTTCCAATCGACTATGGCTGAAATTTTGTTGGGTCCACCCGACACCGATGCGGACGCCACGTGCCCCAAAAAGCTAACCTCTCTCAACCAAAATTCACATTTATTGAACTTTATGATAATCGCTTATCTCGTAAAATTTGCAACACTAGCCTCGGTGTTCAAGATGTTCGGATTTCATCTCTCGAAAAGACCAAAATGTCATCGATAAATACAACTACGAACCGATCCAAGTATGGCCTGAAAATTCTATTCATTAAATCCATAAATACCGTAGGGCATTAGTGAGCCCAAACGGCATCACCAAGAATTCGTAGTGACCATACCTCGCTCTAAAAGCGGTTTTGGGTATGTCCGATTCTCGGACCTCAACCGATAGTACCCCGACCTCAAATCTATCTTTGAAAACACCGAGGCTCCCTTTAATTGATCAAACAAATCGTCAATTCGTGGCAACGGATATTTATTCTTTATCGTCACTTTATTCAACCGACGATAGTCGATGCACAATCTCATAGTTCCATCCTTCTTCTTCACAAACAATACTTGGTGTGCCCCATGGAGAAAAACTTCGTCGGCGAAACCTCTATCCGTCAATTCTTGCAATTGAACCTTCAATTCCTTTAATTCCGTTAATGCCATACAATACGGGCTATTGAAATCGGCGTAATCGGTACAACTTCGATGTCAATTCCACTTCTCGAACCAAATGGCAATCCGGTAACTCCTCGGAAAAACATCCGAATACTCACAAACCACTGGTACCGATTCGAGTTTCCTTTCCGTCTCTTTACTTTCAAACACATACGCAAGGTATGTTTCACACCCTTTTTCACATACCTCGAGCGGTCATAGAAGATATTATCACCGGCACTCCTTTTAAATCAAGAGACTCGATTCGGACTACCTCGTTATTTACACTCCTCAAATCAATGGTTTTCCTTTTGCGGTCCACCATCGCATCATGTACGGTCACCAATCCATACCAAGAATAACATCGAATTCATCAAATGGTAGAAGCATCGATCGGTAGGAAAACAGATTCTCGAATTATTAGGGGCATCTCTTGCACATTTTATCAACGAGTACGATTGACCTAAAGGGTTTGACACCGATTACGAACTCAGTAGACTCAACAGGTAGAGTCTTACTGGATGCTAAGGTTTCACATACATACGAATGAGTAGAGCCGGGGTCAATCAATGCAATCACACTAGTATCAAAGAGAGTAAAAGTACCAGTGATAACGTCAGGGGAGGATGCCTCCTCTCGTGCGCGGATGGCATATGCTCTAGCAGGAGCACGGGTCTCGGATCGGACAGCCGTATTAGAGGTTCCTCTCTGATTACCACCCCTACCTCCAGAAATTCTCGGGGGCCTACCTCCGTTGTCGTTCCACTAGGTCTTGCACCTTGCGTCTTATTCCTCTCATCTAGCTCGTGCAATCTCTAATGAAGTGGTCCCTCGAACCGTATCCATAACAGGCCCTATTAACAAACTTACCCCAACTTTCACCTAGGTGTCGTCTTCCACATTGGGGGCATTCAGTTTCTCTTGACGATTATTGCCCACACTAGCTACCAAGTAGCTCGAGTCCGTCGATGGTCGGCTCGATGGAAATTCCCGAGCGCCTCGACTTACTAGTGTCCTCCCCGAATTTCTTTACGGTCGAGAATGGAGCTTTACTCACGATCTTTTACGATAATCTCTTGCTTCAAATTCAGCCTTCTTCTTCTCCTTTCCAAGTTCTTCCGCCTTGCGTGCTCGTTCGACTAGTGTTACGAACTCCTTTATCTCCAAAATACCCACTAGCGACTTTAAATCTTCATTCAATCCTTCTTCAAATCTTTGGCACATAGCAACCTCATCAGCCACACACTCCGAGCATACCGACTAAGTCTTACGAACTCATGTTCAGATTGAGACATTGTCATACGGCCTTGCTTGAGCTCCAAAATTCCTTACGCTTCGATCGATGAACCGTTGACTAATATATTTCTTCCGAAATTCGTTTGAAAGAAATCCCAAGTAACTTGTTCCTTTGGGACTATGGAAATCAAGGTCCTCCACCAATAGTAGGTGAGTCTCGCAACAAAGATATAGCACACTTAAGACATTCATCGTGTGCATGAGTTCATCAAACACTCTAATGGTGTTATCAAGCGAACTCGGCCCTTTCGGCATCATCGGTAACTATGGCCTTAAACTCCTCGCCCCACGCTTCCTAATCAAGTCCACGGTGGTTTACTCAGCCTCACAGGATCAAGAATCGATGGCATTACGGGCTCTTGGGGTGGATTATTTAAATTCGGGAATGGTTGGACAGCCGGATTGGTTCGGGCATATTGCGCGACCCACTCATTCATCATGGTGAAGAAGGCTTGTTTCGCCCCTTCATTTTGATTATTCGCGGATGACTGAGGCTCAACAGGCGGTGTCCCTTGCGCAGGAGCAGCCGCTACACTTTCAACGTCATCCGCCAAGGGTCTCTCTACCCCGGGTTCCATTGCTAATCAAAACAAAGTTTCAACCGTCAGAAGTCATCACATTATTAAGCACTAACGATTTGGCATGTATAGCTAGACTCACACGCGCTATGGTAGTCCTAGAACCGACTAAACCATAGCTCTGATACCAATTAAATGTAACACCCCAAACCCGTGACCGTCACCGGATTTGACCACGAGGTGTTACCGGGCTTACTTTACTTATTCCTCTCTTGGAAAATTTTTTTTTGTTTTCCTTTTTCTGTTCCAGGCAGGCTAGTTAACTGCGTCACTGTCACCTTAAAAATCATATCTCGAGTTCCAGAACTCGAAAATGAGTTCCGTCAATTTTCCCTGAAACTAGACTCATATATCCATCCATGGATTTATTTCTAGAATTTTTGGTCAGGCCAATTGGTACAGTTTATTAGTTAAAGTCACCCCTGTTTCAGGGTTCGACTACACTGACCTTTGTGTATTACGACCTGGATATCATCTCGTACAGAGCTCTAATGCTCATGCCGTTTGTTTCTAATGAAACTAGACTGAAAGGGGAATCTATTCATATAAGCCATGACTTCTAATTGTTTCTGGATAATTTATGGTAAATTTTCCAAGTCGGAGCAGGGGATCCAGAAACCGTTCTGGCCCTGTTTCGCGAAAACCTGAATATCTCTTAAAATACAGCTCATACGGTTGTTTCGTTTCGTCCATATGAAAATAGATTCATCAAGGTTCAATTTCATAATTTATTCACTATTTAATTCTACTTCTACTACTTTTAGTGATTTTTCCATCTCACCTCACTGCTGCTGGCAGCATCTGGTACTAAAGCAAACAATGACTATTTCATAATTCTTCCATGGCCAACTATTTCATCATACATAATACAAACTATGGCCACCTTATCAAAATTAAGGTTTCTAAGGCTCGTGCCTATAGGTTTTAGATTCACACTCAACCGACCACATAGGCCATCTTCGCATGGCTTAAAGTTTACAACCCGAGATTCAACAAAACAAAATAGCCTATACATGCCAAATGTTCTCCTAGTTCAACTACGAAGACAATACCAAAAGATTTCCAGCGGTGTGATGACTTCAACGACGGTTCCGAGCACATAAACGATACGAGTCCAAGAGACCTAAAATGGGTGACAAGAAAACACCGAGTGAGTTTATAACTCAGTAAGTCATAAGCATTCGACAACCATCCATTAATAAAATTATCACAACATGAAACAATAAACGAGGCTAGGTACTCCATCCATATCGAAACTATACCATAATTCCTCGGACCTTTCGGTTCAATCTCATACCAAGTCATACATCCACATTTCATATTCTATACAATACGATATTTGAGGCATTTTTACACACCAACTCATTTTCACCACAATCATACAATTGCAATCATCACATAGATTTAAAGCTTACCAAGCTCAACCCCGAGCATGAACATATTGCCCATTCGTCATGAGCTCAAGGTACTTACCCGATCCGCTGTCCGGGATTAACTCGATAATGTCGCACACTCAGTGCCAATTGTAATGCAAGAGCATATAGTGAATCCGCACACTTAGTGCTATATAATCAAACTCGCACACTTAGTGCTGTACAATTTTAAACCCGCACACTCAGTGCCAATCTTGTCACCGTGTCCATTTATACCCGCACACTTAGTGCCGAGACCAATACCTTATGCATTTTGCTGCCTTTATACATTCAACAATGGCATCATTCCATACACATACATTTGAATTTACACATCAACTCATTTAAACACAATTGCATAAATATTATGATCATTTGAATCAATGCCAAATATATGCTTAATGACTTACCTTGTGTTGGGTAAAATGGTTCCAACTCGGCTATTCGATGTTCTTTCCTTTGCTTTTGCTTGATTCTCCCCCTCTAGCTTCTTGAGCTAATCAATAAATTAACTAGTTTAACCGTCTTGCCAAATATTTATACATATATACATGACATCAACAATACTATCATCATTAATTCATCAATTCACAAAGTTTTATTTCACGAACATTTGACCCATTTTTACCCCATATGGCGAATGCTACATTCATTACCCAACTAGCCATTCAACAATTTTCAGCCTCATTACCACCCTTTTTATGTCTAATCGTCTAAATGAGATCATAAACATGCCTAACTATAGCCGAATGTGCAACATTAATCTAGCATTTCCATTGCATTTAACACTTAACATTTACCCCATCTAGGCCAAATTTTGCTAGCACACAAGCCTTTGGCGAATGTCCTTGACCTCTAGTCACCCAAAATTTCTTTGTTCTTTAAAATTCATCCAAGACTACATTCGCACTTCCAACTAATAATTTCGGTGCTCTCAAGCTCATTCACAAGTACTATTATATATCACATTAAGCATTAAATCATTTTGCAACATAAATTTTATAGCATGGCCGAATACTCATGCACATACACACATAACAACAAGAACTCAATAGCACAAAAATCTCCTTTTTGTTAAACATTCGAACTCACTCATCTCCATGCTTTCATCACAACAACATCAAAACACTAATTAGGAAATACAACATTCTTGGCCGAAATTTAACTCACCTAACAACTTAGTTTCGATCCAAGTGTAACACCCCGTACCCGAGGCCGTTTCCGGAGTCGAACACGAGGTGTTAACGGACTTAATTCATTAATTAAACAGCTCATACAATTCATTTTAAAATTTCCAGACAAGCTAGCTAACTGCATCACAGTCGCTTTAAAAATCATATCTGGAGTTACTGAAACTCAAATCCAATTCCGTAAATTTTTCCTGAAACTAGACTCATATATATATCTACTAATTGTTTTCTAGAATTTTGGTTGGGCCAATTAGTACAGTTTATTAGTTAAAGTCTCCCTGTTTCAGGGTTCAACTACTCTGACCTCTGTGTATTACGAATCAGATATCTCCCTATACAGACCTTCAATGACTATGCCGTTTGTATCTAATAAAACTAGACTCAATAAGGAATCTGTACATATAAAGCGTGACTTCTAATTATCTTTGTAAAATTTATGGTGAATTTACAAAGTCAGAACAGGGGATCCAGAAATCGCTCTGGCCCTGTTTCACAAAAATTTAAACATCTCATAAAATATAGCTCATATACCTGTTTCGCTTATTCCATATGAAAATAGACTCATCAAGCTTCAATTCCATAACTTATTAATTATTTAATTCCATTTATACTATTTTTAGTGATTTTTCAAACTCACGTCACTGCTGCTGTCTGAATCTATTTTATGGTAAATTTTACCTATTTCATGGTTTCCATGGATTAGCTAGCAATTTGACATACATAATACCAAATATGATCATGATTAGCCATTCCAATGGCTAATCATTACCAAGCATTTCTATTTCCATACCACTCAATAACCATATCATAAGACCATACATACAAAATGATTATAATGCTATACATGCCATACTCAAAATATACAAGCCATTATGCCAAGATGGTATACGGATAGTGTGAGCGTGCCTCCGACCGTTTCCGATTTTCGAGCTGGCTTGTCAACAATACAAGGAATGAAAAGGAGGGAGTAAGCATAAATGCTTAGTAAGCTCACATGCAAATAGCAAGTAACATAACCATATAAGCAAACATAAAACATCATTTGCATAATCATCACCAAGACATTCATATCACCTTTTCATTTATCATCTTACCATATTGTTGTTATATCGAGTTTTCAACCCGAGGGTTAAGTACATACCTGTTCAAAGTATCCATTTCACAACACTTACCAATACGTCCCTTTCATCTTAAGTATTCCTCCATTTGAGTAGAACTTTACCCGTTGAACACATCGGAATATAATTCGGATACATGGATAACTTGCACATAAGTGCCACATATGTAGCCAAGCTACCATGTAACCCGCCCATAAGTGAACTCGGACTCAACTCAACGAGCTCGGGCGTTCGCATCCATAAGTGAACTCGGACTCAACTCAACGAGTTCGGATGCCTAGTTACATCTCACGAACTCGGACTCAACTCAACGAGTTCGGACGCTCGCATCCATAAGTGAACTCGGACTCAACTCAACGAGTTCGGATGCCCAAATATCCCAGTGACATGTCACTTGTATCCTAATCCATTCCTAAGGTTCAACGGGACCTTTTTCCCAATCATGTGTCTCAACCATCTTCTACGGAATGCCGATACGATACTCGGTAGTATTTCACATTTTCCAAGTATATCACATAATTTGACATATTATCAAACAATTATCACAAGTATAATATTTCATAATAATTATCATATCATTTAAAAACATTAAAACATTTAAAATAATAACTATGTTACCAACATTTACATATGAACTTACCTCGTATGCGAAAATGGCTATTTTTACCATTTCGTCCACAACTTGGTATTTTCCCATTTTAGCCCAATTTCGTTTTCCTTGCTAATCGAGCTTGGAAGCTTGAAAAACCCTAGCCATGGTTTCTCCTTGCTATATTCGCCATGGGGTTGAAGATGAGCAAAATTGGCTTTTAATTTTGTATTTTAATTCATTTTACCCTAAATGACCAAAATGCCCTTACTACTAAACTTTCCAAAATTCCATCCATGTCCAATTTTGTCCATAGACTTAGAAATTGGTAAAATTACTCTTTAAGGACCTCTAATTAATAATCTAATTCAATTTTATGCAAAATACTTCTAGAACACAAGTTTTGCAATTTATTCAATTTAGTCCCAAATTTCAAATTAAGCACTTTATGCATAAAATTTCTTCACGAAATTTTCACAAAATCATGCAATCATATCATAGACCTTAAAATAATCATAAAATAATTATTTCTATCTCGGATTTTGTGGTCACGAAACCACTATTCCGACTAGGCCCAAAATCAGGATATTACACCAAGATTCAAGGAAAAATTTGAACCAATCCTCCAAACTATGCATGCATTTTCAAGAGTGGCATAAAACATACCTTCTTGTATCAAAACACCTTAGTCTAGTAAGCTCCCATGGCTGATTTTCTCAAGCTTCCCCCCCCCCCTTTCTTCTTAGTACATTTGGCCATGCAAAGAAAAATGAGAGAATGGACACTTTTTTTCTTCTTCTTCTCAAGTCATGGCAATTGTAACAAAATGAGAAAGGATGAACAACAAAATTTTTCTCCTTTCTTTTCCTCAACTCACGGCAACAAGGGGGCATCCACACTCTTTTTTTCATCATTTTCCTCTTTTTTTCATTTCTTTATTTTCCTTCCATAATGCACTAGGCCAACATGTCTAGGACATGTTTTCTTTGCCCATCATCATGTCATGGCCAGCCACTAACCTTAGGAAATGGGTTATTTGACATGCAACTCCACCTTTGTGTTAACATGCACTAATAAGCCATTTAAAATTAGCCTATCATATTTCACCATGTTTCACATTGATCCCTATTTAATAATTTCTCATAAAATTGGTAAAATTAGATTATGAAACTTCCACATATGCATGCACACACATAGTAAGCATAGAATATAACAATTAATTATTTTTATGACTCGGTTTAGTGGTCCCGAAACCACTTTTCGACTAGGGTCAATTTAGGGCTGTCACAATAGATGTGATAAAAGTCCCAAGGAGAGCATGTTAAAGAGGTATGGTTATATGATATATTACGATGAGTATATGTATGTACACTAAGCTTATGGTTATTGAAACTTTGAAATGTTGAGACATTGGTGAGCTAAGATGTATGAATTATGATTATAAATTTTGTTGTAATATCATGTTAACTTATATTATGCATTTGAACATGGAATTCATGAAATGGTGAGTTCATGATTAGTCGAAAGTGAACTTATGATAGTTATCATTATATTGCACCAAAACAGTGTTGGACAACAGCAGTTGTACGACTTTGAAAATCCAGAAAAAATTTTGGAAATTGAGTTAGAGGCTGAATAAAATATAAAATTAAATCTTAATGAGTCTAGTTTCACATAAAAGAAATGGTGCAAGCAAAAGAGTTTCATATTAAGAAATATTTAAATTGTTGTGAGACAAAGTTAGAATGATTTCTAAATCCCCTATTCTGATTTGAGAAAATCATTGGAAATTGTAAAAAAAAATAGTTATAGGTTATAATTTATATGCTTATAATTCTTAATGAGTCTATTTTCAATAGAAATAGACAAAAACATCATCTGAGTCTCGTATTATGAGATAATTAATTTTTAGTGAATAGTGGTCGGAACTATCAGACAGTGAAAAATGGATAAATTTAAAGAATAAAATGTACTTATTGGCTAAACCAAAAACTCTGAAAACTTTATGGTAAGAAGATATGTGAGTCTAGTTTCAAGAAAATTAGTAGACTTTAATTTGGAGTTCTGTATCTCTAGATATAAATAATTTAGTAACTATGACTCGAGAAAACAGCTTCACTGGGACATAAGTAAAAATGCAAATAGGGTTATATTACCTTGAGAAACAAGTTGATAAATTTCTTATTATTTTCATACGGTCTTACTAAGCTATAAAGCTTACCCTCTCCTTTTCATTTCTTTAGTGTTGTTAGGTTAGCTCGAGGTTGAAGATCGTCGGAGGCAGCATCACACTATCAAGCCATCACCTTTGGAGTATTGACATATGAGTATTAAGCACCTTCAAGTGAGTGGCATGTATAGGGACTTAGTTTTTATGATAGATGTTGTTATGATTAGCCAAATGTATTGGCTTATATTGATTCATTGTATATAGTCATGAGATGTGGCTTATAATGATTGTAGTCTGTAAGCCTAGTTATTCATGATAAGTTCTACTGCTTGCGATGCGATAATGTTTTTATGCTTGTGGGACATGCATGATTGGTGTTAAGACATGTGTGCATGATAAATTCTTCATGACCAATCAAAATGGTCATAGCAATGAAGTAATTGTATAGTATAAAAATAAGACGATGATGATTAAACATGAATGCTTAATGTTTAAATAAGGTCACTTGACAAGGTCAATGAATATGGATTAATGTGTCTAGGCTTGATATTATATGAGTATGTGAAACTTGTGAATGATAGCATGTTAAAGTTAAGAATACACCTTAGTGAAGTCTGCTAAATCATTAAAATGATGCCATGATGTATAACTTTGATGTGTGTAAAGATGTGAGGAATTAATGGTAACAAAAGGCTTGGGAAATAGCCTAAGTGTTAGCCACACGAGCAGAGACACAGCCGTGTGATTAAATTTTGGTTGCTGACATCATAGTCAAAGAGTTACACAGCCTGAGGACACTGGTGTGTCCTGGGCGCACGGGTGTGTCCCTGTGCTCACACGGGCGAGTGACCCTGTTTCATGGAAAAAAAATTATAAGTTTTCTCAAATCTTTCTAAGGTTTTCGGTTTAGTCTCTAACTGCTTTCAATGCATGTTTAGGGTATCGTAGGCCCATGTATGGGACATTATGCATGTGTATGAAAAGTTTTGAATTAAAAAGAAATTTTATGGCCCAGTTTTTGCACGTATGCGTATGTTTAAGTCCAGTAATGCCTCGTACCTTGTCCTGGCGTCGGACACGAGTAAGGGGTGTTACACACACAGCGACACTCAAGCCACGATACAGCCGTGTACTACGCACGGCTATACCTTCATCGACCACACGGTCATGTCTTGCACACGGCCATCCACACGGGCAACCACATGCCCATGTAGCATCGACAAAATCGTTTTTGGCTTTTACCGAAGCCTCATTTTTTGTGTTTCGTGTACACACACTTGTTTTGTTTAAGACGCTATAGTAACCACGAGCCCTCTAGGACGTAAAAGTTGACATAACAATGTTCAAAATCAGTCTTAAAACACGATTAAACAGAAAACTCGAAACCAACCATAGCTCAAATCAAGCGCTTATCGCTTACCCCAAAACTCTGAACAATTGACTACAATTCCGCAAGAGTAGAATCACAATCTTCCTAATTCACTGCTGTCAAAACAACCATATAACCCCAATCAACATTGGAAAAACACAAGTTACAAAATAGGAAATCCCCACTAACCGAAACGTGCGATAAAAACTGAAATAACGAGAACGAAGATGTGAAGGCCGACAAAAAAGGAAATGAAATTGAAAGGGGAATAGGAAGAAGAAAACGACAGAGAAGTAGAGGACTAACGTCAGTTTTTTTCTTAAGAGAAGGGAGAGAATTTTAGCAAAAAGATAAGAAATCAATACTGATAACCCCCATATCCCATATTTTTCTCCCACTAACCCCCATCTCCCAGACTTTCAATATGACTAAAACTCTATCAATGAGCAGAGTAAAAATTAATACCCATACTAGCGTAAGGATTCGAATATAGGACCTCCAAAACACCAACATCCTTACCATTCGAACCAGCAGGCTCATTTTGATATGAACTAACAGACAATTTTATAAAAGCCTATTGAACAAGGGTAAGGCTTGGATAAAAAATAATAGAATTTTGGCAGAAGGGAGACTTGAACCCAAGGCCTCCCGCACACACCCAGAACACTTAACCACTAAAGTAGACAGATATTTGTGTTAAATATTTATAGAAATAGAGATACATTATTCAGGGCGCCACATAAAGTGTGGGATTAAGGCCCTTAGTGCCGGAAAGCCTTTAATTAGGGGAAATAGATAATGAAAAAAGAGCTCGTGCTTGCCTTACAGGATTAAACTAAACCTTATCAGGTACATACATATGCTTTAGACTGTGCAATTAGGGGAGTACTAATGGAGGATGGTTATCCAATTGCTCTTAAGAGTCGAAAGCTTAAAGAAACCGAATGTCGATATAGGGTTCAAGAGAAAGTCGCAATGATGCATTTTTTGCGCACATAGAGACACTATTTGCTAGGTTCTAAGTTCGTGGTATTTACAGATAATCTTGCAAATAGTTACTTGTGACTTAAAAAAAGTTGTCTCCTAATTAGGCTCGTTCACAGGTTTTCTTGCCAGAATTTGATTTCAACATGGAGTATAAGCCAAGGAAAGCTAATACACTGGTTGATGCACCAAACCGAAAGGTAGATTTGGTGACAATCAACTCAGCCTAACAGTTTTTTATTGGAATACATTAAGGAGGGATTGTCCCATGATCCCACAGCCAAATCATTGATTGAGTATGCCAAATAGGGAAAGACAAGGTAGTTTGGCTTGAGGGAGACTTTTTATACACTCAAGGGAATTGTCTTTTTGTGCAGTATGGGAAATTGCATAAAGAAGTCATGAAAATTTGTCATAATTCAATATGGGCTAGCCATCCAAGATACATCGCATGTTAGCTTTTTGGAGGATCATTATTATTGGCGTCACATGGGTGATGGTATTGAGACCTATGTGAAAACTTATCTAGTGTGCCAACAAGACAAGGTAGAGTTGAAAACTCTTGTCGATTTACTACAACCTTTGTTCATTTTAAAACGCCCATGTGAGAGTATATCAATGGACTTTATTATTGGTTCGCCTAAATCTAATGGGTTTACAAGTATTATTGTTGTGGTTGGCAAATTTTCTAGGTATGGAACTTTCATTCCAGCAACCAATGAGTGCCCAGCTGAGGAGGCAGTTCATTTGTTCCTTAAACATGTGGTGAAATATTGGGAAGTACCACAATCTATTGTTAGTAATCGAGATGGGAGGTTTACGGGCCAATTTTGGACAGAGTTGTTCAAGTTGTAGGAGTCAGGCTTGAACTTTTTGACTAGCATGCATCCGCAAACTAATGGGCAAACCAAGAGATTAAATGTTTTGTTTGAGATATATCTTTGGCACTATGTAAGTGCCACATAGTGAAACTAGCCAAAGTTGTTGGATGTGGCCCAATTTTCTTATAACTTGCAACGAAGTGAGGCTACAAATCATAGTCCTTTTGAGATAGTGACAAGGCAGAAGCCACTCTCACTCAATTTTAACGTTAAAAATTTTAGTATTGGTATAAGATAGAAATTTTGGTAAAGGTTAAAAATTTTAGTATGCTTATGGAACGTACCACAAAATTGCTCAATCTGAAGTTCTAATCATTGAATTAAAAGTTTTCAATGCTATTTTTATTTTCTTAAAGGAGAAAAGTCGATTTCTTTTCCTTCAGGATAATTGTATTCTTATCAAGCTCTTTGCCCGAATTCAAGGTTCAAAATTAAGTGTGATCAATTTTACAAATAATAAAAATATTTTATATAATTAATGAATAAGAAAGGATAAATAATAAAATTTTATTTTATATAATTAATGTGAAATAATATCGTTTGAAAATAATATAATTAAAAATATTATTTATTTTGATAATTTAAATCCTATAATAATAAAATGAATTCAAATTGAAACTACAACATTGGTACAATGTTTAAAAAATATGACAATAAAATTAATAAACTTCACTCTTCAATTTCCAGTTTTGTTTCTTTTCTTGATAATCAATAAATTCAACATATTAATTCGTAGATAATATAAAATTGTAAATAGAATATTATATAGGATTTTATAAAATAAAATTATCTCTCTTTTATAAAATAATTAAAATAAAAATCTATTAGGATAATTATAATGATATGTTAATATTTGATATGAGATTTACTTAGAAAATATTGATTTTACAATCATTTGATAATATTTTATTCTTTAAAAGTTATGTTTCAAATTAAGTCTTAAAAACACTATTTAAAATATGAAAAATTCTTTGATATACAATGAATAAAATATTTTAGATTCTATAAGCTAGTTAAAATTTTGACAAATACATCATATAGTATAGTAAAAAATAAAAACTAAAATCACATAAATAAATATAACACTTGTGCATCCTAAACTTATTTATAGAATCTAAAAACTCCACTATGTATGAAATAATTACCCTTAAAATATTCTAGTAATTGTTTTTTTCTAAAAACTATATTGTCGGAATTTTCATTCAGAAATTTCACTAATATTTATAATATAAAATCATAAATAATATTGAAATAAATTTTACTACCACTTTTAATAGGATAAAATAAAATAAATTAATATATATATATATATATATATATATATATTAAAAGACTTTTTCGGTCAATTAAAAATATAACTTTAAAAATCAAGTAATTATATCTAAAGGTTAAAAGTTTTGAAATCAAAATTAAAGCATTTGCACCATGTTGAATGCTTTTATGTAATTAATGCAAATCAATTTTTTCAAAAAGTAATAAATATAATAAAAATATATTAACTATTTTGATAATTTAAATATAGTGCTAAAAATTTTTAATCATTATTAAAGTATTTGTATAAGATATAAAAAAATTGATATATTATAAATTAAAATTTTCACTATTTAATTTTTTTCTCTTTTAACCAGAAGATATAATATATTTTATTTTATTATATAAATTTATTTATAAAATTTTATATATGAAATACTAAGTTACAGGTTTGCTATTTAAAACTAAAGTAATGTTTTTTTATTTACTTTATTTGGTTAATAGAAATTTAATAATTCAAATATAAATTAATTCAATATAAAATTCAATTTTTAGTTATTAAAAATTTATTTAACAAAAGTATTTTAATAAAATCATAATTCCTATTTATAAGCATGATAAATGATAATTAAATTTATTTAACCAAATATTTTAGTAAAATTAAATCTTTTATTTATAAATATGATAAATTTTATAAATAATAAAAATATTTATAATGGTAGATTCAGTAATATAATAAACAACAAATGTTATATTGGTCAATTCAAAATTTCTTTGAACTCATGCATATATACATATATATTATAGATAAAGATAAGTAGGGTCATAAGAGTAATATTTGGTTGTAAGTATTGATCATTAGTCAAGCTATGTTCATCTATGGTATCAATATTTTATGTAATTGTTCAAGTTGAATCTGGTTTAAAATATGTGACTCAAATTTTATTTAAGTTTGTTCATATTTGTAAATTATTAAGTCAATTTAAGTTAGTCAATATTGTTGGAAAATATGGACATCATATTTATAGCAAAAGTAATTACATGTTATTTACTATCATAAAATATTAGCCCAAATTAAAAGTGATCTAATTTGATTAAAGTTTATTGGGTTTTAGTTATTAAAAAAGTATGGGTCAAATATATTAGATAATCTAGTAACTAATTTCTAATTGATAATGGGCTGATTAGAGATTAAAGTTAATGTGCGTAAAAGTTATATATATTAGGGTTATGTCCCTAAATTACACATAAATAACTTTTATAATATCTCATCTTTGGAAGAGAGAGTCATTTTCTCAAAATTACTTGTGTACTAATTTAGAAGATCAAAACCATAAGATCTGAAGATTTCAAGAAATAAATAGATTTAGGTACACTTCTACATTTAGTTTTTTCTTGGTAATTTTACATGACAGATCCTAATTAATAAAATTTTATATTAGATCTTGTTTTTTCGATTTTAATAAGTGATATCCGAGCCTCGTTATGTCAAATCATTAAGAAATAATTGATTTTTTATTGTTTTTAGATTAATTCGTTTTAAGATTTTATGAATTTTATATTTGAATTCAATATTTTTAATTATAGGCATGTTAAATCTTTCAATTTTATATTAAAAATATTAGGGTTTTAATTTTTTAAGGATTTAATATAATTCAAACCCTAAAATAAATAAATAACTGTTTGAGAGATCGGATTAAATGTATATTTCCATTGACAGTTTTACTATTGAGAATCTGATTAGATAGTTGAATGTATATATAGATTAATTTATTGCGCACAAAGCTTTTACAAATTTTGGTACATTTCAATGGGTATCCATATGTGCGATTAGAAACTTTATCATTCAATTCCATTTTTTTCCTAGAACTACTTTGCAGAATTTGTGCAAATATTATTTTTTCTTTTTGCTCAAATAACTTTGCAATATTCAATAAGAATTGTGTTGGATAAATATATATTATTATCTTTTAATTTAATTGGAATATAAAATTAAGATAAATGTTTTAAAACAAATAAATTCAGATTTTGGTTTTGGGTTTTAATTAAGAATGTCTAATATTTTAAATAGATTAGTTGAAACAAAATGTCGCCAAAGTGACCTCTTTTGCGTAGATTAGTTTATTTAAAATATAAAGATGATTTTATATTTTTGTGATTCATGCGTTTTATTAATTAACTCAAAGGTAAGTTAATATTTAACAGAATTTCAACAATATCTATGGTGATAAATGTGTAACAATTATAAGGTACTTTAAGTGAGCAATAAGTTAGTCTAAAGATTGGTTCATTGTTTGATATAATTTATTGTTAATATTTGATTGTTACAACCAGAGTATCGCTTACTGTTAATATTACTATCCAAAGACTTTATATTAATGTTGTGTTTGGTATCTTGAGATGAGATTAGCCATTATCTTGAATTTATTGTTTACTTATGAATATTGATGTGAGCTTATTTTATTTTTGTTTTATATTCAGCTAGTTCATCTTCTATTGTCACAATATCTGCTCACATCAATTCTATACCCATGCTTAATGGATCAATTTCAAGGAATGGAAAAGGTACTTACTTATAGTACTTGGTTGTATGGACATAGACCTTACACTGTGAAAATTACTCTTGATGTTGAAAGCGATTTTAAGAAGTAGGATCGTTCAAATCGCATGAGTCTAATGATCATGAAGCACAACATTTCATAAGCCTTTAGGGGCACAGAATTTAAAGAGATTACTCAGGCCAAGTGTTTGCTTGACGAAATTGAGAAAGGTTTTGCAAAAAAATGATATGGATATGTCCCATGTTGCTTCAAGACTTAAGGCACTTAAAATCGAGCTTTCAAGGGATTGTTTGTTATTATGGTTTTGGTATCGCTTTCTGCACATTTTAATCCATTTAAAATTAGTTACAATTGTCAAAAGGAGAAATAGACTCTAAATGAGCTCATTTCTCATTGTGTGCAAGAAGAAGAAAGTTTGAAGTATGATAAGTTTGAAAGTGCTTATTTGGTCAATGCCTCTAAAGCTAAGGGCAAGAAAATAAAATATTAGAATGAAGTTGTTAAGGGTCCAGCTCAAAAGAAACAACAGCAAGTTACAGAGAGTTGTTTCTTTTGTAACAAGTCCGGACACATGAAGAAAAAATGTGTCAAATATCACGTCCGGTGTGCAAAGAAAGGTATAATTCTTATTTTGGTTTGTTCTGAGGTTAATTTAGCTTTAGTACCTAGAAACACTTGGTGGATAGATTCTGATGCTACTATTTACATAAGTGATTCTATGCAGGGTTGTCTGAGCTACCAAAAGCCAAGTGATGGTGAAAGACACATCTTCGTGAGCGATAGAAAATCAATGGAAGTGGAAGCAATTGGGCATTTTAGGCTGTTATTAGGGACTGCTGTTTTTTATTTGGATTTAAAAGGCAATTTTGTTGTACTAACTTTTAAACAGAATTTAGTTTTTGTTTCTTTGTTGTACAAATTTTGATATTGTTGTTCATTCGAAAACAATTAGTTTAATTTGTCTTTAAATTTGAATATTGTTGGAACTAACTTTTTAAATACTTATGACAACCTTTATTTGCTAGAAACAGTTGCATCCTATAATGAAACCTTGCACGTGGAATCACGTGATATTACAATAATTACCAAGTGATTATCTCATTTGGTTTCGAGATGACTTTGATTAATGATTGTATATATCACAAGTTTAGTGGAAGTAAGTATAGTTTCTGTAATATCCCAAACCCAGCCTAGACGTTATGGCTGAATCTGATGACATCACAAGGAATGAGTTTTCAAAACCATGTTGACTTGGTAAAACCATCATTAGTTAAAATTTACTAAAACCACAATTTAGTCAATTTCTTTACGAATCTTATTACAACGAAAGCCTTAATCGTTAATGTTTGAAAATGCAATCGTGTCTTTAGGAAAACCGTTATTTGCATAAAAATCATCATTTTAATAAAACAATTTTACCAAAGCAAACAAATTGACAAACAATCCAAAAATAAACAATTAAAAACCAAACAGTACAGAGAGTCCCCAAAATTACAACTCTCAAATAAGTCCAAAATTTAAAATAAACCAAAAGTACTAAGTTTAACTGTTTTACGATATAGTGGTCACCGCTGTGTCTCTGTCGCATCGATTTGCCTAAGTCTATGGATTACCTGATAGAACAGACAAACAGATGTAAGTTTACGTAAACTCAGTGTGTAACCCAGCAGAATTAGACAAGCAAACATACAGAAACATTTCAGACAATCAGATATAAAATCGGACTTGTACCCTTCTTAGATATAGTTACAAAAACAGATGAACAGACTAGATAACAGATTCAGATAAGCAAAGTCCTACCCCCATCCTCTACACGCCAACTCCAACCATCCCATCAGACTACGTAGGGTTAAAAACACCCACCCATCCTTACATACCACTTTATTTCATTATGAAACGTATCAGGACCCAAAACCTGACGTTCACCCAACTCAGTCCCACATAGAGGTATACGACACTTACAACCATACAGAGCCTCGTAAGGTGCCATCTAGATTCTAGACTAGAAGCTGTTATTGTAGGCGAACTCAGCTAGCAGTAGATAATCCTCCCAACTCCCTCAGAAATCAATCACACAACCTCGAAGCATATCCTCCAGTATCTGAATCACCCTCTCAGACTGACCATCTGTCTAAAGATAGAACGTAGTATTGAAGTCCAATCTCGAACCCAATGCCTCATGCAATTTCTTCCAAAATCGAGAAGTGAAGAGAGGATCCCTATCAGAAATAATTGACACAGAAACCCCATGCAGTCTAACTATCTCAGAGATATAGAGCTTCACTAACTTCTGTAGAGAGTAGTCTATCCGAACCGAAATAAAGTGAGCAGACTTGGTCAAACGATCCACGATGACCCAAACAGAATCCTTCTTAGTGGGTGCTAAAAGCAGCCGACTAACTTAGTCCATCGTTACTCGTTCTCACTTCCACAAAGGAATCTTAACGAGTTCGAGCAAACCTGAGAGCAACTGATGTTCAGCCTTAACTTGCTGGCACGTCAGACAACAAGCAACGAACTCGATAACCTCACGCTTCAAACTTGACCACCAGTACAGTTCATGGAGATCCTGATACATCTTATTACCACCGGGATGCATAACATAAAGGCTACTATGCGCCTCCCTCAAAATCGACTGCCTTAAATCCAAATCATTCGGCACACAAATCTGACCTCGAAAACATATCACACCATCATTATTCAGTCCAAAATCTGAAGTACTGTCATTCTCAATATGACGAAAATGCGAACCCAGTGACTCATCCCCTCAACTACCTATCTTGAATTTGATCTGTAATATCCCGATTTTGGGCCTAGTCGAAACAGTGGTTTCGGGGCCACAAATCTGATGAAGAAAATTTTTATTTTTATTATATTTTTATGGTTTACGATTTTACGGAATAATTTTGTGAAAATCTCGTTCGAAAATTTTGATGCTCGAGCACTCAATTTAGTCAAAATGACTAAATTGTAAAAGTTACAAAATGTGTATTCTAGTTTACAAAGGTACTAAGTACTTGTGAGTAATGGGTTTTTAAATTGGAGGTCCTTAAATGGAAAATAGCCCATTTTGTAATTAGTGGACAAAAATGGACATAGCATGGTATGTTTTTATTTATTTTTCATTAAGGGTATTTTAGTAAATTGGTTAATAAAGCTAAAATAATTAAGAAAAAGATGTCATCTTCTTCATTTTTCTCATGCCATAACCGTATATGGAGATGGAAGACATGGCTAGGGTTTTTAAAACGTCCAAGCTTGATTGTAAGTCCATTTTTGCCCCGTTTTTAAAGTTCTTTACATTTTTGAAATCCCGGTAACTTATTCTACTTATTTCTACCATTAATTTGAGCTAAGGTTCATGTCTAAAAATTTACCCATGAATAATATGCATGTATTTTGATGTCTAATGTTAGAAAATGAAGGTTGGGTGTTAGATAAACGACTTTTGCTAAGCGATTTTACGTGAAAACAAGTAAAATGACAGAATCAGTAAAAATACCTAATATTCATAAGTACATGTTAGAGTGAGAATTGGATGTTGCTATATAGGGAAAAATGATCAGCATATCATAAAACATAAGAAAATAGAATGAAGTTTAATTTACGAGATTTGGGGCAAAAGTGTAAATATGTGAAAGTTTAGGGGCAAAATTATAATTTTGACAAAATATGATTTTGGGTTGATTTCAATAATATGAGTCCTAATTAGGCTATATTTGAAATGACCATTTTCACATACGAGGTAAGTTCATATGATTTTAATAATGCAATGTGTATTTTAATGTTAATGTTATGATATTATATGAATTGTAAGTATACATATATGTGAATAATTTGATATTATGTAAATGATGTAACATGACTATATGTTGTTGATGTCTTTATAATGGTATGATGATTATTGTTTACGAATTGTTGCATTCTATGACTATTGTTGAATTATTATACAAATTATGTGGAATACTTGAAAAATATGAGTTGCCACTGGAGTATCGATATTGACATCACGAGAAAGATAGAAAAGGCGTATGATCGAGGAAAGAGCCCGTTTGAACCTTAGGAATAGGTTAGGATACAAGTGACATGTCACTAGGAAATTGAGATTCGAACTCGTTGAGTTGCGTTCCGAGTTCACTTATGGATGCAAGCATCCGAACTCGTTGAGTTGTGTTCCAAGTTCATTATGGATGTGAACACCCGAGCTCGTTGAGTTGCGTTCCGAGTTTATTATGGGTGAAATTATGGTAGCTTGAATTCGTGTATCCGAATTATATTCCGATGTATTCAACGGGTAAATCTCAAGTGAACGAAGTGAAATACTCCAGATGAAAGCGACATGTTGGTAAGTGTTGTGAAATGAGTACGATGAACAGGTATGTGCGTAAACTCTCGAGTAGAGAACTTGATATGTTGTAATTGTGTGGTAAGAATGTTCATGAGAATGCTTTTGTGATGACCTTGTGATTATGATTCCATGCTTATGAAGCATAATTATGTGTTCTTATCATGATGGATGAAATGATATTGTATGGATTTGGTGAATAATAGTGGTGAATGAGTAAATTCAGCCTTGACAGTTTTGGGTTACTGCAGTGGTGAAACTTTGGAAATTCACCATAAATTTTGAAAATTGAGTTATGGGCTGAATAAAATATTAGATTAAATCTCAATGAGTCTAGTTTCACATAGAGGAAACAGTACATGCAATTGAACTTTATGTTATGAGATATTTAAATTGTTGTGAGACAGAGTCTGAATGACTTCGAGATCCCCTGTTCCTATTTTAGAAATTCACTAAAAATTGTAAAAAAATAATTAAGAGTTATACTTTACATGTATAGATTCCTTATTGAGTCTATTTTTAAGAGAAATAAATTTCATATCCCTTTGAATTCTGTACAGAGAGAAAATTTATTTGTAGTGAACAGAGGTCAGAGTAGCTGAAAACTGAAACAGGGGAAACTTTAATGAATAAACTGTACTAATTAGCTAAACTAAAAATTCTGAAAATTTTATGGGAGAAAGGTATATGAGTCTAGTTTCAAGTAAAATTAACAGAACTTAATTTGGAGTTTCGTAACTCCAGATATAAATGATTTAGTAGCTGTAACTCGGTAAAATAGCTTAACCTGAACATGTTTAAATTGTACAATTTTGGTGTTTTATCTTAGAAAAGCATGATGGTAATTGCTTATTAACTTCATATGGACTTACTAAGCGTAAAGCTTACCCCTTCCTCTCCATTTCTTCAGTTTTGGCAGGTCGGCTCAGGGTTGGAGATCGTCGGAGGCAGAATCACACTATCAAGCTATTACTTTTGGGAGAATTAATTCAAATATTAGAAATATCAAGTGAGTGGCATGTATAGAAAGTTAGTTTGTGATATGTATTATTATTATGACTTTGACCAACCGTATTGGTCTGCATTGAGCTATCATATATGGTCATGAGATATGACCTTTATTCATTATGGTTTGTAAGTTTAATTAAACATGTTATGTCTTATGTTTGTGATGTGATGATATAATTAGGTTTGTTTGTTATGCATGATTAGTAATATATCCTGTAAGTTGATTGCATGCCTATGGATTATCAATTAAATGTGTAATACAGAGATGAGTAATGTTGCCTTGGACATGGATGTTTAAATGACGATATGCATGTGTTTGAGAAGTTTTGATTTAAATGAAAATTTATGGTTCGGTTTTCATTTTTGTGTATGGTTAAGTCTGGTAATACCTCGTACCCTGTTCCAGCCTTGGGTACGGGTAAGGGGCGTTACATGATCAATCCAATTCGGCTTAACTTACAACTCGGCTAGTAGACTCCCATTATCAAACAAACTGAGGCGAGCAAACATTTCCCTTAAATCAGACATTGCCCTTAAAGTAAAAATCACGTGCCCCAGAAAAGTCACTTCACTCAACTAGAACTCACATTGCTTAACTTAGCGTAAAGCTACTTCTCACGAAGAATCTAAAGCACTACCCTAAGATGCTCATCATGCTCATCCTCAGTCTTAGAGTAAACCAGAATGTCGTCCACGAAGACCACGACGAGCTGATCCAAATAAGGCTAAAACACTCGATTCATTATATCCATAAATGCAACCGGAGCATTTGTCAGACCAAAAGCCATAACTAGGAACTCGTAGTGTCCATAATGAGTCCTAAATGCAATCTTATGAACATCAGCTTCCTTAACCCTCAACTGATGATACCCAGATCGAAGATCTATCTTAGAGAACACTGAAGCCCCTCAGAATTGATCAAACAAGTCATCGATCCTCGGAAGTGGATACTTATTCTTCATAGTCAACTTATTCAGCTGTTGATAATCGATACATATCCTTATAGTCTCATCCTTCTTCTTAACAAACATAATTGGTACCCCCCATGGAGACACACTCGGATGGATGAAACCACGATCCAAAATTTCTTAAAGTTGAGCCTTAAGCTCAGTAAGCTCTTTCGGTGCCATACGGTATGGAGCAATAGACACCGTAGCTATATTCGAAAGTAGCTCGATCCCAAACTCAACCTCTCGACTAGGAGGTAAACCCGGTAACTCCTAAGGAAAGACATCTGAAAAATCTCTTACTATTCTGATATTCCTTGCAGAAGAGTCCCCAGAATCGAAAGTTCTAACGTAAGCCAAGTACACCTCACACCCTTTTCGAACCAGTTTCTCAGCCACAAGAGCAGAGATCACATTGGACAAATAATCTCGACGCTCACCGATTACTACCACTTCCCTATCATCCTCAGTCCTTAGAACGACCCTCTTAGTCGCTCAATTTAAACTAACTCGATGCTTGACCAACCAATTTATGCCCAGAATTAAGTCGAACTCCCTAAATGAAAGCTCCATCAGATTCACCAGAAAAACAGTACCTTGTAACTCTAATGGAACATCCTTATAGAGTTTACTAATCCGGATAGACTGCCCTAACAGACTCAGTATAGTGATCTCACTAGAAGTGCTCTCAACAGTAACCCCTAAGTTTTTAGATACAGTGCTCGCTACATAGGAGTGTGTAGAACCTATGTCTATAAGAGCAGTATAAGGTACATCAGAAATTAAGAATGTACTGGTAAAAACATCTGGAGCATCTCTGTCCTCTCGACGTCGAGCAACATAGACAAGTGTAGGCTGCCTCTTCTCTACCTGATTAGCACCTCTCCCCGGTGCTCTCTGCCCACGACTCAAACCATTACCACCCCTAATCGAACCACAACCCCTAGGTGGCTACTGAACTGCCCTGTGAGGCTGCACGAAACCCAGATTCGAAGCTTGTATCTGATCTGCCTATTGTGGACAGTCTCTAATACGGTGCTCTAATGACCTACACCTTAGACAAGCCCCAGTTCTTCTCCAGCACTCGCCCTAATAGCGGCTGCCACAGTCACTGCACGACTGAATTCCAATAGAAGCAGTAGGAACCCCCACTCTAACTGGTCCATCGGATCTAACCTTTCTCTTAGGCCTCGAAATAGAATTAGAAGGCTCTGAATCCTTTTTGTTCTTACCCCTCTCTCGGTCCCTATTCTGGTGCTCCACGCACTTAACATCTTCAGTGATTTTCGCCTTGTCAATCAGTACTGCGAACTCTCACCCCCTCTGTGAAGTAATCAGTACCCTCAAATTATCCCTTAATCCATCCTCAAACCAGACGTACTTCTCATAATCAGACACCACCATGCCCCGAGTGCAGCGAGTCAGTCTCAAAAACTCGACCTCATACTCAGCCACAGATCTATCGCCTTGCGTCATATTCATGAACTCATGCCTATGAGTATTCACATAACTAGCTCCCACATACTTGCTCTAGAAGGTGGTCTTAAAGAAATCCCAACTCAGACGATCATGCTGGGTACCCTCCTTAACTGTCAACCACCACTGATAAGCCTCATTGCGAAGCAAAGAGACTGCACCTTTCAATTTTTGCTTAGGAGTGCAATCCAGATCATTCATGATCCTCCCGGTGGCCTCCAACCAATACTCGGCCACACTAGGGGAACTATAGTGACACCTCTAAATAGCTCAGCACCATTAGACCAGGGTAGTTCAATTACTGACCCTCAGCCCCTAGCTCCAGAATGGGGTCCAACGACCCTCTCCAATATCCTCAACATGGCCTGGGACAGTGCGTCATTCCCAGCCGAGCGACTCTGAGACCTAGTCTCAGTAGCAGGCAAAACTAGTGTCTCACTCGTATCCAAATTCGGCATGCTGCCCAGAGAGGAAGACTTAGCTCGAACCCCCTACGGCCTCTACCACGGTCACGAATACCACGTCCTCAAGTTCCACGAGAATTCATTGTATAATTCAAATTTTATCTACATTAAAGTGTTTTATGCATCAGTTCCAGTATTTATTAACAGATATTTTATGCATAAATTATCAAAAGTTTAGAGATGTTTTCAGAAGTTTCAGTTTCTAACTATTTCTGTACAGTCTTCAGTAAGTGTATCTATAGTGTTTTCAGAACAGTTCTAACTAAGTTTCAGAAGTACTTACAGAACCGGCGCCGGAGACTCAGTGTACCACATGCTCTTTCAAATTATCCAAGAAATTTGAAAACTAATTCTTTTAAAACACAATTTTGGAACCCAAAATTCACAGCCGAGTTTTGTAACCTGGCTCTAATATCACTAAATGTAACACCCCAAACTTAGCTTAAACGTTATGGTTGAATTTGGAGACATCATAAGGAATGAGTTTTCATAATTATGGGCCCAGATGCCCGTGTGGGCCCAGACGCCCAGATTGACCTTTGCCCGTGTGGCCCACACGACTTGGCCCAAAATTTACACACCCGTGTGACATGCCCGTGTGAACCTACACGGCCACACTTGAGCAACCACATGGTCGTGTCTTGCGTATGGCCATGCCTACGTCGACCACACGGTCATGTTCTTGCACACACCCTTCCAAACGGGTGAGCACACACCCGTATGGCATCAATAGTTTGGTTTTTTGGCTTTTTCCAACATTCGTTTTTCTACATTTCGAGTACACACATGGTATCGATTTCGATGCAAAATACACATATGGCATCGATTTGATTCAAAACCACTCCCGAGCCTTCCAAAACCTAATAACAGCATACCAAACACCATTTTAGCGACTACATTTACTAACTTGCCAACAACAATCCGACAAAAATCTCGACTTACCGACGATGAAAAGCTCCATTGACACCGATCAACAAACGAAACAAAAATCACAGTTCGTCAACTTCTCCTAAACCATAAAAATACAGCAACGTTTCAATCCTTCCGAAAATAACAATAAGAATAATACCAAAGAAAACCCACTTACTGACTATATGAAGAAAAAACAAGGATTCACAACGCCCCAACAAGAAGGATTAACAAAATAAGCAAGAACGGAGGAGAAAGTTGAATTCGAAAGCGAGAAAAGAAGACGACAAAAACAAAAAAAATAGGGATTTTGTTTCTTGGGAAAAAAGTCAGAAGTAGAGGGAATTTTGAAAAAAAAATAACAAAAATAAAAATAAAAATAAAATTCAATTTTGATAACCCCTAACTTCCCACTAACACCCAAACTTCCACTACTTCAGCATTTTAATTCCACCAAAACATTATCCGCCAACCGAGCAAAAATAAATACTCATGCTAACGCAGGGATTCGAATACACGACCTCCAACACACCAGCTCTCTTACCACTTAAACCAACAGGCTCATTCTGATTGAAATTACAGGCAATTTAATATAAGCCCTCTAGACAAAGTTAAGGCTTAGATCCAAAAATAACAAAAGTTGCTAAAGGTAAGGCTTGAACTTGGGACCTCTCACACACACCCAGAACACTTAACCATTGAAGTAGATACACATTGTGTCAAGTACTTACAAAAATATAGATAAAAAGATTAGTGCGTTACAGTTTCAATCAATGCCCTAAGAATGATTTTGAGATTTCAAAAATGTATAAGATTCCTTACATTTTAGCAGTGGGAAGTCTAATGTATGTTCAGGTTTGTACATATTCAAATATTGCGTACATTGTTAGGATGTTAGGCAAATATTTAAGCAACCTTATTATGGACCATTGGATAGTAGCCAAGAGGGTTATAAGGTATTTTCAGAGAACAAAAGATTACATGCTCACATATTGGAGGTCTAATAAGTTAGAGATCATCAGGTATACAGACTCCGACTTTGCTAGAATATAGATACAAGATTTTGTCACCAAGTTGCAAATTCTAAAAACAAATTGCAGTCTTTTATTCTAATAACAATAGGAGCACATAAAAGTCAAAGCACATAGACTTTAAAGTCTTGGTTGTTGAAGTAAGAGTTCAGAGTGGTTAGGTGTCTATAAAGCTTACTAGGGCAAACTCCATAATTACGGATCCGCTTACTAAGAAATTATCGCCCAAGGTTTTTCATGAGCACACTGCTCATGTGGGTGTACTGTCATTCAAGGATATTTGGTTTTAATGGGAGTTTGTAATTTTAAATGCTTTTATGATATAGACACATTTTTAGTTATTTCAATTTACAGATATTAAGCTTATTTTCTAGAAATAAAGTTTATTTAGTTTATTCACACTCTGATTTTGATAAAATTTGATCTCACTATGGTTAAGGAGGACCAGTTGGAAATAGGCATATTTTGATCATATTGTATGTAATTTCCATACTACACATCCATACTTGATCTATGTCATTTGGTTGTGTTAATATATGTGACAAGAGATGGATTTAGTTATGATATATGTAACAAAAGTCATAACATAATTAATGGACGAGATCGTTCGGAACATCTTTTGGATATGATAGTAAAGTTTTGAGCTCATAAGGTTATATAATGACATGTGATTATAAAGTAATTAGTATATATTTGGTCTAAGTGGGAGATTGTTGGAAACTATGGACATCACATATATAACAAGAGTAATTACATGCTATTATTTACTATCATAAAAGATTAGCCCAAATTAACAGTGATTTAATTTGGTTAAGGCTTATTGGGCTTTAGTTATTAAATAAAATATGGGTCAAATATGTGTAGATACTTTAATAAGTAATTTTTAATTAATGATGGGTTGATTAAAACTATTAAAGTTAATGTGCAAAAGTTATATATATTAAGATTATGATTCCCAAATTATACATAAGTAATTTTTCTAATATCTCATATTTAAAAAAAATAGTTGTGAAAATTGGTTGTGGAATTTAATATAAAATTTTAGAGTGTATTAAATAGCAACCCATATGTTTAAGAGGCAAAGGCAAAACATACATGGTTCCCTGACCAGCTCAAAGAAATTCATTTTTAAATCAAACCCTTAAACAAGTATTCTTAAAGTTATGGTATATTATTATCATTAAATATTTTGAAAATGAGGGTAAAATGATGAAAAGATTGTCTGCCATTGTCAATTTAATAATTAACTCCAAAATATCTTTCATTCAATTTATGAACTGATAACAAATAGCATAAATGCTAAATTAATTAGTTTCCGATTAAAGCTACCAATTAAATGTCACTTTTTCTATATATTATTATGTTATAAATTATTTAGTTATCAATTAAAGTAATTAGTACCGTTATAATAACTTATTTCCTCCTTAAATTTTATAAAATATAAATTTATTTTAGCTCTTTATTGTATTCTTTTTGGCCTTTAAGCTCAAACTCCAAAATAGATGAAAAAAATTAACATTTCTTAACTTTGTCGATATTACATACAATTAATTGCCACATGAATGACACGTTAGCATTTAATTAATTTTTAAATTTAAAAATAAGTTATTAAAATTATTAAAAAGTATAAAAATTATAAAAGAAAATATTAAATGTAACATCCTTACTTGATCCGATAAGAATGTCACATTAAAAATTTCAATAATTTTTCATAACATTCAAGCACTTAATTTACTATTATTGGACTCCATTTCAACTTTTGAAATTGATTTTCATGTTTTATATCAAAATTTATACATACATCCACCATCTGAGTTTATTTCATAGCTTTAAATTTTAATTTTACTTATTCACTCTAATTTATCACAAATATGTATATACAACTCAAACAAATATTCCAAACCACATATAAATAACAACCAATCTAACTTACCACTTTCAAATTTCTATAGTTTATCAAATTTCATACACAATTATTTATCAAATATTTCATGAAATCAAGTATATAACTATTATGTCCATATTTATACCTAAATATTTCAAAATTTACAAAACAACCCCTATATCTCAGATTTTACAGTTTTTACTAAATAGTCCCTGAAATTCAAATTTTATAGTTTTAATGATTTAGTCCCTGAAATCCCAAATTTACACTATTTTACAATTCAATCCCTAAAAATCAGATATTCTTATTTTACAGTTCAGTCCTAAATCCCAGTTTGCAAAGTTTTACAAAAAAAGTCCCTTTTCCAAAATTTCTATATTTTACAATTTAGTCCTTACTATTAAAATTTTTTCAATTTTTACAAATTAGTCCCTAATTTCAAACCATTAAACTTTCATATTCTGATTTTAGAATTCTAAATTCTAAAAGCATATGAATCAGTCCTAAAAACTCATGTTTTGAAATCTTTACAAGTTGGTCCTCTTAAAACATGCCAATTTAAGTACAATTTTCCCAATACTTTAGATATCATATTCTTATATTTTTGTCATAAAATCCAAACTTTAATTTCTCTATTTAATTCATTGATTTTGAAATTTCTATAAGTTCTAGTTTAGTCCTTATTTAATTTTTATCAAATTAATCGCTTAAAATAATCCAAAAATATTCATAAAATCATTTACCATTCACATCATACATCAAATTATAGAAGAGAAAATAATTATACACACTTAATTCTTACAATTTAATAAAAATCATTTACCATTTACCATTCATAAAATATTCATACATCACTTAGAACATAGAAAATAATTATACACTCTTAATTCTTACAATTTCACGTCAAATTATACATTCAAATAAACATAACATAATAATTGGAACAACTTACCCATACTTTCTTCCACTTGATCTTCATCTTTAAGCCTCTATGATTGGTTTCATATGTAAGGACACTCTTAAATTAGAATTAAATGTGATATCTCGATTTAATTTCAAAGAATTTTAGGTTAGAAATATGGTTAAGTAAAAAATATACCAAATTGAAATAAATGGAATACCTTTTTCTTCTCTCCTTCCTCCATGCACCCCACGTTGAGGTTTTTATAAAAGAGAATAATTTCTCTTCATATCCCTACATTTTTATTTATTTTTATTTAACATTTAATTATGTAATTAATTAAATCAAATTTTCACATTTAATCACACGATTTTAACACAATGATTATAATTTCTCTCATCAAAATATCTCTTTTATAAATAAAAATAAAAATAAAAATAAAATTTAATAAAAAATGGTGAAATTTCCTTTAAATTATCTTTTGTCATATTTAAAACATAACTGTAAAATAGTCATTTTACCCTTTTCCATCACTCATTTCTTTGACACACGGCATACTTATGCGTCCTAAGTAATCATTACTTAGGTAGATATTATTTATTCATAATGTAATTGCAATTAATCTCTTTTCTCACAAAATAATAAAATTACACTTTAATCTCTATACTTTTCACCACTTTTCAATCTAGTTCATATCAGAAATTTTCAACTCCACCTGTCAATTCATATCCATTTCACGTTCATAAAAAATTCTAAAATTTGTGCCCCTATTTTTAAAATAGTAAATTTGCACTTTTAATCCATGTTTTACAAATTTTCAATTTAACCTTTACTAAAATTTTACTATTCATATTTTCTTTTCCAATTGCAAATTTTCACTTTACTATCATTATTCAATTGATAAACTCTTACCTTTTTTGGAAATTTATTATTTATCTTTCAAATACTACTATTAATGACATTGAGATTTTTGAGGTGTTGCATTTTAAATTTAAAAAAATTAATTAAATCTTGATGTGTGATCTACATGTATGTCACATCGACAAAGTTAACAAACATTAACTTAGTCTATCTATTTTAGAGTAATTTGACAAAAAATATAAATTAAAAAACTAAAATAAACGAAAAATTAAATGAAGATGTAAATTGAGATTTTTTTCAAAGTTATAGCGAAAAAAATCATTATACCTTATTAATTCAATATGTTTGAATTGCGATAATTGAAATTTTTTAATCACCATATTATTTATACTTATCAGTTACTACTCATCAATTTAAAAACATTTAAATACTTGATATAATGATTGATTTTTATAGGAAAAAATCATATATAGATAGATGCATTATATAAAAGCGGCAAAAAATTGAACCATTTGTCAAAATTTTGGAAGTCTCCACTTAGGATTTTTTCCTTTCTTTTAGTAAAACTTTTGAGTTTTATATATGATCTGAAGTAGGTTAAAATATGTCATAGGTCTCTATATTTTTCATAAATTTGAAATTTAATCTTTATATTTTTATTTTAGGAATTTAGTTCCTCTATTTTTAAATTTTAAAATTTATGTTTAACTATTAACATTATTAATTTTTTTTGTTAAAATTAGTTGTTGTGATATTTTAAAATAATAAAAAAACCATTTGATAGCAATATAACTAAAAAAACAATGTTGTAAAAACTTGAATTAAACAAAATAATTCTAATAATATTATTAGTTGAACCTAAATTTTAAAATTTAAAAAAATAAAGAAATTTAAATTTAAATTTATGAAAAATGTGTAATGTGAAGTACTATAAATAGCAATAATAAATAACATAAATGCTAAATTAATACTAGTAGTAAATTGAGAGAATGATATATGCACAAAATTTAAATAGTTTTAAATTAAATTTGCAGAATACATAGCCCCAAGTGTCAAGTACATAGGATCCGACTCATAAACTTTGTTAGCAAGAAATAATGAAAAAAATTCCCCTCACTCTAATTCTTTGCATGTAAACCAAACCAAAAAACAAATTGAAAGTAAGTAGTTGCCAATTTCCATAGAAATTCTAATGATCACTTCAATGCGTTTTTTTTTTAAACCTTCGTTTATATCTTTTCTCATTTATTTTAATTAAATTTTACCCTAAACTTTTAAAAAAGTTAAATTTGACCATCAATTTTTAAAAAGAGTTTGAATTGATTTTTAAAATTCTATCAAATTTTAGAATTTTAAATTTTTAATTTTTTAATAAATTTTAAATTATTTGTTGACATGACAAATAAGATAAATAATGACATTTTAGTATGAAGTGTACGTGGACTACTACAAGGGTATCATGCCAACATCATTAAAATATTAATGATTTAGTCAACATTTCTATTAAAGAAATGTAATTCAATTCTTTTCAAAGATTAATGGTTAAATTTAGCTAGAAAAAGAATAAAGGTCAAATTGATAGAAAATGTAAATGTTAAGGCTAAATTTATGATTATGCCTAAATATTATATATAAAATATATAATATGAAGTATTATAAAGACTGATAATAAATAACATAAATGCTAAATTAATACTGCTAGTAAATTCAGAGAATGAAATATATGAAGTTATGTCTGCCTGATGTACGACTCTTAAAACTTTCTTAGCAAGAAATAATGCAAAAAATTTCACCTTAAAACCCCTCATTTTAATTCTTTGCTTGTAACCAGCTTTCTGGTACAACAACAAAAAAAAAAAACACACACACACACACACACAAAAACAAATGCCTTGTATTTAAGCCTGAAGCTATTGATAAGTTGCTTCAAGCTGGCTTTTATAAGGTGAATTTTTTCATTTTTTGGGATGATACCCAGATTTTATTATCAATAATAAATTTTCTTTGTTTCTTTGTTATTGCAGAGAATTAAGAAAGCTAAGGATGGGTTTTAGTGAGGCAAGGTTTGAAGAGACGGAGGGTGGAGAAATGAAGGAGAAACCCTACAGCAATAAGATGAGTTTGAAGTATATAAGCATGGCTAAGGCTGAAAAGCTGAAGAGCTTAATCCTTGCTCGGATCCGAGTGGCTCGACTTAACTTGTGGGTGACCAGAGCTCTAAGCATGCTCCTGCTTTTGGGTATCACCATGCAGTTGAAATCACTGGGAGAAACAGTTTCTTCATCGAGGACCCCTACTTCCACCTTTTCTTACCCTCTTCCCCCTGAAAGTACGTATAAACCTCCATAATATATACATATATTATTTATGAATTATATGATATCCACTGTATCTTCCATGCTTGTCAAATAACTCAAATTTTCAGGGGTGTATGAGAACAATGGTTATCTGATGGTATCTTCAAATGGAGGATTGAATCAGATGCGATCTGGTGTAAGTAATTTGCTTCTTCTTGTTTTGGTTTCATTGATATATAATGAACTTCTTGGTTTGCTCTTGTAGATCTGTGATATGGTAACAGTTGCCAGATTCTTGAATGTGACCCTCATAGTTCCTGAATTAGATAATACATCGTTTTGGAATGACGACAGGTATATACGCATAGCTATATTGATTTACTTTTTTTGATTGAATCGATTAAATCCCATTTGTGATTAAGAAAATGGAATCTGCAGTCAGTTTGCAGATATATTTGATGTAGAATACTTCATTGCATCACTGAGAGACGAAGTTCGGATATTGAAAGAGCTGCCACCTCAGCAAAAGGGGAAGGTGGCTGAATCTCTCTTCTCGATGCCACCTATCAGCTGGTCTAACATGACTTATTACTATAATGTGGTACGCTTCCTTATACATAGATTGTAGCCTTGAGGGGTTATTTAGTTTTTGGGTTGGGTTAATGTATGTTGTAGTAACGTGGTTTTTAAAATTTTCATGAAATGATTTTGAGTTTTGACAATTTTATTTAAGTTTAATTTTTTAATTTTTTTATTTAAGTTTATTTTTTAATCAATTTAGGTAGGATCCGTAGGGGTTTTAAATTTTTTGTACATATAAAGTTTGAATTATTTTAAGTAAAAATTAATTAAATTTTTTTAAGTAATTTCAATTTAAGTCTCATATTTAACACTTGAGTTTAGTTTTATCGAATATTTGTTTGACTTATTTTATTTCAAATCATTCTAGTTTATATCAGTTTTAGATTTGAGTTATATAAATTTAGATTTTTAATTTTTTATGGTCAAATAAAATTAAATTTAAGTTACAACTAATTGAATAATATTTATAAATTTAATTCGAATTTGAGAAGTCTACATGTATATATATAATTGTTATAATGTTACGATGATGGTGTTATAATTATGGGCAGATTCTTCCACGAATTCAAACGACTGAAGTGGTGCATTTCCAGAAAACGGATGCAAGGCTTGCTAACAATGGACTTCCAGTGGAAGTCCAAAAGCTGCGTTGCCGAGTAAACTATGAAGCACTGAGGTTTGCACCTCCCATTCAAGCATTGGCCGAGAAGATTGTAAGGATTCTAAGAGACAAAGGTCCTTTCCTAGTTCTTCATCTCAGATACGAAATGGATATGATTGCTTTCTCTGGTTGTAATGAAGGTTGCAATGAACAAGAGATTGACGAGTTAACCAAAATGAGGTAACATTCACAATATTATACCAAAAATAATTTTGTACTGCTTCAATCATTTAATCACATGATAATGCAATATCAGATATGCATATCCATGGTGGAAAGAAAAAGTAATTGATTCGGCGCAGAAAAGGCTAGCAGGTTTATGCCCTTTAACTCCTGAAGAAATAGCACTAACGTTACAGGCATTGGGTATCGATCACAATATCCAAGTTTATATAGCTGCTGGTGATATATATGGAGGGGAAAGGAGATTGGCAACCCTTAGAGCAGCTTATCCCAATTTGGTTAGTAGTATATTATAGCTTATCCACCTGATTCATGCATTGCTTTTATACTAATCATAAGTTGGGTCTCGCATGGTATTTTGGCTAACAGGTGAAGAAGGAAACACTACTACCATCTTCAGAGCTTGATCCTTTCAGGAACCATTCGAACCAGATGGCAGCATTGGATTATTATGTGGCAGTGCAAAGTGAAACTTTCGTTCCAACAAATGGAGGCAACATGGCCAAAGTGGTCGAAGGCCATAGACGGTATTTATATATATATATATATATATATATATATATATATATATTCTTTTACCAATTTATCTTCATTTCAAATCATCAATTTAACATGGACTAATGGTGTTTCATTTGAGTTCCTATTCAGATACCTGGGGTTCAAGAAAACAATTCTGTTGAACCGAAAGGCAGTAGTGGATTTAGTGGATCTGTATAAAGCTGGATCAATAAGCTGGGATAAATTCTCATCAGAAATGAAAAAAGCACATGCAGATCGGATCGGGAATCCGGCAGAAAGATTGGTGATCCCTGGTAAGCCTAAGGAAGAAGATTACTTTTATACAAATCCAGAAGAATGTTTGGCAAGTTTTGATGAACCACAACTATCTAATGATGATCACCAATAAGATGCCGATGCCAATGCCAATGCTGAAGCTGAACCATGATTATATATATGTGGGAAAATTATTTATTTCATTTTCAGTGGAAAACTCCTAAAGCAGAGGGTGGCACATACTGTTAAGGTGCAGTAAACAATAAAGAAGTTTAATTAAAATATTCGATGGTCATGGAAATTATTTTGAAGTTGTTGTGTCTTTGCAATATTTGGGTAATGAGGATGGGAAATTGAGACAATCATTTTGAGGAGGATAAAATTAGTGAAGCTTGATTGAATGTTATTTCAGTTTTCACATGTATCCCTTAACTTGAAAATGAAAAGGCCAACATCTGTTACATAAAATGCAAGTACAATCAATTTATATTTTCTAAGATAAATGGAGATGTTGGGTTTTACCTTAACTTTCTGCTTTTTAAATTAAGTTTTTTGTTTTAATACATTTCATAAATTATATATAAATTCAATTAATTAATCTATAACTTTTAAATTTTTACAGTAATATTAATATCAACTAAATTAATATATAAATTAATCCTTCACTTGATTTCCTGAAACATCAATTATTACTCCTCCACTTATCACGGTAGCAACAAAAAGCTTTCTACATAGGGATTCATGTTTAGGGACCACTAAAGGTTAGATTCAGATTAAATTCTAAGATTATGGATCAAAATCTTGGGATTTAGTTTCAAATTAGGGTTATGATTTAAATTAATGTTGGAATTTCAAGATTAGATTTTTAAGATTGAGATTCAGAATAGATTAGGCTATTCTAAATTTGAGGAAGAAGTAAGTTAGGATTCAGAATGAGTTCTAAGGTTTAGGATTCAAATCAACCAATGTGATGGTAAAGAAAAAGTTGATAGAAGATAGTCAAGGCATATTTTACCCTGCTATTTACTTTTATTTTTTATTTTTATTATTGCTTCCATGTGAGGTTAAATTATTAAGTTTTTTAAATTTAAAAAATAACATCATGCAAGCTAATAGGTGTAACTTTTAAGTTTGCTAACTAAATGCTACTTGCTGTTTGTTCAAAATTTGAAAGAGTTTGACAAAAAATTAAATTTAAAAATGAACTTAAATAAAAAAAATTAAGTTCAATTAAAATATGTGTTGGACTTGAGTATGAACATTTAAAGCTTGCACCTAGCTCGGCTCGACTCATTTTCTAGTTCTGTAATATATTATATTTTTTTTATTTTTATATGAGAAAATATTTGATACACTGTCACTAGAGTTTTTAGACTCCACAAATAAGGTTAGAGAATTGAAATGTGCTCTATAGAAGTATAGCAAAATATTTTTTTAAAAAAGCTTATATGTCAAAAAAGCCCTTAAGAAAATGTAAAAGAAAATAAAAATAAATTAAGTCCTTATAGTAAATTCATACACAATTAAGCCTCTGCCATCAATTAAAATAATCAATTAAGCCCCTCCATTAACAATTTTCAATATTGACCAAGTTGAGCGTTAAAATAAATTGACGGACCAATCAGACGGTGGCACATGACATCTTCTATTCTAATATAATATTTTTCCGTGAAAAATTATAAAAAAGTGATAAGTGTCAAAAGTAACATATTTTAGTCTCATCCTTAATGCACTTTTGGGTGATTATGTGACATTAATTGTGAACTATATACTCCTAATCCTTTATGTAATACCCCTACCCGTATTCATTGCCGAAATAGGGTACGAAGTATTACTGGAGTTTACGAATTAAAATTTTTTTTTAACTCAATATAACACCTTTATAGATATCTAACCTTCCTTGAAATTTTTAACCAAAAACAATCCACATCAACCAATCCAATTCAACATATTTTCAAGATAAATTCATGCATATTTATAAAATAACGTCATCACATACCCAAAACCAGGTTTGTTAACCATACTAATGGCTAACTTTACATTCATTTCACGTTAACATTTACTTTATTAGCTTATACATGCCATTGATTTCCAAAATAAAGTTTCTTTATATACCGAAATCCTGAGGTTGATAGTGTGATGTGTCTCCGACCAAATCCGACCTCCGAGCTCTTAACACTACAAAACAGGGGAAAATGAAACAGAGTAAGCACTTTGTGCTTAGTAAGCTCATGTAACAAGAATTATACTTACCTAATATTTTCAATACAATACAATAAACATTCCAATATCCATTCAATGCATTATTGCCCTAGCATGCACAAACTCAACATTCAAGTTAGTACAGTAATTTCCATGTACCAATAATATATACTATGATTGATGAGCTCATCAATACATGATTTCCATTTCCTTATTTTTTTTCATATTTATCCGGTTGAATTTCTTGGAATTTTCGATGGATTTTCAGAGGTACACTTTTAGTGTACATTTCCGGGTCCGTCAATTCATAGTCATGTGCGCACATTTCCATTTCAGAGAGCACACTCCCGCGAACCTCAACCTTGCAGTGGGATTACAGTTCAGGCTAAATCCCTGCAATATAAACTCATAGAGTATTGTCAGGATTACTAGTCCAGGCTAAATCCCCTGCAACGACAATTACTCTAATGAGCTTGGATCTGAATTACCAGTCCAGGCTAAATTCAGATCCTAATTGATTACCGTCCGGCTAAATCCATTTTACACATATTCTTTGGAGGGCTATATCAGATAGGATCACCCGTCCGGCTTGATCCTTTTACCGTCAATTCCTTTTCAGAGATCCATCGAATTTTCCTTTCATTCAACCAGGATTTCTTCCCATTTTATCAAATATATCAATGTTTTATTAATTTTCATACAATGAACATTCAAATCATATTCACATCAATAACATGCAATCTCAAGCAATTTAAGAATATAATTCAAGTTACACGAACTTACCTTGATACTTGTTTGTAAAAAAAAATCTACTAATCCCGAACTTTTTCCTTTCCTCGATCTAGCTTAGTATTTGAATCTTCTGGATCTAAATAAATAAATTTAATTATCAATTTAATACATTTCATGTTCATATGCAACATTCTCTATAATTCAACTATTATTATTTATAGTTTATTCAAAGCTGTCTATTTGAGTCATAGTCACTAAATTATTTATAACTTGAGATACGGAACTCCAAATTAATATCCGTTAATTTTATTTGAAAATAGACTCATATATATTATTAACATAAAATTTTCAAAATTTTGGTTTAGCCAATAAGTACATTTTATTCTTTAAAGTAACCTCTGTTCTGCTATCTGACAGTTTTGACCCTTCTTTACTAAAATTAATTATCTCTTCGTACAGGATTCAAATGATGTTCCTGTTTGTTTCTATTAAAAATATACTCATCAAGATTATATACATATAAATTTAAGCCCATAATTATTTTTATTCAATTTTTTATGATTTTTCAAAGTCAGAACAGGGGAACCCAAATTCATTCTGACCTTGTCTTACAAAATTCATTATATCTCAAACTTTACAAATCTATTGCTTACACTATTTCTTCTATGAGAAACTAGACTCAATAAGCTTTAATTCCATATTTTTTTCATCTTCCAATTATATTTCTATAATTTATGGTGATTTTTCAAAGTTAGTCTACTGCTGCTGTCCAAACTGTTTTTGTGCAAGCTGTTTATTACCATTTTTCCCCTAAGCTTTTAATAAATGATAAATTCGTCCCTACTCAATTAGCCTCTCAATTGAGCTGATTTTTCTCAATTAACATTTTATTCTATCACCTTAAACTAGTTTAACACCTTTAGGAATCAGAATTTCAGCCATAGACTTTAATTCTAAGCATTTTCACAATTAGATCCTAAAAATAAATTTCTATTGAAATTACCTAATAAAATCATCTAATAAACAAATTAAAGCTTTAATTTCATTCTATTTCATCATAAACTTACAACACTCAACCATGGTGACTTTCAATTTCATCCATGAAATAAAAAACTAATGAATTTAATAGCAGGACCTAGTTGTAAAAGTCTTAGAAACACAAAAATTACAAGAAAAAGGCAAGGATTAACTCACTTGGTGCAAAAATTATGGAATACCAGCCTAGAGAACCCTCCTATGGCATTTTTAGCTGCTGGAATTGAAGAGAAATGAAGAGAAATCTAGATATTTCCTATTTAGTCCTAGTTGTATTTAGTTAATTTTGCAATATTCCAAATTTGCCCTTAATTTATCAATTTTCCTGCTCATTTCATGCCCTGCCGTCCAGCCCAAATAAATATTAGTTCTAATTGTCTTTTAAATCCTTTCTCATTAGACTCTTAAGCTATTTAATCATTCTAGTAACTTTTACACCTATTACAATTTAGTCCTTTTCATTTAATTGACTACCCAAACATTAAAATTTCCTATCGAAATTTTAATACCACATTACTAACATTTTATAAATATTTATAAAATTATTTTCGACTCGGTTTTACGAGATAGAGGTCCTGATACCTTGTTTTTACCTAATTTCTTCAATAATTTCTTTTTCTAACTAACCACTAAATCGGTAAAATTTTTCTATCAATATTTTCATACGATTTTCCTATCATATCAATTTTCATGCAAAAATATTGAAATAAATTTCTCTTTAAATCGGATTTGTGGTTATGAAACCACTGTTCCGATAACTTTGAATTTAGGCCATTACAATTCTCCCCCCCTTTAAGGATTTTCGTCCTCGAAAATCTTACCAGTAAAGAGATTTGGGTATTGTTTCCTAATTGCCTCCTCCGGTTCCTATATCGCTTCCTCAATCCCGTGCTTTTGCCACAATACTTTCACCAAATTTATCTTCTTATTTCTAAGCTCTTTTGTCTCCCGTGCCAATATCTTGACCAGTTCTTCACTGTAAGTCATATCCGGTTGAATCTCCACTTCTGTCGAAGAAATAACATGTGAAGGATCTGATCGATATCGTCGTAACATAGATACATGAAAAACATTATGGATTCTATCAAGTTCCGGTGGTAATGCCAATCGATAAGTGACTGGTCCAATTCTTTCTATGATTTCATATGGCACTGATAAACCTTGGACTCAGTTTACCCTTTCGACCGAATCGGAGAACTTTCTTCCAAGGAGACACTTTCAGGAATACCTTGTCACCGACTTGAAGTTCAATCTCTTTTCCTTTAAGGTCGGCATATGATTTTTGACGATCGGAAGCTGCTTTTAGACTATCTCGAATAACCTTTACTTTTTCTTCTGTTTCCCGGATCAAATCAACCCCATGTATCTTCCTTTCACTGAGCTTTGTCCAATATAACGGTGTTCTACATTTTCTACCATACAGAGCTTCATACGGAGCCATTTTAATACTCGACTGATAACTATTGTTGTAAGTAAATTCAATCAAAGGTAGATACCTCTCCCAATTACCTTCAAACTCTAGTATACAACATCGGAGCATATCTTCCAATACTTGAATTACACGCTCAGATTGACCATCTGTCTGAGGAAGAAATGCAGTGCTGAAATACAACTGAATACCCAAGGCTTCTTGCAATTTTTTCCAGAAACGAGACGTAAATCGAGGATCTCTATTTGATATAATGGAGACAGGCACTCTATGTAGCCTGACAATCTCAGATATGTACAGTTCAGCTAGTTTATCTAAAGAATAATCCATACGTACCGGAATAAAGTGAGCTGACTTTGTCAATCGGTCAACAATCACCCAAATAGCATCTTTTTTCCTCGGAGACAAAGGTAACCCCGATACAAAATCCATAGTAATTCTTTCCCATTTCCATTCTGGTATAGTAATTGGCTGAAGTAATCCCGAAGGTACCTGATGTTTAGCTTTAACTTGCTGACATATTAAACACCTTGATACAAACTCAGAGATATCACGTTTCATTCCCGACCACCAGTACATCTTTTTCAGATCATTATACATTTTATTACTCCCCGGATGTACAGACATAGTACCGCTGTGAGCCTCACGTAGAATCTTCTGTATAAGCTCTTAATTCTGAGGTACACATACCCTACATCTGAATAATAAACAACCATCAGAACCAATCTGAAATTCAGAATCATTACCTGACTCACACTGTGCCCGTTTAACCTATAACTTTTCATCATTCTTCTGAGCTTCACATATTTTCTGTAAAAATGTCGATTTAGCTTTCAATTCAGCTATGATTGAACCATCATCAGTCAATGACAACCGGGTATTCATAGCTCGTAAAACAAACAGAGATTTCCGGCTCAAAGCATCAGCTACAACATTAGCTTTACCCAGATGGTAATCAATAATCAAATCATAGTCCTTTATCAGTTTAAGCCACCTGCGCTATCTCAAATTCAAATATTTCTGTGTCATCAAATATTTCAAGCTTTTATGATTAGTAAAAATATGACATTTCTCACCGTACAAGTAATGCCGCCATATCTTCAGCGCAAATACAATAGCAGCTAATTCAAGATCATGTACTGGGTAATTTCTTTCATGTGGTTTAAGTTGTCTTGAAGCATAGGCTATTACTTTACCTTCTTGCATTAAGACACAACCTAAACCATTTAATGAGGCATCACTATAAATAACAAATTCCTTACCCGGTTCAGGCTGCACTAATACAGGTTCTTTCGTTAGTAGATCTTTCAATCGGTTGAAACTCTGCTGACATTCATCAGTCCACTCGAACTTTACATCTTTCTGCAATAATCGAGTCATCGAAGAAGCTATCATAGAGAATCCCTGTACAAATCTCCGATAATAACCAGCTAAACCCAAGAAACTTCTAACTTCAGATACATTCTTTGGTGGATTTCAATTGACAATAGCTGAGATTTTACTTGGATCTACCCTGATGCCTTCGGCAGATACAATGTGTCCAAGAAAACCCACTTCTCGGAGCCAAAATTCACATTTACTGAATTTAGCATATAACTGCTTCTCTCGCAGAATTTGCAACACAATTCTCAAATGTTCTGTATGTTCTTCTTCATCCTAAGAATAAACCAAAATATTATCAATGAATACTGCTACAAATCTATGTAAGTACGGTCTGAATATCCGGTTCATCAAATCCATGAATACTGCAGGTGCATTAGTTAGCCCAAACGGCATAACCAGAAACTCATAATGTCCGTACCTGGTTCTGAAGGCTGTTTTTGGCACATCTGACTCATTTACCCGTAACTGATAATAACCTGATCGAAGATCAATCTTTGAAAACACAGTAGCACCTTTTAGCTGATTAAATAAATCATCAATCCGGGGTAACGGGTACTTATTCTTTATGGTTACTTTATTAAGCTGTCGGTAGTCGATACACAATCTCAAAGACCCGTATTTCTTTTTCACAAACAAAACCGGATCACCCCAAGGTGAATGACTCGGTCGGACAAAACCCTTGTCAACAAGTTCTTGTAATTGTGTCTTTAACTCCTTTAATTCAGTAGGAGCCATCCGGTACGGAGCTATGGAAATCGGAGTAGTTCTCGGAATCAAATCTATGGAAAATTTCACTTCTCTTTCTGGTGGCAACCCTGGTAATTCCTCTGGAAACACATCAGAAAATTCACATACTATTGGCACTGCCTGTATCCTTGACTCAGATACCTTGGTGTCGAGTACATAAGCCAAGTAAGCATCATACCCTTTTTTGACATACCTCTGTACTGCCATTATTGAAATCACATCAGATAACCCCTCTATCTGATCAGATTTAACCCAGAGCAACTCACCATTCTGACATTTTAGCACAATATATTTCTGTCTACAATTTACTACTGCATTATGCTGGGTTAACCAATCCATGCCCAATATCACGTCAAATTCATCAAATGGCAGTAACATCAAATCAACCGGGAAATAATAACCTCTTACCATCAGTGGATAATTTTTACAAATTTTATCCACCAACACAGACTGGCCTAGGGGGTTCGAGACTTTAACCACAAATTCAGTAGGCTCAACAGATAAATTTTTAACAATTGCAAGTTTAACACATATATATGAATGCGTAGAACCAAGATCAATCAATGCAGTAATATCAATATCAAGTAAAGAAAATGTACCAGTAATAATATCAAGTGCTGAGGCATCTTCTCTGGCATGGATGGCATATGTCCTAGTAGGTGCTCGTGCTTCAGACCTGCCTGCAATATCTTTCGTAGCTCCTCGGCTACCACTAACATGGTCGAGGTGGTCTACCTCTCGAAATTGGATTACTCGGCTTCGATATCTGTTCAGCTTCTTTTTCACCCCTTTTTGGACAATCTCTGAGGAAATGGTCAAAAGAACCACATCGGTAACAAGCCTCGCTCTTTAATCGACATTCACCAAAATGAGCTTTATTACAGTACTGGCATTTCGGCTTAGGAGTGCCAACACTGCCAACACTGGTCACTGATGGAGTAGAAGGCCTTGGATTAGTGCGTTTAGAACCTCGCTCTCTACCCGAATACCCAGTGGCTGAGGTAGAACGATCCTGTTACTTCTTCAATTTCTTTGAAGCAAAAAATTGGGATTTTCCCATCGGTCTTTTACTAAAAATTCGAGCTTCCCTCTCAGCCTGTTTCTTTTCTTTGTTCAATTCTTCTGCTTTATAAGCTCCCTCTGCCAATGTAGCAAACTCTCGAATTTTAAGAATTCCGATCAGTAGCTTAATGTCTTCACTCAACCCTTCTTCGAATCGTTTGCACATTTCAGCTTCTAACTGTACCCATTCTCGAGCATATTTACTCAATCGAACAAATTCTCTTTCATACTCAGATACTGATCTGTTACCCTGTTTTAGCTCAAGAAATTCTTTTCTCTTTTGATCGAGAAACCTCTGACTGATATCTTTCTTTCTGAACTCGGTCTGAAAGAATTCCCATGTAATTTCTTCTTTCGGAACAACTGAAACTTTAGTATTCCACCAATGGTAAGCTGTGTCTTTTAGCAGTGAGACGGCACATTTCAGACATTCTTCTAGTGTACAAGATAATTTCTCCAAAACCCGAGTAGTGTTTTCTAACCAGAATTCAGCCCGTTCGGAATCATCATCAACAGTTACTCAAAATTCTTCGGCTCCATATTTTCAAATTTTATCTACTGGAGCTTTCCTTTTTCTGACAGATTCAGTACCTGTACCCTGTGGGATTTCAGGAATCGGTGGAAGAGCAGGAAGGGGAGCTTGAACTTGCTGCACTACAGGTGTGACAGCCCTAATGTGACCCTAGTCGGAAAGTGGTTTCGGGACCATAAAACTGAGTCATAAAAATAATTAACCGTCATATTTGATGCTTATTATATGTGAATATGAATGTGTGGAAGTTTCATACTTTAATTTGGTCAGTATATGTGAAATTTATTAGTAGGGACTTATGTGAGACAATTTAGAAATGTGCTAGGCAAATGCTAAAGTGGCCTATTAATGTATGTGGGAAAGTGCTTGTACTTGCATGTCAAATTAGCCAAACTATAGGTAGTGGCCGGCCATGCTACAAATTATATAATCAAATGTGAATTTTCTATTAACTTTAATTAGCTAGATGCCATATTAGTATGGATGATGTAATAAAATAAAGAAATGATAATTAAAGGAAGAAAATGGGTGAAAGAAACAAAGTCTTCATCTATGTTTCTTCCTGGCCGATTCTAAAGAAAGAAAAGAACAAGAGCATTCGGTGATCTTGAACTCAAAATAAGGTGAGTAGTTCATGCTAATTCTTGAAATTTTAGTATATTTTGAGTTAGTTCTTAAGTTCTTTGCTTAACCCATGACCAAAATTTGAAATGGTGTGGTGTCTTGAGCATTCGGTTTTAGTTATTAAAGGATGAGATTGGGTTATAGTCTTTATGTTTTATGAAGAATTGTTGAAGAGAAAATGTTCAAGAAATGGTTGTTGTTCATGTTATTTGGATGAAAAAGAAAATGGTAGTTAGGTGAAGTAGAGTCTAACAAATGAGCACATATGTGCATTAGTTGCTAAATGGAGAAAAATCGGCTAACAAGTTGTGTACTAAGGCCGAATATGATTTTGGATACTATTGGGCAATGTATGTGTTTTGAATTGATGGAATGGAGAGGATGCTTTAATTGTGTTATGAACAATTATATGTTAAATTAAGGTTTGCTAAGCTAGCTACTAAGGTGAAATGCAAATGTTAGCATTTGATTTGGTAATAATCTGCTTGGAGACAGCAGCAGTAAGGTGATTTTGGAAAATCGCCATAATTTGTAGGAGTTGAATTAGAAGCTGAGTAAATTATTTCATTAAAGCTTGAAGAGTCTAGTTTCTTACAAAAGAAACTATAAAAACAAAAGAGTTACCGATCTTGAGATATTTGAAGTATTGTGGGGCTGAGTCAAAATGACTACTAGATTCCCTGTTCTGTTTTTATAAAATCAGTATAAATTGTAAAAAAATGGCCCTAAGATAAAATTTATGTGCTTAGACTCCTTAATGAGTCTAGTTTCAAATGAAATAAACAAGAACATATTTTGAATTCTGTACAATGAGAAATTTGATTCGTAGTGAAGGATAGTCAGTTTAGTCAAACAGTGAAACAAGGTGAACTTTAAGAAAAATCTGGTATTGTTGGGCTAAACTAAAAATTTTGAAAATTTTATGGATAATATATAAATGAGTCTTCTGTCAAGAAAAATTTGCGGCAATTGATTTGGAGTTTCGTAGCTCAGTTATAAAACTTTAGTGACTGTTGCTCAGAAGTCAGCTTATAGGAAATTGTAATTATATTGTAAACATTAATGAAAATTTGCTAATGAATTGTTTATTGATTTTATAAAGCTTACTATAATCTATGTGTGTGAAATTGAATCTATATGTATTATATTCTGAAAGTAATACTTGAATAGTCGATTAATGACTAGTTTAAAATTTGTTGAACTTAAGCTCAAGAGCATAGGGGCAATTTCGGATAAGGGAAAGGAAAAGTAATCGAATAGCCGTTGAAGTCGTTCGACAACATTAGAGGTAAGTCTTGAGTAATGAAACTTAGTTTATGATTTGATTAAGTCATGTCATATAAGCATAACGAATAAACGGAGATATAATGATTAGTTTATACTTATGACGGGTGGCCGAATGTGTATAGAGATCATGTTAGAAAGCCACTCAAAATCATGCTCTTTGTATGTGGCTATTGAGCCGAAATTGGTAAGGTTTGATAAGTGTCTTGTGTTTGAGCTTTAGTAATGAAAATGAAATATGGATGTGTCATGATTTATTGATATATGTGCATGAGTATTCGAATGATATCCGGGTTAAGTCCCTAAGGCATTTATGCTAGTGATTATATCCGGGCTAAGTCCCGAAGGCATTTGTGCTATTGATTATATCCGGGCTAAGTCCCGAAGGCATTTGTGCTAGTGATTATATTCGGGCTAAGTCCCGAAGGCTTTTGTGCTATTGACTATATCCGGGCTAAGACCCGAAGGCATTTGTGCGAGTTGCTATATCCGGCTAAATCCCGAAGGTACTTGGGTTTGGAAGTGAGCGATCTTGCTGTAATAATTTCAATTAATACGCTCATAAAATCTAAATGATAAGGTATGTTTCGTATATGCATCGGAAAGGTTGATTCCTTTTAAATAGTATTCGCTCAATTGATTAACGAACTTCCGACCTCTAGTTAGGTTTGATTCCCTGTGTATGAATATAATGGTTGAAGCGTGAAGTAAGTATGATTTTGAGAACATGCATATATGCAATTATTCATTTAGTCATATGAACGCTATACTTTAGTCGTAAATAATTTCATTACTTGAACTTACTAAGCATTAAAATGCTTACTGTTACTTTGATTCTCTGCTTTATAGATTTTGTTCGTCACTATTGGACTCGGAGTGTCAAAGTCAAGTCATCCACACTATCTAAGCCACTTTTGGTACTCTTTTAGTTCAATTTTGAAAATGGCATGTATAGGGCTGACCCTTGTTGTTAATTAAGTACCCTTTGGTAATGTGTATTCGTATAGCCATGCGAAAATGGCTCGTATATTTCGAAGTATAACATTATGGTCTTGTGATATGGTTATTAAGTGGTGTGGAAATGTTTGGTAATGACTAGCCATTGGAATGGCCAATCATGGTCCTATTGGTGCTACGTACGTCATGGCTAATTGGGATTACCCTTGATAATAATGTATGTCAATTTGCTATTTGATTTATGGAAAATTATGAAATAGGTAAAATTTACCTTAAAATAGATGCTGACAGCAACAGTGATGTAAGTTGGAAAAATCACTAAAAATAGTAGGAATGGAATTAAATAGTGAATAAATTATGTAATTGAATATTTATGAGTCTATTTTCATATGAAAGAAACAAAACGACCATATGAGCCGTATTTTATGAGATGTTTAAGTTTTTGTGAAATAGGGACAGAGCGTTTTCTGGATCCCCTATTCTGACTTTGAAAATTTACCATAAATTAACCAGAGATAATTAGAAGTCATGCTTTATATGTATAGATTCCTTTTTGAGTCTAGTTTCATTAAAAACAAACGGCATAAGTATTGAAGCTCTGTACAGGGAGATATCTAAGTTGTAATGCATGAAGGTCAGAGTAGTCAAACCCTGAAACAGGAGAGATTTTAACTAATAAACTGTACTAATTGGCCCGACCAAAAATTCTAGAAAACAATCTGTAGATGTATATATGAGTCTAGTTTCAAGGAAAATTCATGGAATCAGTTTTCGAGTTTTGGAACTCGAGATATGATTTTTAAGGTGACAGTGATGCAGTTAGCCAGCTTGTCTGGAAATTTTAAAATGAACTGTGTAAATAAATGAATTAAGTTCGTTAACACCTCGTGTTCGACTCCGGCAACGGTCTCGGGCGCGGGGTGTGACAACAGGGTTAGTTCTTAAGTATTGGCTAAACCATTCATTCATCATTTGAAAGAAGGCTATTTTTGCCTCCTCCCCTCGACCCTCTGTCTCGGGCCTTCTACTGCTAGTTTTTTCTCTTTATACTGAAGCCGAAGCATGACTCCCAGCTTCCTCAGATTGAGCTCGGTCGGTAGACATTTACTATAAGAAAAACATATTTTAAATGGTCAGGAGATATCACACTATCAATAATAATTTAAATGGCATGTATAACTAATCCTGTATTTGCTACATCAGTCCTAGAACCGGCTAAACCGTAGCTCTGATACCAATAAATGTAATACCCCTACCCTTATTCATTGCCGGAATAGGGTACGAAGTATTACCAGAGTTTACGAATTAAATTTTTTTTTTAACTCAATATAACCCCTTTATAGATATCTAACCTTCCCTGAAATTTTAAACCAAAAACAATCCACATCAACCAATCCAATTCAACATATTTTCAAGATAAACTCATGCATATTTATAAAATAACGTCATCACATACCCAAAACCAGGTTTGTTAACCATACTAATGGCTAACTTTACATTCATTTCACGTTAACATTTACTTTATTAGCTTATACATGCCATTGATTTCCAAAATAAAGTTTCTTTATATACCGAAATCCTGAGGTTGATAGTGTGATGTGTCTCCAACCAAATCCGACCTTCGAGCTCTTAACACTACAAAACAGGGGAAAATGAAACAGAGTAAGCACATTGTGCTTAGTAAGCTAATGTAACGAGAATTATACTTACCTAATATTTTCAATACAATACAATAAACATTCCTATATCCATTCAATGCATTATTACCCTAACATGCACAAACTCAACATTCAAGTTAGTACAATAATTTTCATGTACCAATAATATATACTATGATTGATGAGCTCATCAATACATGATACATGATTTCCATTTCCTTATATATATATATATATATATTTTATATTTATCCCGTTGAATTTCTTAGAACTTTTGATGGATTTTCAGAGGTACACTTTTAGTGTACATTTTCGGGTCCATCAATTCATATTCATGTGCGTACATTTTCATTTCAGATAGCACACTCCCGCGAACCTCAACCTTGCAGCGGGATTACCAGTTCAGGCTAAATCCCCTGTAATATAAACTCATAGAGTATTGTCGGGATTACCAGTCCAGGCTAAATCCCCTACAACGACAATTACTCTAATGAGCTTGAATCTGAATTACCATTCCAGGCTAAATTCAGATCCTAATTCAGATTACCCGTCTGGGCTAAATCCATTTTACACATATTCTTCAGAGGGCTATATCAGGATAGGATCACCCGTCCGGGCTTAATCCTTTTTACCGTCAATTCCTTTTCAGAGATCCATCGAATTGTCCTTTAATTCAACTAGGATTTCTTCCCATTTTATCAAATATATCAATGTTTCATTAATTTTCATACAATGAACATTCAAATCATATTCACATCAATAACATACAATCTCAAGCAATTTAAGAATATAATTCAAGTTACACGAACTTACCTTGATACTTGTTTGTAAAAAAAAAATCTACTAATCCCGAACTTTTTCCTTTCCTCGATCTAGCTTCAGTATTTGAATCTTCGGATCTAAATAAATAAATTTAATTATCAATTTAATACATTTCATGTTCATATGCAACATTCTCTATAATTCAACTATTATTATTTATAGTTTATTCAAAGTTGTCTATTTGAGTCATAGTCACTAAATTATTTATAACTCAAGATACAGAAGTCCAAATTAAGATTCGTTAATTTTATCTGAAAATAGACTCATATATCTTATTACCATAAAATTTTCAAAATTTTTGGTTTAGCCAATAAGTACAGTTTATTCTTTAAAGTAACCCCTGTTCTGCTGTCTGACAGTTTTGACCCTTCTTCACTAAAAATTAATTATCTCTTCGTACAGGATTCAAATGATGTTCTTGTTCGTTTTTCTTAAAAATATACTCATTCATAATTCTATACATATAAATTTAAGCCCATAATTATTTTTATTCAATTTTGTATGATTTTTCAAAGTCAAAACAGGGGAACCCAAATTCATTCTGACCTTATCTCATAAAATTTATTATATCTAAAAATTTACCAATCTATTCTTATACTATTTCTTCTATGAGAAACTAGACTCAATAAGCTTTAATTCCATATTTTTTTCATCTTCTAATTAGATTTATAAAATTTACGGTGATTTTTCAAAGTTAGTCTACTGCTGCTGTCCAAACTGTTTTTGTGCAAGCTGTTTATTACCATTTTTCCCCTAAGCTTTTAATAAATGATAATTTCGTCCCTACTCAATTAGCCTCTCAATTGAGCTGATTTTTCTCAATTAACATTTTATTCTATCACCTTAAACTAGTTTAACACCTTTAGGAATCAGAATTTCAGCCATAGACTTTAATTCTAAGCATTTTCACAATTAAATCCTAAAAATAAATTTCTATTGAAATTACCTAATAAAATCATCTAATAAACAAATTAAAGCTTTAATTTCATTCTATTTCATCATAAACTTACAGCACTCAACCATGGTGACTTTCAATTTCATCCATGAAATCAAAAACTAATGAATTTAATAGCAGGACCTAGTTGTAAAAGTCTTAGAAACACAAAAATTACAAGAAAAAGGCAAGGATTAACTCACTTGGTGCAAAAATTATGGAATACCAGCTTAGAGAACCCTCCTATGGCATTTTTAGCTGCTGGAATTGAAGAGAAAAGAGAAATCTAGATATTTCCTATTTAGTCCTAGTTTTATTTAGTTAATTTTGCAATATTCCAATTTTTCCCTTAATTTATCAATTTTCCTGCTGATTTCATGCCCTGCCGTCCAGCTCAAATAAATTTTGAGTCTAATTTCCTTTTAAATCCTTTCTCATTAGACTCTTAAGCTATTTAATCATTCTAGTAACTTTTACACCTATTACAATTTAGTCCTTTTCATTTAATTAACTACCCAAACATTAAAATTTCCTAACGAAATTTTAATACCACATTACTAACATTTCATAAATACTTATAAAATTATTTTTGACTCGGTTTTACGAGATAGAGGTCCCAATACCTTGTTTTTACCCAATTTCTTCAATAAAATTTTTTCTAATTAACCACTAAATCGGTAAAATTTTTCTATCAATATTTTCATACGATTTTCCTATCATATCAATTTTCATGCAAAAATATTGAAATAAATTTCTCTTTAAATCGAATTTGTGGTTACGAAACCACTGTTCCGATAACTTTGAATTTAGGCCATTACACTTTATATTAATGTTTTGGTACTTAATAGTACACTTGAGAGCAATAAGAGTGAAAAAACTAGTTGAAATTAAAACATTGGAGTAGTCCGGAAACTAAACACATGCAATAAAGTTTCACATGGTCATCTGACCCATATGGCGTGTTAGAATTAAGTGACCCAAATTCTTATTTAAATAAAATACGATGGAAAATAAAATAAAAGTAAAATCCATATAGAACTAGACTTCTTTTATTTTATTTTAGAATAAGGTTTTAAACCTTATTAAACTCCATCTATTTTATATTGATTAGGATAAGGTGTTTCAATCCTACTAGAATATGGCTTTGCAAGCCTATAAATAGACATAGTCTATTCCTCTTGTATTAGTGTAAAAAAATTTTTCGACATAGTGAATTTTCTTCTCCTCCGCTCGTGGTTTTTTTCCGAAAGGGTTTCCACGTAAAATTTATGTGTTCTTTATTTTTATTTATTTTATTCTATTTTATTTTTCACAAATTGGTATCGAGCTTAGGGTTATTCATCTCGATCACGGTAATGGCGTCTTTGAAGTATGAAATTCATTGTTGGATCGCAACACCGATTTGCGTTGTGGCAAATTAAGATGCAAGCGCTTCTTGCAGATGGATCTAGAGGATGCCCCGCTAGGATAGATAAGATACCTTCGACATTAACAGATGAAGAGAAGAAGCGTAAGGATCGAAAGGCATTAACACAATTACATCGCATTTGTCCAACGAAATTTTGCAGGATGTGATGAAAGAGAAAACCGCCATTGCATTATGGAAGAGGCTAGAACAAATATGTATGTCGAAAACTCTAACAAGCAAGTTGCATATGAAGCGGCGTCTTTATGCTCATCGTTTGGAGGAAGGTGCGTCGTACACGAACACTTAACAGTTGTTTAAAGAAATTCTCTCAAACTTGGAGGCCATGGAGGTTCAAGATGATAAGGAAGATCTAGGGTTGATTCTACTTTGTTCGTTGCCCGTCTTATTCAACCTTTAGAGACACGATTTTATATAGCCATGAGTCTCTCACAGTTGATGAGGTTTATGATTCTTTAACCTCGTATGATAAGATGAAGCATCTTGTGGTTAAACCCAACTCTCGAGAGAGGGTCTCATTGTTCGTGGGAGACAAGACCGGAATGTTGATGATGATCGTGGTAGAACACGAGAACGGAATCCTCGTGGTAAATCTAAGGGTAGATCGAAATCTTCAAGCAGAGGTAAAACTTGCAACTTCGCAAGAAGAAAGGGCACATTAAATCTGAGTGCTATAAGCTACAAAATAAGATTAAAAGGGAGTCATGCGAATCAAAGGAAAACAACCGGAAAATTCGGTGAAGTCGATGTTGTAGAAGACTACAGCGATGGTGAACTTCTAGTTGCTTCATCAATGATTCTAGAGTAAGCGAGAGTGGATACTTGATTCAGTTGCACCTTCCACATGAGTCCCAATCGGGATTGGTTTACAACTTATGAAACAAAGATGTCTGAAGGTGTTGTTTTGATGGGAAATAATGCTTCATGTAAAATCGCAGTGTTGGAACAATTAAAGTTAAGATGTTTGATGGAGTTGTCGAACACTTAGTGACGCGGCATGTTCCGAATTGAAAAGAAATTTAATTTCGTTGAGTACTCTTGATTCAAAAGTGCAGATATACAATTTGAAAGTGGGGTTTTAAAGATTTCAAAGGGTCCCTTGTTGTGATGAAAGGGCAAAGAAAGATTGCCAAGTTATATGTTTCTGAGGGTTCTCATTATTCTTGGTGATGCAATTGTCGCTTCCTCTTCCTTGTCGATGATGATATTACTAAACTTTGGCATATCGCCTAGGGCATATGAGTGAGAATGGCATGGCGTAATTAAGTAAAGAGGACTTCTTAATGGGCAAGGAATTTGCAAACCTGAATTTCTGTGAGCATTGTGTTTTGGGAAGCAAAGAGAGTTCGATTCACTAGAGGAATCCATAACACGAAGGAAACGTTGGAGTATATCCATTACGATCGTGGGGGCCGCCCGAGTGCCTTCGAGAGGTGGAGCTAATTATATGCTAACCTTTATTGATGATTTTCCAGAAAAGTTTGGGCGTTCTTCCGAAGTAAAAGCGATGTGTTTTCCACATTTAAGTCTTGGAAAATTATGATTGAAAAGCAGACGGAAAAGCAGATAAAATACCTCCGCATGCACAATGGCTTAGAGTTCATTCGATGAGTTTAATAGATTGTGCAAGTCGAAGGGATCATGAGACACTTGACGATTCGTCATACTCCATGACAAAAGCGGCGTTGCGAGCGAATGAACGAAGCGATCATGGAGAAGGTTCGATGTATGTTGTCAAATTCCAACTTATCAAGTCATTTTGGGCGTAAGACCTCTCATGCATGTTTTTGATCAACCGATCTCCATCCGTTGCCATTGAGAAAAGACTCCACAAGAGGTATGGTCGGTAATCCGCTAATTATTCGATTTAAAGATTTTTGGGTGTCTGCGTATGCTCATGTTGATAATGGAAAATTGGAACCGAGATCCATTAAATACGTTTTCTTGGTTATAAAGTGGTGTAAAAGGCTATAAGTTATGGTGTCCTGAAAATAGAAAAGTTGTGATTAGCAGAGATGTTGTTTTTGATGAAACTGCTATGCTACCTAACTTATCTCTTAAAGACTCTTCCAATAAAGAAAACCAAAAGTAGGTGGAGCATCAGATTAATACAGAATCAACTTCTCAAGCCAGTACAAAAATTGAGAATAGAGTTGCTTCTTCACCGCAATACTCTATCGCCAAAAACAGGACAAGAAGAGAAATTAAACCTCCAAAGAAGTATGCCGAGGTTGATCTAGTTGCTTATGCTTTAAATGTGGTGAAGATATAGATGCGAATCAAGAGCCATTTAATTATTCGAGGCGATTAGTGTGAAGACTCGAAAAGTGGATGTTTGCTATGCAAGAGGAGATGGAATCACTCCACAAAAAGCAGAACATGGGATCTTGTAAAACTTCCTAAAGGTAAAAAGGCATTCGTTGTAAATGGGTATTTAAAAAGAAAGAAGGACTCAGGAGTTGAAGAACCCGGATATAAAGCAAGGCTTGTTGCAAAGGGTTACAGATCAAATTCGAGTGGACTTCACAGATGTGTTCTCTCCGGTTGTTAAGCATAGTTCGATTCGAGCTTTGCTTGGTATTGTTGCCATGCATGATTTGGAGCTTGAGCGTTAGATGTAAAAGCGCATTTTGCATGGAGAACTTGAGGAAGTTATTTACATGCAACAACCAGAGGGTTTTATAGTCTTAGAAAAAGAGGACTATGTTTGCTTGCTGAAAAAGTCCCTTTACGGTTTGAAACAAATCACCAAGACAAGTGGTACAAGAGGTTTGATTCCTTTATGACTTCTCATGATTTCAAAAGAAGTAGTTTTGACAGTTGTGTCTACTTTAAGAAAAAGCAGTGATGGTTCTTTTGTGTATCTACTTCTTTATGTTGATGACATGTTGATAGCGAGAAAAGATAAAAGAGAGATAAGAAAGGTTAAAGCCCAACTAAGTGAAGAATTTGAGATGAAAGATTTAGGACCAGCAAAGAAGATACTTGGTATGGAGATTCTCGAGATAGAAAAGCAAGTAAATTGTACCTAAGTCGGAAGGGGTACATTGAGAAAGTTCTTTGCGAGTTCAATATGCAGAGTGCTAAGCTGTTAGTACTCCTTTAGCGACCCATTTCGGACTTTCATCGGCCTTATCTTCTCAATCGATAATGAGATTGAGTACATGTCACATGTTCCATACTCTAGTGCGAGAGGATCTCTCATGTATGCTATGGTTTGTTCACGTCCAGATTTATCATATGCAACATCGGTGCGGTTAGCGATACATGTCGAATCTGGTAAAGAACACCGGAAAGCGATTCGATGGATTTTAAGATACTTACGAGGCACTACTAATGTTTGCTTACAGTTTGGAAGAACTAAAGATGGAGTTATAGGGTATGTTGATGCTGATTTTGCTGGAGACCTTGATAGAAGAAGATCTCTCACGAGTTACGTCTTTACAATCGGAGGTTGTGCAATTAGTTGGAAAGCCACTTTGCAAACTACGATCGCTTTGTCTACCACTCGAAGTTGAGTACATGGCGATTCTTGAGGCTTGTAAAGAAGCTATTTGGTTGAAGGGACTATTTAGTGAACTCAATGAAGACCTTCAAATCAGACAAGATTTTGTGACGATCAGTGCCATCTTTCTTACAAAAGATCAAATGTTTCATGAGAGAACAAAACACATTGATATTCGGTATCATTTTGTTCGTGATATTATTGCTCGTGGTGATATTGTTGTGAGCAAAATTAGCACTCATGAAAATCCTGCAGATATGATGACTAAGTCACTTCCTATAACCAAGTTTGAGCATTGCTTAGACTTGGTTGGTGTTCATTGTTGAAGTTAAACCCTTAAGGGGTTTTTGGAAGAGGTGAAGAACTTGTTTATTGAAAGTTCGCGATGAAGAACTTGTTCATTGAGAATTTGTGTCAAGGTGGAGATTGTTAGAATTAAGTGACCCAAATTCTTATTTAAATAAAATACGATGGAAAATAAAATAAAAGTAAAATCCATATAGAACTAGACTTCTTTTATTTTATTTTAGAATAAGGTTTTAAACCTTATTAAACTCCATCTATTTTATATTGATTAGGATAAGGTGTTTCAATCCTACTAGAATATGGCTTTGCAAGCCTATAAATAGACATAGTCTATTCCTCTTGTATTAGTGTAAAAAAAAAAATTTCGACATAGTGAATTTTCTTCTCCTCTGCCCGTGGTTTTTTTCCCGAAAGGGTTTCCACGTAAAATTTATGTGTTCTTTATTTTTATTTATTTTATTCTATTTTATTTTTCACATGGCGTATGCCCAAGGCGTGTGGTGTTTAGGAACCATGTGCGCTAACAGTTGAAAGTGATGATTTTTAGGTTTTTTGGCACTTTAAGGTGTAAATAAGGAAATAAAAGAGAAAAGAAGTAGCCACCAAGGGATAGCACGAAAATTACTTAAAGAATACCAGTGAAGTCAATTTTCGAGCAATTTTTCATCAAGATTCAAGAGTCCGAGTTGATTTCCAAGGGAGTTATCATGGATTTCTTTTATTTTACTGGTTATATTGTATTTTTAATGTTTATTCTTGTAATTATGAACTAATTCTCTTAATGCCTAGGGGAGATGAACCCTAGGATGGATTTTATTGTCTGATTTCTAGTTTTATGTAATAAAACATTAGTTTCTTTGTTTTCAATTATGAATACTTAATTATTTTTGGTTTTTAATTTTAGAGTGTTAATGCATGTTTGATATGCATAAGTCTGAGGTTGAATAGACCCTTCTTGTGATTAAATCTTGCATAATTGAATGGAGCTGAATGTAATCCTAGAAAGAGGACGACATAAATCTACCGGATTAGAGCCAAAATCTAGTAAGGGGATCCATAGAGTGAATTAATGCAATAATAGGGGTTTTAATAAGAAAGAAATTTCAATTAATCAACCTAGAGTTAGTTGCTCTTATGTTCAAAAGAGACATTAGTATCAATTAGAGATTTCTATGGATCAAAGAGCTAAGAAAATAAATTGCATAAATTAGATTGAGAACTATAGATGAAATCTAGGTGGATTCTTACCTAGGTATTGCTTTGTTACTTAGTTAATACTTGATTTTTTTTTGTTTCATTCTTTGGTGCATTCATTAGTTAATTTAGCTAGTTTGATTTAATTTTAATCAGTCTTTTGAATTATTAGGTTAAATAATAGAAAGGTGATAATTACTAGTAATTGTAGTCCTCAAGGGAATGGTATCTGTGCTCACCATAGCTATACTATTAATTGATAGGTTCACTTGCCTTAGTCAATTTCTTAATTAGTTTAGTAGACATCAAGTTTTTAGCGACGTTGCCGAGGACTAAAATATTTGAAAAATCTTATTTCTGTTAATTTAACCATTTTATTTTATTTTAAATTTAATTTTGAGATATTGATTCACTTTTATTTGGTTCTTGACAAGTTCTTGAAAGGTTCTTTTGGTTTATGACTAGAGGCAACCTATTGGATAATTCTTGATAGTGAGATTGAAAGAACTGTTTATAGAAATCGAAGAGAGGTTAGAGAAGCAAGGCAAGATCAACATAGAGGTTTGAAAGAGGACAAATTTCAAAATAAGACTTTGTTAAAAATAACTTTAAGTACTATAAACTTAGAGGTCCTATTAAAACTTATAAGGGAAAAATAGTTAGAAGTGTATGGGTCCCTAAAAGACTCATTACTACTCAAGATAAGGATATCCTTCCTAAATGGATACATGGGACTAAAATTTTGGAAACTAATACTTATGGACCCAAAAGTATTTGGGTACAATAAATTAAAAATTAATTCTATGTTTGTAGGAAAAACAACATTGCTTTAAGGTGGGCAATTCAAGTAAAAACTCATGGTATCTTGATAGTGGATACTCAAGTTACATGACTGGTGACAAACAATTTTATCGATTTGAAGCCAAAAAGTGGAGGAGAAGTTACATTTGGTGACCACTCCAAAGGACTCATTGAAGGAAATGGTTGTATTGGTAAAAACTCTTCAATCTTTATTGAAAATGTATTATATCTCAACGGTCTTAAAGATAATCTTCTAAGTATTAGCCAATTATGTGATAAACATTTCAATGTCATTTTTGAGTCAAATGACTGTAAAGTAATTAACATTGTGTTTAATAAGATTATGCTTGTAGGACATAGAATAAGACATATATACATGGTTCATTTAGATGACATGTATGAATCAAACATATGCCTTGCTGCTAAAAATGAAAATAATTCTTTATTGCGACATAGAAAATCAGGACATGCTAGCATAAACATATTGCATAAATTAGCCAAAAATGATTTAGTAAGAGGTTTGCCAAAAATTGATTTTGACTTAGATAAAGTTTGTGATGCGTGAGTTAAAGTCAAACGTAAGAGAGTTTCTTTGAAACCTATCAATGATGTATTTACTAGTAGAGTTCAATTAATTCACATTGATCTTTTTGGACCAATTAAGGCTACTAGATTGGGTGAAAAACAATATGCTTTTATGATTGTAGATGATTACTCTAGATTTACTTGGGTTCTTTTCTTAAGTACTAAAGATGAAGCTTTAGAAAAAATAATCACATTTTCAAAAATAAATCAAAATAAAAAATGTTACTCTATCATTAGTATTAGAAGTGACCATGGAATCAAATTTCAAAATCATGGTGTTGAAATTTTTTGCAACTCAAATGGTATTAGGCACAAATTTTCTACACCTAGAGCCCCTCAACAAAATGAAGTTGTAGAGATGAAAAATAGAACTTTAAAAGAAATGACTAGAACCATACTTTGTGAAAACAATTTACCAAAATATTTTTGGGCGAAAGCCACAAACACCGCTTGCTATATTGTTAATAGAATAATTATTAGGTCTATTTTAAAGAAAACTCTATATGAACTTTTTAAAAACAAATTGTAACACTCCACACCCAACCCGTCCACTGGATCTGGGTATGGAGCGTCACAAATGGACCTATACTTAATTAACCTTTGCTAACTCGACTTTTACAAAATAGTCTAATAATAAAATTTAAGATAATAATTCTTACAATTAAGGCCTTAAGCTACTGAATGCTTAATTTATCAAATTCCTAGATCTAATCAAATTGTTTGTTTACAATACAACTCTTAAAATCTTACTAAGGACTATCTGTCCTAAAAATCTAGATTCTAGGGAGGTTATCTAGCTTCATTGTTTTGATCCTGAGGCAAAGCCTCCAATGGTACCCCATTCTTATGTGCATGACTTGAACTACCTGTGGACCCCCATCTCACCATTCCATCTCGCTTGGTCCCACGTCTGAGTCCTCAATCAACCTCGCAAATCCTGCAGACATAAACGACATTTCTGTAAGTCCAAATGAACTTATTGAGTTCCTTTACTGCCCATAAATAACCCTATCACACAAGGGTAACGAATGTAAAATAAAATAAACTTAAATACTCATTGCTTGCTGAAGGCGAGTTTTCTTTATTGGTGGCGGACTCCACCTGCTTCTCTGAGCTACTCATCTCACAATAAGACCTTCCTCTGGTCGAGCTCTCCACTCAACCATAACTCTGATACTTCACCATATTGGCGAGTCCTATCCTTCTTGTTTTTCCTTTCATTTCTTTTCTTTTATACGTCCTGCATATAAGGTGTTTAGTAACCTCTAACTTATTTGGCCATACACCTGTTTTCCCATATTGTGCCTCTATATTAGCTTTCTCATTTTCCCCTCTAAGAGTTCTTAGGACCTATCTTCCTCGGCAAACTTCCACGGTTGAACTGGTCCTTAGCGGACTTACATTTCCCATACCATGGTCCCGAAGGACTCGTTGATATTTTTGTATTAGACTGACTTATAATGTCCTCATTCCCTCTGGTGGACCTATTCTCTTTCCATCCTATTGGTAAAAATGGTAGGATTACTTCTAGTAATCTGCCTTATGCACGAGACTTGTCACACCCCGTACCCGAGACCGTTGCCGGAGTCGAACACGAGGTGCTAACCGACTAAATTCATTTTTCTCTCACAGTCCATTTGAAAATTTTCCAGACAAGCTGGATACTGCATCACTGACACCTTAAAAATCATATCTTGAGTTCCAAAACTCGAAAATAAGTTTCGTAATTTTTCCCTAAAACTAGACTCATATGTCCATCTATAGATTTTTTTCTAGAATTTTTTGTCGGGCCAATTAGTACAGTTTATTAGTTAAAGTATCCCCTGTTACAGGGTGCGACTACACTGACCTTCATGCATTACGATTTGGATATCTCCCTGTACAGGGCTTCAATACTGATGCCGTTTGTTTCTATAGAAACTAGACTCAAAGAGAAATCTATACATATATGGCATGACTTCTAGATGTCTCTGGTTAATTTATAATGAATTTCCAAAGTCAGATCAGGGGATCCAGAAACCGTTCTGGCCCTGTCTCACGAAAACTTTAATATCTCATAATATACTGTTCATATGATTGTTTCGTTACTTTCCTATGAAAATAGATTCATCAAGGTTCGATTACATAATTTATTCACTATTTAATTACATCCCTACTATTTTTAGTGATTTTTCACATCCACATCACTGCTGCTGCCAGCATCTATTTTTAAGGTAAACTTTACCTATTTCATGATCCTCCATGGATCAACTAGAGTTTTTCATACATATATCAAAAGTGATCATGAATAACCATTCCCATGGCTAACCGTTACCAACATTTCCTTACCTCTAGACGGACAACATACAAAACGATTATAATGCTATGATCAAAGTATATTTAAGCCATCTTCGCATGGCTATCCAAATTTACACAAAACCGAAAGGTACATGACCTACATCAAAAGGGTAGTCCTATACATGCCATTTCAAAGTTCAACCAAAAGTATACCAAAAGGAGCTTTGATAGTGTGGGAGACTTCGACTTCAAAATCCCGAGTCCGATAGCTGAAGAACCAAAATCTATAAAACAGAAAATCAAAGAAACGGAGTAAGCATTTAATGCTTAGTAAGTTTGAGTCATGAATTTAGACACAATCAAAGTATAGCATTCGTGTAACTAAACAGATAATTTCATATGCACAATCTCTCAATATCATACTTATTTCACATTACCAACCCTTATATCCATACACAAAGATCAACTTAGCCAAAGGCCGGTAGCTCATTTATCAACTGAGCGAATACTTATTTGTAAGGGCTCAACTAATTCAAAGCACATATGAAACATACCTCATTGATGGGATTTTACAAGCGTATTAACTGAAATTTTTACAGCAAGTTCATTCATTCCCGAATCACGTACCTTCGGAATTTAATCGGATATAGCTACTCGTTCAAATGCCTTCGGGACATAGCCCGGTTATAGTAACTCGCACAAATGCCTTCGGGACTTAACCCGGATTTGGTAACTCGCACAAATGCCTTCGGGACTTAACCCGGATTTGGTAACTCACACAAATGCCTTCGGGACTTAACCCGGATTTGGTAACTCGCACAAATGCCTTCGGATCTTAGTCCGGATTTAGTAACTCACACAAATGCCTTTGGATCTTAGTCCGGATATAGTCACTTAGCATAAAGCCTTCGGGACTCAGCCCGGACATCATTCGAATAACCATGCACATTTATCAATAAATCATGACACATCCGTATTTCATTTTCATTACCAAAGCTCAAACACAAGACACTTATCACACTTGCAATTTTGGCTCAATAGCCACATACAAAGAGCAGAATTTTGATTTGCTTAAAACATGATCTAATCAAATCATAATCTAAGCTCCATTACTCGAAAACTTACCTCGGATGTTGTCGAACGGCTTCAACGGCTATTCGTGTGACAGCCCAAAATTGACCCTAGTCGGAAGGTGGTCTCGGGACCACAAAACCGAGGCATAAAAATAATTAAAAATTTATTTTGATGCCTATAATATGTGTGTGCTCATGTATGACATTTTATGATGATTGATTTAGTGTTATAAGGGTGAATTCCACAAGAAAGGACTTAGTAATGAACTTTGAAAGTATGATAGGGAAATGTGTGATGACTAATTAAAGCATGCATGCAAAATAATGGACTTGCATGTCAAATTCCCCCTTTATAGGTGGTGGCCGGCCATGACAAGGAGGATGGGCTAAACATGTCATGAAACATGTTTTGTTGGTGCATTAGGGTGAAATAATAAACAAAGGTGTATGGGTGATAAAAAATGAAAAAAATGTGTGTGAGTGTGGTAATCCCCCCATTGCCGTGAGTTGTAGAGAAGGAAAGAAAAAATTTTGTTCATCCTTTCTTTGAGCCAAAACTAAGGAAGAAGGAGGATTTTTGCTTCATGCTTGGTTTGGAAGAGATCTAGAAGGAGATTTGGCTAAGTTTGCATCAAGATTAAGGTATGTATGAGGTTGTGTTAGGAGTTTCATGCATGTTTTGGTTGCTAACTTGATGTGCATGTTAGCCATGGCTCAAATCTTTGTTAAGCCATGGAAATGGTATTTGGCCAAAGTTGTTATGGTGATAAAGCCATTGCATGCTAAGTGTGAAGCTTGATGATGATGCATGCAATGATGGATTGTCTACTCTTGAGTAAGATTTTGAGCTTTCTTTTTGTTTTATCATGATTGAAGTTGAAAAGGAGCATGATTGTCATATTCGCCATGATGCATTCATGAGCATGGTTCATGCTTCTTGCATGTTAGTTAAAATTTGTGTTTTGGATGGCTATGGACACCTTGAAATTCGCCATGCTCATATATGTATATATATGTTTGCACATGATGTTTTGGTTATGAAGGAAGTGATGAATAAGTTTGTTTAAAGAAGAAGATGTTGAAGAATAATTGTGAAATTGTAAGCACATTCGCCTAGCACACATATGAGTGCTTGATGCTATATTGTAAGTTTTGAGCTACAATATGCAAAGCATTAACTAGTAAAATGCATGCTGTTTTGTGTGGTATTAAGTGCATAATTGGCCTCAACATGGACAAGTATATTCGGCCTTGGGTAGCCTATTGAAGGCCTTAGCTTTTCCTTGATGCTCGAATAAATTGTATTGAATTGCTTGATGTAGTATAAAATGTGCATGACCATTGTGTATTCAAGCTAAAGGGTGGCTATATGACCATTTAAATTCCTTGTCATATTCGCCATAAGCTAGCACAATGAGGTTTTGATAAATTGAATTTGTTTGAATTAGCTCAAGAGCTAAGAGGGCCACAATTGGACAAGGGAAGGAAAAGTAATCGAATAGCCGTAAAAGCCGCTCGACAACATCCGAGGTAAGTCCTCAAGAAGTGACCTTACTTGAATTATGTGGAATGAAATATGGATGTATTGATTATTGATTTATGTGTGTATGAGTATTCGAATGATACCGGGCTAAGTCCCAAGGCGATTATGTTAGTGATTATAATTGTGTTTGAGCCTTAGTAACGAAAATAAATATGTATGTCCAATGATTATTGATGTATGTGTGCATGAGAAATTGAATGATATCCGGCTAAGTTCAAGACAATTATGCTGGAAATTATAACCGGGTTAAGACCAAGGCAATTGTGCTAGTGGCTACATCCGGCTAAGACCAAGGCATTCGTGCGAAGTCATTCTATCCGGCTAAGACCAAGGCATTTGTGCAAATCGTGATATCCGGTTAAGTCCCGTGAGGCCTTGGTGCGGGTTACCATAACCGGCTATGTCCCAAGGCGATTGATCGAGTAGCGACATCCGGTTAAACTCAAGGTATGTGATTTGAAAATTATAAGCTTGCTGGAAAATTTCAGCTAATGCACTTGTGAAATTTCCCAATGACAAGGTAAGTGCGGTGTGTGCTTTGCGCTCTAGGAGTAAGAGCGTGTGAATATCCGCTCCTATGATGGAACGAGTTATCGGCCTTAATGAAGCCGTTATTTGTGTATGAACATAAGAGTTGGGATGGTGAAGTAAGTATGATTATGTGAATGTGCATTAATGAAATGATGCATTTAACTATGTGAATGTATTGCTGTAATTAGAGTTGATTATATTCCTTGAGACTTACTAAGCATAAAAATGCTTACTCCGCTACTTTGGCTCTCAGTTTTCTAGATTTCGCTCGATAGCAATCGGATTCGGGATCGTTGAAGTCGAAGTCATCCACACTATCAAGCCCCCATTTTGGTATAAATTCTTGGTTGAACTTGAAATGGCATGTATAGGACTACCCTTGTTGGTTTAAATATGTTATGATGTATATGTGTACGGCCATGCGAAAATGGCTCGTAATAGTGAAGTATCAACTTAAACTATTTGCGGTTTGTATATATATATATGGTGTCATGATGTGACTATGAATTGAAATGGGAATGTTGGTCACATGATCAGCCATTGGCATGGTTAAAATGATCATATGTGGACCTATGTAAGGCAAGACTAGTTGGTTCATGGAGACTACAAAATAGGTAAGACCTACCTTAAAACAGATGCTGCCAGCTGCAGTAACGTGAATGTGAAAAATCACCAAAATTTGTAGGAATGGTATTAAATAGTGAATCAGCTATGTAAATGAACATTGATGAGTCTGTTTTCATATGGAAGAAACGAAATGGTCATAGGAGTTACATGTTAAGAGATATTAAAGCTATTGTAAGACAGGGCCAGAACGGTTTCTGGGTTCCCTGTCGCAACTTTAAAATTTACTATAAATTATCCAGAAATAATTAGGAGACATACCTTATATGTACAGATTCCATTTTGAGTCTAGTTTCATTAGAAACAAACGGCACCAGCATTAAAGCCCTGTACAGAGAGATATTCAAGTTATACCGAACGAAGGTCAGAGCAGTCGATCCCTGTAACATGGGTGACTTTAACTAATAAACTGTACCAATTGGCCCGACCAAAATTCTAGAAATAAATCCATGGATGGATATATGAGTCTAAATTCAGGAAAATTTACGAAACCAGTTTCCGAGTTTTGAAACTCGAGATATGATTTTAAGGCGACAGTGACGCAGTTTTTCCAGCCTGACTGGAAATGTCCAATGGATGGGCAAAACAAGTGAACTTGGCTTGCTAACCCTCGTGTCCGACACGGCGATGGTCTCGGGTTCGGGTGTTACAATTTTATTGGTATCAGAGCCACGGTTTAGTCGATTCTAGGACTACCGTGAGGTGTTTGGGGTCTAGCTATACATGCCATTAAATGATGAATCGATAGTGTGGTGATTTCGACAATTTGACTTTGAGTTTGTTTATAGCAAGGATCCCGATCCCAACCGAGCAATAGTTGATGATGTGGAGAGTGTGGCGCCTGCTCCCGACAAGGGACAGCGCCGCGGACTCTCAACCTATGGCCAGCAATCCGAATGATGAGGCTAGGCAAGCCTTTTATAGTGTGATGAACGAATGGTTTAATCAATACATTCGAACTAACACGGCTGTCCCACAACCTCCATTCCCGACAAATGCAACCCCTCAAGACCTACAATACCTCCTAGAATCGACCAAATAAGGTCAAGTAAGCCCCAATCGATAGGATTCAAAACATGGGGCCACTGAATTTAAAGCTACGGATGATGATGATGCCGAACGAGCTGAATTTTGGTTGGACAACACTATCCGGTGCTCGATGAGCTATCTTGTACACCGATGAGTGCTTAAAGTGTACCATCTCCTTGCTACGTGATTCCACCTACTATTGGTGGAGTACTCGACTTGTGGTACCTAGAGAGCAAGTGACTTGGGAATTCTTTCAAACCAAGTTCGAAAAAAAAAGTATATCATCGAGATTCATCGACCAAAAGCGAAGGGAATTTCTTGATCTTAAGAAGGTTCTATGTCTACATCGACTATGAACGAAAATTTGTGAGGCTTAGCCGATACACGCGAGAATGCATTTCGTCCAAGCTATTATGTGTAAACGCTTCGAGGATGGGCTGAATGATGATATAAGGATGTTCGTTGGCATTCTCGAAATACAAGAGATCGTAGTACTTGTTGAGCGAGCTTGTAAAGTCGAAGAGCTTAGAAAGGAGAAACAAAAGCTGATGTGGGAATTGGAGAATTCGAAGAGGTCCTCGGAAAGTCTCTTCAATAGGCATCAAGAGATTTCGAGATGATGTGAACGGTCTAGAGGCGCTTTGGGCTTTTCTAGACGAGGACGCGATCGACCCCTATGACCACACGAGTCACTTGATCGCCATGGTGGAAATGATCGCCGAGAGAGGGCGGAGTGTCAACATTGTGGCAAATGGCATTCGGGAGCTGTTGGTTTCGTGATCGCTCCCGCTATAAGTGTGGATCGGCCGACCACTTTAGGAAGGATTGCCCGAGGATGCTTGAGCAGTAATGTGAGTCGAGTGGAAACTCGGGTGCTACCATCGCCGAGGTAGGCCACCTAGAAATATGGGCAATGTCGGTGGCGGTCGAGAGGATCTAGAGATGCTACCATCGATCCGAGGCTCGTGCTCCTGCGAGGACTTATGCCATACGCGCACGCCGAGGATGCTGCCTCTCCGGATGTCATTACCGGTGCTTTCACTCTTTTCAATACTAATGTGATTGCTTTGATTGACCCCGGTTCTACTCAATCTTATATATGTGAAACCTTAGCATCCAAAGAAGACTTTGCCTATTGAGTTCACCGAGTTTGTAATTCGTGTCAAACCCTTGGGTCATTACGTGCTTGTCAACAAAGTGTGCAAGAAAAGTCCCTTAGTGTTCCGAGGTTCTTGTTTCCTACGGACTTGATGCTTTTGCCGCTCGATGAATTCAATGTTATTCTTGGTTTGAATGGGTTGACCATGCACGATGCGGTCGTAAATTGTAAAAGCAAGACTATCGATTTGAGGTGCGCGAATAACGAGATAATTCGGTTAAGTCTACGGACTTAAAGGGGTTGCCACCGTAATATCGCAATGTTGGCCCGAAAATATGTAAGAAAAGAGTGCGGCGCACCTTTGCGACGTGTTCGATGACAAGGAATCGTAAAAGAAACCCGAATCTGTGCTCGTGGTTTGTGAATACCGATGTTTTCCTCAAGAATTGCGGGTTTACCACCTGCTCGGAAATAGAATTTGGCATCGAATTGGTACCGGTACCACTCCAATTTCGATAGCTCGTGATCGTATGGCACCAACGGAATTAAAGGAGTTGGAAGCTCGGTTGCAAGAATTGGTGGATAGAGGTTTTGCTCGCCCGAGTTTTTCGCCTTTGGGTGCGCTAGTGTTGTTCGTGAAAAGAAGGATGGAACCATGCGGTTTGTGCATCGATTATCGTCGACTTAATAAAGCGATAATAAAGAACAAATATCCGCTGCCACGTATCGATGACTTGTTCGATCAACTAAAGGGAGCCTCGGTGTTCTCGAAAATAGATTTGAGATCGGGCTATTATCAATTACGAATCCGAGATTGGACGCACCCAAGACCGCCTCGAGCGAGATATGGTCACTATGAGTTCCTAGTGATGCCGTTTGGGCTCACTAATGCCCTCACGGTATTTATGGATTTAATGAATTGGATCTTTAGACCATATTTGGATCGATTCGTAGTCGTGTTCATTGATGACATCTTGGTCTATTCAAGAAATGAGACCCAACATGTTGAACACTGCGGTTAGTGCCGCAAATTTTACGGATAAGCAATTATATGCTAAGTTCACAAGTGTGAGTTCGGTTAAGAGAGGTTAGCTTCTTGGGTCATGTGGTATCTCAGATCGGGTATTCGAGTCTAATTCAATAAAATTTCAGCCATACTTAATTGGAAGCCTCCAGAAATATTATCGAGGTTCGAGCTTTTGGGGCTTCTTAGGTTATTACCGACGATTTGTAAAGGCTTCTCAACGATAGCCACGCCGATGACGGTTACTCCAAAAGGATGTTAAGTTGAATGGACGGAGAAATGCCAAAAAGTTTCGATCAATGAAAACTTATTTGATGAAGCCCCAATTCTAGTGCAACCCGAGTCCCAAGAAAGAGCTTGTCATCTATAGCGACGCCTCTACTTGGGTTAGGTTGCGATTAATGCAAGAAGGTCGAGTTGTGGCCTATGCGCCGAGGCAATTAAAGCCACATGAGAAAAATTATCCGACTCATGATCTCGAATTGGCCGCCATCGTATTCGCCTTAAAGATTTGGTGACATTACTTATTTGGTGAAAGGTGCCATGTATACTCGGATCACAAAAGTCTCAAATATTTGATGATCCAAAGAGACTTAAATCTGCGACAAAGACGTTGGCTCGAGCTGTTAAAGGATTACGAGCTGGTCATTGACTATCACCCGGGAAAGGCGAATGTGGTTGCGGATGCCTTGAGTCGTAAATCATTATTCGCTTTACGAGCGATGAACGTGCACTTGTCTATTCGATCCGATAGTGTGTTAGTAGCTGAATTGAAAGCCAAACCACTATTGATACATCAAATTCGAGAAGCTCAGAAAGTCGACGACGAGTTGGCTGCAAAACGGGCTGAGTGTGTTCCGAACAAGGATTCAGAGTTTCAAATCGATGATGACGATTGTTTGAGGTTCAAAAGTCGTCTGTGTGTTCCAAAGAATTCGAAACTCATTTCGATAATTCTGAATGAAGCCCATTGTAGCCGAATGGCAATCCACCCGGGGAGTACGAAGATGTACAATGATTTGAAACGTCGGTTTTGGTGGCATGGTATGAAGCGAGACATCTCCGACTTTGTTTCGAGATGTTTAATATGTCAACAAGTGAAAGGGGAACATCAGGTGCCTTCAGGATTACTTCAACCAATCACGATACCCGAGTGGAAATGGGATCGAGTCACAATGGACTTTGTATCCGGACTGCCATTGTCAGCAAGTAAGAAGGATGCGGTTTGGGTCGTGGTAGATCGATTGACTAAGTCGGCCCACTTTGTCCCCGTACGTACGGATTTTTCAATTGACAAATTAGTGAATTGTATGTTTTCGATTGTGAGATTACACGGGTGCCTATTTCCATCGTGTCGGATAGAGATCCGAGATTTACCTCGCGATTTTGGAAAAGGTTGCAAGAAGCTTTGGGTACCAAGTTGCATTTCAGACCGCTTTCACCCCCAAACCGATGGTCAATCCGCGGATAATTCAGATACTTGAGGATATGTTAAGATGTTGCGTCCTCGAGTTTAGTGGTTTATGGGAACGGTATTTGCCGTTGATTGAATTCGCCACAACAACAAACTTTCAATCAAGTATTAAGATGGCACCCTACGAGGCCTTGTACGGTCGTAAATGCCGTACACCATTGTTTTGGACCGAGCTCGGTGAAAGCAAGATTTTCGGGTGGATTTGATTAGGGATGCTGAATGAAAGTGAAAGTAATCCGTGAAAGTCTCAAGATAGCCTCCGATCGTTAGAAGTCGACGCGGACTCGAAGCATAAGGATATCGAGTATCGTGGGTGATAAAGTGTTTCTCAAGGTATCGCCTTGGAAAAAGATACTCGATTCTACCGTAAGGGCAAGTTGAGCCCGAGGTTCATTGGGCCATATGAGATATCCGAAGCGAGTCGATCCAGTGGCATATCGTTTGATTTTGCCCCCTGAACTCGAAAAGGTTCACGATGTCTTTCATGTTTCGATGCTTTGACGCTATAGATCCGATCCATCGCACGTGATTAGTCCATCAGAAATTGAAATTCAAGCTAATATGAGTTATGAGGAAGAACCGATTCGTATCCTATCACGAGAAGTGAAAGAGTTGTGAAACAAGCGGGTTCCGCTAGTAAAAGTGTTATGGCTCAAGCACGGGATAGAAGAAGCTACTTGGGAGACCGAGAACTCTATGAAAGAGCGATATCCAAACCTATTTACCGGTAAGATTTTCGGGGACGAAAATTTCTTAAGTGGGGGAGAGTTGTGACAGCCCAAAATTGACCCTAGTCGGAAGGTGGTCTCGGGACCACAAAACCGAGGCATAAAAATAATTAAAATTTAATTTTGATGCCTATAATATGTGTGTGCTCATGTATGACATTTTATGATGATTGATTTAGTGTTATAAGGGTGAATTCCACAAGAAAGGACTTAGTAATGAACTTTGAAAGTATGATAGGAAATGTGTGATGACTAATTAAAGCATGCATGCAAAATAATGGACTTGCATGTCAAATTCCCCTTTTATAGGTGGTGGCCGGCCATGACAAGGAGGATGGGCTAAACATGTCATGAAACATGTTTTGTTGGTGCATTAGGGTGAAATAATAAACAAAGGTGTATGGGTGATAAAAAATGAAAAAAAATGTGTGTGAGTGTGGTAATCCCCCATTGCCGTGAGTTGTAGAGAAGGAAAGAAAAATTTTGTTCATCCTTTCTTTGAGCCAAAACTAAGGAAGAAGGAGGATTTTTGCTTCATGCTTGGTTTGGAAGAGATCTAGAAGGAGATTTGGCTAAGTTTGCATCAAGATTAAGGTATGTATGAGGTTGTGTTAGGAGTTTCATGCATGTTTTGGTTGCTAACTTGATGTGCATGTTAGCCATGGCTCAAATCTTTGTTAAGCCATGGAAATGGTATTTGGCCAAAGTTGTTATGGTGATAAAGCCATTGCATGCTAAGTGTGAAGCTTGATGATGATGCATGCAATGATGGATTGTCTACTCTTGAGTAAGATTTTGAGCTTTCTTTTTGTTTTATCATGATTGAAGTTGAAAAGGAGCATGATTGTCATATTCGCCATGATGCATTCATGAGCATGGTTCATGCTTCTTGCATGTTAGTTAAAATTTGTGTTTTGGATGGCTATGGACACCTTGAAATTGCCATGCTCATATATGTATATATATGTTTGCACATGATGTTTTGGTTATGAAGGAAGTGATGAATAAGTTTGTTTAAAGAAGAAGATGTTGAAGAATAATTGTGAAATTGTAAGCACATTCGCCTAGCACACATATGAGTGCTTGATGCTATATTGTAAGTTTTGAGCTACAATATGCAAAGCATTAACTAGTAAAATGCATGCTGTTTTTGTGTGGTATTAAGTGCATAATTGGCCTCAACATGGACAAGTATATTCGGCCTTGGGTAGCCTATTGAAGGCCTTAGCTTTTCCTTGATGCTCGAATAAATTGTATTGAATTGCTTGATGTAGTATAAAATGTGCATGACCATTGTGTATTCAAGCTAAAGGGTGGCTATATGACCATTTAAATTCCTTGTCATATTCGCCATAAGCTAGCACAATGAGGTTTTGATAAATTGAATTTGTTTGAATTAGCTCAAGAGCTAAGAGGGCCACAATTGGACAAGGGAAGGAAAAAGTAATCGAATAGCCGTAAAAGCCGTTCGACAACATCCGAGGTAAGTCCTCAAGAAGTGACCTTACTTGAATTATGTGGAATGAAATATGGATGTATTGATTATTGATTTATGTGTGTATGAGTATTGAATGATACCGGGCTAAGTCCCGGCGATTATGTTAGTGATTATAATTGTGTTTGAGCCTTAGTAACGAAAATAAATATGTATGTCCAATGATTATTGATGTATGTGTGCATGAGAAATTGAATGATATCCGGGCTAAGCTCAAGACAATTATGCTGGAAATTATAACGGGTTAAGACCCAAGGCAATTGTGCTAGTGGCTACATCCGGCTAAGACCAAGGCATTCGTGCGAAGTCATTCTATCCGGCTAAGACCAAGGCATTTGTGCAAATCGTGATATCCGGGTTAAGTCCCGTAGGCCTTGGTGCGGGTTACCATAACCGGCTATGTCCCAAGGCGATTGATCGAGTAGCGACATCCGGTTAAACTCGAAGGTATGTGATTTGAAAATTATAAGCTTGCTGGAAAATTTCAGCTAATGCACTTGTGAAATTTCCCAATGACAAGGTAAGTGCGTGTGTGCTTTGCGCTCTAGGAGTAAGAGCGTGTGAATATCCGCTCCTATGATGGAACGAGTTATCGGCCTTAATGAAGCCGTTATTTGTGTATGAACATAAGAGTTGGGATGGTGAAGTAAGTATGATTATGTGAATGTGCATTAATGAAATGATGCATTTAACTATGTGAATGTATTGCTGTAATTAGAGTTGATTATATTCCTTGAGACTTACTAAGCATAAAAATGCTTACTCCGCTACTTTGGCTCTCGTTTTCTAGATTTCGCTCGATAGCAATCGGATTCGGGATCGTTGAAGTCGAAGTCATCCACACTATCAAGCCCCCATTTTGGTATAAATTCTTGGTTGAACTTGAAATGGCATGTATAGGACTACCCTTGTTGGTTTAAATATGTTATGATGTATATGTGTACGGCCATGCGAAAATGGCTCGTAATAGTGAAGTATCAACTTAAACTATTTGCGGTTTGTATATATATATATGGTGTCATGATGTGACTATGAATTGGAAATGGGAATGTTGGTCACATGATCAGCCATTGGCATGGTTAAAATGATCATATGTGGACCTATGTAAGGCAAGACTAGTTGGTTCATGGAGACTACAAAATAGGTAAGACCTACCTTAAAACAGATGCTGCCAGCTGCAGTAACGTGAATGTGAAAAATCACCAAAATTTTTAGGAATGGTATTAAATAGTGAATCAGCTATGTAAATGAACATTGATGAGTCTGTTTTCATATGGAAGAAACGAAATGGTCATAGGAGTTACATGTTAAGAGATATTAAAGCTATTGTAAGACAGGGCCAGAACGGTTTCTGGGTTCCCTGTCGCAACTTTAAAAATTTACTATAAATTATCCAGAAATAATTAGGAGACATACCTTATATGTACAGATTCCATTTTGAGTCTAGTTTCATTAGAAACAAACGGCACCAGCATTAAAGCCCTGTACAGAGAGATATTCAAGTTATACCGAACGAAGGTCAGAGCAGTCGATCCCTGTAACATGGGTGACTTTAACTAATAAACTGTACCAATTGGCCCGACCAAAAATTCTAGAAATAAATCCATGGATGGATATATGAGTCTAAATTCAGGGAAAATTTACGAAACCAGTTTCCGAGTTTTGAAACTCGAGATATGATTTTTAAGGCGACAGTGACGCAGTTTTTCCAGCCTGACTGGAAATGTCCAATGGATGGGCAAAACAAGTGAACTTGGCTTGCTAACCCCTCGTGTCCGACACCGGCGATGGTCTCGGGTTCGGGGTGTTACAATTCGATCACTTTTTCCTTTCCCTTATCCAACTGTGGTCCTCTAAGCTCTTGAGCTTCACCTAGCTACAAGCATGGCCGAATCTCTTCAACATTTCCTCCCTTCTTTCTTTTGAATTTTCGGTCAAGAAGAATGGAAAAAGGATGGACACATTTTTTTTTCTTTTGTTTTCATCATTTTCTTTCTCCTTTCTTTTTTTTTTCCCCATTTCTTTATTACTAACTTTATTTTATTGTTTCCTCCCATGATGCACCAACACAACATGTCTATGACATGTTTTGCCCATCATCCTTTGTCCACCCTAATGTCATGGCCGGCCACTACTAGATGGGGGGGGGGGAAATTGACATGCAAGTCCCCCCTTTTTCAACATGCACTAATAGGTCCTTATGTTTTGATCTATCACATTTCAAAAGTGTCACACATATGTCCTATTGACTAAATTCACATGCAATTTACTAAATCGAAGCTTAAAATTTTCACACATTTAGTTTAGACAATAAATATCATATTCAAATAATTTAGTGACTCGGTTTAGCGGTCCCGAAACCGCTTTCCTACTAGGGTCACTTTAGGGCTGTCACAACTCTCCCCCACTTAAGAAATTTTCATCCCCGAAAATCTTACCGGTAAATAGGTTTGGGTATCGCTCTTTCATAGAGTTCTCAGTTTCCCAAGTAGCTTCTTCGATTCCATGTTTGAGCCATAACACTTTTACTAACGGAACCCTTTTGTTTCGCAACTCTTTCACTTCACGAGCTAGGATGCGAATCGGTTCTTCTTCATAACTCATATCGGGTTGAATTTCAACCTCTGATGGATCAATTACGTGTGATAGATCAGATCTATGACGTCGAAGCATCGAAACATGAAAGACGTCGTGAATCTTTTCAAGTTCAGGGGGCAAAATCAGCCTATACGCAACTGGACCAACTCGTTCGGAGATTTCGTACGGCCCAATGAATCTCGGGCTCAACTTGCCCTTACGGCCAAATCTGAGTATCTTTTTCCAAGGCGAAACTTTAAGAAACACTTTATCTCCCACCTGGTATTCAATGTCCTTTCGTTTCAAATCCACATACGATTTCTGTCGATCTGTGGCTGCCTTCAGACTTTCACGGATTACCTTTACTTTCCGTTCAGCATCTTTAATCAAATCAACTCCAAAAATTTTACTTTCACCGAGCTCGGTCCAAAACAATGGCGTACAGCATTTTCGACCATACAAAGCCTCGTAAGGTGCCATCTTAATACTTGACTGAAAACTATTGTTGTAAGCGAATTCAATCAAAGGTAAATACCGTTCCCATGAACCACTAAACTCGAGGATGCAACATCTCAACATATCCTCAAGTATCTGAATTATCCGCTCGGATTGACCATCGGTTTGTGGATGAAAAGCGGTGCTAAAATGCAGCTTGGTACCCAAAGCTTCTTGCAATTTTTTCCAAAATCGTGAGGTGAATCTCGGATCTCTATCCGACACGATAGAAATAGGTACCCCGTGTAATCTCACAATCTGAGAAACATATAATTCAGCTAATTTATCCATTAAAAAATCCGTGCGTACGGGGATAAAGTGAGCCGACTTAGTCAATCTATCAACAACGACCCAAATCGCATCTTTCTTACTTGCCGACACTGGCAACCCAGATACAAAGTCCATCGTTACTCGATCCCATTTTCATTCAGGTATCATGATCGGTTGGAGTAAACCCTTAGGCACTTGATGTTCCGCCTTCACTTGCTGACATATTAAACACTTCGAAACAAAATCGAAACTGTCTCGTTTCATACCATGCCACCAAAACTGACGTCTTAGGTCGTGGTACATTTTCGTACTCCCTGGGTGAATTGACATTCGGCTACAATAAGCTTCGTTCAGAATCATCGAAATGAGTTCTGAATTTCTTGGAACACACAACCGATTTCTGTACCTCAAACAATCGTCATCATCAATTTGAAACTCCGATTCCACATTCGGAACACATTCAGCCCATTTTGCAACCAACTCATCGTCGACTTTCTGAGCTTCATGAATTTGATAAATCAATAATGGTTTGGCCTTTAATTCGCTACTAACACATTGTCGGGTAGAATGACAAGTGTACATTCATCACTAAATAAAACAAGCGGTGATTTCCGCTTAAGGCGTCCGCAACCACATTAGCCTTTCCGGGTGATAATCAATGACAAGCTCATAATCTTTTAACAACTCGAGCCAACGTCTTTCTCGCAGATTCAAGTCTCTTTGAGTCATCAAATATTTGAGACTTTTGTGATCCGAAAATACATGGCACTTCTCACCAAATAAGTAATGTCGCCATATTTTCAAGGCGAATACGATGGCGACTAATTCGAGATCATGAGTCGGATAATTTTTCTCATGTGGCTTTAATTGTCTCGACGATAGGCCACAACTCGACCTTCTTGTATCAATACGCAACCTAACCCAAGTAGGGAGGCGTCACTATAGATGACAAACTCTTTGCACGATTCGGGTTGCACTAAAATTGAGCTTCATCAAATAAGTTTTCGATTGATCAAAACTTTTTCGACATTTTTCCGTCCATTCAAACTTAACATCTTTTGAAGTAAGCCGTCATGGGTGTGGCTATCATCGAGAAACCTTTTACAAACCGTCGGTAGTAGTAAGCAAGTCCCAAAAGCTCGAACCTCAGTAATATTTCTGAGGCTTCCAAGTATGGCTGAAATTTTGCTCGGGTCAACTCGAATACCCGATGGATACCACATGACCCAAGAAGCTAACCTCTTAACGAACTCACACTCATCTGAACTTAGCATATAATTGCTTATCCCGTAAAATTTGCAATACTAATCTCGGTGCTCAAGATGTTCGGTCTCATCTCTTGAATAGACCAAGATGTCGTCAATGAACACAACTACGAACCGGTCCAAATCTTGTCTCAAGATCCGATTCATCAAATCCATAAATACCGCAAGGGCATTAGTGAGCCCAAACGGCATCACTAAGAACTCGTGAGTGGCCGTATCTCGATTCGAAAGCGGTTTTGGGTATATCCGAATCTCGAATTCAAGAATCGGTAATACCCGATCTCAAATCTATCTTTGAAAACACCGAGGCTCCCTTTAGTTGATCAAACAAATCATCAATGCGCTGTAACGGATATTTATTCTTTATCGTCACTTTATTCGGTGACGATAGTCAATGCACATCCTCATGGTTCCGTCCTTATTTTTACAAACAATCTTGGTGCACCCCAAGGTGAGAAACTTGGTCGAGCGAAACCTCTATCCGTCAACTATTGCAACCGAGCTTTCAATTCTTTTAACTTTCGGTTGGTGCCATACGACACTGAGCTATCGAAATTGGTGTAGTCCTGTACAAGCTCAATACCAAACTCTACTTCCGAACAGTGGTAAACCCGATAATTCTTGGGAAAACATCCGGTATTCACAAACCACCGCACAGATTCGGGTTTTTTCCAATTCCTTGTCATCAAGTACATACGCAAGGTATGCTTCGCACCCTTTCTTACATTTTTCGGGCCAACATTCTTGATATTACACCGGCAACCCTTTAAGTCCGTAGACTTAACCCGGATTATCTCGTTATTTGGGCATCTCAAATCAATAGTCTTGCTTTTGCAATTCACAACCGCATCATGCACGGTCAACCAATCTAAACCGAGGATAACATCAAATTCATCAAACGGCAACAAAGATCAAGTCCGCCAAAAACAGAACCTCAAGTACTAGGGACATTTCTTACACACTTTGTTGACAAGCACGTAATGACCCAAGGGATTTGACACCGAATTACGAACTCAAGAGACTCAATAGGTAAAGTCTTCTTTGGATGCTAAGGTTTCGCATATATAAAATGAGTAGAACCGGGGTCAATCAAAGCAATCACATTAGTATCAAAGAGAGTAAAAGTACGGTAATAACATCCGGCGAGGAAGCATCCTCGCGTGCGATATGGCATAAGCCCTAGCAGAGCACGAGCCTCGGATCTGGTGGTAGCATCTCTAGATCCTCTCGACCGCCACTAGCATTGCTCAGTATTCCTAGATGGTCTACCCCGAGCGTTGGTAGCACCCGGTTTCCCATTCGATTTACATTCTGCTCGGACAATCTCGGGCAATCTTTGATAAAGTGGTCGGTGACCCGCACTTGTAACAGAGCGGTCATGGAATCTCTGACTCCCGAAAGTGCCATATTCCATAATCCGACACTCGATTCGTCTCGACGATCATTTCCAACATCTGGCGATCAAGTGACTCGTGCACTCACGGGGGTCGATCACGGTCTCGTCTAGAAAACCCAATGTGTCTCTAGATCGCCCCAAATCCTCTCTAAATTTCTTCGATGGTCGTTGAAATGGCCTCCCGAAGACCTCTTCTGAAACTCCTTTGCTCCCATATCGCTTTTCTTTTCTCCATCTTGAGCTCCTCGGCTTTGCAAGCTTGCTCAACAAGTACCACAAATTCTCGGATTTCCAAGATGCCAACATACAGCTTTATATCATCATTTAGTCCATCCTCAAAACGTTTACACATTACGGCTTCTGAGGAAATGCATTCTCGTGCATGCATGGCTAAGCCTCACAAATTTTCGTTCATAGTCGATGAACCGACATGGAACCTTGTTTAAGTTCAAGAAATTCCTTTCGTTTTTGATCCATAAATCTCTGACTGATATACTTTTTTCGAAACTCGGTTTGGAAAAACTCCCAAGTTACTTGCTCTCTAGGCACAACAAAAGTCAACATATTCCACCAATAGTAGGCAGAATCACGTAGCAAGGAGATAGTACACTTTAGGCACTCATCGGGTGTGCAAGATAGCTCATCGAGTACCGGATAGTGTTGTCCAACCAAAATTCAGCTTGCTCGGCATCATCATTGTCCGTAGCCTTAAATTCGGTAGCCCCATGTTTTCGGATTCTGTCAACTGGGGGCTTATTTGACCTTATTTGGTCAGTTACCGGAAGTATTGTAGGTGCGGGGGTTGTGTTTGTCGGGAATGGAGGTTGTGGAACAGCCGTATTAGTTCGAATGTATTGGTTGAACCAATCATTCATCACGCTATAAAAAGCTTGCCTAGCCTCATCATTCGGATTGCTAGCAATAGGTTGAGAGTCCGCCGACGCTGTCCCTTGCGCGGGAGCAGGCGCTACACTCTCAAGATCATCAGCTACCGCTCGGTCGGGATCGGGATCCATTACTATAAATAAACACATTTGCAAATGTCAGAAATCACCACACTATCAAATAATCACAAAATGGCATGTATAGCTAGACCCACACGTATTACGGTAGTCCTAGAATCGACTAAACCGTAGCTATGATACCAATTTAATTGTAACACCCCGTACCCAAGACTGTTGCCGGAGTCGAATACGAGGTGCTAACCGACTAAATTCATTTTTCTCTCACAGTCCATTTGAAAATTTTCCAGACAAGCTGGATACTGCGTCACTGACACCTTAAAAATCATATCTTGAGTTCCAAAACTCGAAAATCAGTTTCGTAATTTTTCCCTGAAATTAGACTCATATGTCCATCTACAGATTTTTTTCTAGAATTTTTAGTTGGGCCAATTAGTACAGTTTATTAGTTAAAGTCTCCCCTATTACAGGGTGCGACTACACTGACCTTCATGCATTATGATTTGGATATCTCCCTGTACAGGGCTTCAATACTGATGCCGTTTGTTTCTATAGAAGCTAGACTCAAAGAGGAATCTATAAATATATGGAATGACTTCTATATGTCTCTGGTTAATTTATAATGAATTTCCAAAGTCAAATCAGGGGATCCAGAAACCGTTCTGGCCCTGTCTCACTAAAACTTTAATATCTCATAATATATTGTTCATATGATCGTTTCGTTACTTTCCTATGAAAATAGATTCATCAAGGTTAGATTACATAATTTATTCACTATTTAATTCCATCCCTACTATTTTTAGTGATTTTTCACATCCACATCACTGCTGCTGCCAGCATCTATTTTTAAGATAAACTTTACCTATTTCATGATCCTCCATGGATCAACTAGAGTTTTTCATACATATATCAAAAGTGATCATGAATAACCATTCCCATGGCTAACCGTTACCAACATTTCCTTACCTCTCGATGGACAACATACAAAACGATTATAATGCTATGATCAAAGTATATTTAAGCCATCTTCGCATGGCTATCCAAATTTACACAAAACCGAAAGGTACATGACCTACATCAAAAGGGTAGTCTTATACATGCCATTTCAAAGTTCAACCAAAAGAATACCAAAAGGAGCTTTGATAGTGTGGGAGACTTCGACTTCAAAATCCCGAGTCCGATAGCTGAAGAACCAAAATCTATAAAACAGAAAATCAAAGAAACGGAGTAAGCATTTAATGCTTAGTAAGTTTGAGTCATGAATTTAGACACAATCAAAGTATAGCATTCGTGTAACTAAACAGATAATTTCATATGCACAATCTCTCAATATCATACTTATTTCACATTACCAACCCTTATATCCATACACAAAGATCAACTTAGCTAAAGGCGGTAGCTCATTTATCAACTGAGCGAATACTTATTTGTAAGGGCTCAACTAATTCAAAGCACATATGAAACATACCTCATTGATGGGATTTTACAAGCGTATTAACTGAAATTTTTACAGCAAGTTCATTCATTCCCGAATCACGTACCTTGAATTTAATCGGATATAGCTACTGTTCAAATGCCTTGGGACATAGCCCGGTTATAGTAATCGCACAAATGCCTTCGGGACTTAACCCGGATTTGGTAACTCGCACAAATGCCTTCGGGACTTAACCCAGATTTGGTAACTCGCACAAATGCCATTGGATCTTAGTCCGAATTTAGTAACTCGCACAAATGCCTTCGGATCTTAGTCCGAATATAGTCACTTAGCATAAAGCCTTCAGGACTCAGCCCGGACATCATTCGAATAACCATGCACATTTATCAATAAATCATGACACATCCGTATTTCATTTTCATTACCAAAGCTCAAACACAAGACACTTATCACACTTGCAATTTCGGCTCAATAGCCACATACAAAGAGCAGAATTTTGATTTGCTTAAAACATGATCTAATCAAATCATAATCTAAGCTCCATTACTCGAAAACTTACCTCGGATGTTGTCGAACGGCTTCAACGGCTATTCGATCACTTTTTCCTTTCCCTTATCCAACTGTGGTCCTCTAAGCTCTTGAGCTTCACCTAGCTACAAGCATGGCCGAATCTCTTCAACATTTCCTCCCTTCTTTCTTTTGAATTTTTGGTCAAGAAGAATGGAAAAAGGATGGACACATTTTTTTTTCTTTTGTTTTCATCATTTTCTTTCTCCTTTTTTTTTTCCCATTTCTTTATTACTAACTTTATTTTATTGTTTCCTCCCATGATGCACCAACACAACATGTCTATGACATGTTTTGCCCATCATCCTTTGTCCACCCTAATGTCATGGCCAGCCACTACTAGATGGGGGGGGGGGAATTGACATGCAAGTCCCCCCTTTTTCAACATGCACTAATAGGTCCTTATGTTTTGATCTATCACATTTCAAAAGTGTCACACATAAGTCCTATTGACTAAATTCACATGCAATTTACTAAATCGAAGCTTAAAATTTTCACACATTTATTTTAGACAATAAATATCATATTCAAATAATTTAGTGACTCGGTCTAGCGGTCCCGAAACCGCTTTCCTACTAGGGTCACTTTAGGGCTGTCACAAGACTTACCTAGGACCTTTCTTGTCCCATATGATGATCAACTGACTTATTGTCCTGGTAGGCCATCGCTCATTAAACTATACAAGTATGTCATCTACTTGCTCGTTTCCTCCATACGAGGCTATCATTGTGGTGGTAAACCCTCGATAGTCTTTCCTCAAAGAGGAATAGTCTTGATAGACATTCTATCCTCTAGACAGAATCCTTATCCTAAGAGTGGAATTTCATCCCTCTCATGTTTGCTTCTCACGTACAACTTCATTGAGCACTTTCTGGTGGCTATTAATTATAGATAATTCTTTGCAGTCCTTAGATAAATTCCCTTCTTACATTTCTTTAATTAGGCCAGCTCCCACTCCGGCTATCTTTCTCTATTTCTTGTTGGGTCTTCTCTCATGTCTTATAGGCTTTCACATCTATCCTTACCACTTTCTTTATACTATTTTTCCACCTGTGTGGTCTTTCATTCTTGGCACACTAGCCGTATACTCCTCACTTGAGGTTTTGGCGTACTTTCGCATATGTTCCATGGCAATCTCAAGGAGTTGTCGTAGTCAGGCTATGGTTTTATACCCTTCTTCTTCGTTCTTTGTGTCCCATTAAACTTACCCCATGTTTACTGTCCTGGTGGACTATCTATTCTGTGTTTACTGTCTCAATGGACTTTTCTGTGGATGCCATGGAGTCTTTCATCCATAATCTTACTCATCATACCTGGCAACCATAGCAACTTTCATCTATGGTCTTACACTGTATACCTTATACCTTGTACCGTGCTGCCATGACATCTTTCATCCATGTTCTTACACTACGTACTATTTTCATGTAATTACGTGTAAGTGTACACAGTCGTACAAGTAATAAATAGTGAGTAAAAAGTATTGTCTTCACAAGGACTGTTGAGTGAATTATTTGCAAAGTTAATTTTAATCAATTTGGTTAATAACATAATAAAGAGAGAATAGTAATGATGGAACTCACAATTTAAGTTATGAAAGTAATCAGAATTCAAACACCCACAAAATAAAACAACATGCCTTGTAGGAAATAATCACAACAGGAAATAAACATAAGGAATAATATAGCACAAAATGAATAGACTAAAATAAAAATATTTCACTTTAACAAGAATTCATTAGTAGTCATAAAAAGAATATCACGAATGCTTCGTGGAAATATTAAAATTGATTAAAGTAATTTAATTAAGGGATAGGCTCATCTCGAAGTCCTATTTTGTTCCTAAGTTAATTAGCATATCCCTATGTAAAAAACTAACTTAGAAATCACCCTTCTGGGCATTTACACAGTTTATGCATACAACAATTATCTTCCAAAGTTGACATGATATGCACTATGTAGGTCTTACATCTATTAACTATTACCTCTTTTTAGATTAAATAATTAACTCAATTACCTACAAATGTTGGTCATACATTCACAAGTATAAACATGAATTAAACCTAAATGAAAAAAATAATCAGTTGCACAAAATATTCAGAAAACATGTACTAATGAACTCAAATAAAGATTCATATCCATTTTGAATAAACAAAATTAAGTCATGTCATATTAAATTGAAAATATAAAGTTGAGTGCAATCTTATCTCCCGACATAGAAAATAATAATTTAACGGTAAAGAGAAGGGCAAGAAAGAGTAGTCGAGGGGGGCTATCCATGACTATTTCACAATGCAAAGAGTAAACAATTGAATGCAAGGGGCTATCTGTGACTGCTCTTCGCAGCTTCCCATGGTGACTTTCCTCTTCATCTTTATGCTAAAATCATCTAGACATCTTTAAATCAACCTCCTAGCTTCTCTCATTTAGGCAAGTGATTGCCTTATTTTGTGGAATTCGAGTGTTAGCAAGTCATGAGAAAGACAAATGTAACACCCTTTACCCATACCCAAGAACGGGACAAGGTACGAGGCGTTACCAGATACATACTCGAACACTTTTAGAAAATATAGGTTATAAAATTTCATTCTAATTTAAAATCAACTAAACAACATTATAGTGTCCCGATTATGGACCTGCAAGGTCCAAAAACATACATTAAAAGTGACCCCGAACTAAATCGAGAACTATAGAAAATTTTAGAAAAAAATTACTAGGGTTATGCCTCCCACACCTGTGTGGAGGCAAAGCACACGCCTGTGTGCTTAGGGACACGCCCGTGTGTCCTACCCGTGTTGAATTATTTGGATTTATTTTCCATTTAGAACCTACAGGGATTTTCACACAGCCAAGCACAAGCCCGTGTCCCTCACACGGCCTCTACACACCCGCGTCATCACCCTTGTCCAAAAACCTGGACATTCTGTTTATGATGTCATCATTTATTTTGAGGCACACGGCCATGGCACACGCCAATGTGCTAGGCCGTGTCCTCTACATGGTTGAGACACACGGCCGTGTCTCTGCCCGTGTGTTTACTACCATGCAAACTGACCTAAAAATTTAAGTGCAGGGGATACACCCCCGGGCAACACGCCCATGGGGCTGATCGTGTGTCACACATGGCCTAGAAACATGCCCGTGTGTCTACCCGTGTTGTAACACCCCGTACCCAAGTCCGTTACCGGAGTCGAACACAAGGTGCACACAGACTTAACTTAATTATTTTCACAGTCCATTTAAAAAAATTTCCAGACAAGCTGGTTACTGCATCACTGTCGCCTTAAAAATCATATCTTGAGTTTCAAAGCTCTAAAATAAGTTTCGTATTTTTTCTCTGAAACTATACTCATATGTCCATCTACATATTTTTTTCTAGAATTTTTTGTCAAGCCAATTAGTACAGTTTATTAGTTAAAGTCTCCCCTGTTACAGGGATCGACTACACTGACCTTCGCGCATTACGACTTGGATATCTCCCTGTACAGGGCTTCAATACTGATGCAGTTTATTTATATAGAAACTAGACTCAAAGATGAATCTATACATATATGGAATGACTCCTAATTATCTCTGGTTAATTTATAATGAATTTCGAAAGTCGGAACAGGGATTCCAGAAACCGTTCTGGCCCTGTTCCACGAAAACCTAAATATCTCTTAACATATAACTCATATGACAGTTTCGTTTCTTCCATATTAAAGTAGATTCATCAAGGTTCATTTACATAATTTATTCACTATTTAATTCAATCCCTACTATTTTTAGTGATTTTTCACATCCACATCACTGCTGCTGTCAGCATCTGCCTTTGAGGTAGACTTTACCTATTTCATAATTTCCATGATTCAATTAGCCCTTTTTGCATACATGGCACAAAGTATGATCATGATTAACCATTCCAATGGCTAATCGTTTCCAAACATTTCCATACCTCTTAATGATCAACATACAAAACGATTATGGTACTATGCTAAAACGTATATAAGCCATTTTCGCATGGCTATCCAAATTTACACAAAATCCATGGGTACATGACCAACAACAAAAAGGGTAGTCCTATACATGCCATTTCAAAGTTCAACCAAAATTGCACCAAAAAGGGGGGGCTTTGATAGTGTGGGAGACTTCGACTTCCAAAAATCCCGAGTCCGATAGCTGACGAGCCAAAATCTATAAAACAGATAACAAAGAAACGGAGTAAGCAATTTATGCTTAGTAAGTTTTGAGCAAGGGGTTCCAGCACAACAAAAGCATAGCATTCATATAGCTAAACGGATAATTTCATATGCACACATTCTCAATATCATACTTACTTCACATTACCAACCCTTATGTTCATACACAAAAGATCAACTTAGCTAAAGGCGGTAGCTCGTTTATCAACCGGCGAATACTTATTTGTAAGGGCTCAACTAATTCAAAGCACATACGAACATACCTCATTGCTGGAATTTTTGCAAGCATATTAACTGAAATTTTTACAGCAAGATTGCTCATTCCCGAATCACGTACCTTCGGAATTTAACCGGATATAGCGACTCGCTCGATTGTCTTCGGGACATAGCGTGGTTATAGTAATTCGCACAATTGCCTTCGAGAATTAGCCCGGATTTAGTAACTCGCACAAATGCCTTCGGGACTTAACCCGGTTTTGGTAACTCGCACAAATGCCTTCGGGACTTAACCCAGTTTTGGTAACTCGCACAAATGCCTTGGAATTGACCGGATTTAGTCACTTAGCACAAAAGCCTTGGGACTTAGCCGGATACCATTCGAATAACCAAGCACATATATCAACAAATCATAACACATCCTTATTACATTCTCATTACCAAAGCTCAAACACAAGACACTTATCATATTTACAATTTCGGCTCAATAGCCACATACAAGGGCATGATTTTGATTTGTTTATTACATAATCTAATTAGATCATAATCTAAGTTCCATTACTCAAAACTTACCTCGGATGTTGTCGAGCGATTTCGATGGCTATTCGACCACTTTTTCCTTCCCTTTATCGGATTTAGATCCCTTTGCTCTTGAGCTTAATTAAATAAATAAACCGATTTAATCATTTGAGCATCGAAAAGAGGAACACAAGGCACTTAGCCCACATTTATACATTAGACATTAAAGTCACATACATGTGAAATCATGCATCAACTCAAGATATTAACCCACACTCCTTTTTAGCCGATTGTCCTAACCAAGATAAAGGCATCAATATGCTTGCCTCTAACCGAATGCATGCACACCAATCCATCTCATGTGGCGAATATGCATGTTGATGTTGAGGCCAATTACATATTTAATACCACACATAAATGGCATACATTTTACTAACTAATGCATTACATATTGTAGCTCAATACGCATCTATCATTTACTTCATAACCAAAACATCATCATAAGTAAATATATACCTTGAGATAGTATATATGTCATACCAATACATCATGTGCAAACATATATACATATAGGTGCAAGGGCCGAATCTCAAGTTGATTATAACTAAACATGAACATAACTCCAAAACACAAATCTTACCTACCATGCAATAAGCATAAATCATACTTATGGGTATACCATGGCCGAATACATCACAACACCATACCGTTTCAATTTTGGTCATGGTTAAACAAAGAACTTAATGTCTCACTCAAAAAAAATGCTAAAAAGAAAATCCAAGAGTCCTCAATCCACCATCACATGTATCATTATCAAGCTTCATATTTAGCATGCAATGGCATTAACACAAAATCCACCTTGGCCGAATATCATTCCCATGACATAGCAAAGATTTGAACCATGGGCTAATTAGAACTCAAGCTAGCAACTAAAATCATGCATGAATCTCATGGCACAACCTCAAACATACCTTAATCTAGACACAAGTATGGCCAAACCTCCTCCTAATCCTCTTCCAAACCAAGCATGAAGCAAGAACTCCTTCCTTCTTCCTTAGAATTTTCAGCTCAAAGAAATGAAAAAGGATGAACAACAATTTTTTTTCTTTTTTTTTTCAACTCACGGCAAAATGGGGGGTAACACTCACACATCCTTTCTTTTCTTTTTTTCTTTTCCATTTCTTTATTACCCATACTCATTAATTTATTTTTTTCCTCCCATGATGCACCAACATAACATGTCTATGACATGTTTTGCCCATAATCCTTTGTCATGGCCGGCCACTACCAATTAGGGGGGGGGGGAATTTGACATGCAAGCCCCCCCTTTTGATTACATGCACTATTAGGTCCTTATAGATTAGCCTATCACATTTCAAAAGTGTCACACAAGTCCTACTAACTGAATTCACATGCAATCGACTAAATCGAAGCTTGAAATTTTCACACATTCATAATTACATATTCTAGACAATAAATATTACGTTCAAATATTTCGGTGACTCGGTTTAGCGGTCCCGAAACCACTTCCCGACTAGGGTCAATTTTGGGCTGTCACACGTGTGGACCTTTTTAAGGCTATTTTCCAAGCCTTTAGTCACCCTCTATCATCCATACACACTTAGAGAATTCAATGTTATTTAACATAGCCTAATTATACTCTTAAACAACCTTGACATGGCTCATTGCATGTTAACCTCATTTCATCGATTTAGTACATGCTAAATTATCCTTTTCGTATTAGGGATTAACATAGCACATTTTACTTTTTACACTTAGGCCATATGTTAACCATATACCAATATATGCTATGTCCACTCTCAAATTATAGGTTCCATTTCAATCATCCAGTCATGAAAAACCTTATCATCATATCTCATGAAACATTTAAACATAGACATGTACCATTGGTAGGTTTACTACCTACATCAATATGAGCCATATCTCATGGCCATATACAAAAGAATAAGTATACCATTTAGGCCATTACATTAGCTAGCCAAATGACACATATAAAAAAATAACCAAAAATCCTATACATGCCATTAAACAAAATGGAAGTATCTATATTCCAAGGTAGGACAAGTCGATAGTGTGTTGATTCTCCAACCGTCTTCCAATCTTCACGAGTCCACGAGCTTTGTAAGGCAGGGAAAAGAGAAGGGGGTAAGCATTTATATGCTTAGTAAGTCTAGATAACTGGAAAGTAAACTTACCAGTTAATTAGCATGTAACCATATTAGGCACTAATTCCAACAAGCATGAAATAGCTTCCCTATCACATGCACTCATTCATCAAGTTAGTCTCATAACAATACATCATGTCATTAGTCTTAGATGAACTCATAAATTCAATATTTCTATTTCTATTTCTTCTATTAATCCCGTTGAATTTCTCAGAAATCTCGATGGATAGCCCAATTACTGTCAAGTTATACAAGTGATCATCTCTAGTACGCACTCCGATGAACCTTATATTTTATGGCGGGATTACTAGTCCAGGTTAAATCCCCTGTAGTATTAACTCATAGAGCAATATCAGGATTATCATTCCAGGCTAAATCCCTTTCTACAACAATTGCTCTCATAAGCTCGGATCTGAATTGCCAGTCCAAGCTAAATTCAGTCCTCAATTGGATTACCTGTTCGGGCTAGATCCTTAATGCACCCATATTCTTCGGGAGGCTCGATTACTCAAGGAACACCCATCCGGGCTAGATACTTTCTATTTTGAGATCGTCGAATTTCCCGTCTGGGCTAAATCCTTTTATGCAACATATGCAAGATCTCATGTCATGTAAGTCATAATTTATCCATCGGATTTCCTTTTCTATTTCAATTGGAACATTTATCATTTTTTCTTTACACATGCAAATCCATAAATTATCATGCAATGAATATCTAAATTTTCATACATTCAAGAACATGCATATTTAAGTATATTAAGAGTTTACTTCGGGTTATACGAACTTACCTGGTAATGGCTTCGGTTTCGTATTTCGGTTATTCCGAAACCTTTCGTTTTCCACTGTCGACCTCCGAAATTGTTTCCTCGGGGTCTATATCAATAAAATTAGATTATTAATACATCACATTATTCATTTTAGGATTTAAAACTCATCCTGTGCAAAATGATAAATTTGCCCCTAACCTTTCACACTTTTACAATTTAGTCCTAAGGCTCGTATATTGAAATGCATGAAATTTATAAGTTACCCAAGCCTAGTTGAATGTATTATAAGCTCATAGTAGCCCACATTTTCCTCTATTTCACATTTCCACCCCACATTTTATACCTTTTTCATTAGGTCCCTTTTTGGTGTTTTCATGAAAAATCACCTAGCAAAAGATGTTTACCTAACATCTAACTTTCATAACCCTCCATAAATCATCAAAGAACAACCATCTCATGCATGGGTCAAATTTCTAACATGAACCCTAGTTTGAAATATGGGTAGAGATGGATAGAGCATGTTACGAGGGTTTCAAAAATACCAAGAATATTAAAAATGGGGCTAGGGAACACTTACTATTGAGCTTGAAATGTTGGAAAACCCTAGCTATGGAGACTCCTTCAAATCTGGAAGCATGGAGAAGAAAATGAGTGAATTTTTGCTTGATTTTCCCTTTTTATTTCATTAATTAACCAAATGACCAAAATACCATTCTTTACTAACATTTCCAAATTTTCCATGCATGCCCATTTTTTTCCAAAAACTTAGAATATTGAGAAAATTACTCTTTAAAGACCTCTAATTAATATTCCAAAGCAATTTCATACATATTTCTTCTAGAATCCAAGTTTTGCAATTTATTCAATTTGGTCCCTAATTTCTAATTGGACACCTTACACATAGAATTTCTTCATGAAACTTTAACACATGCTTATTTTCATATCCTAGACCTCATAATGATCATAAAATAATTATTTTAACATCATATTTGTGGTCCCAAAACCACTATTCCGACTAGGCCCTAATTCGGGATGTTACAAGAACACTCAAAAGAATTTTTCTTTAAAAACTAATGTGAGAAATGTTGTGTAAAAGTTGTGTGTTTTGATGAATGAATGAAAGTCCCTTTTACAGTAGATGTTCCCATGCCAAAAATAGTAAACAAAATCTCCCCATTTTCTCCTTGATCATATCGTTCCTTGTATGGTGAAAGAGTGAGTCTTTCTTACTAAATTTAGCAAAAAAGTTACCTTGATTCCCTCTCCTAGTGGTTGTGGACCCTTGGTGTGAGGAAGAATGAGATTCCTTGCTATTTTTAGTAAGGAAGTTGGCTTTATTCTCTCATTGTGTGGCCGACCAATGGGTAGTCAAAAGGTGGTGGTTTTCGACTATTTTTAGCAGTAAGGTGGATGGTTAAGGCTTGTTTCAAGAAATAAATCTGTTGATTTTTTACTTATTAAATCTTGGGTCAAATGTGTGGATTTGAAAGTTGAATGGTTAGTTAGGGATTGCTAAGTTTGACAGTGAATTTTATCAATTTATTTTCAAAAAAAATAGGTAAATGGAAGTGGTTTTGGGCCTCCAATTTAAGTAATAATGGACTTCCTATCTAGATTATCACCACACGAAGTCCATGTGGCTGCATTATCAATCTCTCAGCCTCTACCTATCTAAGACCCAAATACAACCAAAATTCTACCATTGTTTCCCTAAGCCCAATTAATACCAAAAAATAACAAAATAACATGCATTTAACATTAAATTTATAAACTTAACACATTCCCATGTAAATAATAAAATATCATGAAATTAAGTAGAAAATAACATAAAGTGTTATATTTTTACTCAGAATTAGCATAATTTATAAAAAAAAATTTGTTGAAATGTCTATATATTTTGGAGTTTACACGTACCTCATACCAGACTGCCATAACCTCTTCCATCTATAGTCTTCCTCCATATGCCGTCGTCACGGTGTCGCCCCGAAGGACCATTCGATACCGCTATTGCGTTAAATACCTTTCTATGATTATATTTCCTAAACCTTGATGCTCGAACACTATAGTGTTCCCTTCGCAAGGCGGTAACTAATAGGTTCTCTCTCCATTTCCCTTCCTAACTTCGTCTATACCATGAATGTTTTTCCCATGGTCATACAACGCATGCACATATCATCATTTCTCATGTTTATGAAAAAATGATATACTCAAATAGCGTAAACCATAAAAGTAGGTTAGGGGTTTGGAATCAATGGCCTTAACCGCGTGGGTCGTTTAAATTTGATCACTATCTCTCTTGACAGAATCCAACTGCTCGTTTCCCATTTGGACACGCCAATTTATTCGTGGGAATTTGAATACAGCACAACCGACTCGACTTCCCAACTGTATGCCAAACAATTCCAACCCAACACGCGTTTTTTGAATTGAAACTGAATTAACTTTAAGGGATGAAATTGTACAATCCCATATACCAGAGAGATAGTGAATCTGTGTCTAAAAGTTTTTAGTTCGAGTTCATATCTCACGATTGTTTTGTCGGAGCGATAATTGGGCTAAAGCTAAAAGGGAAGTAGTTGAGCATGAAATTAATCATGCTAGTTGGCGTATGGAAATGAGTTTTAATGGAAGTGGTGGTAAGTGGAAAGGAGAAGGGACTTGGGAAGCAATTTAGCCAATGTGTTAAAATGGAAAAAAGAATGGCAGAATGCCAAAACTTCATTGAAGCAAAAATGAAGAAAAGAAATGAATTATTTTATTCCCAAACCAAATGTGTATTCAAGTGTGTCCCTCAAAGGCCACCAACACTAAGTATTTATACACATTCCTCATGCTAAATTTAGCAATATTTCTCCTAAAAAATATCAACTAAAAATCAAATTTAAACTATTTATAGAAATTTGACAATTTCAAAAATCTAACTTTAACTAGTCAACCACTAATTCTTCAATTCCTCAATTTGGCCCTTCTCTTTACTTTTCGTTCCAATTTAGCCCAGTTTGTTTGATTTTGAATTTCAACACTCCAATTTCATCCCTGATAGGAAAAAAACAAGTTTAGTAGCATCTTGTTCAAAAGTTAGCTAAAAATAAATACATTAAAAGAACAAATTTAACTTGCTATCAAATTCCCTTTGCTTAGCCATTGCTTGTCCTTAAGCATGATGTCTACTAAAAACCATTCGAAGATCCTTTTCAAAATCAAATCTCCTTCATCAGTCAAGCGTAATGCAAATAATTAGGTAAATAAAAAATAAAAAATTGCTAGGTTCAATCAATAAGCATTTTATAAAATTTCGAACATTATGTTAAATTCAACTACTTCACTAAATTTAGGCTTAATCAAACTTGTGAGACAATCGTACTCAATATATACATTTTTTACATATTCGGGACATAGTCATACCTTTTTACGTGAAATAAGATGACAACCCAAGCACCTCACCCTGATTTCTCAATTTGACTTTTTCTTTTTCCCCTTTTTCATTTTTTATTTATTCGAGATATATTCAAATCTTTTTACGCGAAATGAGATGACAATCCAAGCACCTCACTCGGTTACTTAGTTTGACATATCCCTGATCAATTTATTTCTCTTTTCTTAAGGCAGCTCGATTAGTGGAGTGTTACAAGTTTCGGTTCGTCACTCAAATATTTTTACGCGAAATGAGATGACAACCCAAGCACCTCATTTTAGTTACTTAATTTGGTCACATTTCTGAATCTTCACTCTTGAAAAAGCCATTAGTATATTTTTATTTATTTATTTAAATGAGTATTTTTATTAGGCAAGTTTAAAAAGTCAACAATTTTTATGAAACATTGACTTAGCCATAACATTTTCAATTCTACAAAATACTTTTTGATCAATGTAAGAAATGGTTATTCATGATTCACCCAATTTTTTAAATAAACTAAGCATAAGGAGGTTCATTTTCAAAACGAATTAATGAATTATCTTAGTGAATGAACACATGCAAAAAACAAAACCATGGCATGCCCCTTCTACTTAGCCTACATTGCCTTTAATGTACAAATTAAAAGAAAAAGTTGAAGGTAAAGTGTACTCCCTATGTATATTTAACGGGGCAGAGGATGGTGGAAATGACCGCTTTGTAGTATTGTGAGGCTGCTTGAGATGTTGGCTTCCATTATTTCTAGGCCAGTGGGAAGGGGTTGCTTCTCTTGCTCTCTAGTAGCCGGATCGCATTTTTGTTGGAAAACTCTATTGCTTTGAGTAGTTCGTGTACCTGGGGAACAAAATAAAATGTAGTAGGTGTGCCAGCAAGCAAAGCCATAGAATCCAAACAATATCAATCCAAAGGATCATGTTATAAGCATATGTTAGAGACAAAAAATCAGTTTTAGACGAAAGGAGGCTTGTAGCTAAATGTGTGATATAAGGGTCGAGTATGAGAGGCAGGTGGGCTCGAATTATGACATGAAAACTACGTGCAAATCAATATCCTAAGTCGGCCATAAAATTGGAATGCATGCACTATAAGAAAAACAGTTCTGTCTTGATTAAAACAGACGAAGAATCATTGCGACCCGAATAATTAAAAGCAAGAAACTTATGAATATATCTTGGGGCTGGTTCATGCACTAGCAATGCCTTAGAGGTTTTGGAATTGTAAGAACGGGATATTGAGTTAGTCAAAGTCGAGTAAGCTAAATCGGCATCGAAATCGCTAGGTATCTTGTGTAAAACAGTATGGTATTAATCAGTTTGGACATTGTTAGGGTCAGCAAAACCCATGACTATGTAAAAATTTGAAATAGACATACTAAATGTAATTACTAAGTAATCTGAATTGAATTATGTTTAAGGTTTTAACATTCCTAATAGAAGATAGATCGAAACTAAATGTTGTATAAAATTTGAATATGAGCTCATAAAATGCATCACAGTAAATATTTGCATGCAACGTCTAACGAATAGCATCGAAATAATTAAACACTAAGTCACGCATGTTTAATGTATCAGGGGTAAAGAGAAAGATATATTTACAAACTAGTATAGGATGATATTGAATTTCCTCGTATCTCGTACGGTGTTCTGGGGTCATGAATTTCCTCGTAGGTACGCCGTTGTTGGCCACGCCTATTTTTTTTGGAGGTTGGTACTCCTTGTTACCTGGATTGTTCGATGGACTCAGCATTTCAGCAGCCTTGGTACTGCTGTTTGGGATTGTCTCCAGCTCTTTTCTTTGTTGGTGTTGTGGTTGCCATCTAAAACGTGTGGTAGCTGACCTTGTTTAGTATGAAGGTGGTTATTCGTTTCGGCTTGATGGTTCTGTGTCATTTTAATCCTGGGTGTTGGTTCTGTCTGATCGACTTGTATGATATGTAAGTAATGGAAAAACAAGTTATAAATTTGGAATGTTGTACCTTATTTCGTTAGAAGCGTCTTAACGAACTTATGGGTCTTTCATTTTGTCCTGTGTCGGACTTCTTCATCATCAGTGTTGACTCAGTCCAACAACAGGTATTGGTGGTGGTAGAGACAGTTTTAAGTCTTTTTCGTTAATGTAAATGATTGGTGGTGCTAAAAATCACTTTCAACCTTAGTTAAGAGAAACCAAAAACCCATCGGCCGATATGTTTCTAGTACGAACCATGGCCTTCATTCGGGCTTAAAAAGCTAATGACAGCGTCCATTTACTGTTGCTCATAATGACGGTGATGGTTCACGATGATAGAGATCGATATTTAGGTAGTCGTGTAGAGGGTTACGATGGTGTTTTTAAGGTTTTAGTGGTGGTTTTAAAAGTGGCAGCATTAGTGGAGGAAAGGGGTTAGGTTTGGTGTTTGGGAGATGAGGTGTTGTGGTGGTTGGGGTTTGAGAACGTAGTGTTTTCTATGGTTGAAGGCTTGATGGTAGAAAGATGCAAATAGCAGTGGTGCACAATGAAAAGAGAGCAGTGAATGGTGGTGAAGGCTTGGCAATGGAGGGACACAAACAGTGGTGATGCACAGTGAAAAGGGAGCGACGAATTGTGGTGAAGGTTTGACAATGGAAGGACGTGAATAGAAGTGGTACACGATTAAAAGAGAGCGACAAACGGTGATGTTTAGGGTGTTGGTTTGGTTTGGTGGTATTGTTGAACAACGGCGTCGGCTAGTAGTGACGATAGCATGAAAAAGGGTGAAAGTTAGCGTTTTGATTTAGGGAAGGTAGGTGAAGAAGAAAAAGAAGAGGGAAAAAAAAGAAAATAAAAAGAAAGGAAAGAAAAGAAATAAGGGGTTTGAAACGTGGGGCTTCTTTTTCTTCTTCTTTTTTTTTGGGCCATAGTTGTCCTTTTTTGGGGAGGGCTTAATTGGGCTTGGGTTTTTATTTGGGTTGGTTGTTTTTAGTGTGTAGGTTATGTGGATTGGGTTTTTTTTTATTTGCCCACGCCATGATCAGGATCCGATTTTTGAAAAATGACAATCTTCAACAACATTCTTGGAAAATAACATATAAAAATGAATAAATAACAATCTTATCATTATTTACTTTTATTTATTTATATATTTATTAATTTTTCAACAGAAATTAAACTAGACAAATTAAAATATGGGCTGCCTCCCAAAAAGTGCTTTGATTTATCGTCATTTGCTAGACGACCTATAGATTTTATCCGTTCGACTCTTCAAAATATAAATTATCCACCATGTGTAGTTGGAAATTTTCGTAAAAGTGTTTTAACCTTTTCCCTTTAACTTTAAAACATTTTCCGGACTCATTGCTTTTAATTTCAACTGCACCATGTAGAAACAATTGAGTTATAACAAAAGGACCAAGTCATTTGGTTTGAAGTTTACCTAAAAAAATTCTTAGTGTAAGATCATAAAGTAACACTTTCTAATCAATTGATAATTGTTTACGAGATATTTTATGGTCGTGGAACCTCTTAGTTTTGTCTTTATAGATTTGGGTGTTTTCATATGCATCACGCCAGATTTCTTTGAGCTCTTCAATGTTTAATCTTCGATAATCCCCTGCAACATCCAACTCCATGTTGAATTGCTTTACAACCCAGAATGCCTTATATTCCAACTCTAATGGAAGGTGATACGGTTTATCGAATATGAGTCGGTAAGGGGACATGCCTATAGGTCTTATGTAAGCAGTGTGATACACCCTCAGTGCATCATTTAATCGTATTCTCCAGTCCTTCTGATCTGGTTTTACGAACTTCTCCAAAATTGACTTTATTTCATGGTTTAAAACTTCCGCTTGTCTGTTTGTTTGTGGGTGATAAGACGTGGCCACGCGTTGTGTTACCCCATACTTTTTCAATAGTTCATCGATTACCTTGTTGCAGAAATGTGTTCCTCAATCGCTGATCAATGCTCGCGGTGTACCAAATCTGGAAAAAATAGAATTTTTTAGAAAATCCACTACGATTTTAGCATCAGCAGAACGGGTAGCTTTAGTTTCTACCTACTTAGACATGTAATCTACAACAAGAATAATATAAATATTACCAAAAGATGAAACAAATGGACCCATGAAATCGTTGCCCCATACATCAAAAATTTTGTGTACATGTCTAGGACTTAGGGATATTTCATTCCTTCGGCTTAAATTACCCACTTTTTGGCATCTCTAGCAAGTCTTACAAAATAAGTAAGCATCACGAAAAATATGTGGCCAAAACAATCCATATTCAAATACTTTGTGGGCAATAAGTTTAGGGCCAAAATGTCCTCCACAAGTGTAAGAATGACAAAAAGTTAGGATAGATTGTACCTCGATTTTTGAGAGACGTCATCAAATTTCCTAATCGAAACAGTGTTTCCATAGTTATGGATTGTCCCAAATATAATATCTTGAGTCCCACTTGATTTTTTCCTTTTTAGAATGTGATAAGTCGAAAGAAATAATACTTATAGCGAGGTAATTTACCATATCTGTGTACTATGGGTAAACTGCTTGGGCTGATAGTAGATTTTCATATGGGAAATCATCCTTAAGAGGAGTCACATCTTTTGGTAAGGGTATTCTGCTCAAATGGTCAGCTACCAGGTTCTCACATCATTTCTTGTCTTTAATCTCGAGATTGAATTCTTGTAAGAGTAGAATCCACTAGATCAACCTTGGTTTTGCCTCCTTCTTCCCGATCAAATATTTTAATGTTTTATGGTCAATAAAAAATAATAATTTTACTGCCTAACAAATATGATCTAACTTTTTCCAAAGCAAAGACAATAGTTAATAATTCTTTTCAGTTGTTGAGTAGTTGCTTTGGGCGGCATCTAATGTTCTAGAGGCGTGAGATATGACGTGGGGTTCCTTCCCAATTCTTTTCCCAAGGACGGCTTCCGCACTGTGGACACTAACATCGTACATGAGCTTGAAAGGATAATCCAAATTCGGTGGTTGTACTACAGGAGTTGAAAGAAGCTCATGCTTAAGTGTGTCAAATGTGTCCTTGCATGCTTGATCAAATTCGAACTCTTTGTCTTTCTACAAGAGGTTGCAGAGTGGTCGCCAATCTTCAAAAAATCTTTTATAAAGTGCCTGTAAAAACCTGCATGACCAAGAAAAGAATGAATTTCCCTCACAGTTGTGGGGTATGGAAGTGAATTGATAACATCAGTTTTGGCCTTATCGACCATGTTCCCTTCAGTGGAGACAATATGTCCTCAAATTAATCCATTATCTACCATAAAATTTTATTTTTTTTATAATTTAAAATGAGAATAAATTTTAGGCATCTTTCTAAAATATTAGTGAGATTTGACAGACATTCATCGAAAGAATTACCATACACCGTGAAATCGTCTATAAATACCTCAATTATTTTCTCGACATAGTCGAAAAATATTCTTACCATACACATTTGAAACATGGCTGATGCATTGCAAAGTCCAAATGGCATCCATCTATTTACAAACATGCCAAAGGGACACGTAAACATTGTCTTTTCTTGGTACCTCGGTACCACTGGAATCTGGAAAAAACCTGAATATCCATCAAGACAACAATAGTGAGATTTTTTAGTTAAACGTTCTAACATTTAGTCAATAAAATAAAATGGAAAGTGGTCTTTTTGAGTTGAAGAATTCAACTTCTTGTAATCTATGCAGACTCTCCACCCGTTTTGGACTCAAGTGGGAACTAGTTCACCTGTTGAATTTTCTATCACGGTTACACTGATTTTCTTGGGTACTACATGGACCGGTTTAACCATAATTACTATCGAAAATGGGATAGATCATCTCGGCGTCTAGTAACTTCTGAATTTCCTTTTTCACAACCTCTATCATTAGAGGATTAAGGCATCTTTAAGCTTCTTTTTTTGGGCATTCTCTTCGATTGAAAATCTGTGCATACAAGTTGAAGAACTTAAACCTTTAATATCAACAATTGTCCACCCAATTACCCCTTTGTAGACCCTCAAGACTCAAACTAAATTCTCCTCTTCCAATCTTGAAAATTTACTGGATACTATCACTGGTAAAGTATTCCCATCACCCAAGAAGGCATACTTTAAGTGTTTCGATAATGATTTGAGTTCCAGTTCTGGAGCCTACAAAATAGAAGGAAAAAGTTTAGTTTTAGAAGGACACAATTCAAAATATTTACCTTGACTTTTAAGAACTTGTGGAGTCTCCATAAGAAAAAACGACTTCACGAATTGGCTTTTCAAACATCATTAATTCCTCCAGTTTATCTATACCATCAAGGTCTAAAAACCTGCAAAGCACAGTTTGTATTTCTATAACGACCTGATAGCCAGGGTGTTAAGAAGTGTATTTCCGGGACTCCATTTTCGTAAACCAGACCCGTAAATATTTAAGTTTGGTAGCTAATTAATTTTTGGATTAGTGAATTTTGTGAAATTAGGATTTATTAAGGTTCATGGACCAAATTGTGTTAAGGTCAAAAGTTGAATTATAGATCTAAATAAATATAGAGGACTAAAGTAGAAAATAAACCCTTTATTTAATGGTGAGTGCTGGCCGATTAAAGCTTAATGAATTTGCATGTGTATTATATATATAATAAATTAACTTTAATGTATATATATTATGTATGTTTTATATTAAGTATAATAATAATAATGGTTATAGTAAAAAAAAAAAAAAAAAGAGAATGTTTCATTCTCTATTACATGTAAACAAAAAAGAAAAAAAGAAAAAGCAAGAAGAGTCACGTACAATTAAGGGGTTTTGAGGTTCAAAGTCAAATTGGTTAGTGAAATTTAGTCCCTATACTAGTAATTTTTACATTTTTGGAATCCCAGTACCTAGGGCTACTCGACCTATGTTGTAATTTTTAGTATTGTTCAAGATTTTAGATGTTAACATTGTTAAATAGTTTAAGGATTAAATAGATAGATTTTTAAGTTAAAAATGGAAAACAACTAAATTGTGGAATTAATTGTTGATTTTAAAAAATAGGGACTAAATTATGAAAAATTTAAAATTAAGGGGTCGAATTGGAAAACTAGAAGCTAAATGTGGTCTAAAGTGAAATTAGTATAAAAATATGAAGTTAAATGTAAAGGTCAAAATTAGTCTCAGTTTAGGGATTAAATTGAAGAATAAGAAAAATATAGTGTCAATTGAAATTTAATATGAAATTGAAATGTGTAATATTAATGTGATTTAATTGTTTTATTTCGTAGCTAATGTCATACCGAAATCCCTGAGTAAAAAAGGAAAAGATAAAATCAATGTCGAATAGCTCGCAATTCATGGTTTGTGTTTTTATAACCCAAACTCAGTTATAACTTATTACATTTTGAATTGTTGCATATGGTAAACATTTGAGGTGAGTACTTTTGCACTTTGAAATTGAATTGAATTCATAGTCGATGGAAATGGACTGATTCAGTAAATTATGAATTTATTGAATATATATGGACATTGATTTGAATATATACTTAAATGTGATAATGTGTATATATGTGAAATTGTGACATTGATTGTATTGAAAAGTGAAATTAAACCCTATTAACTATATCCGGTTGAGTCGGATATAGATGGCATGCCATAGGATAGAAAGAATTCAAGGATTTCTTCGACGTCGAGTCGATAAGGCATTGGGTGCCAATTTGCTTCGGTTTAACCGATGAGACACTGGATGTAAATTTATATAGTGCTGGGTGCAGTTATTACTTTGGATTTACCCGATGAGGCACTGGGTGCCAAACTGGTGTGTTGGTTGGATCCTTATATTCGTTCGAGTCTGAGTCGTGTTAATAGGGGAAAGTAAAATAATAATTTTATGAGATGAGAAATAAATATGATATGGGAAAATATTGAAATGGCAAATATGATAAATGATTATGAGATGAGAAATGAAATATGAAATGATAAATTGAGATGTGAAACTTCAATGAATTCAAGTATTGATCAAAGATATGAATCATGCCATTGCATGAGATGATGGATACAAATGTTTTTAGCGGCGCTTTTTTAGGCTATAGCGGCGTTTATAAGCGCTGCTAAACTATTTGCGGCATTTTTATTAGCACCGTAAAAAATGCTATAGACAACGCCGCTAAATTTTGCGGCGTTTATTTGAAAAACCTCCGCTATAGAACGTGACCTTTAGTGGCGCTTTTCTCATAAACGTCGCTATAGAACGTGGCCTTTAGCGGTGCTTGTCCCATAAACGTTGCTATAGAACGTGGCCTTTAAAGGCGCTTGTCCCACAAACACCGCTATAGAACGTGGCCTTTAGCGGCACTTGTCCCACAAACGCCGCTATAGAAAGTGGCCTTAAGCAGCGCTTTCCCCACAAACGCTACTATAGAACGTGGCCTTTAGCGGCGCTTTCACCAAAAACACTGCTAACTTTGGCAGATTTCCAACATCCCATTTTTATTCATATAGAACCCTTCCTATAACAACCAAAAACAACAAATCTAAATGATACTTCAAATCTAACAAAAGATTTATGATCTAAATTAATAAATGAAATAAAAAAAAGTCTTATAATAATGTTAAAGGTTATAATGTTAAAATATTTTTACATTAAGAAAACAAACATCTAGGATGGCAGATTCTGCGGCTGCTGATTATAATGTTAAATTATTTTTACATTAAGAAAACAAATGTTTAGGATGGCAGATTTTGCGGCTGTTGAAACTCTTCATCATATTCTTGTTGCTGGAGGGCGTTGTACTTTCTGCTTTGCTCTGCTTCCCTCACTATTACCTTTGCTTCCCTCGTAGCTGCCTCTACTTCCCTCGCTGTTACCTACGCTATAAGTTGTAGCTGGAGTTCTTCATATTTTCTTTGAACCTCTGCTTCTCTCGATGCTGTCTCCGCTTTAAGTTGAGCAATTTGCTCAACTGTGCTAGCTTGCATTTGCGCCATTTGGTCTTTTAACCTCTAAACTTCAGCTTGAGCCTGACTCCCCGTAAGCATGTATTGCTGCGAGCTGGATCCAAAATACTAGGTTGGGTTTACAAAAGATCCTTGAAATCGAACCCGACCATACCTTTCAGGACCCAAAACTTCAGTAATAATTCGGTTATCAATTTTGTGAAGATTAACAGAACTATCACTCGAAGCAATCGCTTCATACTCCGCCTTTTTATCCTTTAGTTTCTCCTAATAAATCAAATAAAGTGTTACAAACGAAATATATAATAAAAACAAATGCAACATAATTTAACATTATTTGCATTACAAACGATGAATTAAACCATTATAATTAAAATTTATAAATTTTTAAAATAATTCAAATTTTATTAAGTAAATATACCATAATTTCTCCAGCTTCAGAAGTCATAGAAGATCCATTTTTCTTTCTATGTACGATATCAAAAAGCTGAAGGCATCCAACTTTTTTACCAGAGGACAATTCCTACAATATAGCAGTAAAAATATAATTTAATAGAAAGTAATTAATATTTGACATAAGTTAATAAATTCAAAATACTTCGGCCTCAGCTACACAAGCAAAATTTATTGACCCAGCTATGTGCGTGAATTTTTTTTTTTTTGCCTACTTGTTGTTCCAACTTGCTCACGATCCTACATTATGAAATTATTATTATGTATATAGTAAATACTATAATCTGAAATAATTATAAGATTTTAGAAGTACGAAATACCTCTACTTTCTTTGAATTCCAAAATTTAACTGCATCTTCCCATTGGTACCTCAGTAATCCTAGCAGGACATTTCGCAATTTCTCTTCGAGGCTTATATTTTTCTTAAAATATTTCTTCTTTAAAGCACGTTTATGGTCTCTCCATTTTTTTCCTAATGCCTTCTTGACATAATTATCTGAGACCTCTAAAGCAAATCTCTCGTACAAAAAACACAAGTTTAGAAAGTAAATATAAATGAAACTTAAACAAAAATATTATAAATTACATTCACATTATTACCTTAATATTATCAAAAGCTTGATTTTTGTTACTATCAGGCATATGATGCCATGATTCGTAGTTGATAGGCAACAAATTTGCATTCCGTGCTATGATGCCAACAGGCTAACCAAGACTGTTTCTAGTTACTTTGACATGCTCGACAGAATTTAACTCGTATAAATCTTTTAGTAGCGTACATCCTCGAGTTCTGCGCGTCCCACTAGTTTCAGCTAAAAAATGTTATATTATAATATAAGAATTTGAAATAGAAATCAATAATAAAAGTCAAAATGCATGTAAATTACTGTTAACATTACTTTGAATTTCTGCAGGTTCGTCAGCTATATTTGGAACATTTGAAGATCCAATAGCATTTTGTTGTTCACTATTTGTTTCTTCCGAATCTGGACGATTTTGAACAATACTTAGATCTCGCAATCTTCTTCTAGGCATTTTATCTGCAATACACATAAAATAGTTGAAATTTTAGTAACTAATTACAACAATAATAGTACATATATTCTTAAAATAGTTGAAATATTAAACAAGATCAAGATTTAAATTAGAATATGACATATAATTACAAAATCGTAAAATCTTACTGCATCATAATTCGTAAATATCTTCATCCACATCCTGGCGAACCCATTGAAATTGTGTATTAGTACTAGGGATATTTTCATTTAAGTTTTGTTCTGAAAAAGACAAAGTTTCTGATCTTTCGTCGATGTCATCTCTACTTCCATTGCCCACCTCAAACAAGTCTCTAGGGGTGTTATAGAGTACAACATACCAACCTTCATCAGTTGGATCTTTTGAGTAGAAAACGTGTTTCACTTGAGAAGAAAATACATAGGCTCGTCTATCAATTGTTGTCTAGTGTGAATCAATCGAGAGAAGTTCACCATTGTAAAACCAAATTGATCTTTTTTCATTCCGCGAGTAGTATTAACATCAGCCTAATCACATCGAAATAAGACAACCTTCCGTTTGCCATAGTAATCCAACTCAATAATGTCAGTAAAAAGTCCGTAATACTCCACATTTCCCTCAATAGGATTATTGTCCCTAGCACTAGCATAAATTGTAATTGAAAAATTAACAACTATTCCACAAATTTGAGTCCTCCTCAATCTTTCGCGAGATTTTGTATGAAACCTAAATCCATTGATTAGAAAGGCACTATATCTTTTTAATACTCTATTCGGACCTTGGGAAAGCCATTTAACTTCATCATTGACATCCTTTTCACTCCAAACCTATTGAATCGAAAGTAAATTGATTAATTAATTATAAATGTTATGAAAAAATATTATTATTTGTCAATGAAAGCTTCAATTGCATACCGTTTTCCCTAACCATTCATGAAAAGATTCTATGAATAACTTATAAATCTCTCGATGTTATAATCTTCAAGAGCGTGAACGAGATCTCAAGACTTGTTTGTACTCGCTATGTTAAAAAGTAGAATACTTGGTTAGAAGATAAAGAAATTAAAAAGATAAATATTTTTAAATTTCTAAAACTTAGTTGTATAATGGTTCAATTGAATCATGGTGAAAAAACATATTGATGTGCTTGTACCCAAGATCTATCATCTAAGTGTGCAATTTCAACTTTACCGATCGGTTCTCCATAACTTCGAAATAAATAAGTTTCAGCTAAATTATGATCAGTAAGCCCAGCATTTCTACTTGGTCTATTCAGTCTTGTTTCAACATCTTCGAAATATATAGAACAGAAATTCATACACTCCTCTGCCAAGTAACCTTCAAGAATTGATCCTTCTGGATAATGCTTATTACAACAATAAGACTTCAATTTGCATAGGAACCTAAGCAGGATATACAACATTATCAAAAGTTGTAACTAAAGGTATATTCATGAATGAATGAAAACTTTACAAATAAATTAGTACCTCTCTATAGGATACATCCACCGATAGAAAACCGGTCCACCAAGTTTTGCTTCATGAGAAAGATGGATTAGCAAGTGTACCATAATAGTGAAGAAGGAAGGTGGAAAGATCTTCTTCAAATTGCATAAAGTCAAGGCGGCTCGATCTTGTACTTTCTCAAATTCTTCAACATTCAAAACTTTGCCACAAATAGCTTTCATTATATTAGATAGTTCAATTATACAAGACGTCACATTTCTTGACATACAACACCGTAAAGAAACTAGCAGTAAATCTTGCATCAAGATGTGATAATCATGTGATTTTAGGGAATATAGTCTTCAATCTTTAAGAATCACACATCGAGATATATTTGGTTCATATGAATTTGGGACCTTTATATCATTTAACACTGTGCAGAACACTTCTTTTCCTTTCTTCGACATTGCAAAAATAGAAAGCAACAAGCGATATTTCCCATTCGAAAGTACTTGGGGATAAAGATCACGCTGAATTCCCATGTCAACTAGATCAATTCGACTCTAAAGATTTTCTTTTGATTTTCTATCGACATTCAATATTGTCCCAATGATGTTCTCGCAAACATTCTTTTCAATATGCATGACATCAAGATTATGTCGCAAAATGTGATGCTTCCAATAAGGAACTCAAAAAAAATACTTTTTTCCACAAGTCCGCCTCATTAGGGTTATCCTCTTCATCGATTCATCATCAATCTGCCAGTCAACATCGCCAACATACGCCTCCTTCGGTCTTCTCCTTGTTTGCATGTTGGATGGTTGATTCATCTTCCCATAACTGAAATTAATATCTTTTAACATGAACAAGATTTCATATCCAATGGTCTACTCAAGAGCTTCTCTGAACTCTTCAGTACCATCAAATAAAGTCCTTTAAAATCTAAATCTATGATTTCCATCTAACCATCGACGATGCCCCATATAGAAGAACTTCTTCCCATTATATAACCACTTCGAACATGTTTACGCCGCACTACAAAGACAAGCATAACGTCCTTTAGTACTCCAATCAGATAAATTGGCATAAGCCGAGAAATCATTAATAGTCCACAACAAAGCTGCACGTAAATAAAAGTTCTCATTTCTCAAGACATCATATGTTTCAACACGTGCCCATAACTATTTCAACTCTTCAATAAGTGGTTGTATATAAATGTCAATATCATTTCGGGACCTTTCTCTCCAGGGATAATCATAGATAAAATAAAAGAAGATTGCTTCATGCAAATCCACGGAGGCAAATTGTAAGCAACAAGCACTATAGGCCAAATACTGTACGAAGTACTCATGATTTTAAAAGGATTAAATCTCTCAGATGCTAGGCCAAGCCTCACATTCCGAGGATCGCTTGCTAAGCTTGGAAATTTACTGTCAAATGATTTCCAAGCTAAAGAATCCGCAAGATGCCATAATAATCCATCATCGGTTCGTTGATCATGATGCCACCTTATAGGCTCGGCTATCTTTAACAACATGAAAAGCCTCTGAAGCCTTGGTATTAGTGGAAAATATCACAAAATCTTAACTGGCTTCTTTCTTGACTGTGCCTCACCTGCATCCTCATTCACATCTTCTGTATTCCTATTCATCCAATGAGAATTCCCACAAACATGACAAGACTGTTGGTTTTTCCGATCACCCCAATACAACATGCAGTAATTTGGGCAACTATGAATTTTGTCGTACCCAAGGCCTAAATCTTTTATCAATTTCTTCATATCTTTGCATGAATTAGAGATTTTTGCAAACAAAAACATATCTCTCAAAAACTCTAACAGCATTGTAAAAGAGTTTCCGGTCCACCCTCCCAAACATTTTAAGTGAAATAGATGAATGTAGAATGACATTTTTGAAAATTTTGATCCCTCGTAAAGTTCTTCATTCATTTCATTAAGTAACTTGTAGAACTTCGTCGCTTCTCCATTTGGCTCTTCATCAAGTACACTTCTTCCCATTTCGATAAAAGCATTTCCACCAATATTACAATCATCGAATGCAATAAAGTCAGGTGGAAATGATTGCAAACTATGATTGTGTATATTAAATGCATCCCACAACATACCTTCCATGTCATCTTCTTTAACAGACTGATGGTAAAGACTATGAGGATAAGCCGAATTAATCGTTGAAGAGGTTCTACTAGGTGTACACTCTTTATGGAAAATCCATTTTTTATACCCCCGAATAAAGCCATCAACAATTAGATGTTTGTAGACAACTTCACGAAAATGTCAATTGATGTTGCCACACTTCTTACACGGGCAAAGAATCATATTCTCTTGGCTTGCATTTTGAAATGCGAAATTTAGAAAAGTTTGTACTCCATTTCGATAGTCGTTGCTTACCCTTGACAAATTCATCTAACTCTTATCCATTTCGTAGTTCTTGAAGTCTAGAGTTGACAATAAATTACAGTTACTTAAATGTTCTCAATTGATTTAAATCATGTCATTGTACTAAAATAGATAATACATATCAAGTATCAAATATCTAATGGGTGTAAACTATGTAAGTTATGTAAGTTATGCAAGTTATGATATGATATATATTTATATACGTTATGTAAATTATGTAAGTCCATAGATATGATATATATTTATGTATTATGTAAGTTATGATCTAATGTTTTCTTTTATTCTTTGAATGTTTATGTAAGTTATGATTATCATCTTTAATTTTTAAATTTAAATTTTAACCCTTTAATTACACTCTTTTAATTTATAAATTTTAACTTGCCCATGTGCTTGAACCGAAAGCGCTCCGCTCAATTTATGGTTACTCATTTTGGGGATTAATTGGGTGAGTTCTTCATCTAATATCTGGTCGGAGAAAGTCATATAGTGGTCAATTTTTAAAATATACTAGTATGATAAATCCATTTTATATGCTTATTTTTTCTTTATTTAGGATAAGAATGGGTTATAATTTGATGGTTAACAAAATAACTTTTCATTTTAAAAGCTTTTAAATCATCTTTTTGATAAAAGATAAGTAATTTGATTTTTATATAAAAATAAATTTAATTAATGGTAAATATTATTATATTGATAAAAATTTATTTTAAAGTTTTTGCATACATTTAAAAATGTTAAATATTAAAATCAAACACTATAATTTTCAATATTATTAAACATATACATTAATTAGTATTAAATATATATTTTAGTCAAAAGAGAGTAATTAATCATGTAATAAATTAATATTTTTAGTCAAAATATTGAAAAATCATGTTAACATTTTAATAAAATTTTGATCTCCATAGTAGAGAAAATAATAAAATAAATGATAAATATAATAGTATAATAGCGAAAATAATAAAATAAATGACAAATATAAGAGTACAATAGTGAAAATAATAAAATAAATGTAAGAATTAGTTTCAAAATATATATAGTAATAAACTTGAAAATAATTTATAGACTAAAATGGAAACAAAAAAAACCCTTTCAAATTGATTGCAAAAAAGGAAAAGCCCTTGTACTACAACTTCCTTTCACAAACAAGCTGTTCGGTTCTAGGCTTCTAATTAAGATTCATTGATGTTTAAAAAAGTAACAAGGAAAGCTCCTATACATGAGAACAACCAGAATGAAATACATTATCACAAGATCATATACATGGCAAACAATACCTATTTTGAAACTTGTATTTTGAAGATTCAAGTTTTTCAACTTCTCTCCCTATTTCTAACATTAAAAATCTTATCATTCAACAACAGAAAAAAAAAATACTACAACAAGAACTATATACCTTTGTTTCAGCAATCGGCTTCCTTACAAGTCCTTTCAATAGATAGCACACCTAAAGATCAAAGCACATGGCATTCAACAGTCAAAATTCAGTAGTCATATTAAAATTTGTTATCATCTTTTTTATATCATTTTTCTTGATTCTCTGCTTGTACTTGGCTCATGGAATACATGACGGATTTCAATGGAGAGACATCAAATAAAGATTTAGCAAATTAAATATACATACCTCTTAGAAATTGTAAATTGGATGGTAAAGTTGATTCCAACAAATTAAATTACACCTACAAACAATGAAGATAAGGTCATATATGAATAGTAGGAAGATTTAAAATATATACTGAATAAAATTAAAAGAATAAAATTAAAGGAAAAATAAAAAAAATTATTATTCAAGGTATATTATACATTAAACGTATACCTAATTCATTATGCATAACTCCATTTTTCACATTCAACATTACCCAAATGTACATATCAATAAAATAAAGTAAATGTTTGGGTAAATTAGCGTACTTATATGTTTAGAATTAATGTGTAGCAAACAATAAAATATTAAATTATAGACAAAATAAAATGAATAAAAAGTTTTTAATTGAAGTAAGAGGCCAAGGACTTTATGGCATTTCTAAGACTCATTTTCAGTTTCTTTTTAAATATTTAGGGTTTGAGCTCATTTTGCATATAAAGACTATTAAAATAAAAGAAATTGTTTGCTTAATTAGCGAAAGGACAATTGTTGTTTTGTTTATTTCACATTAAGATAAATATTATTTCACTTAAACAATTTATGATATGATATATATTTAACATTAAGATAAATATTATTTCACTTAAAGAAAAAGAAATGGGTGTTACCTAGTAATTAACACTGAAAGAATGACAGTATAGAGGAAAATAAAACCTACTACTTTCCGCCAGCTCTAGCTATTATTGTGGAGTTGAAAATCCCAAATCTGAACTGAGAAGATAAGTAGCAAAGCAAGAGTGGTGAAATGAAGATTGAGTTAATTTTGAAGTGAGAACAGTTTGAAATACCAAACCAACTTAGTGAGCAAACTAAAATACCTTTAGGACCTGAATTTTCAGCGGCGGCGACGAAGAGAAGAGGCAAAGAATTACCTTTTGAAATGGTAGAGAGAAGAGTCAAAGTTGATTTTGGAAGTTGGGAAATTAGGGAAAAAGTTTGGGGAAGAAGAACTTAGGGGAAATTGGGGAAAATAAGTTGGGACGTTGGTGAAAAATTTGAGGAAATCTAAATTGGGGGAGAGTAAAGGAAATTCGAGGCTCCAAAATGACGTCGTTTAAGTTGAGTGTAATAAAATTTTGCGGTGCTTCACAAAAACGCCACTAATGAAAATTTTTTGCGGCGTTTTACACAAAACGCCACTAAAAACAAAGCATAAAACGACGTCATTTTTTTGAACACTAAATACATATTCGCAGCGTTTTAGGCGAAACGCCACTAACAACAAGGCTATAAACGCCGCCATTTTGCAATCTCTTAATAAATGTTTGTGGTGTTTTCGGTGAAAACGCTGGTAATGCATACCTTTTGTGATGTTTTATAAAAGCGCCACTAATAACAAAGCTAAAACGAGGTCGTTTAAACAATTAATTCTTTTTTGCGGCGTTTTTGTTGAAAACGTCACTAAATATGCAACATAAAGCAGCGTATTTCTTCAATCTTTTTAATAGATATTAGCGGCATTTGGAAAGAAACATCACTATTGCTCAACCTTTTGCGGCATTTCGACCAAAAACGCCACTATTGCTCAACTTTTAGCAGCATTTTGATAAAAAACGCCACTATTGCTCAACTTTTTGTGGCGCTTTCCTTCTAGCGCCACTAATGTATAACATTTGTGGTGTTTTTTTTGTCCAAACACCACTAAAAACGCCGCTAAAGGCTTATTTTCCTGTAGTGTAAAGACATGCCATGTGAATAATAGGATGTGATATTACGTAGAACCACAAGGTCCCCAAAAGGCACACGGCCTGAAGGCACGACCATGTGACCCACACGGGTTGACTAATAAACATATGAATATTGGAGCATAATTTTATCTTAGTGAAAGTCACATGGACTGAAGACACGGTCATGGGGTCCACGCAGGCCAATGACATAGCCATATGGGGACTGGAGACCATTTCTTTCCTTCACTAGATCCTTTTCCATTTTTCTTTTGATTTTGCTTTCTTTTTACCTTTTTATTTTATTTTTCTTTCTTTTGATTGTTGCAAGTATAAATTTACTTAACTTTAGATCTCTAATGCTTCAGGATTTCACATTTTCCATCCAATCATCCCAGTTTAGGGCAGTTTCAATTCTTTCCTCATTGTTTTATTTTATTTGTTTATTGTGTTTATCTTTGTTCGTACATTGAAGGCAATGTACATCTTAAATGTGGGTAGGATTTTATATTTTCATTTGACTTAGTCATTGAATTTTTACATGTTTTCATAAGCAATTTACTTTAACTTTTGCATGAGGTTTATCTTTTCTAAATCTAGAGTTTTTACTAATTCTAATTTGTGATAATTTCTAGATTTTTATACATTTTTATTTATATTTTAATGCATGAGAGAGCCAAACATGATGATGATTTTAGGTTTTATCCTTGAACCTAATACTTGTCTTGAATTAATATTACTGTGTTTATGAAATTTCTTTTTGGTCTGCTACTCTAGCATGCCTCTGGTTTGTTGTTCTAGTATGTTCTAGTGTTTCTAGGTTTTTCTAGTTTGGTTACATTGAAGCCTACGACGAAGATTAATTAACTAAAAGTATTCTGATTTTCTTTTTTAGTTCGGTTCGAAGCTTTGTCATAGAAAATGATTTGGCTAGTCTATCATTGGAAGATGAAGAAAAAGAGATTTTGCAGGCATAGAAGGAACTTGATTCTACGATAGTGGAATATCAGTTTTACCTAGTGGGATACTTTCTTACAGCAAGTGTTATCCACTTTTTGACAATGAGAAATACGATGGAGAATCTTTGGCATCCTATTACAGGGATCCAAATCTTAGATCTGGGAGAGAAGAGGTTCTTATTTTAATTTTTTCACAAAATAGATATGGATCGGGTTCTAAATGGGGCTTCATGGACTTTTAATAATCATCTTTTGATGATTCATTAATTGAAGGATGGTGACAATCCTTTGAATGTACCACTAATCCATGTTCCTCCAGGGTTTTTCAATGAATCTTTAGCAAAGCAAATTGGGGATTTCCTTAGAAGTTTTTCGGAATATGATAGCAAGAGTTTGGGCAGGGGCATGCGAAATTACTTATCATAAGGGTTTGATTGGATGTTAGGTGTTCATTGAAAAGAAAAAAAAAGGTTATGTTTTCACCAAGAAAGTGTTATTATGTCAATTTTAAATATGAGCGACTGACAATATTTTGTTTCTTCTATGGTCATTTAGGACATAATGACTCTTTTTATCAAGCTAAAATGGCTTTAGGAGTTTAGGTAGCAGAGATGAGATGGGATTTGTCTTTGATAGCTCAGTCAATGAGAGCTCTCACCATGAATAGTGTGTGGCTACGAGAGGAAGGTGAAGGGGCAATAAGGAGGGATAACCTAGGGCGTTCGGATCCAGAATAGAGATTATGGGGTGCGAAGGGAAGGAGGGATTCTAGGATTCACATCAATCCTATGCTAGGGTTAAAGTTGGAGGGTGATTTGAAGTTAGTGTTTGATATGAAAGGGGACACTTCAAAGTTACAGGGTCAATCGAATATGAATCATGATTTAGAGAAATATGCTATAGTAGGTGGTGATGAGAAGAAAAGGCCCAGAAGGGATAGTAGAAGTTTCAGTGAAGGGAAGGCATCAAATTCGACAGTGGTTAGCGATGAGAGTTTGTTGGGACAAAATCACTTTTTATCAGTGGCTGCCAAGAGGCAAATCGATAGCAATAAAAATAATTAATTGGAACGTCCATGGGCTGAGGAGTCCACAAGCTATTAGAAGACTTTGGCATATGCTAAAGATGTATAACCCCTATGTGGTCTTCTTTATAGAGACTAAAATCAACAATGTATGAATGGAGGGTGTGCGAATAAGATGTGGGTTTTCTAATGGTATTGAGGTTACGACTAATGGCACAAGAGGAGGTTTGTGTCTAGCATGGAAGGAGAATGTAATTATCAATCATATAAGTTTTTCAAGTTGTCATGTTAATGATGAAGTACAAGAAAATAATGGGGGAAAACAATGGCGATTTACAGGGTTTTATGGGGCTCCATATGCAAATAATAGAGATGATTTATGCAATTTGCTGAGGAACTTAGGTTATTTTCAGGAGTTGCAGTGATTCAACATTTACCACATTCCTTTTCGAATCATTACCTTCTTCTTATTCAAACAAAATGACAATTGAACAATCAGACGAGGACGAGATTTTGTTTTGAGACATGATGGGTAATGGAAGTATCTTTTGAGAAAGATGTAAAGAGGTTATGGCTGGTGATATTCTTAATAAATTAAAAGGTTTAGAACAGGGTTTAATGAGATGGAAAATTTATGTCAAATATAGAAAGGAAAACTTAAATAAGGAACTGACTAAAAAATTGGGTTGATAGGACAAGAGAGACGATTGAAATCTTGAAGAACTCATTGATACAAAGGTTCACCTCAACCTTGAGATTAATAAGGACAAAATGTTCTGAGAACGGAGGGCTTTTGTAAATTAGTTGAAATTAGAGGACAAAAATATGACTTTTTTCCATAACCATGCCTCTCATTATAGACGGAGGAATCCTATACGGAGTTTCAAACATGATGATGCAAGGGAAACTAAGGATGAAGACCAAATGGAGAACATAACCTGTACTTATTTTCAAAATCTTTTCTTATCAAAAGGGGTTGAAGATACTGAACATATTCTTTCATGAGTAGAGAGGTGTACTACTGATGGTGTAAACTTTATGCTAACTTCAAAATATACAGAAGAAGAGTTCTTATCAGCGTTAAAAGAAATGGGACCAACAAATGCGTTAGGGGATGATGGATTTTTTTTTCTTTAATTTTCCAGAAATGCTAGCATATAGTGGGAAGCTACATCACTTCCACTTGTTTGGGGTGTTCTAAATGAAGGTAAGAACTTTAATCTAGTAAATATTACCAATATTGTGTTAATTCCTAACATTCCCCATCCAGTGAACCTAGGGAACTTTAGGCCAATTAGCTTATGTAATGTTATGCATAAAATGGTAGCAAATATGATGGTTAATCATTTCAAAAAATTTCTGGATATGTGCATTGATAGCACCCAAAGTGCTTTTATGCCGGGGAGATTGATTTCAGATTATGTGTTATTAGCTTATGAGATCTTGCATACTTTTCAACAAAAGAGAGTGGGGAAAAAGGGTTAATGGCTCTTAAATTAGATGAGTAAAACTTATGATAGAGCTGAATGGCTTTTTCTAAGGGTGATGATGATACGTATGGGGTTCAATATTTCATGGGTGGAGACTAATATGGAATGCATCACTATTGTTTTGTATTTGGTAATTGTGAATGGAAAAGCTGGGCAGATATTTAAACCCACTAGGGGCCTTTGGCAAGGTAACCCATTTAGCCCATTTCTTTTCTTGATCTGTAACGAGGGTTTATCGGCTCTCATGAGATTAGCTTTTGTGACAGCCCAAAATTGACCCTAGTCGGAATGTGGTTTCGGGACCACAAAATCGAGGCATAAAAATAATTTAAAATTTATTTTGATGCCTATAATATGTGTATGCTCATGTATGACATTTTTTGATGATTGATTTAGTGTTATAAAAGTGAATTCCACTAGAAAGGACTTAGTAGTGAACTTTGAAAGTACGATAGGGAAATGTGTGATGACTAATTAAAGCATGCATGCAAAACAATGGACTTGCATGTCAAATTCCCCTTTTTATAGGTGGTGGCCGGCCATGACAAAGAAATATGGGCTAAACATGTCATGAAACATGTTTTGTTGGGCATTAGGGAGAAATAATAAACAAATAAGCATGGGTAAGAAAAGAATGAAAAAAAAATGTGTGTGTGAGTATGGTATCTCCTCCATTGCCGTGAGTTGTAAAGGAAGAAAGAAAAAAATTTGTTCATCCTTTCTTTGAGCCAAAACTAAGGGGGGAGAAGAGATTTTTGCTTCATTTTATTTGTTTAGAAGAGATCTAGAAGGAGATTTGGCTAAACTTGCACCAAGATTAAGGTATGTATGAGGTTGTGTCATGAGATTCATGCATGTTTTAGTTGCCAACTTGATGTTCATGTTAGCCATGGTTCAAATCCTTGTTATGCCATGGAAGTGGTATTTGGCCAAAGTTGATATTGTGATAAAGCCATTGCATGCTAAGTGTGAAGCTTGATGATGATGCATGCAATGATGGATTGTCTACTCTTGAAATTTCTTTGTAGCCATCTTGAGTAAGACATTGAGTTTTCTTTTGTTTAACCATGATTGAAGTTGAAAGGGCATGATTGTGATGTATTCGGCCATGATGCATTCATGAGCATGGTTCATGCTTCTTGCATGTTAGTTAAAATTTGTGTTTTGGATGGCTAGGGACACCTTGAAATTCGGCCATGCACATATATGTATATATATGTTTGCACATGATGTTTTGGTTATGAAGTAAGTGATGAATATGTTTGTTTAAAGAAGAAAATGTTGAAGAATGCTTGTGAAATTGCAAGTACATTCGGCCTAGTACACATATGATGTGGAAATCTTGGAATTTATTGTTGATTTGGTGCAAGTATGACTAAGTATAATCGGCCATATGAGTGCTTGATGATGTATTATAAGTATTGAGCCACAATATGTAAAGCATTAACTAGTAAAATGCATGCTGTTTTTGTGTGGTGTTAAGTGTATAATTGGCCTCAAATTGGACATGTATGTTCGGCCTTAGGTAGCCGATTGATGGCCTTAGCTTTTCCTTGATGCTTGAATGAATTGTATTGAATTGCTTGATGTAGTATAAAATGTGCATGACCATTGTGTACTCAAGCTAAAGGGTGGCCATATGACCATTTAAACTCCTTGTCATATTCGCCATAAGCTAGCATAATGAGGTATTAATAAATTAAATTTGTTTGAATTAGCTCAAGAGCTTAGAGGGCCACAATTGGACAAGGGGAAGGAAAAAGTGATCGAATAGCCGTAAAAGCCGTTCGACAACATCCGAGGTAAGTCCTCAAGAAGTGACCCTACTTGAATTATGTGAAATGAAATATGGATGTGTATTGATTATTGATTTATGTGTGTATGAGTATTTGAATGATACCGGGCTAAGTCCGAAGGAGATTATGCTAGTGACTATATTTGTGTTTGAGCCTTAGTAACGAAAATGAAATATGAATGTCTAATGATTATTGATGTATGTGTGCATGAGCAATTGAATGATATCCGGCTAAGTCCGAAGACGTTATTGCTGGAAATTATATCCGGTTAAGACCAAGGCAATTGTGCTAGCGGCTACATCCGGGCTAAGACCGAAGGCATTCGTGCGAGTCGTTCTATCCGGGCTAAGACCAAGGCATTCGTGCGTGGTTATATCCGGTTGTATTCGAAGAAGCTTGGGCTGGAGGTGAGTGTTGGTTGCTGTAATGAATTCAATTGGTACGCTCGAAAAGCCCAAAGAATAAGGTATGTTTATATGTGCATTGGAAAGTCGACATGTTTGAGCAACATTCGCTCGATCGACTAACAATTTCAGCTATTGAATTGGTTGCTACCTTGTGAAAGTATATAATGATGAAGTGTGAAGTAAGAATGATTATGTGAATGTGTATTAATGAAATGATGCATTTGGCCATGTGAATGTATTGCTTTAATTAAAGCTGATTTTATTCCTTGAGACTTACTAAGCATAAAAATGCTTACCCGTTGCTTTGGCTCTCTGTTTTATAGATTGTGCTCGATAGCAATCGGATTCGGGATCATTAAAGTCAAGTCATCTACACTATCAAAGCCTCCATTTTGGTATAAATTTTGGTTGAACTTTGAAATGGCATGTATAGGACTACCCTTGTTGGTTCAAATATGTTGTGATGTATATGTATACGGCCATGCGAAAATGGCTCGTAAAAGTGAAGTCTGAACTTAGACTATTTGCGGTTTGTATATATATATATATATGGTGTCATGATGTGATTATGGATTGGAAATGGGAATGTTGGTCACATGATCAGCCATTGGTATGGTTAAAATGATCATATGTGAACCTATGTATGGCAAGACTAGTTGGTTCATGGAGACTACAAACTAGGTAAGACCTACCTTAAAAACAGATGCTGCCAGCTGCAGTGACGTGAATGTGAAAAATCACAAAAATTTGTAGGAATGGTATTAAATAGTGAATAAGCTATGTAAATGAACCTTGATGAGTCTATTTTCATATGGAAGAAACGAAACGGTCATAGGAGTTACATGTTAAGAGATATTAAAGCTATTGTGAGATAGGGCCAGATCGGTTTCTGGGTCCCCTGTCGTAACTTTAAAAATTTACTATAAATTATACAGAAAGAATTAGGAGTCATGCCTTATATGTACAGATTCCATTTTGAGTCTAGTTTCATTAGAAACAAACGGCACCAGTATTAAAGCCCTGTACAGAGAGATATTCAAGTTGTAACGCGCGGAGGTCAGAGCAGTGGATCCCTGTAACATGGGTGACTTTAACTAATAAAATGTACCAATTGGCCCGACCAAAAATTCTAGAAATAAATACATGGATGGATATATGAGTCTAAATTCAGGGAAAATTTATGAAACCAGTTTTCGAGTTTTGAAACTCGAGATATGATTTTTAAGGCGACGGTGACGCAGTTTTCCAGCCAGACTGGAAATGTCAATTGGTGGGTGCCACAAGTGGTTTTGGCTTGTTAACCCCTCGTGTCCGACACCGGCGATGGTCTCGGGTTCGGGGTGTTACAATTTTATTGGTATCAGAGCCACGGTTTAGTCGATTCTAGGACTACCGTGATGTGTTTGGGGTCTAGCTATACATGCCATTAAATGATGAATCGATAGTGTGGTGATTTCGACAATTTGACTTTGTGTTTGTTTATAGTAATGGATCCCGATCCCAACCGGCGATAGCTGATGATGTGGAGAGTGTGGCGCTGCTCCGCGCAAGGGACAAGCCGCGGACTCTCAACCTATAGCCAACAATCCGAATGATGAGGCTAGGCAAGCCTTTTATAGTGTGATGAATGATTGGTTTAACCAATACATTCGAACTAACACTACTGTTCCACAACCTCCATTCCCAACAAATGCAACCCCGCACCTACAATACCTCCGAAACCGACCAAATAAGGTCAAGTAAGCCCCGGTCGGCAGGATTGAAAACATGGGGCCACTGAATTTAAAGCTACGGATGATGATGATGCCGAAGCGAGCTGAATTTTGGTTGGACAACACTATCCGGTGCTCGATGAGCTATCTTGTACACCGATGAGTGCTTAAAGTGTACCATCTCCTTGCTACGTGATTCCGCCTACTATTGGTGGAGTACTCGACTTGTGGTGCCTAGAGAGCAAGTGACTTGGGAATTCTTTCAAACCGAGTTCAAAAAAGTATATTAGTCGAGATTCATCGACCAAAAGCGAAGGAATTTCTTGATCTTAAGCAAGGTTCTATGTCGCCATCGATTATGAACGAAAATTTGTGAGGCTTAGCCGTCTGTGCGAGAATGCATTTCGTCCGAAGCTATTATGTAAACGCCGAGGATGGGCTGAATGATGATATAAGGATGTTCGTTGGCATTCTCGAAATCGAGAGTTCGTAGTACTTGTTGAGCGAGCTTGTAAAGTCGAAGAGATGAGAAAAGAGAAACAAAAAGTTGATGTGGGAACTAGAGAATTCGAAAAGGTCCTCGGAAAGTCTCTTCAACAGTATCGAAGAGATTTCGAGATGATGTGAGCCGGTCTAGAGGCGCCACGGGCTTTTCTAGACGAGGACACGATCGACCCCGTGACCACACGAGTCACTTGATCGCCGATGGTGGAATTGATCACGAGAGAGGCGAGTGTCTACATTGTGGAAAATGGCATTGGGGGCTGTTGGTTCCGTGATCGCTCCTGCTATAAGTGCGGATCGGCCGACCACTTTATGAAGGATTGCCCGAGGATGCTTGAACAAAATGTAAGTCAAAGTGGAAACCCGGTGCTACCTTTGCCGAGGTAGGCCACCTAGAAATGTGGGCAATGTTAGTGGCGGTCGAGAGGATCTAGAGATGCTACCATCGATCCGAGGCTCGGGCTCTGCTAGGACTTATGCCATCTGCGCACGCGAGGATGCTGCCTCTCCGGATGTCATTACCGGTACTTTCACTCTTTTCAATACTAATGTGATTGCTTTGATTGACCCCGGTTCTACTCATTCTTATATCGTGAAACCTTAGCATCCAAAGAAGACTTTGCCTATTGAGTCTCTCGAGTTTGTAATTCGGTGTCAAACCCTTGGGTCATTACGTGCTTGTCAACAAAGTGTGCAAGAAAAGTCCCCTAGTGTTCCGAGGTTCTTGTTTTCCGGCGGACTTGATGCTTTTGCCGTTCGATGAATTCGACGTTATTCTTGGTTTGGATTGGTTGACCATGCACGATGCGGTTGTAAATTGCAAAAGCAAGACTATCGATTTGAGGTCGCGAATAACGAGATAATTCGGGTTGAGTCTACGGACTTAAAGGGTTGCCACCGTAATATCGCAATGTTGGCCCGGAAATATGTAAGAAAGGGTGCGAAGCGTACCTTGCGTATGTGCTCGATGACAAGGAATTAGAAAAGAAACCCGAATCGTGCGTGGTTTGTGAATACCGGATGTTTTCCACGAAGAATTGTCGGGTTTACCACTGTTCGGAAATAGAATTTGGCATCGAATTGGTACCGGTACCACTCCAATTTCGATAGCTCCGTATCGTATGGCACCAACATGGAATTAAAGGAGTTGAAAGCTCGATTGCAAGAATTGGTGGATAGAGGTTTTGCTCGCCCGAGTTGTTCGCCTTTGGGTGCGCCGGTGTTGTTTGTGAAAAGAAGGATGGAACCATGAGGTTGTGCATCGACTATCGTCGACTTAATAAAGCGGCGATAAAGAACAAATACCGTTACCACGTATCGATGATTTGTTCGATCAACTGAAGAACCTCGGTGTTCTCGAAAATAGATTTGAGATCGGGCTATTATCAATTGCGAATCCGAGATTTGGACGTGCCCAAGACCGCCTTGAGCGAGATATGGTCACTATGAGTTCCTAGTGATGCCGTTTGGGCTTACTAATGCCCTGCGGTATTTATGGATTTAATGAATCGGATCTTGAGACCATATTTGGATCAATTCGTAGTCGTGTTCATTGATGACATCTTGGTCTATTCAAGAAATGAGACCGAACATCTTTGAACACCGAGGTTAGTCTTGCAAATTTTACGGGATAAGCAATTATATGCTAAGTTCAACAAGTGTGAGTTACGGTTAAGAGGTTAGCTTCTTGGGTCATGTGGTATCTGCAGACGGGTATTCGAGTCGAATTCGAATAAAATTTCAGCCATACTTAATTGGAAGCCTCAGAAATATTCTTGAGGTTCGAGCTTTTTGGGGCTTCTTGGTTATTACCGATGATTTGTAAAGGTTTCTCAACGATAGCCACGCCGATGAAGAAGCTACTCCAAAAGGATGTTAAGTTTGAATGGACAGAGAAATGTCAGAAAAGTTTCGATCAACTGAAAACTTATTTGACGGGAGCCCCAATTCTAGTGCAACCCGAATCTGGCAAAGAGTTTGTCATCTATAGTGACGCCTCCTCCTTGGGTTAGGTTGCGTATTGATGCAAGAAGGTCGAGTTGTGGCCTGTCGTCGAGGCAATTAAAGCCACACGAGAAAAATTATCCGACCCATGATCTTGAATTAGCCGCCATCGTATTCGGCTTAAAGATTTGGCGACATTACTTATTTGGTGAGAAGTGCCATGTGTACTCGGATCACAAAAGTCTCAAATATTTGATGACCCAAAGAGACTTAAATCTGCGACAAAGACGTTGGCTCGGTTGTTAAAGGATTATGAGTGGTCATTGACTATCACCGGAAAGGCGAATGTGGTTGCGGATGCCTTGAGTCGTAAATCATTATTTACTTTACGAGCGATGAATGTGCACTTGTGCATTCGATCCGGCGGTGTGTTAGTAGCTGAATTGAAAGCCAAACCACTATTGATGCATCAAATTCGAGAAGCTCGTAAAGTCGACGACGAGTTGGTCGCGCAAAACAGTGAGTGTGTTCGAACAAGGACTCGGAGTTTCAAATCGATGATGACAATTGTTTGAGGTTCAAAGGTCGTCTGTGTGTTCTAAAGAATTCGGAACTCATTTCGATAATTTTGAACGAAGCCCATTGTAGCCGAATGGCAATCCACCCGGGGAGTACGAAGATGTACAACGATTTGAAACGTCGACTTTGGTGGCATGGTATGAAACGAGACATCTCCGACTTTGTTTCGAGATGCTTAATATGTCAACAAGTGAAAGCGGAACATCAAGTGCCTTCAGGATTACTTCAGCCAATCACGATACCCGAGTGGAAATGGGATCGAGTCACAATGGACTTTGTATCCGGACTGCCCTTGTCAGCGAGTAAGAAGGATGCGGTTTGGGTCGTTGTAGATAGATTGACTAAGTCGGCTCACTTTGTCCCCGTACGTACGGACTTTTCAATGGACAAACTAGCCGAACTGTACGTTTCTCAGATTGTGAGGTTGCACGGGGTGCCTATTTCCATCGTGTCGGATAGAGATCCGAGGTTTACCTCGCGATTTTGGAAAAAGTTGCAAGAAGCTTTGGGTACCAAGTTGCATTTCAGCACCGCCTTTCACCCCCAAACCGATGGTCAATCCGAGCGGATAATTCAGATACTTGAGGATATGTTGAGATGTTGCGTCCTCGAGTTTAGTGGTTCATGGGAACGGTATTTGCCGATGATTGAATTCGCGCACAACAACGACTTTCAATCAAGTATTAAGATGGCACCCTACGAGGCTTTGTACGGTCGTAAATGCCGTACACCATTGTTTTGGACCGAGCTCGGTGAAAGCAAAATTTTCGGGTGGATTTGATTAGAGATCTTTGAGCGTAAAGTGAAAGTAATCCGTGAAAGTCGAAGATAGCCTCGATCGATCGAGAAGTCGTGACGCGGATCTGAAGCGTAAGGACATCGAGTATCGGTGGGAGATAAAGTGTTTCTCAAGGTATCGCCTTGGAAAAAGATACTTAGATTTGGCCGTAAGGGCAAGTTGAGCCCGAGGTTCATTGGGCCATATGAGATATCCGGCGAGTCGGTCCGGTGGCATATCGTTTGATATTGCCCCCGAACTCGAAAAGGTTCACGATGTCTTTCATGTTTCGATGCTTCGATGCTATAGATCGATCCATCGCACGTGATTAGTCCATCGAAGTTGAAATTCAAGCCAATATGAGTTATGAGGAAGAACCGATTCGTATCCTATCACGGAAGTGAAAGAGTTGCGAAACAAGCGGGTTCCGCTAGTGAAGGTGTTATGGCTCAAGCACGGGATAGAAGAAGCTACTTGGGAAACCGAGAACTCTATGAAAGAGCGATACCCAACCCTATTTACGGTAAGATTTTTGGGACGAAAATTTCTTAAGTGGGGAGAGTTGTGACACCCAAAATTGACCCTAGTCGGAATGTGGTTTGGGACCACAAAACCGAGGCATAAAAATAATTTAAAATTTATTTTGATGCCTATAATATGTGTATGCTCATGTATGACATTTTTGATGATTGATTTAGTGTTATAAAAGTGAATTCCACTAGAAAGGACTTAGTAGTGAACTTTGAAAGTACGATAGGAAATGTGTGATGACTAATTAAAGCATGCATGCAAAACAATGGACTTGCATGTCAAATTCCCTTTTATAGGTGGTGGCGGCCATGACAAAGAAATATGGGCTAAACATGTCATGAAACATGTTTTGTTGGGCATTAGGAGAAATAATAAACAAATAAGCATGGGTAAGAAAAGAATGAAAAAAAATGTGTGTGTGAGTGTGGTATCTCCTCCATTGCCGTGAGTTGTAAAGGAAGAAAGAAAAAATTTGTTCATCCTTTCTTTGAGCCAAAACTAAGGGGAGAAGAGATTTTGCTTCATTTTATTTGTTTAGAAGAGATCTAAAAGGAGATTTGGCTAAACTTGCACCAAGATTAAGGTATGTATGAGGTTGTGTCATGAGATTCATGCATGTTTTAGTTGCCAACTTGATGTTCATGTTAGCCATGGTTCAAATCCTTGTTATGCCATGGAAGTGGTATTTGGCCAAAGTTGATATTGTGATAAAGCCATTGCATGCTAAGTGTGAAGCTTGATGATGATGCATGCAATGATGGATTGTCTACTCTTGAAATTTCTTTGTAGCCATCTTGAGTAAGACATTGAGTTTTCTTTTGTTTAACCATGATTGAAGTTGAAAGGGCATGATTGTGATGTATTCGGCCATGATGCATTCATGAGCATGGTTCATGCTTCTTGCATGTTAGTTAAAATTTGTGTTTTGGATGGCTAGGGACACCTTGAAATTGACCATGCACATATATGTATATATATGTTTGCACATGATGTTTTGGTTATGAAGTAAGTGATGAATATGTTTGTTTAAAGAAGAAAATGTTGAAGAATGCTTGTGAAATTGCAAGTACATTCGCCTAGTACACATATGATGTGGAAATCTTGGAATTTATTGTTGATTTGGTGCAAGTATGACTAAGTATAATCGGCCATATGAGTGCTTGATGATGTATTATAAGTATTGAGCCACAATATGTAAAGCATTAACTAGTAAAATGCATGCTGTTTTGTGTGGTGTTAAGTGTATAATTGGCCTCAAATTGGACATGTATGTTCGGCCTTAGGTAGCCGATTGATGGCCTTAGCTTTTCCTTGATGCTTGAATGAATTGTATTGAATTGCTTGATGTAGTATAAAATGTGCATGACCATTGTGTACTCAAGCTAAAGGGTGGCCATATGACCATTTAAACTCCTTGTCATATTCGCCATAAGCTAGCATAATGAGGTATTAATAAATTAAATTTGTTTGAATTAGCTCAAGAGCTTAGAGGGCCACAATTGGACAAGGGGAAGGAAAAAGTGATCGAATAGCCGTAAAAGCCGTTCGACAACATCCGAGGTAAGTCCTCAAGAAGTGACCCTACTTGAATTATGTGAAATGAAATATGGATGTGTATTGATTATTGATTTATGTGTGTATGAGTATTTGAATGATACCGGGCTAAGTCCGAAGGCGATTATGCTAGTGATTATATTTGTGTTTGAGCCTTAGTAACGAAAATGAAATATGAATGTCTAATGATTATTGATGTATGTGTGCATGAGCAATTGAATGATATCCGGGCTAAGTCCCGAAGACGTTATTGCTGGAAATTATATCCGGGTTAAGACCCGAAGGCAATTGTGCTAGCGGCTACATCCGGGCTAAGACCCGAAGGCATTCGTGCGAGTCGTTCTATCCGGGCTAAGACCCGAAGGCATTCGTGCACGTGGTTATATCCGGTTGTATTCCGAAGAAGCTTGGGCTGGAGGTAAGTGTTGGTTGCTGTAATGAATTCAATTGGTACGCTCGAAAAGCCCAAAGAATAAGGTATGTTTATATGTGCATTGGAAAGTCGACATGTTTGAGCAACATTCGCTCGATCGACTAACGAATTTCAGCTATTGAATTGGTTGATACCTTGTGAAAGTATATAATGATGAAGTGTGAAGTAAGAATGATTATGTGAATGTGTATTAATGAAATGATGCATTTGGCCATGTGAATGTATTGCTTTAATTAAAGCTGATTTTATTCCTTGAGACTTACTAAGTATAAAAATGCTTACCCGTTGCTTTGGCTCTCTGTTTTATAGATTGTGCTCGATAGCAATCGGATTCGGGATCATTAAAGTCGAAGTCATCTACACTATCAAAGCCTCCATTTTGGTATAAATTTTGGTTGAACTTTGAAATGGCATGTATAGGACTACCCTTGTTGGTTCAAATATGTTGTGATGTATATGTGTACGGCCATGCGAAAATGGCTCGTAAAAGTGAAGTCTGAACTTAGACTATTAGCGGTTTGTATATATATATATGGTGTCATGATGTGATTATGGATTGGAAATGGGAATGTTGGTCACATGATCAGCCATTGGTATGGTTAAAATGATCATATGTGAACCTATGTATGGCAAGACTAGTTGGTTCATGGAGACTACAAACTAGGTAAGACCTACCTTAAAAACAGATGCTGCCAGCTGCAGTGACGTGAATATGAAAAATCACCAAAATTTGTAGTAATGGTATTAAATAGTGAATAAGCTATGTAAATTAACCTTGATGAGTCTATTTTCATATGGAAGAAACGAAACGGTCATAGGAGTTACATGTTAAGAGATATTAAAGCTATTGTGAGACAGGGCCAGATCGGTTTCTGGGTCCCCTGTCGCAACTTTAAAAATTTACTATAAATTATCCAGAAAGAATTAGGAGTCATTCCTTATATTTACAGATTCCATTTTGAGTCTAGTTTCATTAGAAACAAACGGCACCAGTATTAAAGCCCTGTACAGAGAGATATTCAAGTTGTAACGCGCGGAGGTCAGAGCAGTCGATCCCTGTAACATGGGTGACTTTAACTAATAAACTGTACCAATTGGCCTGACCAAAAATTCTAGAAATAAATCTATGGATGGATATATGAGTCTAAATTCAGGGAAAATTTACGAAACCAGTTTCCGAGTTTTGAAACTCGAGATATGATTTTTAAGGCGACGGTGACGCAGTTTTCCAGCCTGACTGGAAATGTCAATTGGTGGGTGCCACAAGTGGTTTTGGCTTGTTAACCCCTCGTGTCCGACACCGGCAATGGTCTCAGGTTCGGGGTGTTACAGATTTGAAATAAGATTTTATTAAAGGGGCTAAGGCTAGTTGGAGTGGTCCCCAGATTTTGCATTTTTTATTTGCAGACGATAGTATTCTTTTTTGAGAAGCTAGTGAAAGAAGAGTACAAACCTTGAAATTGGTTCTGAAAGAGTATGAGAGGTGTTTAGGACAATGTGTAAATCATGACAAATCCACAAATCTTTACAATTCAAATACTTTTGAAGGGGATAGGAGAATTGTTTCTGACATTCTTGAGGTGAGAAATTTGAATAATCCAAAACAATACCTAAGGCTAACAAATATGTTGCAGAGAAATAAGAAGGTTTCTTTCCAAATTTTAAAGGACTGATTAAAATAATGGATTGAATGTTGGAGTGTGAGATTTTTGTCACAAGGAGGTAAAGAGGTCTTCATTAAAGTTATTTTAAAAGCTATTCCTACATATTCTATGGTATGTTTTCTGCTACCGAAGTCACTTTGTGGAGAATTGGAAAGCATTATGCTAGGTTTTGGTGGCAAAAAGGCCATGGTATGAGAGATATTCATTGATGTGGATGAGACTATTTATGTGACTTAAGAAAATGGGGGTTTAGGATTTTGAAGTCTAGCGAAGTTTAATGTTGCCTTGTTAGCAAAACAAGGGTAGCGTATTATTAACTATCTAAATTCTTTGTTAGCTCGTGTGTTAAAGGCTAAATATTTTTCAAACTCTGATTTTTTTAAATGTTGATCTAGGGAATTTACCTTCTTATACCTAGAAGAGCGTGTGGGCAGCAAGGGGGCTGTTATAGAATGGGCTGTGCTAGAGGGTCAGCACTAGTAAGAAAATATCAATATGGGCAGGTGAGTGGTTACTAGGGGCTATTAGTTACAAAGTAAATAGTAGCATTAGCAATGATGATATATTTGTTGTTTCGGACCTAATTGATATACACTCCACAAAATGGAAAGTAGAGCTTGTTAAAAATACCTTCTCAAGTGAGGATGCGACTAGAATTTTGAGAATACCCTTAGTAAAAGAGGCCCACGATGATATGCTGGCATGAAGAGGAGAGTCACCAAAAGAGTTCTTTGTAAGGAGTGTCAATAAACTATTACAAGAAGGTACCATAGCTCCTAGTTATATATAAACCGATACTAAATATTTTTACAAAAAATTGTGGAATATTCACATTCCAGCAGACGTCCTAAACTCAAATATGTTTGTTTTATCTTTTGTTCCACCGCGAATAGTTCTAGCATTATTGCTCTATCCTGGTCGTCTGCCTTCTTGGAAAACAAACATCTATCTAACAACTTGATTTTCAAAAATGTCTAACTTCTTTGATCAATCTATTATAAAAGGTTCAATAGATCCACATCAAAAATAGGCTCTAATCATAATTGGATGCACATCCCTGAAGAACTTTCCACAATAATCATAAACAAATTTATCATCATTACGAACACTATCAATACTGACTACCGATGTCTGCTGGATTCTTTAATCTTTCTATCTCGACTTATTTCTTCCTGTGAATTCAGATAATATGACATTGCAACTAAAAATATCTCAGTTTCTTTGAGAGTGAAGCTGAAGGCAATTTAAATATATTCACTACAGGAAAACAGACTTTTAGCGGCGATTTTTTTGCCTTTAGCGGCGTTTCTAAGCGCCGCTAAAAGTATTAGCGGCGCTTTCACAAGCGCCGTAAAAAACGTCGCTATATGTAGTGCCACAAAAGTTCATGGCGTTTTTTAAAAAAACGCCGCTAAAGACCAGGACCTTTAGCGGTGCTTTTTTAAAAAACGCTGCTATAGACCAAGAATTTTAGCGGCGCTTTTATAAAAAACGCCGCTATAGACCTGTACTTTTAGCGGCGCTTTTGTAAAAAAAGCCGATAGACTAAGAACTTCAGCGGCGCTTTTATAAAAAACGCCGCTATAGACCTATACTTTTAGCGGCGCTTTTATAAAAAACGCCGCTATAGACCAAGAACTTTAGCGGCGCTTTTATAAAAACGCCGCTATAGACCTGTACTTTTAGCGGCGTTTTTTAAAAAAGCACCGCTAATTTGCCCAGTTTTGCAATATATATTTTTACACCTATATCCAACCCTCCTGCAAAAAATTCAATAAAAAACAGCAAATATACCATGAAATCCAACCCAACCAAAACACGCAAATTTAAATAATACAAAATTATACGAAAAATATATTATATAAATTGGAAGTTAATATTCAAAATATTCTTAAAATAATGTTAAAAATTACAAGAAAACATGTCTATGATGGCGGATTTTGAAATTGGTGGAACATAGTCATCATAGACTGAAGCTGCTGCTGGAGTTCATTGTATTTCCTGTTCTGCTCCGCCTCCCTTCTTGCTACCTCCGCCTCCCTCATTCCGCCTCCGCTCTAAGTTGAGAAATTTGCTCATCTGTGCTAGCTTGTATCTGAACTATCGATCTTTTAACCTCGAACTTGACTTGACTTTGACTCCGGAAGGCATGTATTGGTGCGAGGTGGATCCAAAATATTGGTCGGGTTAACACGGATCCTTGAAATCTAACCCGACCATACCTTTCGGGACCCAAAACTTCATTAATAATTACATTATCAATATCCTCAAAATTAACAGAACTATCGATCAAGCGAGCTTGCTTCATCGTTGCCTTCTTATCTTTTAGTTTCTCCTAATAAATCGGTTAAAGAGTTAGAAAGCGAAATATACAATAAAAAAGAATACAACATAACATTATTTAAATTACACTAATAAAAGCATTTAATTAAAACATTATAATTAAATATTATAAATATTTATAATGAATCAATTTTATTAAGTAAATATACCATAATTTCTGCGACCTCGGATGACATCGGAGTTCCATCTTTTTCACGTGCGTAATGTCAAAAGTTGAAGACGTCCAACTTTTGACGGACGAGGCTTCCTACAATATAGTAGTAAAAATATTATTTAATAGTAAAAGTTATTAATACTTGATAGATTTAATAAATCCATAGTACCTCGACTTTGAGCTACACAAGCAAAACTTTTCGACCTACTGGTGTGTGTAAATTTTTGTTTTGCTCTTGCTTGTTCCAACTCGCTCACGGTCCTACATAATGAAATTATTATTACGTATATAGTAAATACTATAAACCAGAAAAATTTATAAGAGTTTGCAAGTACATAATACCTCTCCTTTCTTGAATTCCAAAATCGAACCGCATCTTCCCATTGGTACCTCGGCATTCCGGTGGGACATTTTGCAATTTTTCTTGAGGCTTATGGGTTTTTAAAATATTATTTTTTCAAAATGCTTTTATTGTTTCTCCATTTTTACCCAATGCCTTCTTGATATAGGCATCGAGACCTCTAAAGCAAACCTATCCTAAAAACACAAGTTTAGGAAGTAAATATAAATAAAACTTAAACAAAAGTATTATAATTACATTAACGTTTTGTTACCTTAATATTAGAGAGCTTGATTTTATTGCTATCGGGCATGTTATGCCATGATTAAGTAGATGATGGGTAACATATTGGCATTTCGTGCTATAATGCCCAAATAGCTCGCTAAAAGTCGAGCTTCTTATCCAACAGTGACCATAGTCATTTCTAGTTACTTTGACACGCTCAATGAATTTAAGTTATATAAATCTGTTAGGAGCGTCGTCGACCTCAAGCGTCCCACCATTTTCAATTTGAAAAATAATAAATTATTACTATATTGAAATTTAGAAATAAATCGGTAATAAAATTTAATACAATTTGTAAAATAAACTTAACATTACTTTGAATTTCCACAGACTCGTCAAGTGTTTAAAGACGCTTGAAGATCCAACAACTGTCTCATTGCTCAAGATTACTTACTTCTTCCGAATTTGTAGTATTACGTACAATACTAAGATCTCTTAATCTTCTTCTAGGCATTTTTCCGCAACACATAAAATAGATAAAATTTTAATAAGAAATAACAACAATAGTAAATATAAAATAGTTAAATTATATAACATGACCAATGTTAATATTGTAACATTATATAAAAATAAAAAATCATAAAATCTTACTACATCATAAATTGTAAATATCTTCGTCTACATCCTGACGAACCCATTGAAATTGTGTACTAGTACTAGGGATATTTTCATCTAAGTCTTGCTATGGAAAAGGCAAAGTTTCTGATCATTCACCGATGTCATCTCTACTTCCATTCCCAATGTCAAACAAGTCTCTAGGGGTGTTTCGGAGTACAACGTACCAACCCTCATCAATTGGATCTTTCGAGTAAAAAACTTGTTTAACTTGAGATGAAAATACATACGGCTCATCTATCAAATGTTCTCCAGTGTGAATTAATCGAGAGAAATTCACCATTGTAAAACCAAACTGATCATTTTTAATTATGCGAGCAGTATTAGCATCAGCCCAATCACATCAAAATAGGACAACTTTCCATTTTCCATAATAATCCAACTCAATAATGTCGGTTAGAAGTCCATAATACTCCACATTTCCCTCGACAGGATTACTGTCCCTAGCACTAGCGTAACTTGTAATTAAAGAATTAACAACTACTCCACAATTTTGAGTTCTCCTCAATCTCTCGCGATATTTGGTATGAAATCTAAATCCATTCATGATGAAGCCACTATATCTTTTTACTACTCGATTCGGACTTTGGGAAAGCTATTTAACTCCGTCATTAACGATATTCCCACTCCAAACCTATTGAATCGAAAGTAAATTGAATAATTATAAATGTTATGAGAAAACATTATTATTTGTCAACAAAATGTTGAGTTGCATACCGTTTAGCTTAACCATTCATGAAAAGATTCTGCGAATAACCTATTAATCTTGCGATGTTGTAATCTTCGTGAGCGTGGACGAGATCTTAAGATTTGTTTGTACTCACTATGTTAAACATATGTTTAATTCGTTAAAAAATAAACAAATCAAAAAAAGAAGAATATTTATCATATTCTAGAACTTACTTGCGTAATTGTTCAAGTGCATCGTAGTGGAAAAGAACATATCTATGTGCTTGTATCCAAGATCGGTCATCTAATTCTACAATTTCAACTTTGCCGATTGGTTCTCCATAACTTTGAAATAAATAAGTTTTGTCCAAGTTAGGATCATTGAGTCAAGCATTTCTACTTGGTCTATTCAATCTTGTTCCAACATCTAAATATCTAGAACGAATGTCATACACTCCTCTCGCCAAGTAGCCTTGACAATTGATCCTTAGGATAACGCTTGTTACGGCAATAAGACTTCAATTTGCTTAGGAACCTAAACACCATATACAACATTATCAAAAGCGGTAACTATAGGTATAAAGGTGAATGCCTTTGAAATAAATTTGCACCTTTCAATTGGATACATCCAACGATAGAAAAGCGCCCACCAATTATTGCTTCACGAGGAGATGAATGACAAGGTGCACCATAATAGTGAAGAAGGAAGGTGGAAAGATCTTCTCCAAATTGCATAATGTCAAAGCGGCTCGATCTTGTACTCTTTCAAGTTCTTCAACATTCGAACTTTGCCACAAATTGCTTTCATTTTATTGGACTGACTCAATTATACAGACGTTACCTTCTTTGACATACTGACATAGTAAAACAACTGGAAGTAGATCTTGCATCAGGATGTGATAGTCATGTGATTTTAATGAATATAGTCTTCGATCTTTAAGACTTACACATCGAGATATATTTGATGAATACGCATCCGGAACCTTTATACCCTTCAACACCGTGCGAACATTTCTTTCTCTTCCTTTGACATTGCAAAAATTGTGGCGGCAACCAATATTTTCCATTAGGAAGTACTTGGGGATGAAGATCACGCCTAATTCCCATGTGAACTAAATCAAGTCGACTTTGAATATTATCTTTTGATTTACCATCGACGTTCAAAATTGTCCGGATGATGTTCTCGCAGACATTCTTCTCAATATGCATCACATCAAGATTGTGGCGTAATATGTGATGCTCCCAATAAGGCAACTCAAAAAATACTTCTTTTCTTCCACAAGTCCGCCTCATTAGGGTCATCCTCCTCGTCAGATTCATCATCAGATTCATCCCTCGATCGTCTATTTGTTTGCCTCTTAGATGGTTGATTGACTTCCGTGAATCTGAAACCCATATCTTTTAACATGACTAAGATTTGAGATCCAATGGTGCGCTTTCAGAGCTTTTTCAACTCTTGATGCAGTCAAATAAAGCCTTCGAAATTTATATCTATGATTTTCATCTAACCAAGCGATGCCCCATATAGCGAACTTCTTCCCATTATATAACCACTTGTGAACACGTTTGAGCGACACAACAAGGACAAGCATAACGTCCTTTGGTACTCCAACCCGATAAATTCGCATATCTTGGGAAAATCATTAATTGTCCACATCAAAGCGATGACGTAGGTAAAAGTTCTCCTTTCTCAATACATCATACGTCTTAACACCTTAGTAATTGTTTTAACTCTTCAATAAGTGGCTGCAGATATATGTCAATATCATTTAGGGCCTTTCTCTCGGGGATAATCATAGATAATATCAAAGAAGATTGCTTCATGCGAGCCATGGAGGCAAATTATAAGAAACAATGACCACAGGCCAAATCTTGTCACGAGGTGCTCATGATTTTAAAAGGATTAAATCATCGGATGCTAACCCGAGCCTTACACTCAGGATCACTTGCAAAGCTTGAAAATTTATTGTCAAATGATTTCCATGCAAAAGAATCTGCAAGATGCCTTAATAATCCATCATCCGTTCGTTGATCATGATGCCACGTCATAGACTCAGTTGTCTTTGACGACATGAATAGCCTTTGAAGCCTTGGAATCACGGAAATATCGCAAAATCTTGTTCGGCTTCCTTCTTGATGTGGCCCATATTCATCCTCATTAACATCTTCGCATCTCTATTCATCCAACGAGATTTACATAAACATGACAAGAATGTTGATTTCTCCGATCACCCTAATACAACATGCAATCATTTGGGCAACTATGAATTTTGTTGTACCCAAGGCCCAAATCTTTTATCACTTTCTTCATGTCTTTACATGATTGAGGGAATTTTGCAAATGGAAACATTTCTCTCAAAAGCTCTAACAAACATTGTCAAAGAGTTTCCGGTCCACCCTCCCAAACATTTTAAGTGGAAAAGGCGAATATAGAAAGACATTTTGAAAATTTTGATCCTCATAAAGTTCTTCATTCATTTCACCAAGTAACGTGTAGAACTTGCCGCTTCTTCATTCGGTTGTTCATCCAAGTACACTTCTTCTCGTTTCCATAAAAGTATTCCCACCGATATTATAATCATCGGATGCAACATAGTTTGGTGGAAATGATTGGAAACTTTCACTCGCATATTAAATATATCCGCATCATACCTTCCATGTCATCTTCACTAACATCTTGTGGTAACCACTATAAGGATAATCCGGATTAATCGTCGAAGAGTCTCCACTAGTTGTACACTCTCCATGGAAAATCCATTTTTTATACCCCCGAATGAAGCCATCAACAATTAGATGTTCGTAGACAACTTCACGATAATGCCAATAGATATTGCCACACTTCTTACGGGCAAAGAATCATATTCTCTTGGCTTGAATTGTGAAATGCAAAATCTAAAAAGATTGCACTCCATTTTGATACTCGTTGCTTGCCCTTGAGAAATTCATCCAAGTCCTATCCATTTCAGTAGTTGTTGAAGTCTAAAGTTGGCAATAAGTTTCACGGGTAAGTTGTTTATTATGTAAGTCTTGATATGATATATATTTATGTTTTATGTAAGTTATGTAGATTATGTAAGTTATGAAATTTGAACTTTTAAACTATATGCTTTTAAGGAAATTATTAGATTAAACTACATGTATTAGTTAAGTTATGTAAGTTGTTATGTACGTTATGTGAGTTATGTAATTTATTTAAGTAATGATCAATATTAATAATATTTTTATAAGTAAATTGAAAATAAATTAAGGTTATATAAATATTCAATAGCGATAGAACTTTTTCAATTCTTTTGAATTTTTAAGATTCATCATACGTGGCGTTGTTACACCTAGGGAGGATCCATTATATCTTGCATTTCGATATAAGGCAACCCGTCGGAGTTTCAAACCTATATACTTTGAATCTTTAAAATATTTAAAATAAGGAATGGACAAGCAAGCTACATATATGGTAATAAAATTAATTCATACTTAAGTTGAATCAAATAATACTTAAGTTGAACCAAAATATAAAAACTTATTCATACTTATTCATACTTCAAATAATAATTAATAATACTATTTTGATAAAAATTAGTTATAACTTTTAAAGACATTTAAAAATATTAAATATTAAAATCAAACATGTTTAATATAACAAAATAGTAATTTGAATATAATAATATCAAGAAAGAATCGTAGTTTAATTTTTATAAGTAAATTGAAAATAAATTAAGGTTATATAAATATTCAATAGCAATAGAATTTGATATAAGGCAACCCGTCAGTTTCCAACCTATATAATTTGAATTTTTAAAATATTTAAAATAAGGTTGGAGAGAATGTCGATATTATTGTAATTATAATGGACAAGCAAGCTACATATATAGTAATAAAATTAATTCATACTTATTCATACTTAAGTTGAATCAAATAATAATTAAGTTGAACCAAATATAAAAAATTAATTTGGAAACAAAATAGTTACGCTCCAAGCAGAACCGACAATTAAATCTTTACAAAATCGCAACCCCAAAATATTAATTTTTCCAAAATCATCATGATAAAACTATTATTGATTACAATTTTGAAAAAAACGTACCTTAATAAAACGTACCTGGTCTACTCCACTCTCACCAAAGAAAGCAGTGAGTCCAAAAAGTAAAATTTGTTAAGTAATTTAAAGTGAAAATGCATAGAAATAAAGAAAAAAATTTAGCAACGAAACTTGTACGTACCTAGAACAAATGTCAATGGATGTGGTGTATTTAGTTGCACCAAATATTATTTCAGGTGCTCGATAGTACCTAGAACAGATGTAAGATTATAAGAGTAGCACCAAATATATTTCAGTTTAAGCAAATATAAAAACTTTATCTATATCAGTACCAAATATTAATTCGAAGATTAAATGGCAACTTCAGTTGAACCAATACTTGCAGGAGGAGCAGGAAGCAGTAACTGAAGCTGTACACCTCAGCAAAATCTGGCAAAACTGCACTGTATAGAAAGCACACTTATCATCAATGGGACAAAGGAAACTTAAGGATGTGATGACAGTATCCCATAACATCTACACAATTTGATTTACTCAAACCAGGATGCCAATTGATAAAAAAAAAAAAAAGATGATACCAAAATGTAGATCTTTGGCATATACTCAACTGATCTACACTTTGCATGCATTTTCTTTTTCTTTTTTTTTTCTTTTTTGAATTTAGATTGATAAACTACCAAATGACACTATCTCAAGCAAAAGAAATAACAGCCAACAGGGGATAACTCCACTTTTCAAGTACATAAAGCAGGCTTCCAAATGTAAAGAAGGACCAGGACATAGAACGGGAAAGGAATGTAAAATTGTTGCAATTGAATTCTGAAAGAAATGATTAACTTTGCTTGGTATAAATGTAAACAAATATCTAATATTATTACCAGCCACAAAATCTAAGCAATACCAGGTAAGAAGAGCCACAAAACATCATTGATGGATGTAAATACTAGAAACAATAGAAGGAATAACAAAGGTGGGGTTAAGTGAACTAATGAAACACCCTTTTTAACCACCTATCTAAATTGATGTAAGTAAAAACTTGGGATTTTTCCATTCTTCCAGACTAAGTTTGAAGCAAGAAAATAATGCTCTTTCCCTTTCATCAGACAGCATATAATTTTATTTTCCATCATTTTCTGGTAAAAGAGTCTGTTCTAAAATCAAATGAAATTCAAGTTGACAAATATTAATCACCATAAATGTGAATGAATGATGTGAATGCATTAGTTCAAAAATATCAAAAAATATTATGTACAACCAGATGGAAATATAAAAGCATAAGAGGTTGTTATATATCTAACCACTTACTGCGGAAAAGGTGCTTTTCAAGGCTTCCACTTGCCATGTATTCATAGACAAGCAATCGATGCTCATCCTCACAACAGTACCCAATGAGCTTCACAAGATTTGAATGGTTGAGTTGCCCTAGATAGTTGACTTCAGTCTGCAGAACAAAGAATCATATGCAGACCAAAGCAATCATATTCTACCTTGAACTGCTGTTCTCAATAAAAAAAACTGCATATAATAATATAACGTACCAACTTGAAACAGGTGATATAATCGAAATCTGGCCTGCAAAACTAGATTGATAAGCAAGTCTAGAACTTTTCATCTGAGCAAGAAGTAAAAGGTTATTGATAATAGCCTTACTCTTCTGCATAGTCAGGACTTTGTCGAATTTTAAGGCGAATATTTCTTTCAATAATCCTTTCATCGTTGCATATTGTTTCTAGAAAAATAATCTACAATCAAAAGCAAAGATAAAACGTATTAGAAAATCAAAACTAGATATATTTCATTCTGGCTTAATTTATTATATCATTAAGCAATACATCACATGTACATTTGTTAATCATGATTCTAGTAAAACAGCATATGCAAAATCATGAATAGCACACAATATGTGTCCCCTATTAGGTCCAAAATACAAATCAACACAAAATTCCAACAGGCAGGCTGCTGATTGCCGACTGAGTAAGCCAATGTATATAACATTCTATACACACTAAATCTACATTCCTGTACATTTAGAATGTGAGATTAAATGAAAATTTCCTAAAACCCAAAAAAACAAAAACATTCATATATATATATATATATATATATATAGCACTGCTTACTAGTAATTTGGTATAGCAGTAAATGTCACAGGCAAAGCCAATAGGTAACATTTGACAGCACTAACCTACAATATTTCCACAATAACAGAAAACGTAATATATAAACATATTCAAACAAGTGCAAATTATGGGTAAAGGAAGCAATTGCTAGAAGTTTATAAAAAGCTCCTTTCTTGAAACTTGCAACACATTGCAATCACAAATTCAATTAATTAATCCAAACTAACCAACACTATAGAGTCTATGATACTACTACCATTGTGTTTGGTAAGAGAAAAATAAGAACAATAAAAGAAAATGAATATATTTTCACATTTCCTTTCCCCCAAATCAATCCTTTCAATTATGAAAGGAATCATTCGTGTAACTTAAATTAACAATTTTATTTACTAGTTACGACTTCACTTCTAACCCTGTATCCTCTCTATTTTCCATCTTTGTACCAAAACAATGAAGGAAATATATTATTATTAACCATTCTTCCACTGCTCTCTATTTTACATATTTCCAGTCAAACAAAGATTTAGCCCAAAAGAAAAAAAGGGGAAAGACTGATGACTTACATAGTAATCTCTAGATCGACCTCTGAACTCTTGAGCGAACAAATCCACTATTGTTTTACCTTCCCATCGTTTATTAACCTGTGCCAAATCAACAATTAAAATAGCAATTTTTTATTAGATAAGCAGAATTAGGGTTTAATTAGGGGTTTTAAAAAACTTGCTAACAACTGAAATCAGGAAAAAGAAAGAAAACTAACATGAGAGACGAACTCAAAGTAGTAAGGTCGTACATGGCGCTTCCCATTTAATTTACCGTTGTGAAAAATATAATCTCGTTTCTGAGCAGGATGAGCAGGCGACAGCGACGCAGCAGAGAGGTTAGTCGAGGGCGATGCACCAGGTGGTCCGGTCGGCGTCTTCGGTGGCAAATGGGTTGGGAACTTGGGGATGAAAATTTAGGGATTAAAGGAGAAGAGATGGAATGAGGGAAATTTTGTTAAGGGGAAAAAGAACAGCTATCGGGAGCACTGGGAATAAATTGGATGAAACTAAAACGACGGCGTTGTGGTTTAAAAAAATGATAGTTGTGGCGTTTTTTTAAAAAAACAACGCTAAAAGTGATCTATTGCTGCGCTTACATGCTAGCGCCGCTAATTTCTTAAAATTATTGTAAAAATCAATTAAACTTATTTAAATTAAAATAAAATTTTATTAATAAATTACTGTTGCACATTACATATATAATAACAAAATTAGTTTATATAACTTTATAAAATCATATTTATTATTTTCATATAAAAATATTATTTTGATAAAAATAAAAAGATCTTTTATCATTAATAACATTATGTGATATAAAGTTAATCATGGAAATTATGCGTATGTACTAAAATAATTAAATATTACGAAAATTTTATTAATACAAGCATTATTCTTTTAAGTATGTTCGCATTAGTTGTTTAGATTTTTATATAAATGGCATCTTGGTTGTTACATCAAATTTTATTAATTTTGTTACATAAAAATTCAATGAGTGTGCCATATTCTAGTATGATTATTTTACTTTACTGAATTCAAAACATCCATTGTTTGAATCGACTTTTAAATAAAATTAATTGTAATTTTATAATTTATATCAATTTGAGGGCAATAATTGTTTGTCTATATAAATTAAATATTAAAAATATTTTTAGTTGAATCATATAAATGGAAAGAAAAATTTATAATTATAGTTATTTTTATTAAGTTGGTGTTAGGGTTAATCAAGTATATTAATTCAGTTGTGAAATTATTAATTTACCCTCTCACATATAAATTAAGTTATAAGAATGTATTTATATATATATATATATATATATATATATAAAAAATACTGAAACACAATTAACTTTATATAAACTTTTAACAAATATACGAGTTAAATAATATCTTTTCGCATAGGAGTGTTAAATCTTAAAAAGAAAAAGTAATTCTCTTAACATACTTTAACAAATTGAATACTAAAATACTTAATCTGTAAAAGCTAAAATATGAGATAAGTATTTGTACTTTTCATAAAATTAAAATTTAGTCATTATATTTCTTCTCAAGAATTTAATTCCTCTATGTTTCAAATTTCTGAATTTAAGTCTAATTTAACATTAGTAGAGTTTATAACCTAGCGCCACTAAAAATGCACCAATTGCGGCATTTAGGGTTTTAGGGGTTATAGTTTAGTGTTTAGGGCTTGTTAGGGTTTAGGGGTTTACTATTTTAGGGGTTATAGATTAATGTCTTATTTTTTTCTTTGGGGTTTAGAATTTTAGGTGTTATATAACTTTTAGTGGCGTTTTAGCAAAAGTGCAGTTAATGCTCTGGTCTTTAGCGGCGTTTTACCAAAAGCGCCGCTAATGCTCAGGTCTTTAGCGGCGTTTTACCAAAAGCGCCACTAATGCTCTGGTCTTTAGTAAAACGCCGCTAGTGCTCTGGTCTTTAGCGGCGTTTTACCAACAGCGCCGCTAATGCTGGCGTTTTAACAGAAAATGCCGCTAATGCTCTGTTTTTAGTGGCGTTTTAACAGAAATCATAATTGTTTTAAATACATGCACCATAAAGATTATGATATTCATCAAGCTTATATCAAACATTCAAACATCAATCTTAATCGATATAACGATATAAATGATCAAACAATTCATAATATAACGTAATTACAATCAGTCAATGATAATCAAATATAATCAAGCCTTAGATTCAACATAAATAATCAAAAAATCTATTAAAATGAAATTTAATTCAAGAATGATGTGATTTTTAATCAAAACTGGGCATTAATCGAGCATACAAGACCCTTAACTCAACACAAAATCAAATCAGGACTAATATAAAATTTTGACAAAAATTTAGGCAAAAACTAAAAATTAAGGTCACGCGGCCATATGACAAGGCACAGCCTGTATGGTGTAGAGATATGGCTGTGTGGCTAGACCATGTGCAAAGGTAAAGATCGTGTAGGAGGAGACACAAGTTCATGTTCTCAGACCGTGTAACTAACTGATGCCGTGTGGACCTAAAATCATTAGAATTTAATAGAGCACACGATCGTGTCTCATGCCCATGTAAGGCACACGGTCGTGTGTCAAACCGTGTGTGCTATATGATACCTTGAAATGCAAGGCTTTCAACAATGGTGTACTTAAGTCCCAAGCTTACCAAAAATCATGTATTCAACTACTCAAACACATCAGAAGTATGTCAAATCATGTCAAAATTATACCAAATCACAATCAACCTATGTGCCTGACCAATATGCCCTCATTGGCACCACAACTTAATCTTAAACAAAATTCATTCAAACCAAGACATAATCAACATGTTAATTCCATACATTCATCAATAAAATTTCAAACATTATATGGCCAAAATCATTCATTTATACCACTTTCCAAAGGCAAACATACTCATCCTAAAACTATAAGTTACTAAAACCAAAGTGACTATTTCCACATCTATTCACCAAATAGGACCCCAAATAACAAACTACCATCTAACTTTACCTTTTCATCATCTAAAACATGGTTTAACTTTCATCAAAATTATCCATACATAAAACTCAAAAATGCCATTATCTTAGTACACATTCAAAACTTAACATATCCAGGAACCAACACATATACCTTAGCTATCAACTAACACATATATTAAGCAATTCATTCAAGTTTATTCATTTCTCAACCATCTCATAATCTAAGACCCAAGTATACCATAGCGACCGTTAGATTCAACCATTAAAATACATTCCAACTTCAACTTAGTACTTCCAAACCATCAACTCAAAATAACCTATATACATGCCACGAAACCAAAAAAAATGAGTCAGAATCTACCGAGACTGAAAAGAAACAAAGTAAGCTTACAAAGCTTAGTAAGTTCATAGGTATTTAAACAAAATTATTACCTCAGTTTACAATTAAGTAAAAAAATATAACTAAATTTAATACAATTTCCTTTCAATACATTTAAAACAATTAGGCGAGTGTTTCACATAACAATCGTATAATCTTTCGATCATTTAATATGACATATAAATCATATCAACCATTTGATCGTCAATTTATATTCATATTCCATTTCTTTTAAACACAACTCTATCAACAATATCGCATTTACAAAATAAGCGTTTCATACTTATAACTACGAACTTTCCAAATATTTCATATCACTTTAAACAACCTTTAAACACATAATCATTATTTATTCGATTTCATCAATTAACATTTCAATATTCATATAAACATATCATCTCCAAATAATTCATGAATTCAATACATATATTTTCTTTCACCAAATGGCTCGATGAACTATAGCAAAGTAATTTTGATTTAATCCTTTAAAAATTATAAAGATATAGGATATTAAAATGGTGAAATTGCATTTTATCATTGTAAAATAACAATTTAACTTCACCCTTAAAAAATTTTGGTTTTGTCCTATTAACTGTAAGGACTTAATTGGGTGTGAATTTAATATAGGATTTAATTTATTTTTGCATTTTCTTAAGGGATTTTTGACATGCCTTAAAATAAATATTAAAAAAAACTCATGACAATTTTTAAGGTTGCTTGTAGAATAAAAAAGTATACTACCAATATATCAAATGCTAACCCTATATATTTTATGCAATTTATAACACAAAAAATTATATATAAAAATATAATGTAAACATTTAAAAAGTGCTGAAGTTACTAATATATAAATTGTAATAAATTAAAATATATAATTATTAAATTTGAAATTAAAAATAATATGTACTATTCATGCATAATTCACAATTACAAAATGGAAAATTAGTTAATGATGAAAACATAATTCATGCATATGGGCTTCTTTTCTTAAATCATACAAGTCAATATTAAATCAGTTACTGCTACAAAGTAGAAATTATAGATTCAAACATGTAATGCTTGTTTAAAAACAGCCATCACACTCAATATCAAATAATTATGATATGGAGACTGACATTTTATTCATTAATTTTAACTAATCCAATTACGCTTGCTTTAATAACTTGATAATATCATCATCTAATTTCTAGCTATTAATTAATCATACAACATCACAACTCTATTTGCAAAAAAAAAAAAATCTAATAAGTACAGAAATTGGTGTTGAAATTGAAAGCAGAATTATTTTACTCGTTTTTTAGGTGATGAGTTCAATGCTTTTCAACTTCCATGACAATTAAAGTACAATTATAGTAATTATAATGCCAATCCTTCATATTCAATATAATTTCTCCTCCACAATGACTGCAAGATAACGTGCTGATTTATGGTACAAGCAAACAGTTTCCAATTTTTAAGGATGTGTTTCTCTGACATGCCACTGCTGGAGGCTCCTGAAAAATGGTTTTGTCCTGGACCCAAATCAGTTAAATCAGGTGGTGGTTCAAGCCCTAATTTTACTTGGTTACGGTTGGTGACAGAGATGGAGGACTGGAAGCCGGGTTTTGAAGAATAGAAAGCATTGGTTGAATGGAGTTCCATTGGTGATATAAGAGCCGAAAAGTTAAAGAATTGGGTGAATAAAGCTACCAATATGGATAAAATAAAGAGGTTGGTGGTGTCAAAGTCACCTGGATGTGATCGATTCAGGTTATGGATGGTTGGGATCACAACGGCGATGCTTTTGCAGTGGGTTTTGTCATCGCAATCAGGAGACGATAGAGGCACGGTTACAACCAAGGTTGAAGCGCCACCCTATTTTCCACCCCCGTGTAAGTTGTTTCATTTTAGATGTATAAGATGGTTGATTTTAAGGCATCTATGGGTTATCATTTAGCATCAATGTTTTACAGGGGATTACAAGAACCAAGGTTACTTGATGGTTTCATGCAATGGCGGATTGAATCAAATGAGAGCCGATGTAAGCCTTTTTTTGGCCATTAGTGTGCATATAATAATGGTGGTATTTGTAAACAGATTTGTGGTATGGTTGCCATAGCTAGATTATTGAATCTCACGCTTGTGGTTCCTGTATTGTAAAAAACTTCATTTTAGCACGATAGCAGGTCGGTTCTTTCCTTACTAATTTACTTCAATTTTGCATAATTTAATACGGGAATGTGGCACTGAATTGAAAGATATATGGGATGTGGATTACTTCATCAAATCACTGAGCAGTGAGGTACGAATCATCAAACATCTCCCACCAAGGCTGAGAAAAAAAGTTGAGACAGATGGACTCTATTCAATGTTCCCCGCTAGCCTATTACTACAACACGGTGAGTAGAGTCATACCGCCGTTATAATACCAGAAATTTTAACCGGCAGTGGTAACGTAAACGTATTTAAAACGTATTTAATCATGCAGGTTTTTCCTCGATTTCAAAAATATGAAGTGGTTCGTTTTGCGAAAACTGATTCTAGGCTTGGTAACAATCTGGCGGTGGAGGTTCAAAAAATGAGGTGCAGAGTTAACTATGAGGCACTAAGGTTCACTCCTGCAATAGAAGAGGTAGGGAAAAAGGCCCTTTCTTAGTATTACATCTGAGATATGAAATGGATATGTTGGCATTTTCTGGTTGTACCCAAGGTTGCAATAAAAGAGAAGTTGAAGAGCTTACGAGACTCAGGTCAAAACAACTTCCAAGGAGAAAGTCTATTCCAATTTCCTAAAACTTAGTTAATTAATTAATTAATTAAATATCTTACCTTTTTTGTCACCTCATCAATAATGCTTAACCATTTTTTTATCCTAAATTTCCCTTAATTAATTAATTAAATAAAAATTAATCAATAGAATTAGCATTAACATTAACATTAAAAATTAGGGTTTAGGATCAAGTTAAAAGTTATTATATTTGGTTAATTAATTATAAAAGAAAATAAATCGTGTATCTTTGATTTAGATAGTGAAAATTAATAATAAAAAAATAAATCATAGCCTTTGAAATGTTGTTTGTCTGGAGTTAAGGAACCGCTCAACAAATCGGGTTTTGTTTCTCGACTTTGAAGGGCCTTGTCAAATTGAGTTACGCATTATGCGCGAGCCACTTATCAAAAGGATGTGTGCATTGCACGCTTGGTAGGGTTTGAACCATTACCACTTATATGACATCTAGTGTCTTTTAATTAAAGGGAGGTCAGACTCCTTTCAAAAAAAATTTAAAGTGTCATCTCTTTATATAGCGACTTTTTCTAATAATAATTCTTTAAAAACTCCATCAATGAAATTTAAAATTGTTACATGTTTAATTTTTTATACTAACTTTTTTTTTTTACTATAAATATGTATTACTCATTCAATCATGTTTCGGTAGTATTCCACATAATTTTCCCAGTTTTATAGGTACCGTTTTTGCTATAAATAGGTTATTAGTAGGTACCTAAAATGTAAGTATATTTTACGTATGTAGACGTACTATTCCTTGGTGGAAGGAAAAGGAAATAGATCCCAAGTTTCAAAGAGAAGCAGGACTGTGCCCATTGACACCATTGGAGACAGCTCTTACACCCAGAGCATTCAATATTGATCCTAATATCCAAATATATATAGCTGCTGGCAACATATATGGAGGGAACAGGAGATTGGCTTCTCTTAAAGCATTCTATCCAAATTTGGTAATAAATATATATAAACCCCAAAAGCTAGCTTATTAGACAATAATAAAATCTAAAAAAAAGGCCTTGGTTGATGTTTTGAAGCACAGGTGAAGAAGGAAACATTGTTATCAGCATCAGACCGAAGCCATTGATGAACCATTCAAATCAAATGGCAGCATTGGATTATCTTGTTTCATTAGATAGTGACATATTCTTGCCTACATATGCAGGCAATATGGAAAAAGTTGTGGAAGGCCATAGAAGGTACCTGGGATACAAGATGACAATTAGTCTAGACAGAGCGGTGTTGATTAGTTTGATAGATGGATACAAAAATGGAATGAATTTTCGGAGTTAGTGAAGGCAGTTCATGCGAATCGAATGGGGAGTCCATCTCAAAGACTGCAGTTCCCAGGGAAACCCAAATTGGAGGACACCAACCCACAGCTGCTTGTAAGAAAATCAGTTACTGAATTGGGATGATTATATATCATCATAGCATCATTTCCTTGGTGTTAGAAACTAGGGGGGCTCACTCTACTTTTAATTAATTGAATGAATAATTATTTTCTTCTTTGGTCTTCCTCTATTACCTTAAACTTGGTGGTATTCCATGCATCCATGAATTTGTAAAATTTATTTTTCCTTTGTGAGTGATACCCAAATTGCTTTTAACTTTCTAATTTATAAAATATTTCATTTCAACAGAGAGAAGAGAGTCCGACAATTTTAGATTTATTAATTTTAAATATGATATATAAAACGAAAATAGTGTAATAAACATAATACAATATGTTTGTTACAGTACGTATCATATTGGTGTTTTAAGATTTTAACACATTTAATAATTTTTATATTATTTTTTATTGAGATTTAATTCGATTGGTATGGGTACTGTTGTTGATGTAGAAGGACGTGAGTTTGAGTATGTTGAAGCGTATTATCCTCTTATTTTTAGGTTAGGAGAAGTTATCCGTAGTTCTCAAGTTTAATTGCATCTCTCTTTCTAATGAGTTTTGCCAATTCTTATTCATTTTAATGTGTTTTTTTTTCTATTTTAGTGTTCTTAAGCTACATTTGTTTTACTCAAAATAACTTTAAGAAAATAATTTTTGAAAAATAGATTAATGTTCTAAAAACTTAATATTTCTTTTTGTGCCTAGATAATTCTAGGTGAAATATTTTTATTATTTGACAAATTTCTCTGAAATCATTTTTAAAAGTTGTTCTTAGTGAAATAAACACAACATAAATATATTTTTACAAAATATTATAGTACGTTTCCTTTTAACAATCAAAATTTATTTTATAATAAGATAATATTTTGTAATAATTAATATCATATATAAACTTAATAATAAATAAGATCTAATTCAAATTACATATTATATATATATATATATGAGAGTGCATATTGACACATTAAAATTGGAAGTGATAAATGAAGCTAAGCATGATTTAAACAAATACTCATATTTATATAATTAAAACATTCATATTTTATACTAGGTTAAAATATGTCATATGTCCCTATACTCTTTATAAATGTGGAATTTAGTCTCTATATTTTTATTTTAGGAATTTAGTTCTTTTGTTTTTTAGACTTGAATTCAAGTTCAACTATTAAGACTATTAAATTTATTTTGTTAAATTCAAATTAGTTATATTGTCATATTTTTAGTTACATAACTATCATGTGGGTATTTTTTTATTTAAAAATATCAAATCAACAAAATTAACAATGTTAATAATTGAGTCGAATTTTGAAATCTGAAAGTAGAGGACTAAATTCTTAAAAATAAAAATATAGAAACTAGATTCCAAATTTATGAAAAGTATATGGACTTATGAAATATTTTAACCTCTATACTATAGAACATTTATCATTAATATATTTATTATTAAAATATTAATAATATGCTTTAATAGTATTCTTCATATATTTTTAAAAATATGACTCATAAACATATTAAAGCTTCCTTTGAGCGGGCTGTGTGTTTGTCTCCGATGAAGTTAAAAAACATTAATGACAGTGAGATCAATTATTGTATCTACGAGATTGGATATTGTAGCGGTGAGATTAAAATCAATGGTGAGGCACGTGCTTGGATTCAAATGTAGAGGTGATAGTGAAATGAGTTATCGTAAGAATACAAAATGATTATTAAAAACATCAAATTAATTTTTTTTATATAATTGAAATTTTAACTTATTTGAAAAATTATTATAATTAAAAATTATATTAACACCTTGCTTAATATATTTATTTAAAATTTTAATTAATTGTTATATTAACTATAGTAAAATTAATAGAAATAAATAAAACCTTTAAATCAGATTAATAAATAAAAAGAACAATAAATAGTTTAAAACCTTTGTAAATGGACCCTAAAAAATATTGTAAACGGAATATAAATATGCAATGATCATAATATATATCAAATTTTAAAAAAAAAACTATCAAATTTATTTCTAAGAGTCTAAGCTAAAAAAATTCTTATATGTAAAAAAAAATTCTTTAAAAATGCAAAAAAATAATTAATTCTATGTATTAAATTTGTATTCAATTAAGTCCCTGTCATTAACTAAAATAATTCATTAAGCCCTTTTGTTAACAGTTTCCGTCAATGACCACATTGACCATTAAAATAAATTGACAGGCCAATCTAATGGTGGCATGTTGGTTTAATCTAATATCTTTCTCATAAAAAATGATTAAAAATCATAGAAATTTATAAAATAAAATAAAAATATTAATATTGATATAAACTTATTAAAATTAAAAATATATAAAAACTTATAAATATTATAAAATTATAAAATTATAAAAATTATGAAATTAATAAAACTTATTTGAAATATTTAAAATTAAAAAATATTAGAATTCTTAAAACATATTAGAATTCTTAAAAATATTAAAATATTAAAATTGATATAAACTTATAAAATTATAAAAAAATCATAATACTTTAAACTGAATCGATTAACTTTGAAATAGACAAGGTACGGATTCGGGGAAAGCCATTAGATCGTTTGACTTAGGAACCGGACAGTTGAACCAATTTTTTTATTTTTTAATATTTTTATTAAACTAAAATTTCATTATCTAACTATTAGCATATGCCAGAATGAAATATCCTAACCAAGGTTTTCAGGACTGAACCAGTGGTTGAACCGATTAGGCCATTGTTTTACCGATTCGACTGATCCGTGTAGTTCAATTAAATAAAATATTAAAATTAATAAAAATTGATTCAACCTTCTAGTTCTCAGGTCAGCCGATCTAATAGTTTTCTCCAAATCGATACCCTTACCAATTTTGGTCTAATCGATCCAACTGATGATCCATTCATGTTGAAGTTTTTATGATTTTTTATAATTTTATAAATTTATACAATTTTAATATTTTATCATTTTTATGATTTTTATATAACTGTAATATGTTTTTATAAAAAATAAATATTTTTTATAATTTATTAGAATTTTTATATTTTTTATAATTTTTTAAGTTTATATAAATTTTCATATTTTTAATATTTAATTATTTTATATTTTTTATTTTTAAAATTTGGTTTGATATTTATAATTATTATTTAATTATTTTTATGATTTTTTTTTTACATAAAGGAAAAAGAAAACAAAAGAAGAAGGAGAATAATACAAATAAAAAGCAAGGATGTGGTGGGAAAAAGAAATGGCAGTTGGCTTGGGTACAGTAAAACGTTCCAATCTTTTATATAATTATAGATGTTAATGGGTTTCTTTTCAATTCAGAATAAACATAATTGGTGTACCCGCAACTAAATATTCAATTTATTCTTGGCCAAATTAAATACAAAACATTACACACATAAAATCGACCGGCTCTAGCTTAATTTAACTCATATTTTACTCAACCTATAAACAGGATTATGTCACTGTCTATTCTCTCAAGATATCATCCATGTTTACAGCTGAAAATGATCAAATTTAATAATAAAAAAACATTCCAAAGAGACCACAAACATGTGCTTCACTTTGTGCATCAACCAAATGATTATTTTGATTCAGTCAATTCCTGGTTAAATTGAATTAATCCATCTTACATCCTCCAGCATTTATATATTCATATAGTTTAATTATCATGTTATAAGAACTACTGTCTTTTTTTAACTACCATATATGTAACATATATGCCTCGATTTGATCTATTGTATGAAGCCATTGGAGGAGGAGACTAAAGCTGAAAAAAATATGAAGACTGTAGCAGCCAAGCAGCCTTCTTCATTGGCTTGTATTAAGTTCTGGGTAGTTGTAACCTTAATCATGCTACTTATTCTTTGGGTCTTTGCTATGCAGTTGGCAACCCCTGATGATAAAATCATGGTGCCAAAATCTGCATTTTATATCCCATATGATTTCCCACCTCAAAGTGAGTGCTAACTGTTCTTGATAATGTCTTGTCTCATTTGTGTTGTGTAATGATGGAAATGAAATTTGTTGTAATTTGGTCATTGCAGGGGTTTGTAAAAACAATGGATATCTAATTATTTCACCTAATAGAGGATTGACTCAGAAGGGACTTGGGGTGAGTAAACGAAAACATGTTTGAGATTCATAGTAGTATTCAGATTCCCCTTACATGCATGTTTTTTTTTTTTTTTTTTTTGTTCTTCACAGGTTGCTGATATGGTTGCCATTGCAAGATATCTGAATGTCACACTAATTGTTCCTAAATTTGCTTATGGCACATACTGGAATGATACCAGGTAAAACCTTTCAATCTGTTGATGTGCTCACTCTTCAGCCACCATTGCATCAACCTGTTCACTATTATATATCCTGACATTTTTTTAATTATGGCAGCAAATTTGAAGATTTTTTTTATGTGAATCATTTCATTACATCTCTGAGAGACGAGGTTAAAATACTGAAAGAGTTACCACCAGAACAGGAGAAAAGCAGAATCTGAACCGCTTTATTATATGTTTCCAATGTATTTTGGTAGCTTAGAATATTATCTTCAAAGGGTTGGTTCCCATTTTTCCAACCTTTACACCAAGATTTCTTGCTTTTGACTCAACTTCATTTCAACAACTAGTATTGATATAAATTTGTTTACAGATCCTTCCTCAGATACAAAAGCATGAAATTTTGCTGTCTGCTTATACTGATGGCAGGCTTGCCAATAATGGGATGCCTATAGAGCTCCAATGATTGCGGTGTCTTGTGAACTACGAAGCATTGAGGTTTACTAAACCGGTTGAGGAAACCGGAAGAAAAATTGTTAACATCTTGAGAGAAAAGGGTCCTTTCTTTGTTCTTCATCTCAGGTATGAGAAGGATATATTGGCATTCACCATTTGCAAACAAGGTTTAACGAAAGAAGAGGCTGAAGACGTAAAACAAATGAAGTAGTAATCTTGTTCATTATGTTTGTGACTGCGATAAACACAGGAACCAAAAATAAAAAATGCAGACATTTGACCTAACAATGTTAGTATTCAGATATTCCCAAGATGGATGGCGGCATAAACCGATTGCTTCAAATAAGAAACGCAAACATGGATTGTGCCCTTTAACTCCGGAGGAAACAGCTCTAGTATTACAAGCATTAGACATTGATGAGAACATCACAATTTACATTGCAGCCGAAGAAATATACAATAAAGAGAAGAGAATGGCAGACCTTGAGGCAACTTATCCAAATCTGGTCAGTAGTTCAAAAATCAATGAAAAACAAACATTTTTTGTACATTGAATTCTAAGCCAATTTATCATGTTTCATTGCTTTTCCTTAAGGCAAACAGACGATATTAAACCCAGAAGAGCTTGAACCTTTCATGGAACATGCAGATCAGATGGCTCCTGTCGAAACCATCATTTTGAAAACGGGAATCGACTTTGTTTAAAGGCGAAAATTAAAACGGGAGTCGCCACCGATCTTTATTAGGTGTGATCGGATCACCTTTGTTTTAATAAAACAATTTTAGTTTACTAAAACGGCATTTTTGGTCTACGAAATTCAAGAGAATAAGTTCGAGAGTTGATTACGTGCGAGGAAGGATTAGCACCCTTGACACGCCCAAAGATTGGTACCGAATTGATTAGTTAGTGTCTTAATGTCGAAAATTGAAAATCAGGAATGGATTTGAAATACAATCTTTTCTATTAATATCAATTTTAAAATTCTTGAATTAGCTCAAAACAATCACTAAAGATTTCCCTATCTCAAGATATCGGAGTATCATATCCCGTAAGTTAGGACACAATACTATGAATTCCCGAGCGCAAGGTTGTCTTTAATTTTAATTGGGGTTCCGTGTGTTTTAAAATTCAAAAAGGATATTTGCTACTTAGAAACAACAAGGAAATCGAAATCCCGTAAGTTAGGGCACGATTCCTCGAATCTTCAAAAGGCAAAACATTGCCTTATTTGGAAAATTTCGTTTTTGAATAGTAACAAGTACGATATTTAAACGACGTATATTTGTTTAGGTTAAAATAAAACGATTTATTAGATAAATGCATTGGGATTTAATTCGCGAGGCAATGATATGAGATACAATAATAATGAGTGTAAACAATAATTCATGGACGACATCACATAAATATACAACAATAAGGTGAAAATACAAGTGAACAATTTATGATACATGCAATGACAATAATGGCATACATTATTCACATATTAACATTAACAATTGAGGAACAAAAACATATTTAACAATCTAAAAAAAATAGTACAAAGCAAGTCGAATTGAATAAAATATAAAAAAAACTATTTAAAAGCTAATAGGCAAGTTTAAAAATAATAAAGTAAAATATGAATTTTTTCTTTTAAAATCAATAACGTATAAAGCAATAATGTACATGTATGTACATAAAAGCATAACATATAGCATGAGTAATAAAAATGTATAAAGCAATAATGTACATGTATGTACATAAAAGCATAACATATAGCATGGGTAATAAAAATCTATAATGAATAATAAATAGAATGTTTTAAAATAAATAAGTGGCATTTTGAAAGGTATATGAAAACAATTTAAACTAATGGAATGAATTTTAAATAAATAATACAAAAGACGATTTTAAGATAGAAAATGGTACTTTTAAAGTAAAAATATGATGATATATAATTTGCACATAAGATAAAATAATATAAAATATATATAAAAAATTTACCACATCGTGCGAAAGACTTTAAATAGTCATGCAAATTAACGAAATATAAAATAAACAAACAGTTTACAAAAGAGAACATAAAAAGATAATATTTATATTTAAAATAATTGGCATATAAAACTTGGAATAAACAATCTGATGAAAAGTGAAAATGAAATAAACAAACATGTGTATATGTTAAAATAATTGATGGGTAAAAAGAACTTAGAATAAACACATATAAAATAATTTTTTAAAAAAAAAACAAAAGGCAAATATACAAATGACACGTAAAGAATGACACGTAAAGTTTAAAACTAAATACATTATAACATCTAGGTAAATAGCAAATAAAACATGTAATAAAACGTGGTAAAACAAATCGAAATAGAAAGGCAATACCAAATTTTAAAAAAAAAGTAAAAGAAACGGTCTAGATTATAAGTGACAGAAGGCTGCCAAAGACTAAATCGAAACGCGCTCGAAGTTGTGAGGACTAAATGGGACAATCTCCCAAGTCCAATGCGATGCATTTCAACCCCACAGGCCAAGGATTAAAGCGAAAATGAAATGAAATAAATAGGCGAAATTTAAAAAAAAAAGAAAAATGCAAAAAGGACTAAATAGAATGGCGTAGCAGAGAAGAAAGGACCATAACCGAAATAGCCCATTTGGGCTTCAAAAACACGCGGGTCTGCCTTCCAATCGGGTCGGGTCGCGGTTCTCCCCTAAACGACGCTGTTTTGAGGCGAGAGGGTGTGTGTGTGTGCAAAACGGCAGTGTTTTGCATGGCTATTAAAGCCAAAATTTTTTATTTTTTTTAATTTTAACTTCATTTTCTTTCAAAAAAAAAGGCAAATAGCCTTCCTGCTCTCTCTCCCTTCTCCATTTTCTCATTTGGCTAGGGTAATATACCCATCATCGCCGGACCACTGCTCCTCCACCGTAGACGGTGGTCGGGGAGACTCAAAATGGTCCCCTTTGCCTCGTTTTGGCCGGATCTAGAGGTCTAGCACCTTTTTTTTTGACAAAAAAACAAATAAAAGAGGACTCTCGGTCCTTTTAGCCAAACCTTAAATGGTTATGTGGCCCTTGGCGCTGATGACACACCCACGACGACGGAGGACGTGAGGCTACCAAGGTACGTTTATTTATTCTCTTTTTAATTTGAAAGATTTTAGTTATGAAATAGAAAAAATAAAAACGAAAGAGGCAAAAACGAAAATAGATAAAAAAATCCACCTTTCGAAACTTTTGTTCTGTTCTTTTTGATTAATGGTGTGCGTAAAAAAAATAAAAGGATTGATTTCGGCTTTTTATAGCCGAGTTACACTGATTTGTTCTTTGTTTTTTTTCATTTTGTTTGCTTCCTTTCGTTTTTTTTTTTGCTTGTCGTTTTTCTCTTTGTTTGTTTCTCTGCTGTTGGTGTTTGCTTGCGTGTGGACCTTCATTTTGCAGGTGGTGTCAGAGGCTGGTGGTTGGTGCCCCGAGCGGTGGTGGCGCACGTGGCAGAGGAGGCATGCGGCGGCTGAGGCTGAAGGAGGCTAGGGTTGCTAAAGTGTTTTGGGTAGTTGGGCTATTAGGGTTAGTTTAGGTAATGGGCTGATGGGGTTTTGATTTGAGCCTGTGTTTGGGTTATTTGGTGGTCTGTAAAAATATTTAGACTTTATTTATTTTTGTTTTTTTATTTCATAAATGGGCCAGGTCAAAATTGGCTATTCCAGCTCCAATGGATTATATTGTAGCAATAGAAAGTGATATTTTCATGCCTACTTTTGTCGGGAACATCGCACTAGCTGTCCAAGGCCATCGCCGGCATTCACTTCTAGCTCTTCTTCTGACTAAGAAGTTTGCCCGATTCCACCATGTATTTACATATTGCAGTTCATGTTTCTTCATTTTCTGCAGATAATTGGGATTTAAGCCAACAATTTCACACTTTTGTTCAGTCTAATTGTAGAATACAAGAATGGGACATTGTTGTGGGACGAGTTTTCTTTGTTAGTGAAGAAAATCCATGAAGATCGCACAGGAAAACCAGCAAAGCGAAAGGAGAATCCAGATCATGCCAGACAAGAAGATTCTTTCTATTCTAATCCTCAGGAATGTTTGCCAACATTTGCTTGTACCATCAACTAATACTTGATAAACCTTAAGATCATATGCATATATATATTTGTTCCATTGATATGCAACATCCTAAAGTAATCTTGTGTTTACACATACACCATATTTTAGGACTTGAAAGATCAATGAAACAGTAATACTACTTTTTTTTGTTTTGATCCATTATGTAGGTATTTATATCAAAATGTATGATACATCCATGATAATAAAGGTAAACGCCTTGACATCACCTTAACAGAATTCTAATGGACCACCCCCATGAAAATACACATAATTTAAGGGGGACTACTCTTACAACAAACAATGATCGATACTTGGACTTCTAGAAAAGAACCAAAACTGCAGCATATACAATAACCAAATGAAATCAAGATGAAACAAGAAAGAAAGATCAGGTGGGAAAACCGAGTTGAAATGATCTTTTATGGAACCCAGGTGCCGGTCTTATTTCTTCAGTCGCTTTTGAGCATGATCAGAATCCTCTCCACTGCTCACATCTCTAAGATGGGTCATTGCCTGATGGGGGGAATTATGTGGTTCCTGTAAACATTATAGTAAACAAATAAAAACCAGCACAAATTTATACAAATCTATTATTGTATATTGACTAATTTCGTCGAGAAAGATGTAGGAGTTTTAGCAAAGAACATGAGACAATTGTCGATAAACCCGAAAGCAGAACCAACCGAGAAAAGGACACCAAGATCTTTCTTTGTTTCAGTCGTACCTTAGAAGATAGCCCTCTATTTGCATGTTTTCCAAGATCAATCTGCACTAACATGTTGGCCTGTGACAAATCCAAACCCAAGCATTGAAGTGCTTGTGCCAGAGCGCTCAATAAGCTGGTCAACATCAAAATCCATAAACATATTATCAGCTTATATTCAGTACCCTAAACCTAAATGGAATTTTGTTTAAGTTAGAAAAGTATTAGATAAGGTCTTAAATATATAAAATGCAGTAGTGAAAGAAGATATACCCACCCTTGAGAGTAGACACTAGAGATGCTAATTGTTCCTCCTTCAATAGTCAGATCCTCCTGTTGATTGATCGGTATATCATTGCCAACAAGACACTCAGTCGATTGAGTCTCAGAGACTGGTCTCTGAAGGGGATGCACAAGCACATTCTCACCTTGGATGGGCAGATGGGTTCCGCTGTTCGCCAACTCAGTTTGGCAATCCATAGTTTTGGATGTAACATATCTTATTGGATCAGTTTCTACAGCATTCGGCAGACTTGTGATCACCGTGGGGTTAATATTGGTGTTATTCTCATCAAGCTTCCGAGCAAATGTTGCCCCTGGGCCAGAACCCTTTTTAATAGCTTGTGGGTGACCAACGAGACTCTGAACATGCCAGTGACTATTTCTCTATTACCGCAAGGAAAAAGTCAGTCATTATTCAGAGTTTTAATACCTCAAATAGGACGGCACCATATCCAGAGGCTTTGTTCAAGAGAAACTACATTATTAATACAAGAAATTAACACCTCGAAAGTAAGCAATATAAAGCACCGAAACACAGCGGCAATTATGAGCAGATAGATTTACGCATTAAATTATTGAAATAATTAATATAAAATAAAAAATCCAGTAATATACAACAAATAAATCGAGTATGTTATCTCATTACTGCAACAAAAAGTTGCAGCAATAATTAAAACATTGGTTAAGAAATTTGTTGCTTCTGAAACTGAATTTCCCATCGGAAGTTAAAAGAAAGGTATAGGTACCTAATAGCTTAATGAAAAGGTTAAACACAAATAATACGAAAATGTCTAATGTAGATACCTAATAGCCTAATGAAACTACAAATTAACCACTCCAACCAAAAACAAAAACATACTATTTAAACCTCAAGATAGAAAACGTACTATTCAAACATACCCATGGCATTAGTTTAGCCGGCTCAGAACTCCATCCCTGGTATGAATCCTCATATTTTTGCACCTTCTTCTGTAAATATTGAACATACTCTATCACCTACAAAAGAACATCATTCGAGTCCATAAAAAATTTATGCGGAATTTTCTCAAAAGGTAAACAACTAGATAAAATAACATAGTATGGTATTTTCTTATTTCCACATTCATGACATACCTCTAGCAGGAACGAAGCCGTATCTCTCTTTTGATCAGTGTTTGGTATTAAATCTCTCAATCTTTGAAATCTAAAAGCATCAGAGAACTATTATTGTTCACAAAATTTAAGCAAGCATCGTAAATTCACAACCTCTGTTGAATCCATAGAACATCAATAGTAATTCCATAGCATTTAACTCAGTGCTAGCAAAGGACCAATAACAGCTTAATTTAAGGAGCCATTTAAGGTTAAACACTTTATAAACTAAACCATTCTTTTAAACTGATTCATATGCACCTCCAGTTCCTAATGCAATCGAATAGCTTAACACATCAATAAATGCAGTCACGTAGCTAGACAATCTACTTCTTTTTCAATCATCAATATTCCCACAACCTACCCCAACCCCTAAGCTAAAAAAGTTCAAAACTTTCTAAGCCTCAACCTACCCCAACCCATTATAATCAATGGTTTATGCAATTACCAGAAATTTAACTTGATAAACATACAGAACTACTAAGAAAAGAGAAGCAGATACCTTTCATTAATCTTACTCCTCCGCCTCTGCTCCGTGACAGAGTGTTTTGAACGTATAGCGTTAGCCTTATCATTGTTTTTCCCATCTGCTTCCACACCCCCATAATGTATATAAAACAAACCCGGAACAGGAACCCAAAAAAAAAAACCCGGAATTCCAAATACAACAAAAGTAAAAGAAGAATACCCTTTTCAAGAAACAATCATGTAGAAATATACAATGAAAGAAGAAAGGGGAAAAGGGAGATCTGGGCATGAAGAGTGGGATCCAATCTAATAATATACCTTTGTTGGTGGTGCTATTGTTGTTGGGGTTGAAAGACATATTTTGATTTGAAGAAAAGCCTCCTTTTTTGGAACCAAATTCTTCTTCGTCGTACTCTTCCTCCTCTTGACTTCCCTTTCCCGTTCTCATTTCTTTTTCCTCCTCCAGATATGACAAAGAATATATATACACACTATAAAGAAGGTAAAGATAGTGAAAAGAAAGAAGACAAATTGCTGGAATTAATAGATAAAAGGAAGGGAAAAAAGTGAAGGAATTTGGAAAGAAAATGAGATTGGAAGAACAAAATTATGGAACTCCTTTGTTGGTTGGTTCACAGCGATGAGAGCGGTGTGTGTGCTTAAACTAGTTTCTTTGCCGCCCTCAAATCACGTACTAAATACTTATAATTTATATAATTAATTAATAAAAATAAGTAAACTGCCTCTTAACTCTAGTTAAAATTATGTTTCAACCATCCAACACTTGTCACTAACATTACCAGATTAATACAAACGATCACCTATTTGTTTATTTTATTAGAGTATTATGAGGATGATGTTGCACATTAATTTTGCCACCTAATTTTCACTTGGATTACCACGTAGCAGTCACCATACATTCTCTCTCTTTATTAAATTATTTTTTTTGGGTAATGTTATATTTGGTATATTCATTTTCATAAAATGTTCAATGCAGTACATTTACTTTGAAAATGTTGCTTGGTTAGTTTTTGGTACCTTAGAAAATTAAGTCAATTAAAAGTTTCAGCTTTTTAGATCCCTAATCCAAAGACTAATCAACGATATGGATGTCAACCAACCGCTTTTGTTTGTTGAATTGTTAATTGCTTAATTTTTATTATTTTACAATTTGGTATTTTTTTAATGTTATGTAACCAATTAGTATGATTTAACATCGATTATGAATTGCCTTAATATAGCACTTAGCGAGTAGTTAACTAGACTTCTTAGTTGCATACTTGTTGCTTAGGAATCACTTTTTTGTTGAACTCTCTTAGGCTTGATCCTTAGAATACTCGAGTGTTTTATTGTAATACTATAAATATTACAATTCAACCTGTTACACTTGCAATATACCACTAAATTATTATTCGTATTTTTGTTTATTCATAGCCCCGGTACACGCATGCTAAGGTGCAATCATGAAACAAGAGTTGCAATGTCGAGGGATCAAGGAACTTACTAAAGCCATGACTATATTGGAGTCCTTAATTGAGCTTGTTCTGAGAAAAAATAAATTCGAGTCTTCCTATCCAAGGGAGAAGGGCAATGGTGGGGAAGACCATGATGAAGAATAGATTAAAAACAACAATAGTGGAAATGGTGGTAATAAGAAGCCAAATAATGCGAAGTGGAAGCCCTACAACAAACTGAAGGAACCAGTGAAATGCTTTCTTTGTAACGATTCGCATATGGTAAAGGATTGTCTAAAAGGATTCATGTTTTCTGCCATTAAAAGGGATGATGAGCCTAAAAAAACACCATTGAAGCTTGGTTAGATCTTGAGTTTTGCTGAAGCCAAGAAGGTCAGAGAGAATGAAAAAAAGCCAGTGAAATGCTTCTTATATTATGGTTTGCATAGGATGCGAGACTGTCTAAAGCGACCCAAGAGATCTACGATTAGTAAAGAAGATGAAGTGGAGCTAGAGAATGAAGCTTTAAAGCTTAGGTCAATGATACTTAATTTTGCGAAAGCGAAAAGGGATCATAAACAAAAAGGGTTGATATATGTGAACATCAACATCGTAAGTCAAAGAAAGAGTCTCTTGTTGACACGAGGCATCAGACTTATCCATATTAGAGAAATCCATAAGTAAAATTGGCCTCTCGGTTAACAAATCGACTAAGAAGATCCAGACAGTTAACTCCAAAGAAGTCTTAATTGTAGAAGTAACACAATGAGTTGAGCTACAAATCAATGAGTAAAAAGGTAAGAAAAACTTAGAGGTAATTCACTTAGATGATTACAACTTTGTTATTGACTTGAATTTCATTGACTGAATTAATTCTTTTTTAGTTTCTTTTGTCGATAGCATATTATAAGTGTTTGAGAACTTTGAATGAAATCTAAATTGGTATGAAATGTGAATTTGATTTGGATATTGAATTATGTTAACAATGAGGGCACATTGGTTAGGCACTTAGGTTAGATGATTTTTTACATGTTTTGGCCTTGTTTAAGTGTGTTTTGATAGTAAATGAGTTGTTTGATGTTCAAGTAAGCATGTTTTAGTATACTTGTATTTGAAGGAAAAATTAATGGCACACGGCCTGCGACACCGGCTGCCACATGATCATGTGCAGCACACGGTCTCTTTACATAGCTATGCATTTTAAGTCAGTGTGTCACATGGTCTAGGACACTACCTGCGACACGATCATGTGAAATTATTTTGAAAGTTATACGGTTGGCCACACGGCCATATCCCTATGCCACACAGCATGGGCTCTATCATATGGCGTGACCACACAAGCGTGTGACCCCTATTTTTAAAATTTTCAAATTTTCTAAAACTTTTGATTTTGTTTCAAATTGGTCTCGTTCCCAAATTATTTTTAAAGCCCCGTAAGCCTGATTTAAGGTCTGCAATCGTATTTATGCTATGAATGACATTTGAATTTGATTATTTGGTATTTAATGTGATATTTGGATAGTTAAATGTTATTAATTGTTGTATTATGTATGTAATACTCTGTAACCCTAATCTGACGATGAAGACGGGTTAGAGGTGTTACAATCTTGTTGTATGGATTTCGTGGAGAATGTATAAGGAATGCATACTTCGTTTTATGGTTTTATCTATTGTACTTTATCCCTCTCCCAAAATTTTCATGAATTTCATAATCGACTGTGGAAGAAGATAAGAGTGAAACCTGTGGTGCTTTTTTATTTGTGTTTAAAAAGTTATGTCGAGAACTTAACAGCAAGCTATGTCTATGTTTAAATTGCGACCATGACATTTATTGTGATCGCAAACATAATGAAATGTTATATCAAAGCAGAAAGCATTAAATCTACAAAAATAATAGCCATAACATCATATTATCATTGTTGTTTAACTATCTGCTTGGTATGTTGTCATTGATTCTGATTGTTTGGCAATGAAAATAGGGATAATGACATCAATTGTACTCAGCACCCAGGAGGATCGAAAGGGTTGTCAGATCGAGAAAACTAAGGTTAATTAGTTGCCTTGGTTGTATAGCATCCTAATTGACAAGTCCTCATTGTTCATATGTCTAATTCTTTGTTTGTGTTGGTCTTTGTTTTTTGGAAGATTGAGATTATGGTGGGAAAAGCTAAGAAACTTGGTGCCATCAATGTAGTTGTAACCCCAAAGAAAGCTATTGATGAGAAGGCATAGATATTAAAGAAAAGCAGTTGCATTGGAAATTCACTACTTGTATAACATCATGGATGATCTTTCTATGAAGTAGGAGATAGTGTAGGTAAACCTTTCTGTCTGTGTGTACGTGTGTGTGTTTTTCTTTTTTTCTTTTTCTTTTATAATATTAAGTATCAATCTACTATATAGTTGGCATAGAAAGTTTAAAAAGGGATGTATTTTATGAATATCATTTTGAGCATAGCTGCATTATCATCTCAAATCTCAATACGACACTATGATTTCATCTGAGTTGAATTCATACAAAAGCAAGCATATTCTCTTAGCACTTTCTAGCATTACTATTTTCTTATCACTTTCTATATTAAGCAGAAAAGAGAGAAGAGTTATGACAGATGATTAATATGTTAACACTGGAAACAACTTTTATAAAATATTTTAGGAAATTAAACAATGAAAAGATATAATAAAAAATCTAAAATGCATGTTTGTTTCATTAAAATAACTTTTATAAAATATTTTTCGAAATCATCAAACAATAGAAAATATTTTATCTGATTCATTCAAACATCGAAAAATATTAACTTTTCTAGAAAACAAAGTCACTTTCTAGAAATCATTTTACGAAAACCATTTTACATGCAAACAAACAAATCTTAAATAATAATAACTAAAAAGTATAAGTAATATATTTAAAAGTGAAATAAGTTTTTATTTAGAAATTGAATATTCAACCAATAACTTAATGACATAAAGATTACAGATGTTCAATCATCAAAGTACTCCCACATTCAACTTAATCAATAAAGTTTTTGGAGAAACCAAATTATTAAAGTTGGATTCAAAGATAACTTGTGACCAGTCATGATTTTGGGCCAAGAAGTAAGTTACTTGTAACCCATGCATAAAGCAATATATATGATCTTAAATTGAAACTTTTTGTATTTAATAGGCAAAATCATAACCCCCCACCATTGTTTTCCATTTTACTAGTTAGAAGCCTTATTCGTAAGACATAATATTATAATTACCAATTGTGTAGATCATACTGTTTTTTATCAAAAATAGAATAGCAAGAACAGATAACAGCAGGGCTTGAAAATTTATGTGTATTCAAATCATAGGAGCTAGTAATTATCGATATGCTCATATTGGTGATGTTATTGTTGTTGTGATCAAGGAAGTAATGCCAAATACATCTCTAAAAAGATCAGAAGTGATCAAAGTTGTAATTGTACGTACTTGTAAAGAACTCAAACGCGACAACAGGATGATAATATGATATGATGGCAATGTTGTCATTGTCATTGAATTGAAAAGGAACGATTCAAATAGGATCTAATAACATCATTTAAATCATTGTTAAAATATTTTTACGATAAGGTTTTATCAATAATGTAAGGAAACATTGGAAATGCAACAAATATTTTTTTTTTGTTTTAACCCTACGACAAGGAATTGAAAAGGACCGTATTGAAATATTTTAAATTTACGACAGATCAATCAACCAGGTCTATGAATCTATTCTAACTATCAACAAATTCCTATAATTTTAGGTGGGACGAAGATTGTAATTCGTTCTGCTTATCAGGGTATAATGACAAACCGAGAATCTTAACTTGAAGGAATTGATGGATAAATTTTGTATTATATATGGTAATTTTTTCCAATATACAAATTGTATCGAAACTCTCCATTTGTGAAAAGAAAAAAAGTAAAAAAAAAGAAGCATGGGTTGTCTAATAGAACTCCTCATGTCCTACAGTAGTTGATATATCAAGGAAGTTTTACCTGGAATAAAAGAACAAAAACATGGATTCATGGAGATTTAATTAGTAAATCACTCCCACTTTAGATTTCTTTAGATAATAAAGATTTAATTCTAGGTATGTTTCAGGAGAGTTTTATCAACGTGGGATAGAGTCGACAAAAGTGAAGTAAGTGCTTATGGTTCAATCAGGGGACGTATAATTTATAGATTTCGCAACAAGGATTCGAATAATTAGGTAGTTTTTTCAACTTCAAGGTTCCTTTCAAGGGGATCCAATTCAAATTTCAAGAAACTTATTTTCTTCTAGTAAGTTAATTCGAAAAAATTTAAGGAATAACAAATATGAAAATAAGGACTTCCATTTGTAAAATTTGTAAAAAATGTTGCCCCACCCATAGGAGACAAAAAATTGTAAATTGTTTTAACCCAAAGCATAGACAAAGAAAATGATAATCTTTCTATTCTAATTTGGTTTTTGAAGAGCTAGTAAAGTACCATTAAATTTGACTGAAGAAAGGAGATTGATTCAATAAGGAACCTGTTATGGAAGTTGTATTTCTTTGATTCCTTTTACAAGCTCCTAGGATTAAAATTGAATAATGTTGAGTAATGCTTTTCTTGTGCCTTATTGATATGAGTATCCAGGTATTTATACAGGTTGTTACTAGTACTATTACAGCTTATGATAGGACCCCGCTATTTTGTCTTGACTCGACTGGCTCTAGTACTGACATTTTCTGTCCCTAGTACTGACATTCTCTGCGAACTCTAGGCTTGCTGGGCATGTTTCTACGGAGCACCCTGTCCTTTCTGCCCATGGAACTGGCATTCTGGGTGAGCTCCGTCCCTACTAGACACGTGCCTAGGTGGCCTATGGAGCACGTGGCACTTTCTGCAAGCTCCTTGGGTACATGCGAAATGAAACTGTGACCTTCCCTATGTCCCCACGAGTTGGGTCTGTAACCTTATCTCGCAAGCTAGTCCTGCGAGTTGTACCTACGAACTTGCCCTATGAGCTCGCGTAAGGTTCTTGTGAGCTGGGTCTATAGCCTTGCATTGCAATCTGGTTCATTTTTTTGTCCTCTTATGGTCGGGTCGTGAGTCGAAGGCTCAATTCTTTTTTAGGATTCGGGTCTCAGGTTATTGACATATAACAATTTACTCCCCTTAGAATGGGCCTAAAGGGTGTCATAAAGTGGCGCTCCTTAGGTCCATCATATCAGTATTAAATGCAACTTGATGGGTATGCTTGCAAACGGTTCTCACATGTGCATATCTAGTTGTTAAAAATTGAATCGTTTTTATTCGTTCGCATCTAGGTCGTTGATTTCCTCGGTCACACGAATCATCTTAGAGGCGGGAAGGGAACTTCTTCTTTAAAAGGATGTCCTTCTAAACCCTAACAGGCCATTTTTAGTGAAATTAGAATAGTGGTTTTAGGACCATAAATTCGAGCCAGAAATAAAATTTATTTTAATAATACTGCATGGTTCGTATTATGATAGGAATGTTATATGAAAATTCTGATAAGAAAATTTTACGATTATGTGTTTAATTATGGAAATGACCAAATTGCATAAAATACAAAAGTTGAATTCTAGTAGCCAGAAGGATCAAATAGCTATGGAATTAAAATAAGAGGTCCTTATATGGTAATTAGACCATTAAGTAAAAGTTAGTATATATTTTTGGTGATTCATCCATGGAAAAATTAGAAAATGACAAAGACTAAATTGAAAACTAAAATAATTAAAAGATGATAATAGAAAAATATTATCATTTTATATCATCTTCCCCAAATTAAGACATGGAAACCCTAGGAAAGAGAAAAGTGTTCAAGCAAGCTTTCTTGGTTTAATTGGGTAAGTAATCTTGTCCCGTTTTTAGTAATTTTTAAATTTTCGAGACTGGACTAGCTTAATCTATCTATTTTGGGGATTAATTTGTAAAGATATCAAAGTATATAAATTTTTACATGGATGTAAATGCTGAAAATGTGAAATTTATGGTAGAAAATGAAAGGTTGTTGCTAGATAAAAAAACTTTTGTAAAGTGAATTTTCGTGAAATTGTGATTTAGGGACTAAATTGTAAAAATATAAAATTCATGGAAATTTTCTGATTTTTATGAAGTATATGTACTATAAATATTATACATAAAAATTCCTTAGGCTTCGAATAAGAATTAAATTGCATGAATTTCATTTTTCGAGCCTAGGGACGAAATTGTCATTTATGAAAAGTATAGGGGCAAAATGGTAATTTTGCCTAGGATATGAATTAAATTAAATTGAGTATGAAATGGATTAAATTGACATTAAATTCATTTATATAGATCCGAAAAGACCTAATACTGAATTGGATCGAGGAAAATAAAAAGTTTCGAATTAATATATTCTCATATACGAACAAGTACCGAGGTAAGTTCGTGTAACTAAATTGTGTTTATTTTTATGCTTGATTTGAATGTGGTATTTGATTTCATGAAATACATAAATGTTATAAATATATGAAATAATCACATATTCTGGAAGATGTTGAGTTCCGTATGAATAATGAAATTCAATGGATACAGTATTTCCCTTACTAATTGTAGTCTTGCATTTGTTAAGGACATTATAGCTCGGATGAGTACCCTGTTAAAAGCCTTCTCGAGCATCCTGTTATATAGTTCCTGCGAGTATCCTGATCGGTAGTGATTTTGCATATGTTGCGCACTACCCCATCTTTTTGTGATCGTCTTATTACATGATTCGATCAGTTGTGATCCAGCATATATTGCGGACACAAACGCAGCTCTACGTGAGCGTCCTGATATAGGCTCTTATGAGTTTACTGACATGGCTCGCTTGAACTCTCTGTTACCTAATTCATTACTCCTTGATAATAACTCTTTGAAGTTACCTGTAAAGCTCTATGAGCTCCCCGATTAAAACTCTTACGAGTTTCCTGTTTAGCCCAAATAAGCGTCATGTTACATGGCTCATCTGAGCATTTTAATATATGTGGCTCGAGAATGTGCTTGAAAGATCGTAAAGCTTGGAGATCAGTCGGAGTATCATCACACTATCCACCAGCTTATTTTGGTATAAATAGTAAACTTATTTTGGTATAGTGGCATGTATAGGTTAACTTGGCCAACTGTTGGCTTGTAAATGATAGTTTGTAATCTAGCCATTGGAATGGCTAGTGATGGTTTGATTTGGTATATGTTTTCCAGTATTGGTGTAGGTAGTTGGCAAAATTTGAGTGAGAAATAAAGTAAGGAAATTAATTTATTTTGTCCACACGGGTAGACACAAGAAACCAACCATAGTTTTTATTGGGAACTTAATTTTCATGCAGATAGTCACCACTACCATATTCATCATTCTCATTATCGGTATCCCAAAAAATGGCATTATATGCCATCAAGTGGTCCATTAAGTAAAATTGAAAGTACACTGTGGTTGTATGCTCGTCATCTCTTATGGTGACTAGCAGAGTGGCTAAGCCTTTCGCCTCAATTGGATGGTTCATAAAACCGTATAGCGGGGTAGCTTTGGATAACGATTATTTTTCTGTATACTTCACAAGATAGAACCTCCACCGTCTTTCCACTGTCGACCAGTATTCTTTTGACTTTGAAGTCGACGAATGTTTCTGAGACTACTATCGGGTCATTACCCTCTTCGTCGCGAACTAAATCTTTGTCCTTACTATCAAATTCAACACTCCACTTTTTTTGTCATCATAGCCTCTTTGGAGCACTGACTAACATCACACTTGTGACAGCCTTAAAACGACCCTAGTCGGAATGTGGTTTCGGGACCACAAAAACCCGAGGCATAAAAATAATTTGATATTTATTTTGATGCCTATAATATGTGTTAACTCATGTGTGACATTTTTGATGCTTTAATTTAGAGTTATAAATGTGAATTTCACTAGAAAGGACCTAGTAGAAAACTTTGAAAGTATGATGGGGGAATGTGTGATCACTAATTAAAGCATGCATGCAAAACAATGGCCTTGCATGTCAAATACCCTCTTTTACAAGTGATGGCCGGCCATGACAAAGAAATATGGGCAAAACATGTCATAGACATGTTTTGTTGGTGAATCATGGGTGAAAAAAAATAAATTAATGAGCATGGGTAATAAAGAAATGGAAAAAGAAAAAAATGGTCTCATGCATGCCCTATTGCAGTGTATTGAGGAAGAGAAAAGAAAAAATTTGTTCATCCATTTTCATTCTCTCTTGACCGAAAATACTAGAGGGGAAAGGAGGAATTTTGCTTCATGCTTGGTTTGGAAGAGGATTAGGAAGAGGTTTGGCTATACTTGCATCAAGATTAAGGTATGTTTGAGGTTGTGCCATGAGATTCATGCATGTTTTTAGTTGATAGCTTGATGCTCTTGTTAGCCCATGGTTCAAACCTTTGTTATATCATGGGGATGGTATTTGGCCAAGGTGGATTTTGTGTTAATGCCATTGCATGTTAAATATGAAGCTTGCTAATGATATATGTGATGGTGGATTGATGGCTCTTGGACTTTCTTTTTAGTATTTTTGAGTAAGGCATCAAGTTCTTTGTTTAATCATGACAAAAAATTATGGTGTTGTGATGTATTCGGCCATGGTACATCCATAAGTATGAGTTATGCTCATTGCATGGAAAGTAAGATTTGTGTTTTGGATTTATGTTCATGTTTAGTTACCATCAACTTGAGATTCGTCTCTAACATATATATATGAATATATGTTTGCACATGATGTATTGGTATGACATATATACTATTTCAAGGTGTATATTTGTTTGTGATGATGTTTCGGTTATGACGTGAATGAGAGATGTGTATTGAGCTACAATATGTAATGCGTTAGTTAGTAAAATGTATGCTATTTTTTGTGTGGCATTAAGTGTATAATTGGCCTCAACATGGACATGCATATTCGGCCACATGAGGGGAGTTGGTGTGCATGCATTCGGTTAGAGGCAAGCATATTGATGCCTATTCTTGGCTTTGAAAATTTGGCTAAGGAGAGTACTAACTAATGTGTTGAATTCGATTCGTGATTTCGTGCACATGTGACTCTAATGTCTAATGTATATGTGGGCTAAGTACCTTGAATTCCTCTTCGATGCTCAAATGATTAAACCAATTTATTTGTTAAATTAAGCTCAAGAGCAAAGAGGAGCTAAATCCGATAAAGGGAAGGAAAAAGTAGTCGAATAGCCGTTAAATCGTTCGACCACGGCCGAGGTAAGTTCTCGAGTAATGGAACTTAGATTATGATTTGATTAGATCATGCTCTTTGTGTGTGGCTATTGAGCTGAAATTGCAAATGTGATAAGTGACTTGTGTTTGAATTTTGCTAATGAAAATGAAATACGAATGTGTCATGTTTTATTGATAATTGTGCTTGGCTATTTGAATGATGTCCGGGCTAAGTCCCGTAGGCTTTGTGCTAAGTGACTATATCCGGACTAAGATCCGAAGGCGTTCGTGCGAGTTAATAAATCCGGGCTAAGCCCAAAGGCATTTGTGCGAGTTACTAAACCCGGGTTAAGTCCCGAAGGCATTCGTGCGAGTTACTATAACCGGGCTTTGTCCCGAAGGCATTTGAGCGAGTCGTTATATCCGGTTAAATTCCGAAGGTACGTGATTCGAGAACGAGCAATCTTGCTGTAAAATTTCAGTTTATACACTTGTGAAAATTCCAGCAATGAGGTATGTTCGTATGTGCTTGAAATTAGTTGATTCCCTTCGAATGATGTTCGCTCAGTCAAGTAATGAGCTTCCGGTATTTGGCTAAGATGATCCCTTATGTACGAATATAGGGGTTGGAATGTGAAATAAGTATGATATTGAGAATTTGTGCATACGAAATTATCCGTTAGCTATATGAATGCTATGCTTTTGTTGTCTTTGGAATCCCTTGCTCAAACTTACTAAGCATAAATTGCTTACTCGTTTCTCTGTTTCTCTGTTTTATAGATTTTGCTCGTTAGCTATCGGATTCGGGATCATCGAAGTCGAAGTCATCCACACTATCAAAGCCCCATTTTGGTACAATTTTGGTTGAACTTTGAAATGGCATGTATAGGACTACCCTTTTGTTGTAGGTCATGTACCTTTCGGTTTGTGTAAACTTGGATAGCCATGCGAAAATGGCTATATATCGTTTTAGCATAGTACCATAATCGTTTGTATGTTGATCATTATGAGGTATGGAATTGTTTTGAAACGATTAGCCATTGGAATGGTTAATCATGATCACACTTTGTGCTATGTATGCAAAAAGGGCCAATTGAATCATGGAAATCATGAAATAGGTAAAGCCTACCTTAAAGGCAGATGCTGACAGCAGCAGTGATGTGGATGTGAAAAATCACTAAAAATAGTATGAATGGTATTAAATAGTGAATAAATTATGTAAATGAACTTTATGAATCTACTTTCATATGGAAGAAACGAAACGGTCATATGAGTTATATGTTAAGAGATATTAAAGTTCTCGTGAAACAGGGCCAGAACGGTTTCTGGATCCCCTGTTCCGACTTTGGAAATTCATTGTAAATTAACCAGAGATAATTAGGAGTTATGCCATATATTTATAGATTACTCTCTGAGTCTAGTTTCTATAGAAACAAACAGAATCAGTATTAAAGCCCTGTACAAGGAGATATTCAATTCGTAACGCATGAAGGTCAGAGTAGTCGAACCCTGTAATAGGGGAGACTTTAACTAATAAACTGTACTAATTGGCTCGACCAAAAATTCTAGAAAAAAATTTGTAGATGGACATATGAGTCTAGTTTCAGGGAAAAATTACGAAAAAAATTTTTGAGCTTTGAAACTCAAGATATGATTTTTAAGGCGACAGTGACGCAGTGACCAGCTAGTCTGGAAATTTCTAAATGGATTTGTGAAAATAGTTAAGTCTGTGTGCACCTTGTGTCCGATTCGATAACGGACTCAGTGCGGGGTGTTACAATTTTATTGGTATCAGAGCTATGGTTTAGTCGATTCTAGGACTACCGTAATACGTTTGGGTCTAGCTATACATGCCATTATGTGATTAATTGATAGTGTGGTGATTTCTGACATTTGAATTTGTGTTTATTTATTTTGTAATGGATCCCGATCCCAACCGAGCGATAGCTGATGATGTGGAGAGTGTGGCGCCTGCTCCCGCACAAGGGACAGCGCCGGCGGACTCTCAACCTATTGCTAGCAATCCGAATGATGAGGCTAGGCAAGCCTTTTATAGCGTGATGAATGATTGGTTCAACCAATACATTCGAACTAATCTGACATTCCACAACCTCCATTCCCGACTAATACAACCCCCACCTACAATGCCTCCGATGAATCGACCAAATAAGGTCGAATAAGCCCCAGTTGATGAATTGAAAACATGGGGCTACTGAATTTAAAGCTACGGATAATGACGATGCCGAGCAAGCTGAATTTTGGTTGGACAACACTATCCGGGTACTCGATGAGCTATCTTGTACACCCGATGAATGCCTAAAGTGTGCTATCTCCTTGCTACGTGATTCTGCCTACTATTGGTGGAGCACTCTGACTTCTGTTGTGCCCCGAGAGTAAGTAACTTGGGAGTTTTTCCAAACTGAGTTTCGAAAAAAGTATATCAGTCAGAGATTTGTTGATCAAAAACGGAAGGAATTCCTTGAGCTTAAGCAATGTTCTATGTCGATTCGATTCTGACGAAAATTTGTTAGACTTAGTAGATACGCTCAGAATGTGTTTCGTCCGAGGTCGTCATGTGTAAACGCTCGAGGATGGGCTGAATGAAGACATAAAAATGTTCGTTGGCATTCTTGAAATCGAGAGTTCGTAGTACTTGTCGAGCGAGCTTGTAAAGTCGAAGAGCTTAAAAAAGAAAAACAAAAAGTTGATGTGGGAACCGGAGAGTTTAAGTAAAAGATCCTCGGAAAGTCTCTTCAACATGCATCGAAGAAATTTAGAGATGATGTGGGCGGTCTAAAGGCACTTGGGCCTTTTAGACGAGATCGTGATCGACCCACAATGGGTACACGAGGCACTTTGATCGCCGATGTTGGGAATGAACGTCGAGACGTAAGCGAGTGTCGCATTGTGGCAAATGGCATTCGGAAGTCTGAGGTTCCGTGACCGCTCTGTTACAAGTGCGGATCGTCGACCACTTTATTAAAGATTGCCCGAGGTTGCTGAATAGAATACAAATCGAGTGGGAAACCGGTGCTACCACCGCCGAGGTAGACCATCCGGAAATACGGGCAATGCTAGTGGTGGTCGAGAGGATCTAGAGATGCTACGACCGGATCCGAGGCTCGCGCTCCTGCTAGGGCTTATGCCATACGTGCACGTGAGGATGCTTCCTCGCCAGATGTTATTACCGGTACTTTCACTCTCTTTGATACTAATGTGATTGCTTTAATTGACCCTGGTTCTACTCACTCTTATATATGCGAAACCTTAGCATCCAGTAAGACTTTACCTATTGAGTTAGGTTGCGTACTGATGCAAGAAGGTCGAGTTGTGGCCTATGCGTCGAGACAATTAAAGCCACATGAGAAAAATTATCGACCCATGATCTCGAATTGGTCGCCATCGTATTCGCCTTAAAGATATGGCGACATTACTTATTTGGTGAGAAGTGCCATGTGTATTCGGATCACAAAAGTCTCAAATATTTGATGACTCAAAGAGACTTAAATCTGCGACAAATCGTTGGCTCGAGTTGTTAAAAGATTATGAGCTTGTCATTGATTATCACCCGGAAAGGCTAATGTGGTTGCGGACGCCTTGAGCGGAAATCACCGTTGTTTTACGAGCAATCAATGTACACTTGTCTATTCTACGACAATATGTTAGTAGCCGAATTAAAGGCCAAACCATTATTGACTCATCAAATTCGTGAGGCTCAGAAAGTCGACGATGAGTTGGTTGCAAAACGGGTGAGTGTGTTCCAAACAAGGAATCGGAGTTTCAAATTGATGATGACGATTGTTTGAGGTTCGAAGTCGTCTGTGTGTTCCAAGGAATTCAGAACTTATTTCGATAATTCGAATGAAGCCCATTGTAGCCGAATGGCAATCCACCCGGGAGTACGAAGATGTACAACGATTTGAAACGTCGGTTTGGTGGCATGGTATGAAACGAGACATCTCCGACTTTGTTTGAGATGTTTAATATGTCAACAAGTGAAAGCGGAACATCAAGTGCCTTGAGATTACTTCACCGATCACGATACCCGAGTGGAAATGGGATCGAGTCACAATAGACTTTGTGTCCGGACCGCCATTGTCACGAGCAAGAAGGATGCGATTTGGGTTGTTGTTGATAGGACCGACTAAGTCGGCTCACTTTATCCTGTGCGCACGGATTTTCATTGGATAAACTAGCTGAATTGTACGTTTCTCAGTTGTGAGATTACAGGTACCGATTTACATTGTGGCGGATAGAGATCCGAGGTTCACCTCGCGATTTTGGAAGAAATTGCAAGAAGCTTTGGGTACAAAGTTGCATTTCAAAGACCGCCTTTCACCCCCAAACCGATGGTCAATCCGGCGGATAATTCGGATACTTGAGGATATGTTGAGATGTTGCATCCTCGAGTTCGATGGTTCATGGGAGCAGTATTTACCTTTGATTGAATTTGCTTACAACAATAGTTTTCAATCAAGTATTAAGATGGCGCCTTACGAGGCTTTGTACAGGCGTAAATGCCGTACACCATTGTTTTGGAACGAGCTCGGTGAAAGCAAAATTTTGAGTGGATTTGATTAAAGATCTTGAGCAGAAAGTAAAAGTAATCCGTGAAAATCTGAAGATAGCCTCCGATCATCAGAAGTCGTACGCGGATCTGAAACAAAAAGACATTGAGTATCAGGTGGGAGATAAAGTGTTTCTTAAAGTTTCGCCTTGGAAAAAGATACTCAGATTTGGCCGTAAAGGCAAATTGAGTCCGAGGTTCATCGAGCCATATGAGATATCCGAACGAGTTGGTCCAGTTGCATATCGTTTGATTTTGCCCCCTGAACTCGAAAAGATTCACGACGTCTTTCGTGTTTCGATGCTTCGACGCTATAGATCTGATCCATCGCACGTAATTAGTCCATCAGAGGTTGAAATTCAAGCCGATATGAGTTATGAAGAAGAACCGATTCGTATCCTAGCTCGTGAAGTGAAGGAGCTGCGAAACAAAAGGGTTCATTGGTGAAAGTGTTATGGCTCAAACACGGGATAGAAGAAGCTACTTGGGAACCCGAGAACTCTATGAGAGAACGATACCCAAATCTATTTACGGTAAGATTTTCGGGACAAAAATTTCTTAAGTGGGGAGAGTTGTGTGACCTTAAAACGACCCTAGTCGGAATGTGGTTTCGGGACCACAAAACCCGAGGCATAAAAATAATTTGATATTTATTTTGATGCCTATAATATGTTAACTCATGTGTGACATTTTGATGCTTTAATTTAGAATTATAAATGTGAATTTCACTAGAAAGGACCTAGTAGAAAACTTTGAAAGTATGATGGGGAATGTGTGATGACTAATTAAAGCATGCATGCAAAACAATGGCCTTGCATGTCAAATACCCTCTTTTACAAGTGATGGCCGGCCATGACAAAGAAATATGGGCAAAACATGTCATAGACATGTTTTGTTGGTGAATCATGGGTGAAAAAAAAATTAATGAGCATGGGTAATAAAGAAATGGAAAAAGAAAAAATGGTCTCATGCATGCCCCATTGCAGTGTATTGAGGAAGAGAAAAGAAAAAATTTGTTCATCCATTTTTATTCTCTCTTGACCGAAAATACTAGAGGGAAGGAGGAATTTTGCTTCATGCTTGGTTTGGAAGAGGATTAGGAAGAGGTTTGGCTATACTTGCATCAAGATTAAGGTATGTTTGAGGTTGTGCCATGAGATTCATGCATGTTTTTAGTTGATAGCTTGATGCTCTTGTTAGCCCATGGTTCAAACCTTTGTTATATCATGGGGATGGTATTTGGCCAAGGTGGATTTTGTGTTAATGCCATTGCATGTTAAATATGAAGCTTGCTAATGATATATGTGATGGTGGATTGATGGCTCTTGGACTTTCTTTTTAGTATTTTTGAGTAAGACATCAAGTTCTTTGTTTAATCATGACAAAAAATTATGGTGTTGTGATGTATTCGGCCATGGTACATCCATAAGTATGAGTTATGCTCATTGCATGGAAAGTAAGATTTGTGTTTTGGATTTATGTTCATGTTTAGTTACCATCAACTTGAGATTCGTCTCTAACATATATATATGAATATATGTTTGCACATGATGTATTGGTATGACATATATACTATTTCAAGGTGTATATTTGTTTGTGATGATGTTTGGTTATGAAGTGAATGAGAGATGTGTATTGAGCTACAATATGTAATCGTTAGTTAGTAAAATGTATGCTGTTTTTGTGTGGCATTAAGTGTATAATTGGCCTCAACATGGACATGCATATTCGGCCACATGAGGGAGTTGGTGTGCATGCATTCGGTTAGAGGCAAGCATATTGATGCCTATTCTTGGCTTGGAAAATTTGGCTAAGGAGAGTACTAACTAATGTGTTGAATTGATTCGTGATTTCGTGCACATGTGACTCTAATGTCTAATGTATATGTGGGCTAAGTACCTTGAATTCCTCTTCGATGCTCAAATGATTAAACCAATTTATTTGTTAAATTAAGCTCAAGAGCAAAGAGGAGCTAAATCCGATAAAGGGAAGGAAAAAGTAGTCGAATAGCCGTCGAAATCGTTCGACCACGGCCGAGGTAAGTTCTCGAGTAATGGAACTTAGATTATGATTTGATTAGATCATGCTCTTTGTGTGTGGCTATTGAGCTGAAATTGCAAATGTGATAAGTGACTTGTGTTTGAATTTTGCTAATGAAAATGAAATACTGAATGTGTCATGTTTTATTGATAATTGTGCTTGGCTATTTGAATGATGTCCGGCTAAGTCCCGTAGGCTTTGTGCTAAGTGACTATATCCGGACTAAGATCCGAAGGCGTTAAATGCGAGTTAATAAATCCGGGCTAAGCCCAAAGGCATTTGTGCGAGTTACTAAACCCGGTTAAGTCCCAAGGCATTCGTATGCGAGTTACTATAACCGGCTTTGTCCCGAAGGCATTTGAGCGAGTCGTTATATCCGGTTAAATTCGAAGGTACGTGATTCGAGAACGAGCAATCTTGCTGTAAAAATTTCAGTTTATACACTTGTGAAAATTCCAGCAATGAGGTATGTTCGTATGTGCTTGAAATTAGTTGATTCCTTGAATGATGTTCGCCTCGGTCAAGTAATGAGCTTAGGTATTTGGCTAAGATGATCCCTTATGTACGAATATAGGGGTTGGAATGTGAAATAAGTATGATATTGAGAATTTGTGCATACGAAATTATCCGTTAGCTATATGAATGCTATGCTTTTGTTGTCTTGGAATCCTTGCTCAAACTTACTAAGCATAAATTGCTTACTCCGTTTCTCTGTTTCTCTGTTTTATAGATTTTGCTCGTTAGCTATCGGATTCGGGATCATCGAAGTCGAAGTCATCCACACTATCAAAGCCCCATTTTGGTACAATTTTGGTTGAACTTTGAAATGGCATGTATAGGACTACCCTTTTGTTGTAGGTCATGTACCTTTCGGTTTTGTGTAAACTTGGATAGCCATGCGAAAATGACTTATATCGTTTTAGCATAGTACCATAATCGTTTGTATGTTGATCATTATGAGGTATGGAATTGTTTTGAAACGATTAGCCATTGGAATGGTTAATCATGATCACACTTTGTGCTATGTATGCAAAAGGGCCAATTGAATCATGGAAATCATGAAATAGGTAAAGCCTACCTTAAAGGCAGATGCTGACAGCAGCAGTGATGTGGATGTGAAAATCACTAAAATAGTAGGAATGGTATTAAATAGTGAATAAATTATGTAAATGAACTTTATGAATCTACTTTCATATGGAAGAAACGAAACGGTCATATGAGTTATATGTTAAGAGATATTAAAGTTCTCGTGAAACAGGGCCAGAACGGTTTCTGGATCCCCTGTTCCGACTTTGGAAATTCATTGTAAATTAACCAGAGATAATTAGGAGTCATGCCATATATTTATAGATTCCTCTCTGAGTCTAATTTCTATAGAAACAAACGGCATCAGTATTAAAGCCCTGTACAAGGAGATATTTAATTCGTAACGCATGAAGGTCAGAGTAGTCGAACCCTGTAATAGGGGAGACTTTAACTAATAAACTGTACTAATTGGCTCGACCAAAAATTCTAGAAAAAAATCTGTAGATGGACATATGAGTCTAGTTTCAGGGAAAAATTACAAAAAAAAATTTTGAGCTTTGAAACTCAAGATATGATTTTTAAGGCGACAGTGATGCAGTGACCAGCTAGTTTGGAAATTTCTAAATGGACTATGAAAATAGTTAAGTCTGTGTGCACCTTGTGTCCGATTCTGGTAACGGACTCGGGTACGGGGTGTTACAACACTTCTCATGTGTGTCCATCTCTTTGTCTTCGAGCCTGCCTAGTTGTCCTCAGTACCCACGATCACGTGGATGGTGCCTTATGCCTTATGTTTGCCCTTGGAGTGGCCTCTAGAGCTCTGGCCCTGCTACAAAGCACTCTAATTAACGAATTCAATGAGTCTGCCATTTCGGACCACTTCATCAATGGCATTCTTTAATGTGAAGTAATCTTCGGTTTTGTACCCTATATCATCGTGAAAGCACATCAGTTCCTGGAGTTTTCCCTCTTACCAATGTTCCTCATCGGGGACAGTTTAGGTAAGATACTAAGGCTCTTTACATGGCTAAGAATGTAAATACATGTGGCGTTCAGAGAGGTGTAGGCCTTAAACCTTCTTTGGGGGCATATCTCCTAGCATGCTCTTACTGAAGTCTTTAAAGGTTCCTAAATGCATCACTCTGGGTTTGATTGCATTGAGGTCAGTTGTGTCTAACTCGCAAAGGCTGGTTGGGGGACCCTACTTGTTGCAAGGTCCTTCTTTATTTCTAGGCTGCCTATCTTCTTTTTAAAAGGTAATTCATGATGCTCTTTTAAGCTCCTCGGCCTCTGCGAACTTATGAACCCACTTATATAGGTCTGCCAGACTCTGTGGTCTGTTATCTGTAAATAAGTACTACACGTGGTCATTTTATACTCCCATGATAAAGGCATCTATTGCCCACTAGTCCTCCAAGTGCTTCGTGTTGAGGGTTGCTACATGGAATCTTTTCACATAGTCTTGAAGAGATTAGTCTTTTCACTGGTCCACTAACATTAATCCTATGGGTGTGTTCATGATCGCTCGATGGGCTCTAAACTTGCCTAAGAACATTTGGCCCAATTATGAGAAGTTGCAGACTGAACCTTGTGGGAGAGATAGGTACCAGTCTTTGACGCTTCCTTTTAACGTTGTTAAGAAGGCTTGTCACTTCGGTGCATCCAGCACTCCCAACACATTCATATAACCGTTGTATTTCATCAGGTGAGCCCGTGGGTCCCTTCTCCTCTCGAACATGTCTTTTGGGACCTTGAAATCATGTGGTAAGCCTACTGGCGCGATTTCGTGGGCCAACAGGTTATTGGAGCAGCACAAATCTATGTCTTGTGACTTAGAATGTAATGCCCGTACATCTCAGGGCAGCTTGTCCATTTTGTTTTTCCATTCTTTTACTTGTGTGCTCAAGGATTTATCTTGTGTATTGATGTTGTCCTAGGAACCAGAGTTGCTAGCGTGTATCTTTCTTCACAACTCTTCGTTCTATCTCAGTAACTCTTGATAGAAAGCTTTCTGTTCTACAAGTTATGCTTCTTGAGCGGCCATTTGATCTCTCAAGGACTTTAATTAGAAGGCTAGGAACTGTTGTGGGGGTGCCTCCGGGTTGAGAGGAAACGGTACTCTCTGACTTGTGGAGACGTTCAGGTCTAAGGAAGGAGAAGGCCCTCGACAAACAGCATTATCAAGGTTTTTCAGCCTACCGGTGAAGCATGCAACAAACAAGTCTATCTCGTTGTGTTGGGCACCGAAACTCGATGCTCTGGCTTGTCCTAACGAAGGGTTGGAGGGGAAAGTTTCATTTAGGTGAGCTATTTGCTTTGAATTTTGAAAAAAAAAACTTAATCAAACTAGGAGAAATCTGATGATCGAAAGTAAGCTTCATGCTCACTGCACCAATAGTTGAGTAATATTTTACTTGTGCCTTATTGATATGAGTATCCAGGTATTTATACATGATGTTACTGGTACTATTACTGCTCAATATAGGCCCCACTATTTTTTTTGACTTTGCTGCTTCGAGTATTAACATTCTTTGTCCTTAGTGCTGACATTCTCTGCGAACACTAGTGTGACAGCCCTAAAGTGACCCTAGTCGGGAAGCGGATTCGGGACTGCTAAACCGAGTCACCAAATTATTTGAACATGATATTTATTGTCTAAAATATGTGATTATGAATGTGTGAAAGTTTTAGGCTTCGATTTAGTAAATTGCATGCGAATTTAGTCAAAAGGACTTATGTGAGAAAATTTAGAAATGTGCTAGGCAAATGTAAAGTGGCCTAATAATGCGTGTTGTAGAAATGGTAGGTTTGCATGTCAAATTGCCCAATATTTGAGCTAATGGCCGGCCATGCTATGAGTGGAAACATGTCACAAACATGTTATGTGGTGATGTATGTTAGGAACAATAAAATAATGAGTATGGGTAATAAAGAAATGGAAAAAGGAAAAAAAATGTGTGTGGTTGCCCCCCTTCCATTGCCGTGAATAGAAGAAAGAAAAAGAAAAAAAAATGTGTCCATCCTTTTTTCATTCTTCTTGACCGAAAATTCAAAGGAAAGAAGGGAGGAAATGTTGAAGAGATTCGGCCATGGTTGTAGCTAGGTGAAGGTAAGTTTGATGTTGTGCCATGAGATTCATGCATGTTTTTTTTTTTGTTAGCTTGAGTTTTAACTAGCCCATGGTTCAAATCTTTACAATGTCATGGAGATGATATTCGGCTAAGGTGGATTTGTGTTGATGTTAATTGCATGCTAAAAGTGAAGCTTGTAATGATGCATGTGATGGTGGATTGATGACTCTTGAATCTCCTTTTTAGCATCCTTGAGTGAGACATTAAGTTCTTTGTTTAACCATGACCAAAATCGAAATGATATGGTGTTGTGATGTATTCGGCCATGGTAGGAAATAGAAGAGAAATAAGGTTGTTGTTAGATGAAGTAGAGTCTAACAAATGAGCTCAGTATGTGCATTAGTTGCTAGATGGAGAAGAATCGGCTAGCAAGTTGTGTGCTAAGGCGAATATAATTTTGTATATTATGGGTAATGCATGTGTTGAATTAATGTAAAGGAGAGGATGCTTTAATAGTGTATATATGTGTATTAGCCAAGTTTTGAATTGAAACAAATGGTGTTTAGTCAATACAAGTGACCATACTTGTAGAATGTATTAAGTGTTGCAATCGGCCTTAGCATAGATGTGTATGTTCGGCCACATGAATGGGTACATGAGTTGATGGGTATGTTCGGCCATAGGTAGCCTATTGATGGCTTTAGCTTGACTTAGAAAATTCGGCTAAGGGGAAATATTAGCTAGTATGTTGAATTCGATTCGTGATTTCGTACATATGTGACTCTAATGTCTAATGTATATATGGGCTAAGTACCTTGAGCTTCTCTTTTGATGTTCGAATGAATTGTATTAAATTGCTTGATGTGATTAAAAATATGTATGATCATTGTGTATTTGAGCTAAAAGGTGGCCATATGACCTATCAAACTCCTTGTCATATTCGGCCATAAGCTAGCAAAATGAGACTTTAATAAGTTAAATTTGTTTGAATTAGCTCAAGAGCTTAGAGGACCACAGTTGGATAAGGGAAAGGAAAAAGTGATCGAATAGCCGTTGAAGCCGTTCGACAACATCCGAGGTAAGTTTTCGAGTAATGGAACTTAGATTATGATTTGATTAGATCATGTTTTAAGCAAACCAAAATCATGCTCTTTGTGTGTGGCTATTGAGCCGAAATTGCAAGTGTGATAAGTGCCTCGTGTTTGAGTTTTGCTAATGAAAATGAAATACGAATGTGTCATGATTTATTGATAAATGTGCATGGTTATTCGAATGATGTCCGGGCTAAGTCCCGAAGGCTTTGTGCTAAGTGACTATATCCGGACTAAGATCCGAAGGCATTCGTGCGAGTTACTAAATCCGGACTAAGATCCGAAGGCATTTGTGCGAGTTACTAAATCCGGGTTAAGTCCCGAAGGCATTTGTGCGAGTTACTATAACCGGGCTATGTCCCGAAAGCATTTGAACGAGTAGCTATATCCGGTTAAACTCCGAAGGTACGTGATTCGGAAATGAATGATCTTGCTGTAAAAATTTCAATTAATACGCTTGTGAAATCCCAACAATGAGGTATGTTTCATATGTGCTTTGAATTAGTTGAGCCCTTACAAATAAGTATTCGCTCAGTTGATAAATGAGCTACCGGCCTTTGGCTAAGTTGATCTTTGTGTATGAATATAAGGGTTGGTAATGTGAAGTAAGTCTGATATTGAGAATTTTTGCATATGAAATTATTTGTTTAGCTACATGAATGCTATACTTTGGTTGTGTCTAAATTCATTACTCAAACTTACTAAGCATTAAATGCTTACTCCGTTTCTTTGATTCTCTGTTTTATAGATTTTGGTTCTTCAGCTATCGGACTCGGGATTTTGAAGTCGAAGTCGCCCACACTATCAAAGCTCCTTTCGGTATATTTTTGGTTGGACTTTGAAATGGCATGTATAGGACTACCCTTTTGTTGTAGGTCATGTACCTTTCGGTTTTGTGTAAATTTGGATAGCCATGCGAAATGGCTTAAGTATACTTTGGGCATGGTATTATAATCATTGTATGTTGTTCATTAAGAGGTATGGAAATGTTTGGAAACGATTAGCCATTGGGATGGTTAATCATGATCATATTTTGTGCTATTTATGTAAAAGGGCTAGTTGAATCATGGAAACTATGAAATAGGTAAAGCCTACCTTAAAGATAGATGCTGACAGCTGCAGTAACGTGGATGTGAAAAATAACTAAAAATATTAGGAATGGAATTAAATAGTGAATAAATTATGTAAACGAACCTTGATGAGTCTATTTTCATAGGAAAGTAACGAAACGATCATATGAACAGTATGTTAAGAGATATTTAAGTTTTCGTGAGACAGGGCCAGAACGGCTTATGGAGTCCCTGTTCCGACTTTGTAAATTCATTATAAATTTACTAGAGATAATTAGAAGTCATGCCATATATGTACAGATTCCTTTTTGAGTCTAGTTTCTGTAGAAACAAACGGCATCAGTATTGAAGCCCTGTACAGGGAGATATCCAAGTCGTAATGCTCAAAGGTCAGTGTAGTCGATCCCTGTAACATGGGGGACTTTAACTAATAAACTGTACTAATTGGCCTGACCAAAAATTCTAGAAAAAAATTTGTAGATGCATATATGAGTCTAGTTTTAGGGAAAAATCACGAAACTGATTTTTGAGTTGTGGAACTCAAGATATGATTTTTAAGGTGACAGTGACACAGTTAGCCGACTGTCTGGAAATTTTTAAAATAAACTGTGCAAGTAAGTGGATTAAGCCCGTTAACCCCTCGTGTCCGACTCCGGGGAATGTCTCGAGTACGGGGTGTTACAACTAGGTTTGCTGAGCACGTGACTACGGAGCACGTGGTCCATTCTACTCTTGGGACTGGCATTCTGGGCAAGCTTCGTACCTACTTGACACGTGTCTAGATAGCCTGTAGAGCACGTGTTACTTCCTACGAGTTCCTTTGGTACATGTGAAATAAGACTGTGACCTTCCCTAGTTCCCCGTGAGCTGGGTCTATAACCTTATCTCGCAACCTGGTTCTGCAAGCTGTACCTGCGATCTTGTCTTATGAGCTCGCGCAAGGTTTTTATGAACTGGGTCTATAGCCTTGCCTTGCGATCTAGTTCGCCTTGTTGTCCTCTCCTGGTCGGGTCATGGGTTGGAGGCTCGGATCTTTTCTAGGGTCTAAGTCTCAAGTTATTGACGTATAACAAATAAAAAAAATTAAAATAAATTATTTGCAACAAATATAAATCTAACTATTATATAGGGCACTTATTGATATATGTCACGTGTGAAATGGAATGCGAATTGTGCAAGTATACACGTCGAATTAAGTAATAAGTGATAAGTGAGATCGTCTCAATAGGGATCAAATTAGGTAAAAAAGTGGTCAAGTTATTATAACGAATTATGGTTAATGTTATGGCAAAACCAAGTTAAGTACGCAGTGGTAAATTAAAGTAGTAAAGATGTGTGCAAAATGTATATTGACTAATACTGAAAAAATGCTAAGCAAAAGTAAAAATGCAATGGCAATTACGAGAATAATTATGTAAATAATCTGCAAGCGAATAAATAAATAAGACAGAATACTACGGCAAAGATACTACCATAAAGGATTAAGGGTCTACGATGTTGATTTGAAAGGTTGGGATTACTAAGAATCTATCCTTACTTTCAGTAATGCCTCAGCAAAATCGTACTCAATCTATTGCTCAGGAGAAACCTAAAGTGACCTGCTTCTTTCGAGAGTTAGATCTCAAGTTACATGGCTTGTGTCTATAGGCCTTAGCATGGTACCCTATAGTGTTGTGTCTTTATTCTATACAAATGATGCTCTATGTTTAAAGTCTACTGCAAGTATTCAGTTGAATACCTACTTGTATCATTCAATTCTAGTCCAACTAATCTAACCTTTTCACAATTAGATTCAGTTTATGGGCATACTGCACATTTATTTATGTATAAAGAATGTACACATACGATTGGGAAATAAAAACAATTGAATGAAACAATAGATTAAATCATATATATGTTTCAACCATTAATGAAAATAAAAGTATAATCATGTAATCCCAACCTTATGAGATTTAGCTCATGGGTTGGCAATTAAAATTCAAGTTCAAAATAACACCCAACATTGTTTCGACCAAACCAATTCACGGGAGAACAGATTAAGAAATAATGGAAGAACTTAGAAAGATGGTGTAATACCCCTTACCTATACCTGAGACCGGGACCAAGTACGAGGCGTTACCAGACATGTACTCAAACATTTTTGGGAAATACGGGTTATAAAATTTTGTTCCAATTTGAACCCAATCAAATAATATCTCAGTGTCCCTATTATGGGCCTGCGGGGCCCAAAACATAAATTGAGAAAGGTCCAAGACTAAACCGAGGACCTGAGAAAGTTCCTAGAAAATTTGCTAGGTTAAGCCCCACACGCCCGTGTGGAGGCAATGCACACGCCCGTGTGCTTTGGGACACGCCCATGTCCCCTACCCGTGTGAAATTAATTGAATTTATTTTCTATTTCGAACCTACAAGGGTTTTCACACGGCCAAACACATGCTCGTGTCCTTCACATGGCCTAGACACGCCCAAGTGGTCGCCCGTGTCCAAAAACTCAAGCATTCTATTTATGACGTCAGCATGCATTAGGGGCACACGGCCAAGACACACGTCCGTGTGCTAAGCCGTGTCCTCCACATGATTGAGACACACGACCGTGTCTCTGCCCGTGTGTTTACTACTATGCATTCTGTCTTAAAATTTTTTTGGTGCAGGGGACACACGGACGGACTACACGCAAATAGGGCTATTCGTGTGTCACACACGGCCTAGACACACGCCCGTGTGTCTACCCGTGTAGACCTTGTTGGGCTATTTTCCAAGCCTTTGGTCACCCTCTAATAAACATATCCACTTATAGTTTTCAATAACACTTAACATGGTCTAATTATACTCTTAAATGGCCTTAATATGCTTCATTGCATGTAAACCTCATCTCATCAGTTTTTATACATGCTAGGTTTTCCCCTTTATATTAAGGATTTCCATGACTTGTAACTCAATTAAGCTTGGCTCGTTATCTTAACTCATTGCCAAATTGTGGCCTAACCACCCTATGTGATTTGGTCATATTATATATGACTAATTGTATCACACCATATTTAATCATCACAAGAACATTGGAACATAACATACACAATTTGGTAGGTCATAACCTGCACCAAAATGAACCAATTTCCATGGCCATATACAAGTGAACACGTATACTTTTAAAAGCCTTCATGTTGGCTAATCAAATGACATATATAAAAAAATAACAAAAGCCCTATACATGCCATTGAACAAAATAAAAGTATCTATATACCAAAGCTAGACAAGATGATAGTGTGTTGATTCCCCAACTGTCTTCAATCTTTGAGAGTCCACGAGCTCTTTAAGATAGAGAAAAAAGAGGGGTAAGCATTTACATGCTTAGTAAGCCTGAATAACTAGAAAGTAAACTTTTCGATTAATTAGAATGCATCCATATTAGGCAATAAAACCAACAAGCATGAAATAGTTTCTCTATCACATGCACTCAAATCGACAAGTTAGTTCCATAACGATACACCATGTAACTTTTCTTAGATGAGTTCATCATCCAACATTTTCATTTTCATATCTCATGTTAATCCCGTTGAGTTTCTCATAAGTCTCAATGGACTATCCATTTACCGTCAAGTCATAACAGTGATCACCTCAAGTACGCACTCCCGCGAACCTCACATCTTACGGCGGAATTACCAATCCAGGCTAAATCCCCCGCAATGTAAACTCATAGGGTGATGTCGGGATTACCAGTCCAGGCTAAATCCCTTGTAGCAACAAACACCCGTAATGAGCTCGAATCTGAATTACCAGTCCAGGCTAAATTCGGACCCTAGTCGGATTACTCGTCCTTGTTAAGTCCACAATGCACACATATTCTTCGGGAGGCTCGATCACTCAAGGAACACCCGTCCAGGTGAGATCCTTCCTATATTTGAGATCAACAGATTACCCGTCCAGGCTAAATCCTTTTTCTGCAACACATGCAAGATCTCAAGTCATGTAAGCCATGGTTTATCCATCGAATTTCCCTTTTAACTTCAACCGGGACATTTATTATCATATCATTATTATTAACACATTTCATGGATTTTCATGGCATCATTATAATCAATTATCAGACATTCATAAAAACATGCAATTAGACATATTAATAGTTTACTTAAAGTTATTTGAACTTAGCTGGTATTCGTGTCAATTCCACATTTCGGTTATTCCGAAACTTTTCGTTACCCTCGATCGACCTCTAAAATTTGTTCCTCGGGGTCTATAATAATAAAAATGAATTATTAATACCTCTCATTATTCTTTTCGAGTCTAAATTTCACCCCCAGACAAAATAATCGTTTTTCCCCTAACCTTTCAGATTATTTACAATTTAGTCCCTAGGCTCGTATGATGAAATGCATGAATTTTCAACATTACCCAAGCCTAGCCGAATGTTCTTTCCTCTTATGGCAGCCCACATTTTTCCATTATTTCACATTTCTACCACATATTTTACACCTTTTGCAAAAAGGTCCTTTTAGGGGCTTTTTATGAAAATCACCTAGAAAAATATGTTTAACACACATCCAACTTTCAAATTCTTCCATAAATCATCAAAGAATAAACCTGTCACACATGGGTCACTTTACATATATAAACCCTAACTCAAAATATGGGTAGAAATGGAGAGAGTAAGTTACCGGGATTTTAAAAATACGACGAACATTAAAAACAGGGCTAGAAAGCACTTACTATTGAGATTGAAAAGTGAAGAAACCCTAGCTATGGAGGCTCTCAAATTTCAGCAGCAAGGTGGAGAAGATGAGCTAATTTTTGGCTTATTTTCTCATTTTATTTCATTAATTAGCCAAATGACCAAAATGCCCTTAAGCCCTCTCCTTAAAATTTTATCCATACACCCATTTTTGTCCAAAAATTTAGAAATTGGGAAAATTTCTCTTTAAGAACTTCTAATTAATAATCTAAAGCAATTTCATGCAAATTGCTTCTAGAATCCAAGTTTTGCAATTTATTCAATTTGGTCCTTATTTTCCAATTGGACACCTTCTATTATTGCCTCTGGATCTCCACACCTTTGAGGGTTTCCTCTTTTAGCTTTTTCTTAGCTTTTCTTCCTAGGGTAACTCCAACAACCCATAATATATTCTCCTTATTTTTAAGCAGATTTTTTTGGTACAAGTAGAGTTAGGCTAAAAGTAATATGCATTGAGTGTTGACTCAGTCATCTTCCTAAAATCGCTACGGCATTCGTATTGGCAAATTGTCCAACCTTTTGCCTTGGCAAACCTTCACTTCTGTATTTCTTTCTCCACATCGTTCACCTGCCAAACTATCAAAAACAACCCTTCCACATGCAATTAAAAGTACCTAACATTTAAATACAGTCCAAGCTCCTAATGCAATGATAAAAATACCAATTAAATGTCCTAAAATGCAACTAAATGTACCAAGTACAGGCAATTAGCTAGGTTTAAAGGCATGAAATATAACTATTTTCAAGAGTTATCAATATAGTAGTTTACTTTTAAGCATGGGATGTGCTTTTGGTATAGCAAAGATTGTTTATTAAACATTGTGATATTTTGTTGTACAAGATTTCTAGACCACATCACCCTGCACTTTTAGATGTTGAGAAAATTTTTAATTATCCAAAAATATATGTAATTTATTATTGTCATACTAAATTTTTATTTAATGTAAAAATTAAAACTTTTCTTTCTTTTCTTTTAGCAAATTTAGTGTTTGTTTCTAGCATCTAACATGACAGCTTGAGGAACCTTAAATGTTATTTGGAGTTGAGATTACAGCGATGAATTTTTAAAGATGTTCTATATAGTATGAATAAGTTGATTTTTTTAATACAGATTCGATGCGATTTAGACTTAGGTTTCATATTTGGTGGGAATGAAAGTGATATGCTATGATTTTGTCTTTTGTTCGAAAGGTTGTTCTCATTGTAATCTTTAGGGCTATAGTATAGTAATGAATCATAATCTTTGACAAAGTGAGTTGGATGGATTGTATTTTGTGATATGTTTCTGTTTTTTCCCTTTTCATTTTGATTTTGCTTTGTTTTCCATTGGAAGGTTTGGTTTTGTTGGCCTTTTAATTTTGTTTCCTTTACAGAATAAGGGCATGTACTTTTGTTGACTATGTAAATAAAAAAATAGCATCGTATGTACTGTTTAGCCCGCCAATATCATTAAAATTTTAATATTTTAGTTACTATTTAAATGTTTTTAAAAAATAATTTTACTCTTTTTTAAATATAATGGTCAAATTTAAAAAAGGAAGTTCATTTTCTTTACAGATTTTTCCCTCTTTCAACCTCGTCCTTCACAACTACACCCATACCTTCTCTTTTGATCTCAACCCTTTTCACTATTTACCCAACTCTTACTAGCATACACCAAACCACCATTGTAACCATCCTAAATCAGGACCACCTTACCCAATCATATATATCTCCTGCTCCACTGGTTAACATCTCCAACTCACACACCACTAACATCCTCATCCCCAAATAACCACATCCAAAGCCAATGAGCAATAATAAACATCAATAGTTAATCAAACCATTTTTAGAAGACCTTTTTGGTTAAGGTTTGATTCGTGGAGATCTCATCACTTTTTTAACATATTGGACAATGAAATTCAAGTCCATGACACGGGGGCAACATACTGGAAACTCGCAACCATGTGAATAAAATCTGGTTGTTAATAAAATTAGATTATTTTCCTTATTTCTAGGCAAATAGTTGATGCACATCAAAGATTTAGTGGTTGAAAATTATGGATTTATTTTGGTTAGATTTTTTTCCTAGTTGTTAGTACCTATTTTTAGTTTTTCTGTTTTGTAAAAGTCTATATAAATAGGCTCTTTGATTATGAATCAGTGTACTCATCATCTTAGTTTTATCTTTCTTTATTATCTTCATCTTGTTATTATCTCTTTTAGTAAGTTAACAGTCGTATCAAAGCTAGGTTAAAAGAAGAGTGTTTTCGATGAGAGGAAAAAGTTCCTATGGCTTCTGAAAATTTTGTTCAACCAGCTATTTCATGTTTTGATGGTCACTATGATTATTGGAGCATGTTGATGGAGAACTTCTTACACTCCAAGGAATATTAGCAGGTCATTGAGCACGGTGTAGCAGCATCAACAGATGGTGAAAGGCTTACAGAAGCATAGCAAAAGGACCTAGAAGGGCTGAAGCTGAAATATTTGAAAGCAAGAATTACTTATTTCAAGCAATTAATCGTTTGATCCTGGAAACCATTCTTTGCAAAAAAACTTCCAAGGATATTTGGGACTCCATGAAGACAAAATATCAAGGTTCTTCCAGAGTGAAACGTGCACAGCTTTAGGCCCTACAGAGGGACTTTGAGGTTCTTTAGATGAATGACACAACCATTTTTGAGAAGATACTGCAGTCTTTATCACCAAAGTATGATTATATTATCTGCTCGATTGAAAAACCTAAGGATATTGATGCACTCATTCTTGATGAACTTAAGAACTCCTTGTTGGTCCATGAGCATAAGATGAACAGAACTTCTACCTCGATAGAACAGGCTTTGAAAGCTTCAATTCATTCTTTCAGAGGAAGAGGTAGAGGTCGAGGAAGAGGACGAAGTAGAGGTGACAGTTGGAATAAAGATGGTGGCAGGCATGCCAAACCAAATGATAAAGGTAAACAATGGGATCAACAATTTGACAAATCAAAGGTAGAATATTTTAGATGTCATAGGTTTGGTCATTATCATTCTGAATGTTGTACTAATCTGTCTAATGACAAGGAAAAAGGAGAAAAGTCAAATTTTACAGAAAAAGAAGAAGTTGAAACCTTGTTGATGGCAATTCATAACAAGTAAGAGGAGTCGCAGTAATCATGTTTATGGTATGTGGATACGGGCCATAGCAACCACATGTGCAATAATAAGTCTTCTTTCTCTTATCTAAATAAAGACTTTCACACTACTGTGTCTTTTGGAGATAAATCTATTATTGATGTAGTGGGAAAGGGTGATGTTAGTATAAGAACCAAGAATGGTTTTGTAGAGACAATTTCCAATGTTTTTTTTTTTGTGCCTACTTAAATGCTGGTCAATTGCGAGAAAAAGGATATGTGATTACAATATCAAAAAGTGTTTGTGAAATTTATGATCATTCCAGAGGTGTTATTGCAATGGTTCCTATGAGTTCTAACAGGTTGCTTTCATAGGTGATTGATTGCGTTCAACCTTGTTTGATGGTTAAACTGAAGGACGACTCATGGATTTGGCATTTTTGCTATGGTCATCTTAATTTTGGGGGTTTGAAGACTCTTAGACAGAAAGAAATGGTTAGTGGCCTTCCTCAAATTGTCATTCCATCCCAAGTGTGTGAAGATTGTATTTTTAGCAAACAACAGCGTGAACAATTTCCCAAAAGAAAGTCTTGGAGAGCAAAACGTGTGCTGGAATTAGTTCATTTAGATATTTGTGGGCCACTAAAACCATCATCTAATAGAGGTAAAAATTATTTCCTTACTTTCATTAATGATTATTCCTGGAAAACATGGGTTTACTTCTTGTAGGAGAAATAAAAAGCATTTAATGTATTTACTAGCTGCAAAGCACTTATTGAAAATGAAATTGAGAAAACCATTCAAACTCTTCACACAAACCATGGTGGAGAATATTGCTCCAAGGAATTTGAAGCATTTTTTAAAATTCATGGCATTCGAAAAGAGCTTACCACGGCATATACCCCAACAAAATGGTGTATCGGAGAGGAAAAATATAACCATACTGAATATGGTGAGGAACATGCTTGCTAGTGGAAGGGTCCCAAAATGGTTTTGGCCAGAGGCAGTAAATTGGAGCATCCACGTCTTGAATAGAAGCCTAACTTTTTTTATTCAAAACATGACACCTGAAGAAGCTTGGAGTGAAAGGAGACCAGCGGTAGATCACTTCAGAATTTTTGGTTGCATAGCTTATGCACATGTTCGAAATACAAAGAGAAAGAAGCTTGATGCCAAATGAGAGAAGTGTCATTCTAGGTGTAAGTGAAACATCTAAAGCATATAAATTGTTTAATCATTTAACGGAGAAAATTGTGATTAGCAAGGATGTAACTTTTTATGAGGAGAACACTTGGAATTGGAATGACCAGCAACCTTCTCTAACCTTTGTTGACACTGAATTTGAATTTGAAAGGTAGCAGCTTTTAGCAAACTTAAGCAACACTTGAACTTGAGAGTTCACCAAACAATGCTCCAACAACCACCGAAATAGTAGTAATCAAATGTAACAGTCGATTTTGGGCTTAGTCAGAACAGTGGTTTCAGAACCACAAATTCGAGGTCAATAAATTATTTTATATATTATAGAATGATTATATGAGTGCATGAAAAGTTTGGTGAATTAATTTTAGCGTTTGTGAGCTTAATTGCGAAAAAGGACTAAATCACATGAATGGCAAAAGTTTTGTTTTACTACCCAAATATCTTAAATAGCTAGAGAACCAAAATTAGAGGTCTTTAAAGTGCAAATAGGCCATTTGAGGAGAGATGGCGGGGCTTGGAGACAAGGATATTAAAATGGTCAAAGGTTAGGTGGCCTAATTTGTAATAATATAAAACCAAAAAGAAAAGGCTATCATCTTTTTATTTTTCTCTTTCTTCTCCACTGATTTTTACCCAAGAAAATGGCCATGGAAGCTTGAAAATTTCAGCAACTTCTAACCCTCACAAGTAAGTGATTTTGATGACTTTTCTTGATGATTTTTACACTTTTGAGACCCTTGTAGCATGAGCTAGCTAATGGAGGGACTATTTAGCAAAATGGTTGAAAGTCTAGGGTTTTTCCATGAGAACATTTATGTTGTTTGCTGAATTTTTATGGAAAAAAAATGAGTCTTGGTTGTGTAATAAACAACTTTTGTGAAAGGATTTTCATGAAAACACCTAATATGGACTACTTTGTAAAGTTTGTTAAATGGATGGGAATTGTGTGAAATAATTGGAAATTGTGGGATACTTCTAGTATAAAAATAATTCGACTAGGCTTGGGTAGTAAGAAATTTGATAAAAATCGATTTACGAGCCTAGGGGTAAAATCATAAAATTGTGAAAGTCTAAGGGCAAAATGGTCATTTTGTCAAAATGTGATGTATAAAATGTATTGATTAATGTAATAATTAAATGAGTGAATTTAATCATGTTAGGACAAGAAAATCGAGATTTGGGCTTCAATCGGAAAGTACGAGGTCATGGACTAAAATGGAGTAATTAGCCGAAATTTTCATTCGAGGTAAGTCTATATGATAATAATACACAATGTTATGTTTGAATTATAATTCTTTACTATTTTTGCATATATTATATTATTTAATATATAATGGAAAAGTTGATGAAATGTTGTATATGATGTGGAAATATGACATGGAAGAATATTATATGAAATGCAAGAAAATGATGATCCATGACAAGTGATATATGCAATATGTGATATATGTTAGGTAAATTCTTAAAAGCTTATTTTCTATTTGAGTTATGCCTTATTATGCTGTGAATGGGCAATTGATACTATGGATAGTGAGATCGACACTTCAAGTAAGTTTGACAGAGATGGGGTATCAAAAAATCCCGTCTGAACCTTAAGAATAGTCTAGGATACAAGTGACATGTCACTAGGAATTCAAAAATCCAAACTTGTTGAGTTAGTCCAAGTTTGTGATGTATATAAGGCATCTGAGCTCGTTTAGTTAGTCCGAGTTCATTATGGATGCGAGCATCTGAACTCATTGAATGGTCCGAGTTCATAATGGATGCGATACATGTAATAGGGTTCCAAGTAATGGTCTTGTGTGTCCTGCCTATGGTTAGGTAATTCTTGAGTTAGTCGAATACCTGAAAGCTTGTATGAGCAGCCCGTGTGGCTACACCTTGACCGATAGCTTTTATGAGCAAACCCGTGTGTAGCTCCATTGTGAGCGTTACATGTTATGAGGTAGCTTTGGCTACATATGTATATGTGGCAATTATGTGCAATTTTTCCGCATATTCAATAGTATTTCGAGGGTTCAAAGCGTAATGCAATATATATGATGAAAGTCCTGATGAGGGCATGTTAAAGAGGTATGGTTATATGACATATTACTATGAGTATAGGTATGTACACTAAGCTTATGGCTATTGAGACTTTGAAATGTTGAGACATCAGTGAGCTAAGATGTATGACTTATGATTATAAATTTTGTTGCAATATCATGTTAACTTATATTGTACACTTGAACATAGAATTCATGAAATGGTGAGTTCATGATTAGTCGACAGTGAACTTACGATAGTTATCATTATATTGCACCAAAATAGTGTTGGATAGTAGCAATTGTATGACTTTGAAAATCCACCAAAAATTATAGATATTGAGTTAGAGGTTAAATAAAATATGAAATTAAAACTTAATGAGTCTAGTTTCACTTAGAAGAAACAACGTAAGCAAAAGAGTTTCATATTATGAAATATTTAAATTGATGTGAGATAGAGTTAGAATTATTTAGAATTATTTCAAAATCCCCTATTTTGATTTGAGAAAATTATTAGAAATTGTACGAAAATAGCTATGGGTTATAATTTATATGCTTAGAATTCTTAATGAGTCTATCTTCAAAAAAATAAACAGAAACATTATCCGAGTCCTGGATTATGAGATAATAATTTTTTAGTGAAGAGGGGTCAAAACTATTAGACAGCAAAAAAGGGGTAAATTTAAGGAATAAACTATGCTTATTGGCTAGATAAAAAATTCTAAAAATTTTATGATAAGAAGATATGTGAGTCTAGTTTTAGGGAAAATTTGTGGATCTTAATTTGGAGTTTCGTAGCTCTAGATAAAAATAATTTAGTAACTATGACTCAAGAAAACAACTTGGCTAGAACATAAGTAAAAATGCAAATATGGTTGTATTACCTTAAGAAGCATGTTGGCATATTGCTTATTATTTTCATATAAACTTACTAAGCTTTAAGCTTACTCCATCCTCTCTATTTCTTTAGTGTTGTTAGGTCGGCTCGGGGTTAGAGATTGTCGGAAACAGCATCACACTATCAAGTCACTACCTTTGGAATAATGAAGTATGTGTTAGAAATTATCAAGTAAGTGGCATGTATAGGGATCTAGTTTCATGGTATGTATTATTATGATTTTGGCCAAATGTATTGGCTTATATTAAGTTATGTGTATATGGCCATGAGATGTGGCTCATATTGATTTCGGTTTATAAATCTAGCTATTCATGATATGTCTAATGTTTATGATGTGATTATGTTTGGTTGCCATGCATGGTTGACAATAAGACATGTGTGTTGGATATATGCTCTATGACCAATTGAGGTGGTCATGGCCATATAGTAATTGCACGTTTTAAAAACAATGTGATAGGTTGAACATGAGTGTTGGATAGATAAGTGGATAACCATAGTATAATGGTAAAAGAGATAATCAAAATGACAAGTTTTATGAATGTGAATTAAGGAATCTAGACTTGATATTGTATGAGTAGAAGCAATTGCTTGTAAGAGGACATGATAATGTTATGAATATATCTTATTAAAGAGTGTTTAATCACTAAAATGATGCCATGATTTGTGGTTTTAATATGTATAAGGTTGTAAGGGTTAAAGGGTAACATGAAGGCTTGGAAAATAGCCTAAGTGTTGGCCACATGGGCTGAGACACGGCTGTGTGTCTAAACCGTGTGATAGACATGGCCTGGAGATACGGGTGTGTAGCCTAACCATGTGGTTCGATTTGCATGCTGACGTCATAAACAGAGAGTTACACGGTCTGAGGACACAGGTGTATCCCTATGTTCATACGGGCGTGTGACCCTATTTCTTGGGAATATTTTCTAAGTTTTCCCGAAACTTCATAGAGCTTTCGATTTAGTCTCAAATTAATCCTGATGCATGTTTTAGGCTTCGTAGACTAAATTAAGGGACGACATGCATGTCTTTGAAAATTTTGAATTAAAATAAATTTTATGGCCCCATTTTTGCATGTATGTGTATGTTTAAAGTCTGATAATGCCTCGTACCGTGTCTCGGCATCAGATACGGGTAAGGGCTGTTACATCGAACCTTGTCCTAGTCATATTCGATGAAGACCAACTTGGATGGGAGATTTTGAGGTAACTGGCATTGGTCAAATTGAAAATCCAATCATCTACTTTGCCTTATTTGTAGATTGTGATCCAACAACATTTGAAAATGCTGTAAAGGATTCGAAATGGTGAAAGGTAATGGATAAAAAGATTGCAACTATAGAAAGGAATGATACATGGGAGTTGACTGAGCTTCTAGAAGGGCACAAGACAATTGGTGTCAAATGGGTATGCAAGATAAAGTTGAAGGAGAATGGAAAAGTTAACAAGTATAAGGCGCGCTTAGTGGCCAAAGGTTATAAGCAAGAGTTTGGGGTGGATTACAAAGAAGTTTTTGCTCTTGTTGTAATACATGATATAATGAGATTGGTGATTTCACTTGCAGCCCAATACTCTTGGCCTATCTTCCAATTAGATGTGAAGTCAGCATTTTTACATAATGAGCTTCAAAAGCAGGTATTTATTGAACAACCTATTGGTTATGTTAAACATGGAAGTGAAAATAAGGTTTATAAACTATAAAAGGCTTTATATGGATTAAAACAAACCCCACGTGCCCGGTATAGTCGAATTGAGGCTTATTTCTTAAAAGTTGGTTTACCAAGTGTCCTTATGAGTCTACTCTTTTTATTAAAACTGGCGATAAAGAGAAAATGCTTATTGTGAATTTATATGCTGGAAACTGTAGTTCCATGTTTAATGAATGCAAGAAGTCTATGATAATTGAGTTTGAAATGTCAGATCTTGGTATGATGCATTATTTTCTAGGCATAGAAGTAGTGCAATCAGCTAATGGAATATTTATTTCTCAAAGGAAATATGTTCAAGATATTCTGAACAGGTTTGATATGAAGGATTGCAATCTAACAAGCACCCCTATTGAGTTTGGTTTGAAGTTGAGAAAAGAGGGAAAGAAAGTGAACAGCATCCTTTATAAGTAGATCGTTGGTAGCTTAATGTACTTAACTGGTACAAGACCTGACATAATGTATTTTGTGAGTTTGATTAGTAGGTTTATGGAGAATCCTATAGAGATGCATTTATTGGCTGTCAAGAGAATCCTTCGTTACTTGCAAGGAACCAAGGATTTTGGATTGTTTTATAGAAAAGGTGAAATTTTAGATTTATTTGGGTTCACTGACAGTGGCTTTACAGGAGATCTGGATGATAGAAAAAGCACTTCAGGTTATGTTTTCATGATGGGAATCGGAGCTGTTTCATAGCCATCCAAGAAATAATTTATTGTTACTTTGTCAATGACTGAAGGTGAATTTGTTGCTGCAACAGCCTATGTTTGTCAAGCTATTTGGCTGAGGAAAATCTTGGAGGAGTTAAAGTTCAAGAGAATGGGAGCTACAACAATTTTCTGTGACAACAATTCAGTTATCAAACTCTCAAAAAATCTAGTTTTACATGGTAGAAGCAAGCATATTACTGTAAAGTTCTATTTTTTGGGAGATCTTAACAATGATGAGGTAATTGATCTCAAGTACTGCAAGAGCAAAGATTAACTAGCTGACACGTTTATCAATGATGGGGTAATTGTTTTCCTTCTAAAATTTGAGGAGGTTAATGGGAGTTTGCCCTTTGGAAGATCCTGTTTGAAGAATGGCACCAGTAAACTGAAGTTTAAAGAGTTTTTCAGTTTAAAGGAGGGATTGTTAATAAAACCTTATTGTTAATAAAATCGAATTGTTTTCCTTATTTCTAGGCAAATAGTTGATGCACATCAAAGATTTAGTGGCTGAAAATTATGGATTTATTTTGTTTAAATTTTTTCTCTAGTTATTAATGCCTATTTTTAGTTTTTCTATTATGTAAAAGCCTATATAAATAGGCTCTTAGATTATGAATCAGTGTACTCATCATCTTAGTTTTCCCTTTCCTTATTATTTTCATCTTGCTATTATCTCTTTCAGTAAGTTAACAAACCATCCGATGATGGAGCTTCGAGAATGAAAAAAGAATAGTTAGAGATTAAAGTATCAATTTTGAACAGATCGTGTCGAATTTTTAAATATCTGAACCATGGAAATTATCAAGAGGAAGAAGAGATCTTGGCTAGTGGTGCCCGATCAGATTTTTTATGCTAGAGATAGTAGCTATCAACGGTGTTTGAGGCAGTGCTAAGACCTTTTCGTGAAGGAAGACGCGACACAGATGAACAATACGGGTGATGTGAGCGGAGCAGGGACTACGAGGGCGTGGCTTGAATGAAGGCGACTAGGGTTTTTGTTTTTGTCAAAAAGAAAAAAGAAAGAAGAAGAAAATATGAAGAAAGATGAAAAAGTAAAAGGAACAAGAAAAGAAGAGAAAAGAAAAAGGAAAGAAAGTATAAGCAAAAGGAAAGAGAAAAATAAATAATAAACCAATAAAGTGGTTTTATATATTTTAATATTTTTAATATTTTAATAATTTCTCATTTTTAAAAAGAATATTTAAAAAATTACCACATAAAAGATAATATCTCATACCAGAGTCGTAAATTTCGTCAAAATTAATCACTAATTTTTGGAAAAATAAAGTAGTACACAAAATGAGTTTAACTCCCCACCCGCTTTCCAAACCTCCATCAAAAATAAAGTAACGCATATGTAATATGTTGTTAATGGCCAATAAGTCTACTGAAAATTATCGAGCAAAGAATGTCTACCATTGCCCTTGCTTTTCTTCCATTTCTTTCGTGCGTTTCTCTAATTCTTGTGTCATATTTTTACTTGCTTTTTATCACCCTTTTAATGGCCATATTTACATTTACTTGAAGACCATTGGTCATCATTTCTTTCGTGTTTTTCAATATTAGTAAATTTCTCTTTCTCTGTCCATAATTTCTTTTCAATAAGGATTTTCTACGTAAAATTAGCGTATTCTTATTTTTCTTTTCTTATTACTTTGCGATCATTCCTACTACCATTATCAATGTATAGTATAACATATGATTCTGTTTTTTTAATTATTAGAGTCCAATGAAATGCTGGACTTGTAAAAAGGAAAGAAATAATATATAGAAGAAAGCTGAAATACTAGGCAAATTGCAAATATTAGAAAGAATAATCAAGTTGATGGGAATTATTCTAAATAATTAAAATCTCAATTATTGTTTATCTTTTATACTAGGATTTTCGATATTTCCCTAACATTTGTGAATATCCACTTTGTTTCGGTTTCTAGTCTTATGATATATTTGATAGTATAGCTTTTATATGTTATACTTTTGTATCATATGTAATTTCAATATGTCAATCTCAGCTATAAATATATAATTATGTTTATTATTCAGTACTTCTTTCTGCAATTATATATATATATATATATATATGCAAGTTTGTGGGCTTTAGTGGTGTAGGCAGAGGATTGACAAGTTTTAGTCTGTCCTTTTGAACTTGTTCACCACTACAAATGAATCTCCCTTATGTTCATGTATTTCCTGTCTTTAGCCAATTTGAGAGCTAATGTAAAAGCCTTGGACTTAACAAGAGTTTGTTTGTTTAAATGAAAATACTTTTCGGAAAATAATTTTTAAAAATAATTTATTTTCTTAAAAATTTAATATTTTTGTTATTTGATAAATTTCTTACAAATATTTCATAAATATTATTTTTAATGAAATACATATTGAGATTTTTTTATTTTTTATTATTTAATTGAGTTTATTTTATATCTATAAATTTATATTTTACATTGTTTTTCATGTATTAAAAATATTTTTGTTAAATTCGGGTTCATTACAATGCTATTTTTAATTACATAACGCCAAGTGAGTATTTTTATTTAAAATGTGACATCAATAAAATTGACAAAAAATTTAACAATGTCAATGGACTTAATTTTCAAATCTGAAAAGTAGAGGAACTAAATTCTTAAAATAAAAGTACAAAGACTAAATTGCAAATTTGTGAAGAGTACTTAGACTTATCATATATTTTAACATTTATACTACAAAAATTTATTGTTAATATATTTATAATTGTAATAAATATTTATTATTAAATTATTAATATTGAATATTTTCAAAAATACGTGAAAAATATTATTTAAAAATATTATTTTTAAAATTTATTATTAAAATAAAATTGAAATGTTAAATAAATTTTAATAAATTATATTAATTATATTAATAATTTATTATATGACTTAATATAAATAATTAAATATGTATGTTTAATCATACTAAAAATATAATATTTTATTTTAATATTTTTAGATATTTTTAAAAATAAAAATAAAAATTATTATCAATATAATAATATTAAGCTTGATTTAATTTAATTTTTATATAAAAATAAAATTACCTATAGAGTAGCTCTTTTCCGAAAAATGACTTATGTTTTTCAAAAGGGTAAGTTAATTTACTAGAAAAATGGCTTATTTTACATTGACCTGTAAGTTATTTTCCATTAACTAAGTTGTTTTCTATGAAACAAACACAGAAAAATGTAGAAAATATTTTTTGTACAACCTTTTTACATGTAAACAAACGAACCATACATCTAATGTTAAGAGACCTCTTATAGCTTGAGTCGACCTATAAAGAACTAAACCACATTCATTAGGAGACATAACTCCAACGCCTCTTCAATGTTGACTAGAAAAATAGCCTCCATCCACATTTAGCTTGATGACTTGCCTAATGGGATATGTTCCACACGCTTAGGCAAGATGAGAATGCTAGTGAAATTATAAAGTCAAAACTCATGTAAACTTCTGGCCCTTTTGAAAGCTAGTCTAAGAGAAGTCATCTTTTCATGCATTACACATTTTTTGTAAAGCATCTACATTTCTATCCAAATGTTTTATATGGCCCTTTGCCAAATGTTTACTTGATCCCTAATTTGGCCAATTTTCTCTATCACTAGCAAAGTTGCATCATGATGCTACACATCCTTTACAGTCTTTACACAAATTTCTTTCTTTGCCTAACAAGCATTGTTGAGTGTTTGCTTTACCTCCTCCTTCTCCAGAATGATTCATCAACACATATATATGGCACAGTCTATTGATGTGACGTGTTAGGGGTAGCAAAGCTACATGCATGGTGACACGTTACCCTCCTTAGGAGTAGCACGTATCCTAACAAAGGGCTTGCCAAACCATGGGTGAGTTACTGGGGAGCTAGCCAGCCTTACCAACTAAGACGAGTGATGAGAACCAGCTAGAATGAGTGGCAAGCACATATGTCGAGCAAGCATGGTTTACATGGCATGCTCTGTATCATTTGTATAATAATTTGTCTCCCACTTTGTCGAAGGAGAGTTATAAAGTGACTTTTCTGAGACAATAAGTAATCCTTGCAATTGAAGCTTGCTACGTACTCTTGAATTTAAAGCTTATCACATACATTTTGTTAACAGTAGGAGAATACAGTTGCGTGTAGCTTATTGGGCTTATTTTTTGGAAAACAAATCATTTTCTTAAGTTTTCTTCTTTAAAACGACGTTCACTTAACCTTAAACTATTCATTAGTTATTTCAACTCAAAAAGTTAATGAGATACCGCCAGTAAGAAGAGAAATTGTCGTTTGTAGGTAAAAAAATCTTTGGACTTTCAACTATTATTTCTATTATCTTCTACCATGGTTAGGGTCAAAAATGGTTTTGATGGTCGGGGTGGTGACTATTCTAGTTGTGGCAACCGGGGCTGTGGATCTAGGTTCATGAATGAGGGCACTAATCATCGTGAGCAGCGTAAGGCTTCTACACCTGTGGAGGCAGCATTTTATCAATGCAAAACTAAACCGAATGAGATGATTCATCATATCACCATGCGGGGCATGCAATTGTCAAATTTCGCATAAGACTTTACGATTGTGGAAGGGCCCGAAAACTAAGCAAGGCGTTTCTGTTACCTCCACACCCATTAGAGGTTGGTTTTCACTTTCCCCTCCACCCTTTTTTTCTACACTGTTCTGAGTGAGAATAGTATTTTGCTTTGAGACAGTTGGCTGGCTTTTTATGGTGGATCCCCATTACTTACTTCACTAATTGTTGCCTCCGAAATGAACCTTCATTGTTGTTAGTCTTTCACAATATTTATCAACTGAAGTTGTCTAAACTCGGGAGTAGGCTAGGGTTAGTGTATTTCACTACTCGAGTAGGATTCAAAACTATAATTTGCAATCATTTCTCAAACCTTCACCTCAATTGGTACAAGTATGTGCTCATCAAGAAAAAGTTTGGGGTGGTTTCAAATTTTTAACCCAGTAATCAATTCCTAGCAAGGTTGTGTGTATGTAGTGCGAACTCATTACTATCACAGTTGGTAAGGAACAATTTAAGAGGCTAAGGAAAGGTTGCATGTTGAAGCTTGAGGATTTGTTAATTGTAAGGAATATTTTTAAGTTTTGCCTTCTATGAAGTAGTCCCAATGGTTGGCGACCTACTGACAACACAAATGGCGCGGACACTGTCAATGTATTGCCTATAGAGTTCTTCTGGCCTCATGGTGCCACCGATGAAACCCCTTAATTTTTGTACTCCTATTGTAGGTTGCGACCGCGCAATTGGTCTTATGTGCTCACAATTGAGCAGGAAGGTTGCGCGAGCTCTCGTACACTTATTAATGTTGTTGATGATGACTTGTTGATGATGCAGGTATTCTTGGTGTTCAATCAAGAGAGTCCACCAACTCCTCTGAGGATCTTGAAGACAGAATGGATATTGGATCACTGTTGCAGAGTGTTCGCCAAGAAAATATTAGTTCCCCTGCGAGCAAGGGAAGTGGCAATGCTCACAAGTGGCTGAGGACAACGAATGAGGCTGTGAGCACTGAGACTCGGAGCAAATGGGAGGAAGAAGAACTTGAATCCTTAAGGGAAGCTCGCCGAAAGAAAGGAAAAGATCCTGTTGTCCCCAGTAAAGTTATTAACATGATTCCATCATCATTTACTTTATCTATTGTTCCTATTTCAGAAGCAGTGCTCGTAGGAAGAAGTTTTGGTATAGTTCAAAGTTTTGTAAGTACTTTTCCTAGTGGCTCACTGAAGCTCGTGTCTTCTAATGAGGAGCAAAACATTGTTTTTCTTTGGCGTGCCAAGCTCGATAGGAAATAATATCATTACTCTCCAGCTGATATAACCAGACATTTGGAAGAAAGTATGTCGAGAAAAGTTAAAGAGTGTGTGGTGTCTTCTGAATCATCGGCATACCCTAACGGTCCTTTTATGAAGGATTTGATACTATCCCTTCAATAGCCAGTGCCCACTACTTGTCCTAGTTGGCGAGGTTGGCTAACTCCCCAATAGCTTGCCCATGGTTTGATGAGCCTTTTGCTAGGACAAGTGCAACTCCTAGAGGGTAACATACCACCATGCATGTAGCCTAACTACTCCTAACATGTCATATCAATGGACCGTGCCATATATATATATATATATATATATATATTGATAAATCACTATGAACAATGAGGAAAAACAAACACTCAACAAGCATCAAATTTAGAATAATCGTCTATTCTTCCTTAGTTCTCTTACATCATATCATATGATTAGCTATTCTTTAAAAATTAAAATACATTAATATCCTTAATTCATTACATTATATATTGTAATTTGAATTTGACTCTTAAGTAATTTCATTGATTGGAATTGTCTTATTAATTCAATTAGTTTCTTAATAAAATAATAATAAATTTTATTAAATTACGATAGTATAAACTATAATAATTTTATAAAATTTCATAATTTTTATTTGATTAATATTTTAATAATTCTTTCATCATATTTTATGTTTTATTCATATAAATCGTACAAGTCAATTTTTAAATAAATTATGATTACCTAATTATTTGTTTGAAATTAAAAAAACTTTTGATACTTAAATATATATATATATTAAAAATATTTTAAATTTATATCATACAAGTATCAAATTGATTCAAAATTTTACATGCATTACAAGTATAGTTATATTGATAAACTTAACAATCATATTGTTAAAATATTAATACCAATGTAAGATACATTGTATTCCCAATAAGAATCTTAGAAACGATATTATTGAAAAGAATAACCATTTAACTTAACCATAGAAAATAAAACGTACGTGAAAAATATTTAAAAAATTATTAAAATAATCATATAAAAAATATAATTAGGTTAGCGAAAGTAAATATCGCGGGAGTCAAATTGTCCTATTGACTCAAGTCAAACCTTGAATCCGAGTTTTGAATTTGATGTCTACCTTGATATATAATTTATTTCATAAAATATTAAATTAATTAATATTTTTAATTAAAAAAAAAAAAGGAGATAGAAGAGTGAGAGAGAAAAAAACGTGAGGCGCAGACGAGCAGAAGCGCCCACAGGAAATTATATTTAATATTCCCTGTCTGACGATATTATCTTTACTTCCCATTTTTTAATTAAAAAATACTTATTTTCCATTTGTCTGTCTGCTTTGGACGAATTTGTCTGACCCTGACGCGGCTCCATATCATTGGATAGACATTGTAGGATTTTCGATTCTGAGCCATGCAAAGCACCTGGTCAGCCGGCAAACTGGACATTAATCTAAAATAATTTTACATGGTTTTCAACACAAACATTTGGATACCCAAAGAATAGATTTTGATCTTTGCTCATAAATCTAACCTTAATTAACTTATTTAACCTTGTTTTGCATAAAACTAATGAACTAATAATATATATGATTAACTTACTTAAGTTAGTTAACCTTAATTAACATACTTAACCGTATTTGAGCCTGATATGCATACCTATCGCATAAATCCCTCACATACTTCATGATGATAATCACCTTACCATATCACCACTATTAGACAAGAGGACTCTTCTTATAAATACTCTCCGGATTAAATGACAAATGATCTTCTTCCTCATTGGTAACTTTGAGCACTTACTTCCTGCAAATCAACCTTCCTAGCCCTCGCAGCAATTTACCTACTCTTTTTACCCTTTTTCGGCTCTTCACTTATTTAGGTGAATCGACCTCCTTTGCACCATCACTCTCTCTTCCTTGTCTCCTCCTTTATTTAAACTTATATCAACAAATCTATACGAAAATAAAATGAAAAAGAGTGAAAAGTTTTATGAGATTATGTTGGTTTACTTCCATCAAAATAACGTGTTATATAGAAAAAAATTATGGACCTTCATCAATCACATCGAGTTCACGTAAGAATATTGCAATGCATTCTTCAATTACATCCAGAGGCGAAACTAGAGGGCGGGCAGGGGCCTCGCCCCCCTAAAATAGAAAATTTTCCATTTAAGTCTTTTAAAATTTTAAATTAGTAAAGGTAAAATTGCACTTTGACCCTCCTAAAAATATAAAAATTTGATTTAATCTTTTAAAATTTATAAAGATATAGGATATTAAAATGAAAAATTGTATTTTTACTATCGTAAAAATTATAATTTAATTTCGACTTTCCTAAAAAAAAAAATTATGATTTCGTCCTTGATTACATATCTAAACATACATGTTGAGATTCGATTAGCCAGTCTCCTTTAAAACTTTTTCATATAATTAATTTATTGAAATACCTCCAAATACCTATTATTTATTATACAATATCTATTTTCTCTTCAACTATTAAATAAATAAATAAATAAAGAAACTTAAATCTCGTTACTATAATAATAATATGAATTAAGTTAAAATTGATAACTTGGCATCAACAAATGAGAAGTTATGAATTTTCATTTAAATTACATTTCTATCAAGAGTAATGAATGTATTCATGATATTTTAAGGCTCAAAAATTAAGACTTTGCATCACCCAATTTAATGTGTGCGGATACACACAATTTCATCATTGAAGAAGAAATTTTGATTTTAATATGAAAAGAAGGCACCCTCCAGTAGCTTAAAAGTTTCTTTTATCTTTCTTTTAACTTAATATCTATAAATATCTTTCTTTCTTTCTTTTTTTTTTTACTTTTGAGTAGAATATAAGATGGAAATTATTTTCTCTCAATTAACGTAACAATAAATGTTTATATTTTAAAAATAATTAATACTCAATTTGGTCCCAAGCTTTACTTGTTTTCTCAATTTGATATCTAATTAGTCCAGAGTGTAAAAGAAAATGAAAAGGTCATGTGGTGCTATTAGAACGTACCACATTAGCCTTTTTTTTTATTTTAATATTATATATTATATTTATTAAAAATATAAAAGATCATATATAATATATAAATAATTCAAAATATCTTTACAAAGTTTAAAAATATTTTTTTATAAATTTAAAATATAAAAAGTCAAAATAGTATATAAAATTGAAAAAATTATAATTTTTAAAAATGTTTAAAATTTAGAAAATTGCAAAAATAAAAACTTAAATTTTCAAATATATATTCTAGAAAATTTATCATATTTTTTTTCAAAACTCTAAATTTATCAAAAATGGACAAAGTTCAACTAAAAATATAAAGTTTAGAAATTGATTTTTAAAGAAAAGAGAAATTGAAAAATTTGACAAAGTTTAACATTGAAAGTTGAAAAATAAAAAATATAAAATTTTAATTATTTTTAATAAATTGTAAAAAATATGTTTTTAAAAGATTTATATTTATGAAAAATATTTAAAATTTAAAGTCAACACCAATCAACAGTCTATCAACATCCGGTCAATGGTGGGTTAAAGTCAAAAGTTTTTAAATATATAAAATTTTCATTTTTTGAATTTAAATTCAATAATTTTATTTTAAATAAACCTAATTATCATGTAGCACATTTTGATTGATTGGATGTTTTATGTGGCACATTCCGTTATAAGTCAAATAGTTTTTCTAATGTCATTACAAAAAATGAGGTAAAACTCTTTTAAAAATATTTCCATGAAATAAAAGAGTATGAATATTTGTGATTATTATCTTATACATTGTGAAAGGAGAAAAAAACTTGACAAATAATACCATTTATTTTAGGTGTAATAAAATAATTAAAAGACATTTGGTATCCTTTTGTAGAATTTATTCACACAAAAGAAATAAATTAGGAACCAAGTGGAAATAATATGAAGTCAAAGAAAGGATGTTTCCGGTCAAATAAACGAGTTAGATCGCCGATCAAATCGGCAAAGAAAAATAAATCGTAAAAAGATGGGGTCAGTCCACGTCATATATAAATCCCCAAAGAGAAACAGACAAAGAAATGCCACACAACGGTCCAATTCCGCAATTCCCCTTCCAGTTCCTTTCTACATCCAACGGTCCAAAATTTCTTGTTCTAGAGCCTTCCTACAGAAGGCCCGATTTTGTAGTTCGCGTAATACTTGAATAAAAATAAAAATTAATTAAATGAAAAAGCAGCAAGAAAAACATGAAATTTGTATATTTTAAATGTTGGATTCGATGTTTAAAAACACTATAATGTCTTGCATTAATAATAACTTTGTCCCAAAGCAACTGAATCATTATTACTGGGATAGAAACCCTAAATATGAATAAGTTTGGGATATAAAATAAATGAATGGAATGGGAGTACATTAAAATGGTGTGTGGATAAAAGGATAAAGGCCAGTGTTAACTAGGGTTAGTTAATTAACCCTGGAACGGTAACACATTAGAGTTAAAAAGACCGTTTCTTCCGGAAAGGATAGAGCCATTCGGAGTTGGAAGGAAAAGGAAAATAGGCAGTGAGTGAGATAAAGAAGGAGACTTTCCTTTGTTTAGACAACTGAGTCTACTCGGACGAGTCTTTCCCTTGTTTTTTTTGCACTTACCTTTAAATTCTTCCTCTTTGTTCACCGATTCTAAAATCAACTCCAATTTATTTTCTTGAAACTTCAAATTTGCGGATAATCGGAGATTTCTATGTGCCCTTTATTCGGATCTTAACAGCCGGTAAGCTAATTTTCATCAAATTTATATGTTTTAAGTTTTTTTTGGAGCTTCAAGTTTGTGTTTTTATGTAAATGGAAAGTTGAAGATTCAATGTCCAGAGAGTTCTCGTTATTATCTATTGGTTGAATTAATTGAAAAAAAAATTACGTTTCAATTTGAGCGTTTCTTTTTAGAAATGAGAGTGAGAAAAAAGTTTACTATTGAAATTTCCTGTGCAATTGCTAATACGAATGTTTTTAAGCTAATATTCATGTTAACAACTTACTTTGATTCGTTGAATATTGAAGAAATGCATTGATTTCACTCTCTCTCTCTCTTTTTTTTTTTTTAGATGTGGGATTTTCTTTGTTTTGGATACCATGAATGCATTCATTTTGATAACTGATACTTTACTTCGGTCTTAGCTAGCTTTATACACTAGTTTGTCTATGTTCCAATAGATTTCGGGTTATTTGGTGTATATATTGATGGTAATACTGTTTTGTGCTAAATCAAAATCAGGGTTGTTTATTCCGAGTCTTTGTTCTTTCTTTTATTTTTTTCAGGTTTTTTGGGGGATTTCTACTGTTTGTGGACACCTTATTGGATATAGTACAAGGATAGATCTTCATTTTGGTCTGCCGGTTCTGTCAATTGGGTTATGTTCTTCTATTTTCTCTGATTTAGTTTTTGGGCTGGGGTTTTAGTTTTGGTTTCATTGATTGATGATTGTTGGTGAATTAGAGTTTTCCCTTGTTCATTTGCGATTGGGTTCCCAGTTTGGGGTCTTCTTGGAGGGGAAGAAGCTCTCTTCTAGTGTCGCTTCTGCCTCCAACTGCCACGAAACCGGTGATCGGTTTTTCTAGACATTTTATGTCTCGCAAGTTGGACAGTCTTGTTCAAACTCAGATGGCAGTTGCAGTTTTCAAAAGTCCTCTTAGAGGGGAATATCCTAGGAACAATAGAATGGAAGGGAAACAACCTGTTGGGAGGAGACGGGTTTTTGTGCAAACAGAGACCGGTTGTGTATTGGGTATGGAGTTGGATCGCAGTGACAGTGCTCATACAGTTAAAAGAAGGTTGCAGGTTGCCCTCAATTTCCCTGCCGAGCAAAGCTCGCTGACTTTTGGGGATGTGGAGTTGAAGAATGATCTTAGTGCCGTTCGGAACGACTCTCCGCTTCTCCTAACAAGGAACTATCTACACAGAAGCTCCTCTACTCCCTGTCTTTCACCAACTGGAAAAGATCTTCAGCAGAGAGATAAAAGTGGTCCTATTGAGATACTGGGACATTCTGATAGCTTTAACGTATTAAAAGTGGTGGTGAAGGACATTGTTAAGGCAATTAAGATGGGTGTTGATCCACTTCCTGTTCATAGTGGTCTGGGGGGTGCCTACTACTTTAGGAATCCCAGAGGTGAGAATGTTGCTATCGTGAAGCCGACAGATGAAGAACCTTTTGCACCAAACAATCCAAAAGGCTTTGTTGGTAAAGCCCTTGGTCAACCAGGTTTGAAACGTTCGGTTCGTGTGGGGGAGACTGGTTTCAGAGAAGTTGTTGCCTACCTTCTGGACCATGATCATTTTGCCAATGTGCCACCGACTGCGCTGGTGAAGATTACTCACTCAGTCTTCAACATTAATGATGGTGTGAACAGAAATAGGCCTCACAAGAATCTGGTTAGCAAGATTGCATCGTGCCAACAGTTTATTCGGCATGATTTTGATGCTAGTGATCATGGAACTTCAAGCTTCCCTGTTACTTCTGTGCACCGCATAGGAATACTTGATATACGTATATTCAACACGGACAGGCACGCAGGAAATCTTTTAATTAGGAAGCTTGATGGTATTGGAAGGTTTGGTCAGATGGAACTCATTCCTATTGATCACGGCCTTTGCTTGCCAGAAACTTTGGAGGATCCATACTTTGAGTGGATTCATTGGCCTCAGGCTTCAATTCCTTTCTCCGAGGATGAACTTGAGTATATACAGAAGCTTGATCCTATGAAGGATTGCGAGATGCTGCGAAGGGAACTCCCCATGATTCGGGAGGCTTGCCTACGCGTTCTGGTACTCTGCACTATTTTCCTCAAGGAAGCTGCTGCTTTTGGTCTCTGTCTTGCTGAAATTGGTGAGATGATGAGTAGAGAATTCCGGGCTGGAGAGGAGGAACCTAGTGAGCTAGAAGTTATTTGTCTTGAGGCAAGGAGATTGATAGCAGAGAGGGAGCTGTCATCCCCTAAGTCCGATGTGCGAGACGCAGAGTTCCAATTTGATATCGACTTTGAGGAACCAGAGTTAGACTTAAACCCGAAAATGGCTACAGATGATTTTATGAGCAGAGCACCATTCCAATTGGGAAACGGATTTGTAAGTAATCATTTTCCACTTTCAAAGCTGGAGGAATGCTTCGAGGAAGACGAAGAAGAAAGTGAAGAAGAAACCGAGCAGCCATGTTTTTCCACTTTCAAAGCTCTTGAAAGGATCCCATCCACTTCAAAGCTTTCAATGTCATTCAAAAATACCAGCTTAGGTGACAAGAGCCAGAAGTATTCAAAATTTTCTGGAACAAAGCAAGAAAACGGTTACCTTAATAACTCATCTGGGCATAGGAGTGCAACTGAGCAGCTCCCAGGAAATGTGAGCTTTGTGAAGCTGGCTGACATGAATGAGGAGGAATGGACTCTTTTCCTAGAGAAGTTCCAGGAGTTGCTCTACCCGGGATTTGAAAAACGAAAATCGGTTACTTTAGGTCAGAAGCAGATACAGAGGCTCGGTACTTCGTGCCAGTTTTGATATCGAGATATCCGTATATCGGTACCAGATAGTTGAAATGAGTTTTAGGATTGTTTGCACTTGGGATGAAGGATTGTTAGGAGAGATTTGAGTAATATGGGTTTGGCCCCGGGAATTGTTGTAGTTTGGGAGCAGCATTACGAGGAATTGATGTAAATATTCTTTGGCTTCATTTCAGCTAAGTAGAATTGGTTTTATTTCTTCTTTTAAGATCTTTGATTTTGTTTTTTGTTTTTTTCTTTTTCTTTCACTTGAATCACCTTCTTATGGACCTTGTTTGATAAATAATATATAAAAAGGGAGAGCATTTATGTAAATAAAGAATAGTTCAATATTTGTGTTTCAGAAAGCTTGCTTTCAAGTTCATAGTGGATTCATTTTGAGATTGGGAATTTTTCTTCTTGCTATTCCATGGGTTCTTCTGGATGTGAAAGTGATGGAACATCCATACAGTTCCTTGTCTGATTCATGAAAGAGATGCATATAGCTTTTTCAGAAAAGAAAAAAAAGATCAAGTTTGGATTAAATTTGAGATGGGTTAAGAGTTAAGAGAGTCAATTTTTTTTATTGATTTATTTAAAGATAAATTGTATTATTAAAAAAATTCATGTGTTTTGTTGCTTTCAAATTTCACTTTCGTAACTTAGGCAGTTTTGTTTTATAGTTAAAAGCATAAAGTAATGAATGTAATTTTAGAGAGTGTTCTATATTTGATATTGATATGAACAAAGACAAATTATATTGATCAAATTATTAATGAAAATATCTAAAAAAAATGACGTGGATTTTGAAAGTTTACAAAATTTATAAATCTACGGAACCTTTATCAACTGTTATCAATTATAACAATACGGCTTTAAGGGTTTGAGTTGGAATTTTTTAGAGAAACTATATCGGACATTAATATTATTTTCTAAAATCTCCATTTTAATTAATCTTGATGGAATTCTGAAATAAATTATATGAAAACAGAAGAGCGAAAAGGATATTTGGCGATGATAAATTTGATAAGGTGATTGAAAAACATATGGATAACATCCATAGATTGTTATTGAATTTCATTTTTACTTTCTTTAAAACCAACCACTTTTTATGATTTTCCTTTTCAAAAAGACAGATGCTTGTCTAAATCAATTCACATCTTCATGAAAATGAAACATTATTTTGGCACCAATATAGTGCAGCACGCTTATGTGTCTAATTCAATAGGTCGGTTTGAATCTACCTCAGTATGTAGCATTGGAATTTTTTCTTATATAAATTATATATTAACGGGATGTTTTACTTGAATTGAATGTTTGTTGAGATAAAATCCCTTACAGGATTTGATTGAAAGTGAGGACTTAAATTGGACAAAACCAGAGTGGTTTGATAGAAAGCATGGAGGTGGATGCTAACATTGAAAGCAAGGGACATATAATTAGAAAGCAACAAAAGAACTTCACATAATGTTGGTTGGGGTCCCAATTAAGACACTGCTATTTTATCAGTTAACCAAAGGTTGGACCCCCATCTATCCCATGCTCTTACACTTGCCTTTCTTTCTTTTGTCTTTGGAAAATTATGTTCATCCAATTTTAATATTACAAACTATACTTGAGAAAAAAAAGCTGGAATAATGGAGCTGCCCCCTGCCTGCAAGTTGGATTGTTTGTTTTGGGAAGTCTTTCAATGGCTGGAACATGGTTTTTCTTTCCCTTTAATTTGTCAGCTGCTTTCATTAAATGAAATGTATTTTTCGACTTTCTAAAATTATATTTGTTTTACCGTTATAATAAAAATAATTATATGTTATTATTTACTATTATAAAACTATTACTCCAAATTCAAATTAATCAGGTTTATTGAGATTTAGTTATTAAATAAAGTATCGTCTAAATATGTATAGATACTCTAGTAATTAATTTCTAATTGATGATAAATTGATTAGAAATTAGGGTTAATGTGCAACAATTATATATATATATTAAGGTTATGACCCTAAATTACGCATACGTAACTTTTCTAATATCTATTTTTACAAAATAAAAAGTCACTTTCTCTGAATTACTTGTGTGCTAATTTAGAATATTAAAACTATAAGATCAAGATTTCAAAAAATTAATAAATTTAGGTATGTTTATGCATTTAGTCTTATTTTTAATAATTTAACATGACAAATCTTAATTAATAAAATCTTGTATCAGATCTTATTTTTACAATTCTTGAACCTATGCTTCATATATATATATATATATATATATTTCTTAATAACAGGAAAAGGAAGGACTTGGAAACATAAATCACTTTATTTGTTATTTAATCTATTGAATATGGTTATCTTTTTAAAGTTAGTTTATTATTTTTAGTAAGTAAAAAGAATTTATTAAAATTCTGAAAGTTGCAAACTACCTTAAAATGTGGTCATTTTTTTAATGATATATAATTGTAATTTTGAAATTAGAAGGAAGTAAATAGTAAAAATATCAATATAACATTATTAAAAAAAAAAGATATTTGTAGTTCCACTAGGTCTCCATTGATGTGATTCTGCCCTATAGTTTGTCGAATATTGAAGTGAACAAACTGATCAGAGGTGGAACTGGAAGTACACAAATTTTAACTTATATAAAAGTTTATAATCATCTAGATATAAAATTTTAGTGTAAAAAAAATATGTAATATTTTAAATAAACAAAAAAAAACTCAAATATTATTAAAAAAAATAACAACACAGGAAAAGCAAATTATAGTTTTGAATAAAATACTTAAAGGTTAGTATTTATATATATGGCAGTCAAAAGGAAGATCTTCTGCCTTAAACTTAGCCTGCAGGTGAACCTCAAACGGTATACAGATTTACTTTCATATAATAAGGAAAAGTTTAAAAAATGAAGATGATTAAAGTGTAGAAAGCAGAGTTGAGCTAAATCTGGATAAACGTTGAAAGCTGGTTTGGTGAAGCAGAATAGGGCTTTGTACCAACCTGCTTAAAAACTGTTTTGGATAGAGTTGGAGGTGGAGCCCTATTCCTTTTCTCTTATTCATAAACCTGGGTCTTGTTTCTTGCTTATCTTGCTGCCACTTGTGGGTCATCGTCTATCTCATACTTAATATATATATATATATATATATATATAGGGAATAGGGATTGATTGTAATTGAAGATACAATGATAAATCCCTAGAGAAAAGCAAACAATGATAAGCAGGAGACCGCTAATAGTATCCTGGCTCTTAGGACCTATGTTATGTATACTTGCAGGTGAAGTACTCATTCAAGTACGTAAAAATATATGAGAAGATGACAGAAATGGAGGTTCCGCAACAAATTATTAGTATTATTTGTGAAAAGGGGGAAATTAATTAAGCAACAGTGAGACCTCGTGTCTGAGGAATAATATTATATGCTGTGTAAGTTACATACATGCATGCATTGGGATGGTGGCATGCATGGTTTGAGATCAGCATGTTAGATACTCAAGCAGGCGTCGTCCCCAGCCCACTCAAATCTCAAAAACAGGCCATTTTTTCAGTTTGTTTGGGCAACTACCCAATAGGCCTAGCCTAAGCCATAACCCTCTTACATTTCTTAATTTTACTATTGCGTTTTTTATTATTGAAATCTATACGTTTAATATATTATTTAGTACTTGAGTTTGACAATTTTTTTTAATGTGATATTTGTATTATTTTTTTGTCCAATTTGATAATTATATTTGACAAAAGTTATATATTTTGGTGCCCAAAAGTAATGATGTTAACATTTTAGTGTTTAATTCAAGTTTTAAAGTTGATTGGACGAAGGTTAATTACTAATATTATTAGAACATTTGATTTTTTCATGATTTTATTAATATAAAAATATCAAATTTAGGGACAAAATTATGCATTACATAAAATTTATAACTACTGAATATATGTTAGAAAATTATTTGATAATTTAGTAAAAATTAAGTACTAAATGTAACTATAGTGTTTCAAAAGTTAAATCTTTTACTTTTGAAAATTATTTATCTCTTAATTAAATTAATATTAACTTGAATAGTTTTGGAAAACACTAAACATGCATGATATATAGTTTTAACATTAGTAAGGGAAACTTTCCCCTTGTGCTTTAAATATGATAAATAGGCTTCTAGTTAATAGGTTATGTTATCGACGTTATTATGCTAGCATGGTACTAATGACCATTGAGTCAGCTATCTGAACGTTGGTACGTGATGTGATAACTATTGCATGAATTTGAAATAACAAGACATTGTGATAATTTTTAAATATGACAACTTTAAATCATATTTAATTTCAGTTTTACTTCCACTTAACAGCCTTTCTTCTTTCTCAAGAATCACTTTGCTCTCTTTCTTGTTTTTTTTAAGGTTTTTCCAGAGGTGTGCCCCTTCAAATAATAGCTCTCACCCACTAATCTTCAACTATGTATATGTTTGAAATTGAGATGTAAGCCAAATGCTGATCCAATCACCATCTAAAGGGACTCTCTAATTCTGTGGTCAAACGAAAGTAAATAAAGGTTGAAGAAGCCTCAAATTTTTTGTTGGAATCAGCTACTTGTATTTTATATTTAAAGACAAATTTACTTTGTATTATAGAATTTATTATGCACTCAAAATTATTTTAATATAATTTAAAGAAAAAAAACCCCTACTGTATTTTGAAGGGATATATTAAAAATTATAAATTTTTCATAAAGAATTACAAATAATATAATTTAAAGCTAAATTTTACAAATGAAATTTAAGAAATGGTAGTCAAATCTATAATTATGTTTTTTTTTAAATAAACCCAAGCCTACAAATATGAAATATCTATAATAATAATGATAATAACTAAAGATGCTAAGGGAGGGGTTGATGCCCCGACCAGCCCCCTCTTTAGTTAGGCCCCTGATTAGTACTTAAATTTTAAAAATGATAATGGAAAGTAAAATATACACTCTGAATGCAGAGATTATAATTATAATGGTCCGGTTTTTCCTACCTCCTTTCAATACTTTAGTTGATTCTGGGCAATTTAAGCTCTGTCTCTCATGCATCAAATGACCACCCAAAAAAGTACAGTCGAAAGTCAAGTATAATTAGAAAAAGAAGGCATAAATACTTTATAAGTTTTAACAACATTCATACATAGATGTAAGCAAAACCAGAAGTGTATTTTAACAGAATATTCCCCATCAAAACTAACATTCCTTATTCAAAGAAAACTATTAATATATATATTTTCCATGATTAGTTATTCTTAGGAGGGTGGTGCCTTGGTGTATGATAATCAGCATTGAAAGCCACAAAACCTGACCGATGTTCATCCACTTCATCAGGCAAATTCACAGTAATTTGGTCGCACCCTTTATTATTATTATTATTATTATTCCCACACTTTGATAACTTTGAAGTCGACCCACCAAGTCCAAAGGCACCACTCATGTTTTCCACATCATTCAGCTTCTTCATTTGCACCATTTTCCTCCCTCTTAGCCATTTCTTGTTTATAGCAGCAGTTACACTTGCAGCATGTTCATCACCACCTTTCAACAATCCCTGGTAAAACCCCATTTCTTTTTTTCAGATATACAAAACATTCATTTATCATGCAACAAGAAAAGTTAAATTAGACACCTTGTTATTAGTTTTATTATTACCTTTCTAGTTGGAACTGTCATGTGGTTTGAATCTGGGATCCCATCTGTATAAAACAAAATTATAAGCAACATGCATATTAAATAAAAAGGATTTTGATGTAGTGTTATGTATGTACCTTGGATGGCTTGTGCAATGGAGATCAATGCAGCAAATAGAAGCAAAATGGAGAGGCATGTTATGACCCTCTCAGCAGCCATTTGTCTTGCTAGAAATGGCTTATGTTGAGTAAATGAAAAGAGAAGCAAACTAGGGTTTTAGAGGTAGGGAGATTGATTGATTGATGACCAAATTATCAAGTCAAATATAGGTTTTAGCACCTATGTAGCAAAACCCAAGTCAAGGCTATGGTTTCCAACATCTGCCTAGCTTTTCAAAGTAATTATATATAGAGAGAAGAAATCTAGTTGAATTGATTTTTTTTTTAAAATATTTACACATGGAAGATATTTGAATACTATAATGTATTGCATCTGAACACTCCAATATATCACCCCACTTGTGTCAACGAGATTGAAGTTGAAACTATATGGGAATCTCAATGCTTTTTTTCGTTTGCAATCACAAATGGAATTTGTAGTAAATTTAAGTAGTTGTTTCAAGGTCCAAGATGAAAATTGGGGTCTAAGAGAGAGGTTTTTTTTTTTTTGTTGTTGTTGTTGTTCGTAACAAATTTGCATGGAAAACATCGAAGTTATGGTAACAATGCAAAAAGTTTTGAAAGAGAGAAGATCCAAGGGTTTAAAAGTGGTCCATCAAGCAGCTTAGTGTTAGAGGTAATGGTGGAAGCTTAGATAACGTAAAATGCAAGGTACGTGTGTTCTGCGCCTGTCTGCCGCCATGTAGTCAACGAGAAATATTAGGTTTTCGTTTTTGTTTGCCCCAAGCAGGCTATATTGATATACGGTTTCAAATCTTGATTTCCCAAATGAGTAGGCTACTATTCTCCAATCCCCACACCTTTGTTTTCTTGAATGATTTTCAGCCTTTTCAAATCCTTCCTCTATTGAAATTGGGCAACAATAGTTGCTATGAATCTTTAAAGTATTAATATCATGTTAATTAAATTCTTTCGTTTATTTATCTTTTAATTTAGATATTAATTACTAACTCAAATATAATGAATGAATGATGTTATAAGCATATATCTATACTTATTACATTAATAACTTTGATATAATGTATAAAAAAAAATAGAAGCCTTCTAAAGTTTTATTGGGTTTAGATTATTTATATGGTAGGTTTAAAATGTTATAATCTATCCATATGTTTTAAATATGCTCAATATAGAAAATCATTGTCAATTTGTTAACCTAACTATATATATTTACAATTTATGCCTCATTGATTGGAATAAATCAATATCTCACACATTTTACTAATAAGTAATTCTTACTAATAGGAATGAGTCAAACAACCTTAATATATTATTTAAACATAGGAAAAACATTATAAATTATTTTATCAATCATTCTCATCACATTATTCATAGTCCCTTTTAATTATTTAATGACATTTTAATAATTTTTTCTATGTTATTGACATATAATTTTGGTATTTTTTACCTAGAACCCCGAAAACTCGAATCTAAAACATTAAATCATAAACCTTAAATCTCAAACCTCAAACCCCAAGTTTTAATTATAAACTCTAAACTCTAAACTTTAAATCTAAAACTTCAAACTCTAAACACTGAACTTTGAATCTTAAACCTCAAACCCCAAACTCTCAGAATTTAAAATTTAAATTTAAATTCAAGAATTAGAATTTGAGTTCGAGATTTAAGGTTGGAATTCAAGATTCAAAATAAAAATACAAAAATTATGAATTAATAACCTGAGAAATTTATTAAAATATTATTAAATAATTAAGAAGAAATAGGGTTGGGTCCCAAAACAGACACAATAGGGATGTAAACTAAGACACCGCAATCTTTTTTAATAGCTAAGAATTTGTGAAACCCTGGTCCTGAGGGTAGGATAGGTTAGCATAGGTGGGTAGCTCAAGCGTAGTTTCCAACACCATTTGAATGATTCGGTGGGTCTAAACCCGCCAGCCACCACCGGCTAACATATTTTCACACACCTACACGTCGAAGTATGTGCCATAGTTGTATCGGAATACAACCAGAAGCATGTTCTGCCACATGCCCACCACATAATTATATTGTACGAAACCGTAGTTGGAGAAGGAACAATCTGGTAAGAAACTGCTTCAGCGTTTGCTAGCTTATTAGGAGAATATTAAATTATAGATTGCTGACTATCTTCAGTTTTATTTTGTTGATTTATTTCACTAAAATGTAAAATTTTAAAGTTAGCTCCATGCAATATAAGATTATTTAAAAGTATATTTTATTAATTTTATTATTTTGGAATTTGTTATTAACAACTTTAATTTTTTAATCTAATTTTCATTAAATTATTATATTTTTGTTTTTATTACAATTTATATATTAATTAGTAAATATATAAAATTGAAATGAATCTATAAATCATAATTATAATAATTTGTAAAAATAATTTTATTATCAATCCTTATTTATAAATCATAATTAATATACTGATAAATAAATCTATAGAATAAATAAAAATAATGTATAATTTTAAAATATCACATTTACTGTTGTTTTTTATTATTATAAAAACATCTACTGTTTTTTTTTTGAAAGATCTACTGTTGTTTTACTATTAAGAAAAAGGGATTTTTTTAATTATACTTAAATTTTATTTGGAAAAAAACGAGTTAAATTAATAAAAACAAAGGACAATTTTTCTAGAATTTCAAATTATACCCATAATTTTAGATAATCTAAGTAATGGGTGATATTGGAATTATATTTTATATTTCAATATTTTGACACGATTTAAGAATGTGAGATTACGAGAGTCTAAAATGTTTTGAATCTAAATAAGATAATTTTAACCGGAATGTGAAATTACATGAAATACACCTCGAGGAAAACTTAACAAAAGAAGAATATGAAAATATATATGGATTATTATTTGATATACAATCGATGCAATTTTTAGTTTCATAAATAATATTAACAACTTTGTCATATGTCTCATTTATATTTATATTTTTATTTTTAAATATAAAAGGGTACTTGTCAATTTTTAACCTTATGTGTAAAATAAAATAAATTTTACGACCGATATATTAAATAATTATCCGATAAATATATCACGGGCAATATATTTATGTTTCAAATATCACCTGTAGTATTGGTTTTTTTTTTTAGTCCATATTTAAAGTTTATAGTTGTCTTATATTGGTATATATTAGGCTGTATTGATTGAATGTTATTATATTCCCTTCATTGGAAAAGCCAATGCCAGTTGATCAATCTTCTTTCTATTGACGACATTTCTTCTCCATATGCATCGAAAGCATAAGACAATTACTTGAAGTTTTGTCGTGTTAATTTACTGTTTTTTTTTTTGCAATGTCAATTGGTCCGTTAGGTCCAAGAAGCTGACTGCGGCTAACTATGGCCTTAAACCCATTTACAGAAACTAGAAATTCAGGGTCAAGTAGAAACTAAGTGATCCAAGACTTAGCCCGTTATAGTTGACAACTTCATTGGTCCCAAGCCCACAGTAGCCGTAACTTTTTTCTCTTTTTATAATTTTGATCATTTGTATTTGCTCCACAGGGAATTTTTTCAGTGTGTTGATACAAGATATGTAATTCACATGGAGTATTAAAAATGATTAGTTGGGTTCATAGAGAATAGGAGTTTGGAGGCAGCTGTTTTGTAGAAATGTCTTCTGAAATAAGATCATGGAGTGTTGTATTAAGATGTGATTTAATTACACCTTATAGAAATAATAGTGAAATTCTAAAAATTTTATTGGACTGAGTGAACCTTGATATGATCTAGTAATGGTTCACATGAATCTATAGAAATCTTTTTATGGACCAGCCTCTGGTTAACTTAATGAACAAGATTAGAGACATGTATTTATCATTGTAAAATGATTCACAAAGGATTCCTGGTACTAGCACAAACAAATAGTAAAGAGTGGTATAAGTTAGAAATTGATGGAATGGGTCCTCATGTTGTTTTCAATTTTCATTTTCCTTTCATAGTTGATTCAAGTGTGCTTCAGTTGGAGTTGGCAATGTTTTGGGTAAAGGAACTGCTAACTATGGAGACTGGATGGCAGTGGTGACGTGGCGGGATAAAATGATCACTTATTCATTGATTATTGCTAATAAAATGATAACGTGATACTTTAATTCAAGAGTGAACAACTTGACCTCTAAATTAAGACTAAGATTAAAAAATTTACTACACGTGTATTGCGTGTGAAAATTGCGATTTTAGAACACAAATGTGTGTTTAAAAATAACATATACTAAATAATGAAATGTACAATTTATAACTAATTAATAGCAACACATAAAATGTGTATTATATACAAAAATCAATATTATTAATAATGACATATGAAATATGTATCTTGAGATAGTGTTGAGTTAATTTGTAACACTAATCCAATCAACATTATTATAATATTAGAAATCTTATCACACATGTATGCGTGTGGAAACTATGTACTTAAATAAAACTAAAATACTTTCGAATAATATGACTTATTATAGTTATAAAAGATATTTTATAATTTTTTAACCGAATTGATGATCCTGTTTAAAATGGCATCAAATCAATAAAAACTTAAATAATAAGTTAATAAATATTTTATACTTAAATTAATAATAAATGATATATTGGTATGCATGCAAATATTATTTGAATGTGTACTGTGATGAGATTAAAATTTGTTATTAAAAATAGATGCATCAGAATAAAAGGAAAAAAATAGAAAGAAATTTAAAAAAAACCGCATATTTTTTATTATTCAATTAAAATTTAAAATATGAGAAGGACGAATAAATTTCATAAATTCCTTCTCAAATTTGGATCATAAAGTTATTAGCTGAACAATGCCCCTATAATTTCCAGAAACTTGGCCACTATTTTACCCCTTTGGCCAATACTCTTGTTTGATAACTGTATTCCATATTTACACACATTTGAATATAAATATTACATGTTTTAATTTATAATCCAATATTTATTTTGTATAATAATTTATTTGACCTTTCGATTTAAAAAAATATTTTTGTCTATCAATTTTTTATATTTTTTAGCCATTAAATTTGTATTATTTATCAAATACCTCAAATTGCTAATGCAATATTCTCGTGTATACCATGTATATGCCATATCATCATTAAAATATTTTATACTTTTTAATAATGTTACTAAGTTATTTAATAATTTTATAAACTTTTGAGTAAAATTAATTAATAGCATTCACGTAGTAATTTACATGTATATCACATCAGTAAAGATAATAAATATTAATTTTTCATTCATTTTAAATAAAATGTTTTCTTAAAGATTAAAAAGAAAGTAAAAATTAAATAAAGAGTTATACCTATTTGTTTTTATGAAATAAATGAGATTATCATTATTTTCAAATATGAAAGAGAAGTAGCGGTTCTCAAATTTGAGCTGGATTCATGGCGGTTGCGGATGGGCGCTTAATTAAAATTTTAATAATTTTAATTTTAAGAGTTTAATGGGAATTTTTTAAAAGTTGAAGTTTAATTAAAATTTTAATTTTTTTGTGAAATTTATGAAAATTTCAAAAATTTTAGAAGAATTTAGTTAAAAGTTTCAAAAAACTAAAAGACTTAATTAAAAATTTTCAAAATTGAAATATTTTTTATGGGAGGCTCCATTGGCCTTACCTTCTGCCCCTGATTCATGAAATATTGTTGATACATATAAGGGGAAAGATAACTTGATTAGCATCAAGATTCAAATAAAGCCAAAATTGTTGATTTGTCAGCAAGAGCAATAATTTAATTAAATTGAAAAATAAAATATTTTAAATTCTTTTGGAATTTTAGATAAAAAATTAGATTTTGAAATACTTAATATTATTTTTATAGTTTCATAAAACTAAACTATGAATTTTCAGATTTTTAAAGAAATTTATGATATTTCTAGAAGATTTTAGAATTATGCTAAAAAATTTCCAAAAGTACTAAATTGATAATAGAATTATATTTGAAGGACAAATTAGATATGAATAGATTGAGGGAATGAGTGACTTTATTGTAATTGTGTATAGTATAGTGACAAATACCAGAGTTTACCCAAAAAAGAATAGGGGGATAATATCATATGGTTCCAGAATCATTGGCCTTTGAATTCCAAAATATAACTCTAAACTCTAAAACTTCCCCCACCTTATTTCCGGGTTTCTGGAACCTCCATTCATTCCCTTAACACCGTCTCAGTAGGGTTTTTAGTTTCTTATCTTCACTTCTGCTTATTCCCACACTCTCACTTTCTCTTAAGCTTTGCCTTCATGGCTTCAGTTCCAACTAGAAGCTTAGCTACCCCATCTTTAGCTACTTCTCTCCCTTTAACAAACCCCAACAAGGCCTTCACTCTCCGAACCCCCTTTCTAACCCCAAATGCTCTCAACAACGCCTTCTCTTGCTCTGGCTTAAGGTGGAAACTTGAGAAGACAAACAACCTGATTGCGGTTCAGTGTGTGACGTCCACAGTTGCTGAGAAAGAGACCCAAGTGACTTCCGGGGAAAAATTTGAATACCAAGCCGAGGTGGCTTTCTTTTTCTATTGGATATAATAGCTTTTGTTGATTAATGGGTAGGTGTTTGTTTAATATTGATGGTTTCTCTCCTATGTTTGGCACGATTTTTACATGGCTGCAGGTTAGCCGCTTGTTGGATTTGATTGTTCATAGTCTATACAGCCACAAAGAGGTGTTTCTGAGAGAGCTTGTAAGGTGAGAGAACTTTTGTCTTCTATAACTAGTCATTTCTTTTCTTTCTTTTTTTACAATGAAGACTCCTAGTTTTGAATTGAAACTAATGAAGAATTCATGCTTTTGCGCTCTAGTAATGCTAGTGATGCTTTAGATAAGCTTAGATTCTTAAGTGTGACTGAGCCCTCACTGCTTGGAGATGCTGGGGAACTTGAGATACGCATCAAGCCTGATCTAGATAATGGGACTATCACTATCACGTACGTTTGCTTATGACCTTTCTTACTGAAAAAGTTGAAATGGAGGACTTATTTTCTTAAAATTTCTTTTCATGGATTTCAGAGATACTGGTATTGGCATGACAAAAGAAGAGCTTGTTGACTGTCTTGGAACAATTGCTCAAAGTGGTACTTCAAAATTTCTTAAGGCTCTTAAGGTAACCTCTTTCATATATATTTTTTTAAATAAAAAAGTTTACTGTTTTTGGTCACTTACTTGGCATCTAATTCTCTGTAGGAAAATAAGGATCTAGGGGCAGACAATGGCTTGATCGGTCAATTTGGTGTTGGATTCTATTCCTCGTTTCTTGTTGCAGAGAAGGTAACATGCTATCTGCTTAATTGGTATCTTGCATTATGATCTTTCCGTTCCTATTTGAAGCCTCTTTTTGGTTCAATAATTTTCATGTTTAAGTGCTAATTGCATTTGTTTGCTTAAAATTATTCTTGATCAGGTTGTTGTGTCCACAAAGAGTCCAAAGTCAGAGAAGCAATATGTTTGGGAAGCTGTAGCAGATAGTAGCTCCTATGTGATCAGGGAGGAAACTGATCCTGAAAAGCTTCTAAACCGTGGTACCCAGATTACACTGTATTTAAGGGTACTCAACATGTTCCTTTTTTTTTTGTCCCGTTATATCATGTTTGAATTTTTCTGTTTAACTAGTGTATTTGTATGTTGAAATATGAAAAGAAGATAGTAGATGGAGTTTTGAGATTTTAATGTCGTGTTTATTGGTATAATGGCCTTTACATTCTGGTTCTTCCAAGTGCCAAATTTGGTCTAAGATGTTGTTCTCTTGCAGTCAGATGACAAGTATGAATTCTCTGATCCGATCAGAATTCAGAATTTGGTGAAGAATTACTCCCAATTCGTTTCTTTCCCCATCTACACTTGGCAAGAAAAATCAAGGACAGTTGAGGTTAGTGTATGTCTGTATGTACTTCTCTACTAGTTCTTTAAGCAAGGGTAAGCAATTTAAAAATATCAGACTGACTAATTGTTACCCCTCTCCATTGCCTTGAGACTCCTCATGTTCTTAATCAGTACTGACTTTGGACCTCATGGATGTCTCAAGTTGTATAAACCAGTGTTAAAATCCACGCCATGTTTGAGATTTATAACTATATATGTATATATATACACAAACTGTGACTATATATATGTATATACAAACTATGAAAAGAATTTGTTTCTTTTGAAGATGTTACCATTTGGCTTAAGCCCATCAATGGACTTCTATTTTTTCCCAGTCTCCATAGCCAATGCGAAAGAGTCACTCTATTTTGTTATGTGCACTTGAACTCTGAGCGCATGGAAAGTTCTTGACCATTCTTTACTATATTCAACCTTTGAGCAGGTAGAGGAGGAAGAAAAACCAAAAGAAGGAGAAGAAGAAAAGCCAGAGGTAACCTTACCCTGCTTTTGATGTTAATTTTTGTAGCAAACTTTCTTCTTTGTAAATATTGTGTTATAGTGGACTTATCTTCTTGTTGACAGGGTGAGAAGAAAAAGAAGACAACTAAAACTGAGAAATATTGGGACTGGGAATTAGCAAATGAAGCAAAACCAATATGGGTGAGTTTGTTGTTCTGTCACCTCTATAAATGCAAGTTTTAATGCCTGCTTTTTCTTAAGAATATCCTCTATTTTCCATATAGTTTTTATTGTTATAAACCATCATTTACATGTCTTTTGGGAGGTCTGTTGTAGATGCGAAATCCAAAGGATGTTGAAAAGGGTGAGTACAATGAATTCTACAAGAAGACTTTCAATGAATTCTTGGATCCTCTTGGATACACTCACTTCACTACAGAGGTAAGTGTGCATTTATAGTTCTATAAATTGACAACTTATGCCTAGCAAAAGCCATTAATGTTTCCCTTGTAATTATGCAGGGTGAGGTGGAGTTTAGGAGTGTTCTGTACATTCCTGGCATGGGTCCTCTCAACAATGAGGATGCTATGAATCCTAAAACAAAGAACATACGATTGTATGTGAAACGTGTATTTATCTCGGATGATTTTGATGGAGAGCTGGTAAGTTTTAACTTGGTCACTTGATAGCTCTATTTATAGAGTACTAAATTTTGCAGTTCTGAGTTTGTTTGTGGGGACTTATTATATTGCTTTGCATCGAATAAAACTCAGATGACTAGAAAATTTTAGTCTGTTTTGGTTTAAGTTTCCTTCCATTTCTTGCTTGTTTAATGATAAAGCTGTAGAAAGCTTCAGTTTTTTTTTTGTGTGTGTGTACTTTCATATAAGTGACTGAATCCTGAAATTTTGGAAGTGGGGGCTGTGATAATAGTTGATCCTCTGTTTGTAGCTTGTGTTATTAAGCTTTAACTTGTATTTAATCTTTACGCATTGTTTTTCAGTTTCCACGATACTTGAGCTTTGTGAAGGGTGTTGTGGACTCAGATGATCTTCCCCTTAATGTTTCTCGAGAGATCCTTCAAGAGTCTCGAATTGTAAGATTAATTTTGTTTACACTTCTGTAGTTATATCAAAAAATTTTACATCCACAAGCATGCTCATTTATTGCCAAGTACAATTCTTACTTTCAGTTTAGGGGCTATGAGCAGTGCAGCTAGCTATTTAATTACTACTGTTACTTGTGTTATTTACTAATCTATGGTTATTATGTGTTAGGTGAGAATCATGAGAAAGAGGCTTGTCAGGAAAACATTTGACATGATTCAAGAGATTTCTGAAAGTGAAAATAAGGAGGTATATAGCATGATGGGGATCATATGTTTTTTCATTATTTCTGAATTGAACTTTGTTGATTAACTTAGCTGAAAATTGATTACAGGATTACAAAAAATTCTGGGAGAACTTTGGCAGGTTTCTAAAGTTGGGCTGCATTGAAGACTCTGGTAATCACAAGCGTATAACTCCATTGCTTAGGTTTTACACATCAAAAAGTGAAGAGGAATTGACAAGTTTGGATACCTATGCTGAAAATATGAGTGAGAATCAAAAGGCAATTTATTACTTAGCAACTGACAGCTTAAAAAGTGCCAAGACTGCTCCATTCTTGGAGAAATTGGTTCAAAAAGACATTGAGGTATGTTTTAGATTTGCATTAGATGTACAAGGCTCTAAATAAACTTGGCATTTGGTCTTTAGGCTGCCGAACATGAAATTTGTAGTCTTCAATAATGTGATTAAATTTGATAGATGTCATATAATAGTGAATTGCCTGAATCATGTTTGGGTAGTCTTCTGTTTGGAAATACCATGAAAAACTTAGCTTAAGAATAGAAAAGAGATAACATTTGTTGTTTCTTATAATGATAGGATGAAAGAGACCTTTATATTCTTGTTTTTACTAAACCCTTGTTTGTCTTTTTCCTGTAGTGGATATGGTCTCTTTGCTTTTGATGTTCCATGATAACTGATATAGCTTCTTGTTTTATAGGTTCTCTATTTAATAGAACCTATCGATGAGGTTGCCATCCAAAATCTGCAGACCTACAAAGAAAAGAAATTTGTTGATATTAGCAAGGAAGATTTAGAGCTTGGTTGGTGTTTATGATTTCATCTTTTCATTTACTTATTTTTGCTCTTAATTTCTGATGGCTTTGGAGTGAATATGATGGAATTTGTCATCATACAGGTGATGAAGATGAGGTAAAAGAGAGGGAAACTAAACAAGAATACAACCTTCTCTGTGATTGGGTAAAGCAACAACTTGGAGACAAAGTGGCCAAAGTCCAAATTTCGAAGCGTCTATCGTCTTCACCTTGTGTGCTTGTTTCTGGCAAGTTTGGATGGTCAGCCAACATGGAAAGGTAAGCAGTTTGCTTTTGCTTCTCAATATAAGTCATAGAAATATTTGAAACCTATTCTTCAACTAGTATTTTCAAATGCATAATGAAGGTTGATGAAAGCACAAGCCCTTGGAGATACTGCAAGTTTGGAGTTCATGAGGGGAAGGAGGATACTAGAAATTAATCCAGATCATCCAATTATCAAGGACTTGAATGTATGACCGTTTTAGTTAAACTTGATATACGATGTTGTCGTTTGAGTGTGTAATTACGATGTTAATTTTGGTTCTATTTTCCATGCAGGCTGCATGCAAGAATGCACCCGAAAGCAGTGATGCTAATAGAGCTGTTGACTTGTTGTATGATACAGCATTGATCTCCAGTGGTTTCTCTGTAAGTGGATAGAATCCGTTATTTGATTTAGGTTTAACATATTTGCAGATTTTTATGTATCATGTTATTCTTACATTCATCTTGGATTGTGCAGCCTGAGAGCCCTGCTGAGTTGGGAAACAAGATATACGAGATGATGGCAATGGCACTTGGAGGCAGATGGGGTAGATCAGAGGAAGAAGATGAGATTGAAGCATCAGAAGCTAGTGCTGCTGAAACCGATACGGGTGACGATGAAACTTCAGAGACCCAAGTTATCGAACCATCGGAAGTACGGACAGAGAGTGATCCTTGGCAAGATTAAATATGGTCAAAATTATATTGTAAATTTTCAATATATTATTTGATTGGGATTTAGCAAAATAATCCGGAAAATAAATAAGAACACTGAGAAGTGAAGAATTTTGTGGGTTGAGTTGGGGTAAAGCCACTGAAACAGACAAGTTTTTGATGGTTTAATATGATCATTTTGGCTGTGCATAAACTGATTGATATTTAGCGAATTTTAGAGCATTTGAGTTGCTAAATGCAGACATTTGTTAAGTAAAACCAAATTGATCTAACAACTTAGTGGGCAATTAACTGGACAAAATTGGATAGGAAGCACGCCAAGATTTAGTGCATAAATTAATAATATTTATTTAAGGATTTATATTTCATCGATGATAATCCATAAATTTGCACGCCAGAAAAGTCTTTCCATTTTCAAAAGTCTATCAGTATCGATCGGAGAAAAAGCTCAAATTTGAGCTTCACAGAATTCGAACCTGAAATCAATCTGGCTTGAGTTAAATATAGATTCAACTCAAAGCTCGATTTTATAATTGAACAACCATAATTAATATTAATAATTAATATAATTTTATGATAATTTTTAATTTTTGAAAATGTATTATTTAATCTTATATATTTATATTAAAATTTAGTTAATAATATTTTTATGTTAAGTGAAATAAAATTTTAAAAACATTAATTTAATATAAAATATTTTAATTTATAATTATATATGTATAATAATTATATAAAATTAATAATTATTAAAATCTATAAAATTAAATTTTAATGATAATATAAAAATATATTATATAAATATTACCGAAACCAAAGTCAATTACCTAACTTGACTTTAAACTAATATAATAAATTAGTATATTACTAAAACATAAAATAATAAAATATATATAACTATTACTAATACTAACACATAATATAATAATATATTATTACTAATACATCAAATAATATTATAATATATAACTATTACTAAAAATATAATACATACATTAACTACTACTATAATATAGATTAAGTTTATTCACGATTTGACTCTTAAAATATACCTATTTTTTCACTTTAGTACTTAAACTTTTTCAGGTCCTAGTTTAATGGTTTAAGTACACTCAAATTCCCAATTTGCTATCTAAAGAATGCCTTCATTATATTTTTTAATCCATTTTGGCAGACATTAAAATTTTTTTATAGCCAATCATAAAGCAACACGCCTTTATGTAAAAAATGTTTTATTTTATTAAATGTATATGCACATTAAAATAAATATAATAATTAGAAATAAATATATAAAAATCAGAAAAATATATAAAATCTAGAAAACAACATAAAAATTATAAAAATAAAATTTACAAAAACATACAATAATTGGAAAGAAATTAGTTGAAATTGATAATATTATTACAAAAATGTAAAAATTATAATAAAAATTATAATTTTTTAAAAAGGTTTAAAATATATTTTTTAAAATTCTAAAATGGTATTCAAAATTTCAAGTTTTTTGCAATTACTTCAAATTTAAATACATTTTTCTAATTTTTATAACATTTTCAATTTTATAAATTATTTAGACTTTTAAAATTTAAAATGATATATTTTAGAGTTTTATTAAAAAATAAATTTTAAACTTAAAAAATATTTATTATATATATTGTCGAAATCCTTTTTTGTTTGACTTGTTATTTTAAAACGGAAATGGAGTAACCACCAATCTTTTTATTAGGTGTGATTGGATCACCTCGAAATTCCATCATTTTAATATAAGGTTAAAATTATTAAAACAATAATTTTCAATCTACGAAATCCAGGAAGTGAATTCGGGTGTCGGTTACATATGAGTAAAGATTAGCACTTTTATAACGCCCAAAATTGGTACCTAGTTGATTATTTGAGGTCTTAGTGTCGGAAATTAAGAATTAGAACATAATTTAAAATGCAATTCCCTTTCGCATGATGTTATTCAAGAAAATGTTACGATCTAAATTAAATTTTATGGAGAAGGCTCTCTTATTTCGAGTTAATCGAGAAGACGAGGTCATGTCCTGTAAGTTAGGGCACGACATCTCGAATCCCCGAAAACAAGAATACTCGTCGTTTGATTATTACTCATCGTTTGATTATTACCTAAATCCTATATGTTTTAAATTTTAAAATGACATTCGATTATTTCGATTCAAGGAGGAAGTATTACCCCGTAAGTTAGGGGCACAATTTCTCGAATCCCCTAATTATAGAACATCACCTTGGTTCATATAACGTGATACACGATCAATTTATTTGAATATGGTGCGAAAATGACCAAATATATTTAAACATGATATATAATGCGATGATGACAAAATAAAATAAAATAACTATGAGGGTAAAAACAAAATGATAATATAATAAAATAATAATAAAGTAATAAAATAATAGTAACCGTATTAGTAAATATAATACAACTACGACATTAATCGATGATGATGACAATGCCAATAATTATAACATGATCAATACCATAATAATAATGTAGATAAGAGAATAAAATAACAACTTACAAATGAAATTTAGGATTGCATAACTTGAACGGTTAAAGGGCGAATAATGAAATTGAAAGGACCAGAAATTTAAAACATGAAGTAAAGGAATCAAATTAAATAAAGGGACTAAATTGAAAATGTAATAAAATTTAAATCATAAATTATAAAATAGGAACATAAAGGATCAAATTAGAATAAGATAGAAAAGTATAGGGACTTAGAAGGCAAGTATCCCAGCCCCATTACATGTGTCATTCTCGAGGGGATTATCAGTGGGTCAGGGGCAAGAGTAAAATTATAGGGGAAAAATAAAATAAATAAAAAACATAGGATGAAATCGAAAAAGAAAAAAAAGTGAAAGGGCCAAAACAACGATTAAGCCCTCCCCTTGAAAACACGTAGATCCTGGAGGGGTTTGGGTCGGATTGTTGGGTTAGGCTCAAAACGACATCGTTTTGGGCGATTGAAAGTCAAGCCCAAAACGGCGTTGTAGTAGGACCTTTTATAAGCCAAAAATTTTCAAAAAAAAATCATTTCTCACTTGTTTTAACAAAAAAAAAACTTTTCTTCTCTCTCTCTCTATTTTTTTTTATCTCAAGCCTCCCTTATGTCTGGCCATTGGGACATCATGGCTCCGTTGTGGCCACCGGTCATCAGCGTCGGTGGCTGCCGCCTCCGGTGGCTAGAAATTGCTAAAATTACCCTTTCGAACCCCTTTTACGTGTAGAGTCTAGATCCGGGCTTCAAATCCCTAGAAACCCAGTCGAAGTTCAACTAGAAGGCGAGGAACCTTTCGGTTTCTCTGTCTTCGACGAGACCCTTGACGAACCCTAAGGGTTCGGAGACCTTTCAAATCGGAAGGGGGACCTCCCACGACAACGACTAACAGGTAAACAAAAAACCTTTAATCTTTTGTTATATATTTTTTTATATGTATGTTCTTCAAAAATTAAAAAACAGTAAGGGGACTACCTTTTTTTTTAAAAAAAAAATTGTTGTTTTGTTCTTTTGTTGTCTATATTACAACTGGTTTTTGGTTTTTTTATAGCTTAAGTATATTACAAGATATTACTAATTTTCTTTTTCTGTTTTGCTCATCTTTTTTCTGCTCTCTGTCTTTTGTTTTTTTTCTTTTTTGCAGGTGTTCGGGGTGGTTAACGACGTTGGCGATCCACGCCTTTGCCATTTTGGTGAAAGAAGGTAGACGAGGCATCAAGCTTTGGGTGACACAATTGCTGATGTGGCAGAGGCTATGGCATAGATGGCTTTATGGTTCTAGGGTTTCCTGTTTAGTTTTTAGGTTTTTGGGCTGTTGGGTTAGCATTTGGGCTTGGGTGTATTGGGTTTAGGTTAGCATGTTTGGGTTAGGGTTTGGGCTTGTAAATGGACTGGACTTTTAATTAATGAGCTTGTTTTTATTTTTGCTTATTTGTTTTTTTGGTCATTTGGTTTTGGGACGGATAAAATTAGGCCTCCATACCTGCCCTTCTTTGCTCATTGTCGTGTAATGAGAAGGGAGCAAAGACTTTAAGGAGGACCAATTTTGTCTGGTCCTGTCAAATCTCGACTTCTTTGGTGCTCATCTTTTTCAAGTAGCTCATTTTTTCAATCTATTGGTTACTCTACTTCACTGTATCCGGTTCATTACAAGTTTAAGAAGGTAGGATTTAGTGTCACAGGTTCACCTTGCTCTATTGCAACTTTAAGGAGATAATGTTTGCTGTTGTAGTTTCATTCCAACCTGCTGTAACTTTAGGAGGATTGGAATCACTGATTTATCCCTTTCACTGCAACTTTAGGAAGATGGGATTTGACTTTATCTGGCTCTATTGCATCTTCAGGGAGATGAGATTTGTTGTTGTAGTTTCATTCTATTCCACAACAACTTCAGGGATATAGGATTTGTAGCTTCATCTTGCTCTATTGCAACTTTAGAGGGATAAGATTTGTCATAGTAGTTTCATTCCGACCCACTGTAACTTTAAGGATATAGAATTTGTAGTTTTATCTTACTCCACTGTGATTTTAGGGATATAAGATTCACTATTGTAGTTTTATTCCAACCTGCTGCAACTTCAGGGGTAAGATTTGTAGCTCCATCTTACTCCACTATGACTTCAGGAAGATAAGATTCACCGTTGTAGTTTCATTTTGACTCACTACAACTTTAGGGGTATAGGATTTGTAGCTTCATCTTGCTCTACTACAACTTTAGGGAGATAAGATTCGCAATTGTAGTTTCATTTCGACCCACTGCAACTTCATGGGTATAAGATTTGTAGCTTCATCTTGCTCCACTGTAACTTTAGGGAGATAAGATTTGCCATTGTAGTTTCATTCCGACCTACTGCAACTAATTTATAGCTCTATCTTACTCCACTACGACTTTAGAGAGATAAGATTTGTCATTGTAGTTTCATTCCGACCCACTGTAACTTCAAGGGTATAAGACTTGTAGCTTCATCTTGCTCCATTACATCTTTAGGGAGATAAGATTCGTTATTGTAGTTTCAATCCATTTCACTAAAACTTCAGGGATATAAGATTTGTAGCTTCATCTTGCTCTACTGCATCTTTAGGGAGATAAGATTCGCCATTGTAGTTTCATTCCAACCCACTGCAACTTCAGGGGTATAAGATTTGTAGCTTCATCTTGCTCCACTGCATCTTTAGGGAGATAAGATTCACTACTGTAGTTTCATTCCAACCCACTGCAACTTCAGGGGGACTAGAATTGCTGCTTTTACCCTATCACTGTAACTTTAAGAAGACACGATTTAATGTTATTACAACTTTACCCCATTCCACTACAAATTTAGGGATATGGCGTTTGTTTTACTGATCTGTTACGCCATTCTCTAGGGGAATAAGACTTGTAGAATCTATTTCATATGCTTATATTTTTCCAAGCAATTAGGATGTTATGATTAGAATGAATCAGATGCTTATAACTAAATGCATATAAATGATGAATGCAACATGTCATTTTTTAGAATGGCTTTGTCTTTTAATGTTTAGGTCAATATTGCTCGTGGTTCGTCAGGTTCTATCAATGATGTGTTACCATGCCTTCCATTCAGGTCTAGTATCTTCTAAAAGAAACCTGAAGAGGTAGTTGCAATTTGGACTATTTGTTTCAGGATCTTTCCAACTTTCAAATTTGGTTATTTCCAATTAGTGGTCCTGTTTTAGGTTCCTGTACTATTTAGAAATATTTTAGAGTGATATGCATAAATCTTTTTACTTTAATATTGTTAGTCTAGTAATCACTGATCCAAAAAAACTTGAACAAGGTTGCAACATGGATAAGGCCAAAATTTATTGAGTGCAAAGACTTTAATGAAAGGATTAACTAAAATGGAAAACATTGCTAGAATACAAAATGAGTGAAAATGAAATTAGGTGCCCCAGATATCGCAGTATGAGCCTCTCTGAACAAACTTGCTGAGGATCAATCTAAGCCTGATATGTGTTTGAGATATCTAGAGCACTTTGTCGATGTCCCGAGATGTAAAGTCCCTCCTCCTTGCTACCTTTGAGGGGGAAACGACTATTACATACCCATTCTTGGGCCCAAATTTGAGCTGCCCTTTTTCGAGTTTTCAACTCAAAACTCCTTTAGTCTTAAGACGCCTTTTGCGGGTTTTCACCTTAGCCTCTCCCTTTTTTTTAAGTGAAATACCTCTTGACTGAATTTGAATTTATGGGGTTATGCAGGTTTTTACCATCCATCTCGGTGAAAATCAACGTACCTCTAGAAAAAACTTTCTTCACCACATAATGTCCTTCCTAATTTGACATCCATTTTCCTCTGAAGTCTTTTTGTATGGAATGTTTTTTTTCAACATGAGGTCTCCCTCATGGAATTCTCTAGGGTGAACCTTTTTGTCATAAGCTCGCATAATTCGTTTTTGGCATATCTAACCATTAGGGATAGCTTTCAGCCTTTTTTCTTTGATTAAGTTCAATTGATCATATCTAGATTAGATCCATTCTGCTTCATCTAATTTCAATTCTGATAAAACTTGAAGAGAAAGTATCTTGACTTCAATGGGCAAGACTAACTCTATTCCATAAACCAATGAAAAAGGTGTTGCCTTGGTAGAGGTTCTGGTAGATGTTTGATAAGCATAGAGTGCAAATGGTAATTTTGTCATGCCAATATTTATAAGTCCTTGTCATTTTCCCCATGATCTTCTTAATGTTTTTATTGGCTACCTTCATTGCATCATTCAGTTTTGGGCGATATGGTGACGAGTTGTGATGTTTGATCTTGATTGACTACAGACCTCCACTATCGTGCTGTTATTCAGGTTCAATGTATCGTCAGATATGATCTTTTTTGGCATTCCATACCGACATATAATCTATTTCTTTAAGAATTTGCTAATTGTTAACTTTGTGACATTGGCATAAGAAACGAGTTCTACCCACTTGGTGAAGTAGTCAATGACCATGAAGATGAATCGATGCCCATTGGAAGCTTTTAGCAAGATCGGCCCAATGACATCCATGCCCCACATAAAGAAAAACCATGGAGAAGTCATAACATGAAGAGGTGATGGAGGCACAAGAATTTTGTCTCCATAAATTTGACATTTATGACATCTCTTGGCATAATTGACACAATCCCTTTCCATGATGGACCAATAATATCCAAATATCATGATTTGTCTGACCATTGTGAAACCATTGACATGTGTTTCACAAACCCCCTCATGGGTTTCTTCTAGGATTTTCTTGGCGTCGACAATATCTATACATTTTGGTCACACCTGATCATTTTTTCTTTTATATAGGATCTCCCCATTTAGGGTATACTTATTGGCTAGCCTTCTTAGCGACCTTTTATGATTCTTGGTTGTCTGCTCAGGGTATTCACGATTATTTACATATTGCAATATGTCATTGTACCAAGGGTGATCATCCCTTTCTTTTTCCTCGATGTTGTAACAATGGGTCAGGGCCTCATAAATGCTCATCTGAATAGGTTTTAGTTCCTTTTGTTTGTTCACTTTGACCATGGAGGCTAAGGTAGCCAAGGCATCGACCATTTGATTTTCATCTCGCGGGAGGTAGCAGAATATGATGACATCAAACTCCTTAACTAAATCAAGAACCAGCTTTTGATAATCAATTAGCTTGGAATCTCTTATCTCCTATTCACCCTTGAGTTGATATATTACTAGTGCAGAGTCACTGTATACTTTTAGACTTTGATCTTGCATTGCTACACGAATACCCATGATACACGTTTCGTATTCCACCTTGTTACTTGTGCAATCGAAATCAAGTTTATTGGTGAAAGGATAATGATATCTGTCTGGAGATACTAGGACTGCCCCAATTCTGTTACCCATGGCATTTGATGTGCCATCAAAATTTAGTTTCTAGGGATATTCTCTTGGAGCGTCTACTTTAGTGGTTGCAACATATATCAGATCTTCATTCGAAATGTAACACCCCTCACCCGGCCCCGACGCCGGAATAGGGTTCAAGGTGCTACCGAACACTTTTACACTATTTCAGGCTGTGGCATTCAAAAATTACCTTCACAGAATACATCTGATTTCAATTTTCTTATTTATTTACGTATCGAGCCCATATCGCACATATAAGTGGGTTCGGAGAGAAACCGAGACCCTTCAGTCACTTAAGAAATTTAGCATTTAACTATGTCACACGCCCGTGTGACATTAGACACGGCCATGTTACCAAAACAGAATAGGGGGTTAAGTTGCAGGGGACACATGTCCTGAGAACACACCCGTATGGTGTGACCGTGTGTCACACATGGCCTAGACACACGCCTGTGTGTCTATCCATGTGGACACTTCCAAGCTATATGACAAGCCATTTGCCACCCTGAACAATCCTAAACACTCATACAATTATTCATACATTCAAAACTTCATAAACAATGAAATTATATCATATGATTACACATTATCATTATACATAACTCACACTCAGAAAAATGGAGTCCCCTATACATGCCTTAAACCTTAATGATTTACAATCCTTCTGACCTCACATGATAACTTGATAGTGTGGTGTTATCTCTGGCCCTTCCAACTCGAGCTATTGTACAAACCTATAAGAAATGGGGAAAGAGAACAGGGAGTAAGCTTCAAAGCTTAGTAAGTTCATAAGAAAACAATTAGCAACTCATTAACAAGTTTTATCAATGTTTGCAACATAATCACAAATTCACTACAATTTTTCTTCCTGAGTAACAGTCACTAAATTATTTATAACTGGAGCTACGAAACTCCAAATCAAGTGTCATTAATTTTCCCTGAAAATAGATTCATATATCTTCTATCCATAAAATTTTCAGAATTTTTGGTTTGACCATTCAATACCAGATTTTCTTAAAGTTTTCCCTGTTTCACTGTTTGACTATTCTAACCACTATTAACTACGAATCAAATTTCTCATTGTACAAAATTCAAAATATGTTCTTGTTTATTTAATTTGAAACTAGACTCATTAAGGAGTCTAAGCATATAAATTTTATCTTATGACCATTTTTGTACAATTTATAATGATTTTATAAAAACAGAACAGGGGATCTAGAAGTCATTTTGACTCTGTCCCACATCACTTCAAATATCTTATTATCAGCAATTCTTTGCTTACACAGTTTCTTTTATAATAAACTAGACTCATTAAGCTTTAATTACATAATTTATTCAGCCTCTAACTCATCTCTCACAATTTACGGTGATTTTTAAAATTCAAATTACTGCTGCTGTCCCAAGCAGATTTATTACAAATTTACTCTTTCACACATTCTTTGCATTCATATTATTTAAACATGTATATCACCATTCAATTTCATCACATTTTTATTCATCACAAGCATGGACCTATGATTACAAGGTCACCATAAATTCTATTTTAGATATATATAACATCTTCACATATACTTCTCATTTCACATCCATGATTCAATTCCGATAAATCTAACATATATATAGGTATATAACATATACCTGGTTAACTTAAAGTATTACACAAATTTAATTGCCGATCTAACACAAGGTCTCATAGTTGAGCATAAACATGAAACCATTTCTCATATGTTCGATTCACATCAATCATTAATTCATTTAATTCACATGTACATAATTAGGTTGTCCGTACCTGAATAATTTACTTTACGGAACGAATCCACATATCGTATTAGCCCATAGTCTTATAGCACCACACTTTTAATAGTTTACTGGTAATTTGCCTGCTAGGTAATAACCTGATTTCATCACCGGCAATAAGCCTGCTAGACCTTTAAGTCCGATATCATTTCACCGGCATTATGCCTGCTAGGCTCGGAGCCTGATAATATTCACCAGCTTAAAGCTTGCTAGCCCTTTAAGTCCGATATCATTTCACTAGCATTACGCCTGCTAGGCTCGGAGCCCGATAATATTCACCAGCTTAAAGCTTGCTAGACCTTTAAGTCCGATATCATTTCACCGGCATTACGCCTGCTAGGCTCAGAGCCCGATAATATTCACCAGCTTAAAGCTTGCTAGACCTTTAAGTCCGATATCATTTCACCGGCCGTAGGCAGTACGCTGCTAGGCTCAAAGCCCGAAACTCATCACCGGCACAAGGCCTGCTAGGTTTGAAACCTGAGTATATATTATAATGTATAACTTATATCATCGATCATTAACATTTACCTCATCGAAGTTCACATTTAATCACTTTAGTACCAAGCCACATTCGGCTACCACATATGACTAATAATAATTTTATACACATCATGGTTTCCTTTAGATATTCAATAATCACAAATCATGATATCTCTTCCAGCACATATATGACATAGTTTATTCATTGTAACACTCATTTAGTGCATCAAATTTCCAAATCCAATTCAACTTAAGCATAATAGCCATAATCGGCTTATAGCCTTAAATCATTACATATTCGGCACATTAACTAAATAAAATTAACATTCTTTTTGCCATATTAGTTTAACTCTTAGGCATATAAAAAGAATCAAGCTTAAACACTTAAGAACTTACCTTAAATGTCATTGACCAATTACGGGTTGATTAATCAACTACTTTTGCTTTCCCCCTATCCGAATTTGGCTCCCTTTGCTCTTGAGCTTAATTCAAGCAAACAAATAAACATTTATTCACCTTAATCCATCTCATGACTGAATGCCTTTAAGCTTAATAATAGCAATCCTTTAACAAAATAACACTCAACCAAAACAAATTCAGTTATACAACTATATAATTAAAAGCATCAATCATGCTTAACTAAACGTTAAGCTATAATCGAAATCACTCAAACATATTTATGGTCAAATATAGCAAGAAAACTAAATAGGCTTTACTAGCCACACTTAGCTCAATTATAACATAACTTCACTTACTTATAAGCACATTCGGAAACTTGATAACTAAGTTAATATCATGGTACCATAACTCAACATTTATCAACATGTCATTAGCAAAATATGCTCATGTCAAATTTGCTCCCAATCACATCTCAAAATTCAACAAGCTTAGAGCTCATTTAATAATTAAATTCCATTTCAAAGCATCAAAACATTATCAAATGTATACTCATCCTAAATGACCGAATGCACATTAACTAAGCACTTAACAATTTTCTTTAACCACTAAACTCATTCGGCAATGATAAGGACAAATTTAACAAACCTTAAATTCAACTTATAATTGTGCATATCTCATTCAAAGCATCCACACCAATTTATTATCCCGTCATCCATAACCGAATACACATATTTCTTTCATTCTTTCTTAACAAAATTTTATCAAGCTTAAATCTCTATTCCATCATTTTAAAACGCAAACATTACTCAAATGTTATCTAAATTCACATTCGGCAACTACACATACACACAAGCTGATTTCCCCTTATCATCTAATCCGCCTATATGAACATTTAACTAGCTCAAACTTCACCCCTCCACAATTACTCATTAAAACATAAAGACAACAACCATTCCCTTCAAATTCTTCCATGGCCGATTGCTCATATCACCACAAAATTCAAAATTTTGACATGGGCTAAGTAAGAGACTTAGTAACTAGCTTAAAATATGCTAAAATTTCAAGAACTAACATGAATTACTTACCTTAATTCAAGCTCAAAGGTGACCGAATGGCTTAGCTCCCTTTTCTTTCTTTAAATTTGGCTAAGAAGAAACAAAGATGAGCACTTTTTTTTTTCTTCACCCTTTAGCTATTTTACTTATCTTTATTTTATATTATAAAACCATTTAGTTATTATAATACTAATATAAAATACATATATTTTGTATCAAATATCATCATGGCCGGCCACTATCTCAAAAGTGGGGAATTTGACATGCAAGTCCATATTTTTTTAAACCATGCATTATTTAACCACCACAATTTAACCTATCACTTTTTCAAAGTTTCACATATAAGTCCTTTTTAATAATTTCACATCCAAATGACAAAACTAAGACATGATACTTTCACACATGATACTTCACATATAATAAACATAGAAAAGAGAATTTAATAATTTTGTGACTTGGTTTTGTGGTCCCGCAACCACTTTTCGACTAGGGTCAAATTAGGACTGTCACACGAAAAATCAAAATTTAAAGGCTCGTAATCCTCTAGAGCTCTGCTAGTGTACCTCATCTGAATTTTGAATGATTAAGCCCACGTTTACCATTTTCTGCCAAACCCACTTTAGAGGGAATTGTCACAATTCCTTGATTAATTAGGGGACTTTTTATGTAATAAAATGCATGTAATGGTATGTAATGCTAATGAATGGAAAAGATGCATGCAAAAAGGTGTTCATTCTAGTTCAATTCTATTAGAACAACTTTACTAGAAAACATGTTTATTTACATAAAGTGGATATATATACGACTTTGCCTTAACACTCAAAACCTCATCTTTCCCAAGAAACCGAGCTAATTCTCGGCCTCGATCTAACTCCGATTCATATTCCAGGCTTAGAATGCTAGCTCGGACAGCTAAGGTTTGCAAGTGGTTAGCCACTTCTCATACTTGGGCCAAAGATTTGCTCATAACATGGTTCCTATCTTTGACCTGCTCCATTGACAAGCTATCACCTTTCTCTTATTGCCTTTTTTTGACCATATTTGCATGGTCGCATTGTCTTCCACTTCATCAAGAAATCGCTTTTCCATGAAAAACTCTTTATTTAGCAATTGAACACGAATCAACACCTTTCCTTTAAGCTGAAAATGCAATGCAACCACAACCAAAACAAAATGAAACAAGTCAATACATTTTGTATAAAGCTTGAATACAAAGCAAAGAATAACAATTAAAATGATTCCTCTTTGTAATCAATTCGGGTAATCACTAAAGGCTTGGCATTGTTTTACCTAGGAAAGGCTCTTAAGGCTTGTTACATGCAGTTTGGTTCTAAAGTAAGGGTACCTGACCCAACAGTTTTCTCAATCCTCACCCATTATAGGTTTATATGAGCCAAGTTTAGTTTAGGGGAATACATTTCCCTATGTTTGTACAGAGGTGAAGACCTCACGAAGTCATAGGTATGGATGTATCTCGGAAGCAAACCACTATCCTACATGGTGGTGAAGGCCTCACGAAGGAATAACTTCTCACTTCCACTTAAGAAGGGTAGAATAGAGTGATTATGTCATGTAGTTTGTGTGAAAACATACAAAGACGAATTCTTAAACCTCGACAAAAAATAGGACTATATGTTTAGATCACTGTGAACTCGAGATTATTAACAAGAATATTCGTAAACATTTTTTCAACCAAAGCAAAAACATGAATGATGAAATGCAAGAAAGGATCGCAAATTAAATAAAATCGAATTCACAATTTCCAACAAAAAGACCGAAAAAAATCAACTTACGGCTTGACTCTCTTATTATTCACCAGTGGAGTTGCCAAGTTGTCGAAATGTTTTTTTTTTGTTCGAATTTTTATTTTAAAATGGAAATAGAGTCACCACCAATCCTTTTATTAGTTGTGATTGGATCACCTCGAAATTTCATCATTTTAATAAAAGGTTAAAATTATTAAAACGATAATTTTCAATATACAAAATCCAAGAAGTGAGTTTGGGAGTCGGTTACGTATGAGGAAATATTAGCACCTTTATAACGCCTAAAATTGATACCTAGTTGATTATTTGAGGTCTTAGTGTCAAAAATTAAGAATTAGAATAAAATCTAAAATGTGATCCCATTTTGCATGATGTTATTTGAGAAAATATTATCATCTAAATTAAATTTTATGGAGAAGGCTCTTTTATTTTGAGTTAATCGAGAAGAAGAGATCATGTCTCTAAGTTAGGGCACGACATCCAGAATCCTCGAAAACAAGAATACTCGTCATTTGATTATTACCTAAATCCTATATGTTTTAAAATTTAAAAGGACATTCGATTATTTCGATTCAAGGAGGAAGTCGTACCCCGTAAGTTAGGGGCACAATTTCTCAAATCCCTTAATTACAGAACATCTCCTCGGTTCATATAACGTGATACGCGATCAATTTATTTGAATATGGTGCGAAAATGACCAAATATATTTAAACATGATATATAATGCAATGATGACAAAAATAAAATAAAATAACTATGAGGGTAAAAAAATGATAATATAATAAAATAATAATAAAGTAATAAAATAATAGTAATCGTATTAGTAAATATAATACAACTACGACATTAATCGATGATGGTGACAATGCCAATAATTATAACATGATCAATACCATAATAATAATGTAGATACGAGAATAAAATAACAACTTAAAAATGAAATTTAGGATTGCATAACTTGAAGGGCTAAAGTGCGAATAATGAAATTGAAAGGACTAGAAATTTAAAACATGAAGTAAAGGAATCAAATTAAATAAAGGGACTAAATTGAAAATGTAATAAAATTTAAAGCATAAATTATAAAATAGGAACATAAAGGATCAAATTAGAATAAGATAGAAAAGTATAGGGACTTAGAAGGCAAGTATCCCAGCCCCATTACATGTGTCATTCCTGGGGGGATTATCAGTGGGTCAGGGGGACTAAATTGCACATGAGTAAAATTATAAGGGAAAAATAAAATTAAAAAAGAAAAATAGGACGAAATCAAAAAATAAAAAAACGGAAGGGCCAAAAAAGTGATTAGACCATCCCCTTGAAAACACGCTGATCTTGGAGGGGTTCGGGTTGGATTGTCGGGTCAGGCTCAAAACTACATCGTTTTGGGCGTCTAAAAGTCAAGCCCAATAAGACGTTGTACTAGAACCCTTTATAAGGCAAAAACTTCCCCAAAAAAACTTTTCTTCTCTCTTGTTTTCTCTCGAGCCTCCCTTATGTTTGACCATCGTGTTGTCATGGCTTCGTCTTGGCCACTGATCATCGGCGACGACGATCGCCACCTCCGATGGTTGAAAATCGCCAAAATTACCCTTTCAAACCCCTTTTGTACGTAGAGTCCAGATCTGGGCTTCAAACCCTAGAAACCCAGTCGAAGTCCAACTAGAAGGTGAGGAACCTTTTGGTTTCCCCATCCCCGATGAGGCCCTTGACGAACCCTAAGGGTTCAGAGACCTTTCAAATCGGAAGGGGGACCACCCATGACGACGACTAATAGGTAAACTAAAAAAAAAAACTTTATTCTTTTGTTATATTTTTTTATATATATGTTCTTCAAAAAATAAAATATAGTAAGGAGACTACCTTTTTTGTTTTTTTCTTTTGTATTTTTTTTGAATGTTCATATTACAACTGGTTTTTGGTTTTTTATAGCCACAGTATATTACAAGATATTACTATTTTTCTTTTTTTGCTCTACTCCTTTGTTTTTTGCTTTTTTTTTCTTCTTTTGTAGGTGTTTGGGGTGGTCAACGACGTTAGGGAGCCATGCCTTTTCCATTTCGGTGAAAGGGGGCAGACAAGGCATCGGACCTTGGGCGACGCGTTTGCTAACGTGGTGGAGGCTACGGCGCGGATGGCTTTAAGGTTCTAGGTTTTCTTGTTTAGTTTTTAGGTTTTTGGGATTTTGGGCTTTGGGCTGTTGGGTTAGTATTTGGGCTCGAGTGTATTGGGTTTAGGTTAGCAGGTTTGGGTTAGAGTTTGGGCTTATAAATGGACTGAACTTTTAATTTATAGGCTTGTTTTTATTTTTTCTTATTCATTTTTTTGGTCTTTTGGTTTGTTTGAGCCGGATAAAATTGGGCCTCTCTCTCTATATTTTTAATTTTTAATCAATGTAATATATATAATACTAAAAAAAAACACTTGGCGTGTTCTAATGGCACCACGTGGATGGTCAACAATTGGTCAAAGTGAAAAGTGGTTTTGTAATGTTTAACTATTTAATATTATAATATTATATTTTTAATTTAAATTTAAAATTTTTATTTTAAATAAACCTATTTGTCATGTCGCATTTTTTCATTGCCAAAAATGCCACATGACATATTTTTATTGGCCAAGGTTGTTTAATAGTTTTTTTCAACATTCGTTACAAAATGGAGCAAAAATAGAGGAAATTGATACTTTAGGTGACAAATTGGAATGAAAAAAGTTTAAGTACCAAAATAGAAAAATGGGTATACTTCAGGGGCTAAACCGTGGATTAAGCCTATATTATAAAAGATATAGTATTACATGATATTATAATGTTTGATTGTTAATGCATATATAAATTATTAATATACTACATGGTATGATATAAAATTATATAATATAATAGGAGGTTTAAATTTCAAACGTTGAAAAGTATAAGGGCTTAGAACATATTTCAACTAATATAATAAAAATAATAAGTAATATATAATGTACTAGTATTGTATATAACTATTATTATAATACTGATTATAATAAAAGATATAGTATTATATTATATTATAATGTTTACTCATTGATACATATATATAAACTATTAATATATAATATGATATAGCATTATATAATATAGTAGGAGGACTAACTTTCAAATGTATAAAAGTATAGGGACTTAGAGCATATTTCAACTAGTATAATAATAAACAATAATATATAATATATAACTCACTATATTATATATTATAATAAAAGATATAATATTACATGATATTATAATGTTTAGTTATTATTGCATATATAAACTACTAATATATTATCAAGGGCGAAGCGAGAAAAAAATTTAAGGGGCTAAAATTAAATTGTCTATATTTTTATAATTTTTAAAGGATTAAATCAAATTTTATCATTTTAGGGGCCAAAGTGAAATTTTACCTTTACTAATAATTTTTTAAAAAATTTAAAGGGACAAAATGGAAAATTAGGGGGCTTCAGTATTTTATAATATATGATATGATGTAGCATTATATAATATAATAAGAGGACTAACTTTCAAATGTACGAAGAGTATAGGGACTTAGAGCATATTTCAACCAATATAATAATAAAAATAATATATGATAATAATTAATATATATACACATAATGTTCTACTATTATATTGTAGAATATAATAAAAGATATAGTATTACATGATATTATAATATTTAACTATTAATACATATATATATTTATATATAAACTATTAATACATTATATAGTATATGATATAGCATTATATAATACAGTAGGAGGGCTAACTTTCAAATGTAGAAAAAGTATAGGGGCTTAGAGTATAATTGTAACACCTCTAACCCATATCCGTGCCGGAACAAGGTTATGGAGCATTTTTGGACTTTACAGATTAATTACGTACATTTCATAATCTTTAATACATATATCATAACTCATTCTTAAAACATTCATATGGCCCCTTATATGGGCCCTCGAAGCCCAAAATAGGCATTAGAAATAAATCGGGACTCAACTGGAGACTTCAAGAAATTTTCGCAAAATGTTAAAAATTTTCTTAGAAATAAGGGACACATGCCGTGTGAGCCACACCTCACACGACCGTGTCCCAACCCGTGTTCTTACCCGTGTAACTCTCTGACTTGGATCACATGGCCAGCCACACGCCCGTGTGATAGGCTGTGTGAAGGGTACAAGGGTCACATGGTCAAGTCACAAGTCCGTGTGCCAGGTTGTGTGCAAAACCTGAGTATTCTATTTTGAAATTTCAAGGTATAGGGGACACACGGCCAGACCACATGCTCATGTGCCAGGCCGTGTGTCACACACGGCTGACGGCTGAGACGCACGCCCGTGTCTTTGCCCGTGTAGACAAAAATAGGCCATTTTAAGCCTACTTTTCTCACCCTTTTTGTTATCCACCTACACACAACACTCTCATATACCAATATATCCCAACCAAGCGACCAATACAAGCCAAAACATGTTCTCAATGGCATAACATCATCAACACTTCATTTACTTATACTTTACTTACCCATTTAACTCATTACGTAAATTTATCTAGTACTATTACTATCTACTTCATACAAACATTTAAGATTCGTAACTATATTTCAATCTATATCATTGTTAGACCAACCTTATACATGCCATATAAACCAAAATTTACATTGCAAAACTACCAGATTATTCTAGATAGTAGCTTGATGTGTTGATCTAATCCTCGAACCTCACGCTAATCTAAAAAGAACATTAAATAACACTAGTAAGCTTTAATAAAGCTTAGTAAGTTCGTGGGCTTTAAAAATAATGCTTACCCAACATACTATAATAAATCATTAAACAAGCATGTCACTATTATTTCCTGTCATTCACAATTTCAAATGATAAATTCACTTGATTGAGCTCAATATAGAAAACTTCTTAAATTCTATCACATTAATTCCATATGACACTTACCAATCTTTGTCAAATTAGAGAACGTCTTACGAATTTGAGTACATCATTTTCTTGATGCCATAGTCCAACTATGGTTTTATACATATATTTCCATGACCCTACCATGGTCTTACACTCGTTGTGCTATAACCCAATTATGGTTTTATCTTTAGGATGCCATAGCCCAGCTATGGTCTTACACACTTTTATATATACTGCCATGGTCCAACCATGGTCTTACGTTCATGGTGCCATAACTTAGTTATAGTCTTTTCATTAAAATGCCATAGCCCAACTATGGTCTTACATTTAAATATTGCCATGGTCCAACAATGGTCTTATCCGTTAATTCATCTTGTATCACGGAACGATCGTACTCAATCTTGCGTTCCACTTAATTTGAACTTTCAATTCAATTTCCATATTTATACAATAATCATAATTCAATAAAAAAAAATGAAATAATACATTATATCATTCCTAAATTAACAATTAATCATGAAAATTCAACCATATGAACTTACTTGGGCCAATTTGTGGAATTTGTTGTAATTCAGGGACTATTTAGCTAATTTCCTTTTTTCACGATTTTCTTCGGGTTCTTGATCTATAATATAAAATTACTCATTCATCGATATCTAATTCAATTCTAATTCACTTCACAATTTTATAGCCTTCAAATTTTGAAATTACACAATTACCTCAACTTTTACAATTTTTAAAATTTAGTCCCTCACCTATAAACCCATCAAATGAGCTAATTTTTCACAATTAAAACTTTATCTAATTATTTTAGGCTATTATACAACCTTTTATATTCAAAATTTTAACACCAAACCCTAATTCTTAACATTTTCACAATTTGGTCCTCAAATCAATATCTATCAAAATTACTTAATAAAATCATCATATAACAAAATTAAAGCTTCAAATCCATGTTAATTCATCATAAATATCTAACACCCATAATTGGTAACTTTCAAAATTGCTTATAGAATAAAAAAACTAATGAATTTGATAGTTGGACCTACTTGTAAAAGTCTCTAAAACATAAAAATTTCAAGAAATAAACAAAAATCGAACTTACATGGTGTACAAATATGAAAAAATAGCTCTAAGTGTAACACCCATTACCCGTATCCAACACCGGGACAAGACATAAGGCATTACCTGACTTAAACTTACACATACATGAAAAACCGAGTTATAAAATTTCAACAAATTCAAAAATGTTTAAACACATATATATCGTTCCTTATACGGACCTACGAGGCCTAAAACATACATCGGGGGTGGTTCGAGACTAAACCAAGAACTTTCAAAAAACTTTAGGCAACTTAACAATTTTTCTTGTTTTAGAGAGTCACACGCTTATGGGGGAAGGCCATGTGGCTGGGGACACACCCGTGTCCTCAACCAGTGCAACTCTCTGACTATGACGTCATCAAAAAAATAAGGTCACATGGCCGTATTACACGCCCGTCTGTCTAGACCGTGTGGTACATTAAAAATAAATGCATTTTTCATAAAATGGTGCAGACTTCACATGGCCATAGCACACGCCTTTATGGGTAGGATATGTTTCTCACATGGCCAAGACACATGCCCGTGTGTTTACTACTGGACATACTGACTTGAAAAATTAGGGTACAGGGGACACACGTCTATACAACACTCCCGTGGGGGCAGACCGTGTGTCACACACGGCCTAGACACATGCCTGTGTGTATACTCGTGTGGACAATTTAGAGGCTATTTTCTAAGCCAATTGCCACCTTCACTCATCCACATTCTCAAACATGTTTCATAGCATGTAACATAGCACATTTAAACACTCAGTATCCAATGCCATGGAATTTTCATGCCTTCAAAAAAAAATCATCCTAAAGCATATTCAATTAGTCACACCATTTGGAAGCATTCCACATTAATTTCATGCATAACCAAATTTGTTATCCAAATTCCATAATACATATTCATGACCATGATCATCTTAAGTCATTAAGTCATTTCTTATCCCCTAGCATCTATTCCACACCTTATCATTCATTCACCAAGCAATAACATATCACATCATCAAGGCATCAACACATGCATGCATGGGTAATTAGATTACAACCCAATAATCAAATATAAGCCATATCACATGGCCACTACAAAATGAATAACCAATATAAGATGCCATTACACTTGGACAAATTAGCATGATACATATCACAAAATAACCAAGTCCTCTATACATGCTATACTCAAGTTATCAAATTCACTATACCCAATATTCTTTTGATAGTGTGATCGAATACTCCGATAGCTTCCGATCCCCGAGCTACCTTGGCGGAACTGCAAAGGATGGAAAGGAAATGGGGTAAGCATTAAAGATTAGTAAGTCCACATGCAAATAATATGCAATGATAGTAAGCAATCATCACACAAAGACATAATCACATAAGCATAAAAATTATTCCTTATTCAAGCATGTTGACTTACTTATCAAGTGTTCATATAAATACTTTCTCATCACAATTCATCCTTTACCAAGGCAAGGCTTGTGAGTTTAGCGTACATACCTGTACTTATTCGTAGTATATCATATGATCATACCTTCTTTAACATGCCCTCTTTGGGACTTTAATCACCTCATCCATTACATTACCTGTTGAACACTCGGAATACTATTGGATACACGGAAAACTTGCATATAAATGCCACATATACATACATAGCCAAAGATACCTCATAACATGTAACGCTCACAAAAGAGCTATTCACAGGCCTACTTATATAAGCTATCGGCCAAGGTGTAACTACACGGGCTCCTCACACAAGCTGTCAGGTATCCAAACCACTCAGAACTACCTAGCCACTGGTAGGATACATAAGACCAATTCCCGGAATCAAATTACATGTCTTTCATACATCATGAACTCAGACCACTCAATAAGTTCAGATGTCACATATATATATCACGAATCCAGGCCGCTCAATGAGTTCAGATTCCTTGATTTCTAGTGACATGTCACTTGTATCCTAGACTATTTCTAAGGTTCAAACGAGGTTTCCTTGCTTGTCGCATCACTGTCGAACTTACTCGTAATGTCGTTTACGATATCCATAATACCAACCATGTACTCATGGAATATCAAGGCATATAATTCATGATAGCAAATAAGCATTTAAATTCATATAATATTAAAGCATTAAAACATGTAATACATCACATTATTTACACATGAACTTACCTCGGTACAAAATGATGATAATCGAGCCTACTCGTCGAAAACTTTATTTTTCCCTCGATCAAGACCCGTATCATTTTTTTATCGATAATGCAAAATTTAACTTGTTTAATAATCACATTGTCGAAATCAATCCATAATTTATACTTTGATGAAATTATCTTTTTACCCCTAACTTTTTACTTATTTATAATTTAGTCCTTAGTCTCGTAAAATGAAATGCATGCATTTTTTTGTTACCCAATCCTAGACGAATTTTCCTTGTACTCATAACAACCCATATTTTCATCAAAATCAGATTTTTATCACTTATTTTACATCTTTTACAAAATGGTCCCTTTAAGGTATTTTTATGCAAAATCACCTAGTAAAAGATGTTAAACACATATCAAACTATCATATTCTTCCATTAAACATCAAAACACAAACTTCTCATGCATTGGTCAAAATTCCAACATGAACCCTAGCTTAAAATATGGTTAGAAACGGGTACATCATGTTACGAGGATTTCAAAAATGTAAAGAACATTAAAAACGGGGCTAGAACGGACTTACTTCCAAGCTTGAAAAGTTTGAAAACCCTAGCTATGGTTCTTTACAAATTTCAGAAACTAAGGAGGAAGATGGACAACATTTTCACTTGATTTTTCCTTTTTATTTCATTTATACCAAATAACCAAAATACCCTTAAGCCATTTCTTTCAAATTTTTCCTATGCATGTCCATTTTTGTCCAAATATTTAGAAATTGGTCAAATTTCTAATTAGGACCTTCTAATTTATAATGTAAAGAAATTTCATGCTAAAAGCTTCTAGAACACAAGTTTTGCATCTTATTCAAATTGGTCCCTAAAGTTCAATTAGATATTTTATGCATAGAATTTCTTCATGAAACTTTCACATAAGCATGCGTACACATCATGTACTTCATAATAGTTATAAAATAATTATTTCTATCTCATATTTTTGGTATCGAAACCACTGTTCTGACTAGGCCCTATTTTAGGATGTTACAACTTTCACCCCTTTAGGGATTTCGTCCCCGAAAATCTTACCGATAAAGAGGTTTGGGTATTGTTTCCTCATAGCCTTCTCTGGCTCCCATATAGCTTCTTCAACCCCATGTCTTTGCCATAAGACCTTCACAAGAGCAATACTTTTGTTTCTCAATTGCTTGACTTCTCGAGCTAAAATCTTAACTGGTTTCTCACCGTAAGTCATATCCAGTTGAATTTCAACCTTTGTTTGTACAATCACATGTGAAGGATCAGATTTATACCGACGTAACATAGACACATGAAATACATCGTGAATCTTTTCCAACTTAGGCAGCAAGGCCAATCGATAAGCAGCAGGCCCTATCCTTTCGGAAATCTTATAGGGTCATATAAAACGAGGACACAACTTGTCTTTTCTACCGAATCTCAAAACCTGTTTCCATGGAGACACTTTCAAGAATACTTTATCACCGACCTGATACTCAATTTCCTTTCTTTTCATGTCCGCATACGACTTTTTTCTATCCGATGCCGCTTTCAAACAATCACGAATTACCTTCACCTTTTCTTCGGTTTCATTGCCAAATCAACTCCATGAATCTTATTCTCCTTAAGTTCAGTCCAGTACAAAGGTGTACGACATTTATGTACATACAATGCCTTATAAGGTGCCATCTTTAAGCTCGACTGATAACTATTGTTATAAGTAAATTCGACCAAGGGTAGATAATTTTACCAACTACCTTGGAACTCAAGAACACAACATCTGAGCATATCTTCAAGTGTCTGAATTACTCTTTCGGATTACCCATCGGTCTGTGGGTGAAAAGCGGTACTAAAGTTCAGTTTCATGCCCAAAGTCTCTTGCAACTTTTTCCAAAATCGTGAAATGAACCTCAGATCTCTATCCAAATTAATTGAAAAGGTACTCCGTGAAGTCTTACAATTTCAGAAACATACAATTCAGCCAACTTATTAAGTGAAAACTCAGTGTGTACCGATATAAAATGGGCCGATTTAGTCAACCTGTCAACTACAATCCATACAGCATCCTTTTTTCTTGGTGTCAATGGAAAACTTGTCACAAAATCCATAGTAATTCGGTCCCATTTCCATTCGGGAACCAAAATAGGCTGAAGTAAACCTGAAGGTACTTGGTGTTCGACTTTTCCTTGCTGACAAATCATACACCTCGATACAAACTCGGATATATCTCTTTTCATACCGTTCCACCAATACATTTTCTTTAAATCATTATACATTTTTGTGCTACCTCGGTGAACTGAAATACACCTGTTATGGGCCTCATGCAAAATACTCTGAATCAACTCAGTATTTTTCTAAAAATCTAGTTCACTGTTCAACTCACACTGAGCTTTCTTTGCTTGCAGCTCTTTATCAGCTTTCTGAGTATCACAAATCTGTTGTTAGCCCTCAACTCTGCCAGAATTACACCATCATTGGACAGGGTCAGCTGCGTGTTCATAGCTCTCAAGGCAAATAAAGACTTCCTGCTCAGGGCATCGACAACCGCATTTGCCTTACCAAGGTGATAATCTATCACAAGCTCATAGTCTTTTAACAATTCAAGTCATATTCGTTGCCTTAAATTGAAGTCCTTTTGGGTCATCAAATACTTAAGACTTTTGTGGCCTGTATAGACATGGCATTTCTCCCTAAATAGATAATGTCGCCAAATCTTCAAATCAAATACAATGGCGGCCAACTCTAAATCATACGTTGGATAGTTCTTCTCATGGGGCTTCAATTGCCACGAGGTATAAGCTACTACTTTACCTTCTTGCATAAGCACACAACCCAGTCCACTCAAGGATGCATCACTATAAATCACAAATTCTTTCCCAGATTCCGGTTGTACTAACACTGGTGCCTCGGTCAATAACATTTCTAATTTCTCAAAGCTCTGTTGACATTTTTCCAACCACTCAAACTTGACATCTTTTTGAAGTAGTCTCGTCATAGGAGTGACTATCATAGAGAATCCTTTTACAAAACATCTGTAGTAACCGACCAAACCCAAAAAGCTCCTAACTTCAGTTACATTCCGTGGTGGCTTCCATTCAACAATAGCAGAAATCTTATTAGGATCGACTCGGATACCATCACCTGAAACAATGTGGCCTAAGAATCCGATCTCTCGAAGCCAAAAGTCGCTTTTACTGAACTTAGCATACAACTATTTATCCTTCAAAGTTTGTAAAACAGTTCTCAATTGTTCAACATGCTCTGCCTCATCTCTAGAATATATCAGAATATCATCGATGAATACCACAAATAACTTGTCCAAATATGGCCGAAATATTCAGTTCGTTAAATTTATAAACACAGCCGAAGCATTTTTTAATCCAAATGGCATAACAAGAAATTCGTAGTGGCCATACCTTATTCTAAAAGCAGTCTGAGGCACATCTGACTCCTTAACTCGTAACTAGTAATATCCAGACCTCAAATCTATCTTAGAGAGCCATGTCGCTCCTTTCAATTGATCGAACAGGTCATCAATCCTTGGCAGGGGTACTTATTTTTAATTGTCACCTTATTGAGTTGTCAGTAGTCAATGCATAATCTCATAGAACCATCCTTCTTTTTCATAAATAACACAGGAGCACCCCATGGCGAAAAACTTGGTCTCACAAAACCTTTGTCAGTCAACTCTTGCAACTGTGACTTTAGTTCTTCCAACTCAGTCGGGGCCATCCTGTACGGAGCAATAGAAATAGGTGCCGCCCTTGGCATTAACTCAATACCAAATTCAACTTCTCTAAATGGAGGCAAACCTGGCAATTCTCTGGAAATACATCCGCATACTCACATACAACTGGCACAGATTCAATTTTCAATTCGGATTTCTTTGTATTCAATATGTATGCCAAATAAGCTTCATACCCTTTTCTCATACATTTTTGAGTAGACATCGAAGAAATCACAATTGGTGACTTATCTACATCATCTGATTCAACCCAAAAAATCTCACAATTTTCACATTTCAATTCAATAACTTTCTACCTACAATTCACTGTAGCATCATGTAGTGTCAACCAATCTATACCCAGTATGACATCAAATTCATCAAACGACAATAACATCAAGTCGACCAGAAAATAATAACCTCTAATCACTAAAGGGCATTTCTTACATACTTTATCAACTATCACATGCTATCCTAACGGGTTTGACACCTTAACCATAAATTCTGTAGACTCAACAGGTATATTCATGCTAGATACCAATTTCATACACACATACCAATGAGTAGAGCCAAGGTCTATCAAAACAATAACATTAGTATCATAGAGAGAGAAAATACCAATGATCACATCAGGAGAAGTTGCATCTTCATGTGCGCGTATGGAATAGGCTCTGGTCGGAACTTTAGCTTTGAACCTTACTGCTATATCTCTTGACACATTCTTGCTACCAGACCTATTCCCAGCATTTCTCGGGGGTCTTCCCCTAGAAGCTGGACCACTTGGTCTTCAATTTTGAAATCTTTCATTCTCTACCATCTCGAGACAGTCTTTAATATAGTGGTCTAGAGAACCACATCTAAAACAAGATTCGTCACTCACCCTACAGTTGCCGGAATAATGTCTACCACATTGCTGACATTCGATTTTTAAAGGTTTAGCATTACGCATGCTTGCCACAAATGTAGCCTGAGATCTAAAACCCGAATTTTGCTTTCTACGATTCTCATATGAATGTCTAGCTGACACATGTGAACGAGAGTACATCTCTCTAGATTTCTTAGACTGAGATGGAAATGACTTACTTGTGTGTCTCTTTCTTGTGTCTCTAGCCTCAGACTCGACTTTTGTCTTTTCTATAATCAGTTCTTCGGCTTTACAAGCAGTTCAACGAGTACTACAAATTCCTTCAACTCAAGAATACCTACTAACATCTTGATATCCTCATTAAGTCTATCTTCAAATCTTCTACATATTTTATCCTCGGAGGATACACAACCCCAAGTGTACTTGCTGAGTCTGACGAATTCTCTCTCATATTCATTAATTATCATACGGCCTTGTTTCAAATCTAGAAATTCCTTACGCTTCTGGTCGATAAACCGCTCACTAGTACACTTCTTTCAGAATTCCTCTTGAAAGAATTCCCAAGTAACTCTCTCTAGAGGTACCACGAATATCAGCGTTCTCCACTAGTGATATGCCGCATCTCTCAATAAGGATATGGCACATTTAAGCATTCCTCGGGTGTACAAGATAATTCATCAAATACCCGCATCGAATTTTCTAACCAGAACTCTGCCCTCTGAGGGTTGTCATTGGTATTTGCCCTAAATTCCTCAGCACTTTGCTTTCGAATTTTATCAACTGGTGTTCTAGAGAATCTCATAAAATCTATACCTTAAGGCATCATAGGTGCAGGTTGAGGATTTGGAGGAGGTGGGGGAGGTTGAGAATTCGAGTTCGTTCGAACGAACTCCGTGTACCAGAAATTCATCATGTGGAGAAAGGCTTCTCTGCCTCCTTCTCATCTACTAACAGTCTTAGGTCTACTATCGGATGGCACTGCTCCTTTAGCGGGAGCAGGTGCGTTACTTTCTACATCATCCGCCACTGCTCTGTCGGGATCCATTTGCTATATGAAAACACATTTTAAAATTGTCAGGAGTCGTCACACTATCATAATATATGTATGGCATGTATAGCTAGACTTGAACACATACTACGTAGTCAGAGAACTGACTAAACCGTAACTCTGATACCACTAAATGTAACACCCCTTACCCGTATCCAACACTGGGACCGGATACGAGGCAGTACCAGACTTAAACATACACATACAAAAAAAATCGAGTTATAAGATTTCAACCAATTTAAAAACGTTCAAGCACATATATATCGTTCCTTATTCGAACCTACAAGGCCCAAAACATACATCGGGGGTGGTTTAGGACTAAACCGAGAACTTTCAAAAAACTTTGGGCAACTTAACAAATCTTCTTATTTTGGAGAGTCACACGCCAGTGGGGGTAGGCCGTGTGGTCACACATGCTCATGTGGCTTGGGACACACCCGTGTCCTCAACCTGTGTAACTTTCTGACTATGACGTTATCACAAAAATAATGTCACATGGCCGTATCACACGCCTGTGTGTCTAGACCGCATGGTACATTAAAAATAAATGAATTTTTCATAAAATGGTGCATACTTCACATGGACAGAGCACACGCCTGTATAGGTTGGTCGCGTCTCTCACATGGCCAAGACATACGCTTGTGTCTTAGCCCGTGTGTTTACTACTGGACATACTGACTTGAAAAATTAAGGTGCAGGAGACATACGGCTATACAACACGCCCGTGGGGGCAGACCGTGTGTCACACATGGCCTAGACACATGCCCGTGTGTCTATCCGTGTGGACAATTTAGAGGTTATTTTCTAAGCCAATTGCCACCCTCACTTATCCACATTCTCAAACATGTTTCATAGCATGTAACATAGCATATTTAAACACTCAGTATCTAATGCCATGGCATTTTCATGCCTTCAAAAAAAATCATTCTAAAGCATATTCAATTAGTCACACCATTTAGAAGCATTCCACACTAATTTCATGCATAACCAAATTTGTTATCCAAATTCCATAATACATATTCATGACCATGATCATCTTAAGTCATTAAGTCATTTCTTATCCCCTAGCATCTATTCCACACTTCATCATTCATTCACCAAGCAATAACATATCACATTGTGACAGCCTTAATTTGACCCTAGTCGGAAAGTGGTTTTAGGACCACAAAACCGAGTCACAAAAATAATTAACTATTATATTCTATGCTTATAATATGTGTAAATGCATGTGTGAAAGTTTCATGCTTTGATTTTGTCATTTGTATGTGAAATTTATTAAATAGGACTTATGTGAGACATTTTTGAAATGTGATAGGTTAATTTTAAAATGGTCTATTAATGCATGTAATCAAAAAGGTGGACTTGCATGTCAAATTCCCCACTTTAATAGTAGTGGCCGACCATGATAATAATGATAAGCAATATGTGTTATGTAATAATATTATAAAATGGTAATGGCTTAATTTATGGAATAAAAAAATTAGTAAATTAAAAAGATATTAGAAAAACAAAAGAAAAACAAAAGGCTTGTATCATCTTCTTCCTTAGCAGCCGAATATTAGAGAAAGAAAAAGGAGGAAATAGCATTCGGTCACTTTGAGCTTGAAATAAGGTATGTTAATGTGATTTTTATGTAATTGTTTATGAAATTAAATTGGTAAGTGCTTAGTAAAGTTAACCCATGGTTTAAATTCATGAATCATTGAATATATATGCATTCGGCAAGTTGCTAAATTTGTGTTATTTTGATAAGTTTTTGGAAGGTGTTATTTAGATGTTAAAGTAGCTTAAATGATGGTTGAATAAGTTGAATTCATTGTTGAGAGGTATGAATTGAAGTTGCCGTATGTATATATATGCATTTTGGAAAGAAAATTTTGTTGTTATTTGAGTTTTTATATATATGCACATTCGGTCATGGGGGATTTAAGATGAATTTAATTGTTATAGATTGTTTTTAAGGTTTGTTAAATTGTTGTGGTCATTGCCGAATATATGTTTAGTTAAAATTTTTTTTAAATTGTTTAGTTAATTAGTAGGTTAATGGTGTGTGCATAAATTATTTGAAATATTAAAAGTTGTATATGAATTTGACCTTGGGAGAAATGTTAGTATAAAAATGCTTGAAAGTTAAATAGGTGATTGCTTTAATGACCAAATGTGCCAAAGAATAATGCATGATCTAGTTGACCAATATGTGTTAAGGGAACATGAATAAATATATTTTGATGAGCTATACATTCGGTTATAGTATGAAATGCAATGTTAATACTTAGTTGCTAGTATGTATATGTGTGCTAGCCGAATTTGAACTTGAATAATGATTTGAACACGATGTATTGTATTGAGATTATGCTTAAGTGAAATTATAGAATTGTGATGAAATTGATTGGTGATATACATGTTTAAATAATATGAATGCAAAGAATTGTGAAAGAGTAAATTGTAGTAAATCTGCTTAGGACAGCAGCTGTAACGTGAATTTGAAAAATCACCATAAATTGTGGGAGTGGAGTTAGAATCTGAATAAATTATGTAATTAAAGGTTAATGAGTCTAGTTTCTAATGAAATCAACGAGAACATATTTTGACTTCTGTACAATTAGAAATTTGATTCGTAGTAAAGGGTGGTCAGACTAGTCAAGCAGTGAAATAGGGGAAACTTTAATAAAAATCTGGTATTGATTGGCCAAACTAAAAATTCTAAAAATTTTATGGATAAAATATATATGAGTCTATTTTCATGGAAATTTCACGGCAATTGATTTGGAGTTTCGTAGGTCCAGTTATAAATAATTTAGTGACTGTTGCTCAGGAAGACAGCTTATTGTGAATTTGTGATTATGTGGTAATCATTGATAAATTTTTTTTAAGGAGTTGCTTAATGTTTTCTTATAAACTTACTATGATCTATGTGTGTGAAAGTCGAATATATATATTATATTTATGAAGACATGCTTGAATAGTCGAATAATGACTAGTTTAAAATTTTTGAATATAAGCTCAAGAGCAAAGAGGGTCGAAGTTGGATAGGGGAAAAGAGAAAGTAATTGAGTAGCCTTTCCGCAACCGTTCAAGTATATCCGAGGTAAGTTTTGAATAGTCACATTTAGTACATAATTGATAATGTCTTGATATGTGTATGATAACTGTACTGCGATCTATTGATTTTATTTGAATATAGTTGAGTGACAAATAATTTATGTTTAAGGCTTAAAGCCGAATAGACATTAGAAGTTAAGCTTGGAAAGTAAAATGGACATATATTCTTATGTATGTTATTGAGCCAAAAGTTATATGAATGGTGCCCATGTTATGTTATTATTCGAATGGAATAAATGAACTATGATTGTGAGATGTTATTTGAATTGAATTTTCTTGCGAATAAGTATGCATGACATTCAGTGATGTATATCCGGACTTATGGTCCACAGGCTATGTGCTGGAATTATATCCGGACTTAGGGTTCGCAGGCTATTTGCTGGAATTATATCCAGACTTAAGATCCGCAGGCTACGTGCTGGAAATATGTCCGGGCTAAAGTCCCGAGCTACGAAATGGTATTATACGGGTTTAAATTCCATGAGCTTGTGCTGGTAATTGGTTTCAAGTCCTAAGACCTGACAGGCTTAATGCCAGTAAGTTAAGTAAGATTACGATATTGAATGTTCGAAGTAAACCATCGTCGAGTAAGTACTATACATTTAAAATGTTCAGGTACGTATTACTTACTCATTGGTGAATTGATTTCGAAGTGAATCATTAGCATCAAAGAAGAATATATATATAAATATGATTGATGGTTATATTTATGAATATGAGAATGATTTAATCGGTCATGGTATATTTGTATATGAATTATATGTTAAAATTTCTTTATGTACTCATGTACATTCAGTCAATGATTTTGTGAATTATTAGTATTAAAGAATGATACTTATGTGTGAATGATTGTTATATCTACGAGTAAAACAATGACCTATTCGGTCAAATGTTGTTAATATATGAGATTATTTGATTTAAATGCATCTTATGAATTTTAAGTAGAAGAAAAATATGTGCTGAGAAATCTATGTATATGTTTATGTGTATTCGACCATGAAGCAATTTGAATTGAGAATAAGTCTGTTTAAATGAATGTTTCGATTTTCGATAAGTCTTTAATTGTTTGTGATGCTTAAAACTTACTAAGCTTTGAAAGCTTACTTTGTTCTTTATTTCTCTGTTTTATAGATTGTTGATTTTGGCCACCGACTCGGGGATCGTCGTGATTCATCACACTATCGATTTTTTGGTACAGTTATATTTTGGACTCGATATGGCATGTATAGGTTAGGCTGATGATAACTATGTTTTGAAATTGTAAATATTTTGGCCATACGAAAATGGCGTATAACTTAAATATCAGTATGTATTTCAGCTCGATCTCTGTTTATGTTTATTGACACTGTGAATGAGATAATTAAATGTTTAGTTCGGTAATACCTCTTAGCCTTAATCCGGCGATCGGATTTGGGTTAGGTGTGTTACACACATCATCAAGGCATCAACACATGCATGCATGGGTAATTAGATTACAACCCAATAATCAAATATAAGCCATATCACATGGCCAGTACAAAATGAATCATCAATATTAGGTGCCTTTACACTTGGCCAAATGATACGAACCCCATCGTATCATGGTTTGACACAACTCGACAACATCTAGCATGGCCTAAATTCGAGGGGCCCAAGTTCAAAATGAAGCTTGATCTTAATTTCAACGAGCTCAATTCAGCTCGATTATAGCTCAATAAGCTCGTTTGTTCGTTTTGAGTTTATTTTAATTCTTGCATTTATGTTGCTGGAATAAACTTATTTAGTTAAATTAGTTAATTAGTTTTCAGCTCATAAATAAGTTCAAATTTGATTTTTAATAATTTTAGTTAAGTTTGTTAAGTTTAATACATGTTTTTAATATGTTTTTTTTTTCCTACAACTTTTTAATGTGTTTAGAATCTGGTCATCTAATTAGCTTAAATATGTTTTAGTGAGCATTTTTTAGCCTAGACATGTTTTAAATGTGTCTTGGAGTCAGCCAAATTTAATTGTGTCAACATTAGGACATGTTTTAAGTTTGTTTTGCTACAGCCATTTAATTTGTCTTAGTTGTGTCCTAGGCTGCTGCTAATTCAATGTGTCAAGAATAGGACATAATTAATTGTTTTGTCCAGTCGAATTTAGTTTGTCTTGGCTGCTGACGATTTTAATGTATGTGTTAAATATGTCTTGACCGAATTTGTTTGTTGCTTTTAGATAATCAATTCAGCTGAACAACTAGCTTAATGGCGAAGGTAGCATTGAAGACATGCATGCATGGGACAACATTTATTAAAGAGCTGCTGGTTTCTCTTTTCCCATGCATGGGACGGCATTAAAGAGCTACTAACTTTCCTTCTTTTTTTTTTTTTTATAGGTGACCATTCGTGAAGTTCAATTTACAATGAGCCGAAATTAAAGGGAAGCTGCTGTTTTGAGTGTCCTTAGGTGCTTTTCTCGTGGAGATCAAAGGCCAATAGTTGGCTGTAATAATTCCTTCAGCTAGGCTGCTTACATTCGGCCATTGGCCATCCATTGACCAAGACGTAATTAAAGCTCCAAGTAAGGTGATGCATGCCTGGTGCAATCCACATTCGGCCAGATTCATTTGGGAGGCTAATAAATTGCCCAAATAGCTCATTTAAGTCCATGACTCTCCAAATAATCAAGGCTGCACATTAACTTCATTCATTCCCTCCTGGCCGAACCTAATGAAGATAATTCAGCTCATTTAAGCTCCTTTACTTAATGCCAATAATTCAGCTGATCGGAAACACCAAGAGACAGTCCATTGGCATCTTCAAGGTTGCTGGAACTTTCAAAGAAGCTGCCAAGAAATTTCTAAGAAACTTCAGCTCATTAAGCTGAATTTTAAATGTCTATTTAGTTCCTTTTTGTGACTATTCGGCTGGGCTTCCTCCTAGGCCTATAAATACTTGTTTTAGCTGATTGTAAAAGGACTTTTGGCCAACTTATGAAATATCATTTTCTTGTGAGAATTTTCAATTCTCTTAATTCACTTTAGGACTGATCTGACTTATCGGGAATTCGTCTCGTGGTGTTAATCTCTCCTTTTTTTTATCCTGAACTTATCACCTCTGGTGTTGCGTTCGAATTATATCTTTGGTTCCTAACTCTCTATAGTTAGCGGGTCAAGACCCTCTTATCAACCTAAGTGCCTATTTTGAGACTCGGGTTGACAATCGCTATTGTTGGTTCATTCTCTGGCCTTAGCCATCCATCTCCTCCCACCATCCTATCACTTCGCTATTAATCCAACAGCCTTGCTTATCAAAGCCATTAACCTAATTTTATCCACCATTCTTCTAAGTCATTTTTCACCTCTTTATTTAAACCTACTTTCAATCCATTTTTTAGCCTTTTTCGAAATGAGCCAAGACTTACCCAATTTATCGATCGGGCAACTCATACGACTCAAATCACTCCCGAGGCGAGTTCGTATCACCAAATTAGCATGATACATATCACAAAATAACCAAGTCCCCTATACATGCGATACTCAAGTTATCAAATTCACTATACCTAATATTCTTTTGATAGTATGATCGAATACTCCGACAACTTCCGATCCCTGAGCTAGCTTGGCAGAACTGCAAAGGATCGAAAGGAATAAGGGTAAGCATTAAAGCTTAGTAAATCCACATGCAAATAATATGCAATGATAGTAAGCAATCATCACACAAAGACATAATCACATAAACCATAAAGATTATTCCTCATTCAATCATGTTGACTTATTTATCAAGTGTTCATATAAATACTTTCTCATCACAATTTATCCTTTATCAAGGCAAGGCTCGTGAGTTTAGCGTACATACCTATACTTACTCGTAGTATATCATATGATCATACCTTCTTTAACATGTCCTCTTTGGGACTTTCATCACCTCATCCATTGCATTACCCATTGAACACTCGGAATACTATTAAATACACAAAAAACTTGCACATAAATGCCACATATACATATGTAGCCAAAGCTACCTCATAACATGTAACGCTCACAAAGAAGCTACTCACGGGCCTACTTATATAAGCTATCAGTCAAGGTGTAGCTACACGGGCTGCTCGCACAAGCTGTCAAGTATCCGAACTACTCAAGACTACCTAGCCACCGGTAGGACACACAAGACCAGTACCCGGAACCAAATTACATGTCTCTCATACATCATGAACTCAGACCACTCAATGAGTTCAGATGTCACATATACATATCGCGAACCCAGACCGCTCAATGAGTTCGGATTCCTTAATTTCTAGTGACATGTCACTTGTATACTAGACTATTCCTAAGGTTCAAACGGGGTTTCCTTGCTTGTCGCATCACTGTCGAACTTACTCGTAATGTCGTTTATGATATCCATAATACCAACCATGTACTAATGGAATATCAAGGCATATAATTCATGATAGCAAATAAGCATTTAAATTCATATAATATTAAAGCATTAAAACATGTAATACATCACATTATTTACACATGAACTTACCTCGGTACAAAATGATGATAATCGAGCCTATTCGTCGAAAACTTTATTTTTCCCTCGATCAAGACCCGTATCACGTTTTTTATCTATAATGTCAAATTTAACTTGTTTAATAATCACATTGTCGAAATCAATCCATAATTTATACTTTGATGAAATTACCTTTTTACCCCTAATTTTTTACTTATTTACAATTTAGTCCCTAGGCTCGTAAAATGAAATGCATGCTTTTTCTTTGTTACCCAAGCTTAGCTGAATTTTCCTTGTACTCATAACAACCTATATTTTCATCAAAATCAGATTTTTATTACTTATTTTACATCTTTTACAAAATGGTCCCTTTAAGGTGTTTTCATGTAAAATCACCTAGTAAAAGATGTTAAACACATATCAAACTATCACATTCTTCCATTAAACATCAAAATACAAACTTCTCATGCATGGGTCAAAATTCCAACATGAACCCTAGCTTAAAATATGGTTAGAAACGGGTACATCATGTTACGAAGATTTCAAAAATGTAAAGAACATTAAAAACGAGACTAGAACGGACTTACTTCCAAGCTTGAAAAGTTTGAAAACCCTAGCTATGGTTCTCCACAAATTTTGGCAGCTAAGGAGGAAGATGGACAACATTTTCACTTGATTTTCCCTTTTTATTTCATTTAATTACCAAATGACCAAAATGCCCTTAAAGTCTTTCTTTCAAATTTTTCCTATGCATGTCTATTTTTGTCCAAATATTTAAAAATTGGAAAAATTGCTAATTAGGACCTTCTAATTTATAATCTAAAGCAATTTCATGCTAAAAGCTTCTAGATCACAAGTTTTGCATCTTATTCAAATTGGTCCCTAAAGTTCAATTAGACATTTTATGCATAGAATTTCTTCATGAAACTTTCACATAAGCATGCATACACATAATGGACTTCATAATAGTCATAAAATAATTATTTCTATCTCAAATTTGTGGTTTCGAAACCACTATTCCGACTAGGCCCTATTTCAAGATGTTACACTAAGGGCTCTTCTATGGCTGTTTTTGGCTGAAGATATGTGAAGAAATTGCTAGAAACTCTTTTATTTATTATTTTATTTGTTTAATTTACAAAATTTCCAATTTTGTCCTTAGTTCACATTATTTTCTTGTTTATTTCTATACCCATGTCGCCTAGCCTATATAATTTAGGCTAAATTGCTCTTTAAGTCCTCCTTATTTACTTTTTGGACTATTTAATCACATTTCCTTAATTTGCAAATTTTGACATCTTTTCAATTTAGTCTTTTTAATTAATTAAATATTAAAACATTAAAATCTAACGAAACTTTAATACTAACTCAATGACACTCCGTAAATATTTATAAAAATATTTATAGCTCGATTTATGAAATTGAGGTCTCGATACCTCATTTTGAGACTAAATAACCTAATAATTCTTTTAAATCACAAAATTCACTAATTCAAGAATATTTCTAAATTCACACTTGACTTATAATTATGAAATCATAATAAAATTTTCAAACTCACTCGTTGGATTTAGTGATCTCGAATCATTATTTTCGACACCATTGAAAATTAGGTCATTACAATAATAATAAATAACAATATATGATAATAATTAATATATTATGTACTACTCTTCTATTAAAGTATGTGATATGATACTATATAAAGAAATAATATATTTTATAAGTATTAATATATATATATATATATAATTATTATTATATTATAGATTATAATAAAAGATATAACATCAATAGTAACGTGTAATTTAGTATATTAAAATATATGTTTATAATTATAGCTAGAAATATATAAAATATTATTAAAATTTAATATATTAAATTAGATTTTAAATTGAGCTTTAACTTTTACAAATTGCATTTGGGTATTGGGTTTAATTTATTTTTATTTTGGATTTAAGATTTGGGGTATAATTAGTGTATTTTGAGTTTGGGTAATAATGAGAATATTATTTGGGTTCTGAAATAAATATTTTAGAATAGGAGCATTAGGTTTATAAATTAAATAATAAAGATAAAAAATTATTTTATTCTCAATATAATAAAATAATGAACAATAAAAGATGTTTCCGTTAATTCATATAAAATCATAGAATAATAAATTTTACATGCAATAAGCACTTTAATTATTTTTATAGAATAATTTTATTAAATATATATAATTTATATTTTTATAAAATAAATTTAATTGTGTTGTCACGGTATAAAAGTAAAATAACTTATTACATTCAAAATTAAAATATTTATAACTTATATAATTTAAAAATATTTGAATCTATTAAAGCTAGTCGAACTCAATCTAATCCCAAATAAAAAAAATTATGTTAAAAAAATCTAGTCCAAAACAGCCCAAATTCATAATAAATCCACCAAAACAATTCAATTTTTTTGAATATGTTATACATCAAATCATCATTTCTTTTGATCAAATTAGGGATTGTGAAATTTCTTTTTAAAATGAGGACCCGTTATTTTTTTAACTTTAACTCAAATTTAAAATTTTGGCAAATAAACAATTTAGTGAGTATCCAAACCAGATATATGAAATTACTTTAAAACTTTGGTAAATAAATTTTTTAATATATGAATAATATTTATTAATAAAAAATTGGTAAATATTAATGTGCGTGAGATATGTTTGAAATTTTATTAAAATTTTTATTTATCAAAATTTCAAAAATTGATAATTTTCATATATTTGATTTTGATACTTATTAATTTTTTAAATTTGATATTTACAAAATTCCTTATTGTTAGTCCTATATTTAATTTTTGTCTCTTTTAGATTTTGACTGACATTGTTTGTCAAATTATTAAAAATAAATGAAAAAGTTACCGTATGTTAATTTTGATATATACGTGGATGCTACAATAAGAATTAATCATTTTTTAAACTTTAAAATTAAAAAATATAAAATTTATTAAAAATTATAAAAACATAAAACATAAAAAATTAATTTTAAAAATTAATTAATTGACATACACATGGATTGTCAGGTCAACAAAATTAACAGACATAAACTTTTCCATTCATTTTAGAGTGAATTGACAAACAATGCAAGTTTAATAACTAAAAAAGACTGAAAACTAAAAAAGACTGAAAACTGAAAAATTAAATGTAGAACTATATATATATATATATATATATATATATATATATGTAAAGTATACAATTTGAAGGTTAAGATGAAGTAAATAAAAAGTGAGAATTGAATTAAATAGAAAAATGCAAGTCTCAAAATGGTAATGAAATGAAGATTTGGTGCATGAGAGATTAGAAAAGAATACATTTTCTCATAACAATAAAAGCATGTTGTTTGTGCAGTGGGGTTAGTATTGAAGGCTTTTTAATGGATTTTCGTCTCGTTCTCCCTAAAATCAAACAACCCACTCCAAAATTAAATCTTTTTCTATCTTGGTGTATGGCTCAATGGAGAAGATAGTAGCTTTAGTTAAGATTAATGCCATCTTGTTTTGGTTATAATAATAATAATGATTGTGGTACACTGATAATATATATTTTTATTCCATAAATATTGTTAATCTCTAACTCTGCTTATATAATCTAAAAGTTTCATATTTTCCTTAATAATAACAAGAATTATAGTGACTTTTAATGTTTTATTTTATTTGGGCTAGTTAATTTCAAGTCCTTAAAATATTTTTAAAAAATATATATAACAAAATAATTGAGCCACCTGTCCTGATTGACGGAATTAAAGTTGAGTACCAAAATCAACATTTTCAAATAAGTAGTAGATTAGAAGATTTGATGACATACAATGGCCAAATATGCTATTATCCCTCATATTTATGCATATGTAACATGCAAAGATGTAACAGTCCAACTGGTAGTAATCTTTTACTAATATGAACAATACATATATTAAAAGTGAAGGCCAAAGTCTTCTCACTTTGAACTAGTCTACATGTCAAGAGGAAAGTGGACTAATATCTTTAATTAAATTAACCCATATTTCATTTTTTCCAAAATCACAAGTTAGCACCTTCTATTAGTCAACACATAAACAAAGAAACAGTCTAAGCTAAAACTGGAATCCGATGAAAATAATTTATAATGTTGAAATAATAAAATATTTTATTTCTAAGTACGCATGTGGGAATACAAGATTTTGTTTACCAAATTGTCTAATTCCTAATTGAAACGAAAGATACAAAAAATAATTAGGGGTGACGCCAAGAAAACAAAGCCTATTGGAGGCTTTGTTTATGAAAGAAACTAGAAATTAATTTTTGGTTGAGGAGGTCAAGATAAAATATAACTTGTTGGGGTCAAATCTAAAAGTTTTACGGTAAAAAGGTTAAGTTGAATTGATAATTTTTAAAATGAGTCTAAAATTGCAATATAACCATTTTATCTGAGGGGGCTAAGGCCCTCCCTGAATGAAACTTTAGAAAATATATTAAACAATTCGTCAACACCAATTTCAAGTCCTAAACCTTAAAAGTCTTGATTGTTTCTCCATATCCAAATATGTATATGTATATGCATATGCATCAAAGTACCATATAAAAACATACGCAATCTGTATCTCAAAATAAAAGTAAATGCAGAGCTTTGACTTTTGATATCAAGAAATTAAAGATTTTCACCTTATGGATGATGACATGAAAAGAGACTTATTCAATGAGCTACCTTTTTTCTTAAAACATCTTTGTAACTCCCAGAAACTCTCAAGTCTTCAGGTTCTGCAACTACGCCAAATACACGGACGGCTGCGGTTTGACGATGTCGGTACGAGCTTTTTCAAAATCTTTCTCTCTCTGTAACTGCCTTTTAATTCTTTGTTAAGTAGCAATCTAGAGGCTCAGGATCAATTATTCCTCCATTAAAACTTGCTTATTAGCATTTCCATGTTTCAATATCATCTGCAAGACACTATATGTTACATAGACTCCTCATTTCTTTATCAAATATTGCATACATTCGGTTATGGATATACGATCCTGCAATTGTATTAAGGAAAGAAAATTTACGTATAGCTATGCCAAACGCATACCTGTATCCGATACTTGAATCCAGATAAGATATGTTTAGATTGGTGAAGTACAATCATAGACTAGAAAATTGCCAACTTATGAGAATGATTCCTATGAATTAATCCTGGTGAACCTTCAAGCATCCCATGCTTTTAGATAAATAGATATGATTATATAGCTGAGATTTGTTCATATGAGACAAATGAAATCACCAAAGTGATCACCATCTGTTTCTATTTTTGTCAAACAAGCAAATTCATCTTCAAGTCATGAGCAATGCTTTGATTGTATCCTGGACTATGCATATTGGCCTTATTTTCTGAATTACAAGAAAAAGAAAATACTTATATCTTGGCTTATAGCTTGAAGAAATCATTACTGATCCAACATCTCAATTCTTTTGATCTTTTTTTCCTTTTTCAGATAGACAACACTGCCTTTGCTGGTCTTTTTGAATCCTTGTTGGCTGATATTACAGTAGTCACAGAATCAGTAGAGTGCATAGAAGTAGAGCAGGAGAGTTTCTTTGAAGCTGGATGCTACCTTTATCGAGTTTTTCCAGTGATAATGGAGTTGAAGTATACTGAGAAAACCCCGAAAAATGCAAAACAGATTTTAGAAACTATTTCCCAGAATGTCAATCTGGCAAAAGATCTTGTGGGAGATTGCGATAAAAATAACCAACCAGTTTCAGATTCTGAACTTGGAAGCATCATAGGCCAGCTGGAAGGGGTGATAAAAGACATAGGTGAGTGTTTGTGCTTGATACCATCTGCAACATTTGGGGGCGAGGGATATGCAGAAACTGCAGTCCGGTCTCTTTCAGAGGAACTGCAGAATGTCCACTTCAAAGTTAAGAGACCTCAAGAACTACGAACTAAAGAGCTTGAACCACAGATGTCTTTTGCAGCAGAGCAGCATAAGAAATCTAAAATGGCAACAGAAAGTTCTCAAATGCCACAACTAACGCAGAATGTCCACATTGAAGTTAAGCAACCTCAACCTCAAGAACTACGAACCAAAGAGCTCAAACCGCAGACATCTTTTGCAACAGAACCGCATAAGAAATCAAAAATGGAAATAGGAAGTTCTGAAATGCCACAACTAATGCAGAATGTCCACATTGAAGTTAAGCAACCTGAAGATCTACGAACCAAAGAGCTCAAACCACAGATGTCTTTTGCAAAAGAACCACATAAGAAATCAAAAATGGCAACAGAAAGTTCTCACATGCCACAACTAATGCCAATGGATTCAGATCTTTACTCTGTCAATGTGGAAGTCTCTGTTTCCACAGAAAGTTCTCAAGCTTCGAACATGCCATGCCTAAATGATTTCCTTAAAATTACAAATCAGAAAAGCCAGAATGAGAACGTAAACAAATCCTTGTCCACATTGCCACAGGTAGCTCATTATATCGAACCTATGTATGACACTTTCTTCTGTCCATTGACTAAGCAGATTATGGATGACCCAGTTACCATTGAGAGTGGAGTGACATATGAGAGGAAGGCGATAATGGAGTGGTTTGAAACGTTCAGTCATCTAGAGGATATAATCTGTCCAACAACAGGGATGAAGCTCACGAGCAGGGTTTTAAGCACCAATGTTGCTCTAAAGACCACAATAGAGCAATGGAAGGATAGGAATGAAGCTGCAAGGATCAAGGTTGCTCGTGTGGCATTATCTTTGGCTAGTTCGGATAATATGATACTAGAGGCAATAACAGATCTGCAACATATCTGCAAAAGGAATCAGTACAATAAGGTACAAGTGCTCAGTGTTGGAATATTGCCATTGCTTATTAAGTTAATCGGATACAAAAATAGAGATGTCAGATGTGGAGCCCTGGAACTATTACTACAATTGGCTGAGGAAGACAACGAAAGAAAGGTTTGGATTTTTACTATTTATAGATATTTTAGAACACTACAGCATGCATGATTGTAGAGCTTAACCAGAATATCTATTACATATCCTTCATAATTTTGCAAACTGTGGTGGATATGAACATTCCTGATCCTGACTATATTTGTTATCACCGAAACTAGAAGTTTTAAGTAAGCACTAAGACTTCAGAAAACTTTTCCCAGGAGATATGCACCAATTTCTTTACATTTTCTGCAGGAAATGATTGCTAATGCAATGGATTTATCAACGCTACTGGCGTTGTTATCAAGTAGCCACCAGTCCGTTCGGCATGCATCATTGCTTCTCTTGCTTGAGCTTTCAAGAGGTCAAGCTTTGGGTGAAAAAATTGGGTCAGCAACTGGAGCCATTTTGATTCTGATCAGAATCAAATATAACCATCAGGTCGATCACTTTGCTTCACAAAAAGCAGATGAAATTTTAAAGAACCTGGAGAGATTTCGAGACAACATAAAGCAGATGGCAGAGTATGGGTTCTTGGACCCTCTTTTGAATCATCTAACCGTAGGTAATTTACCTTTCTTTATGATTGACCTTCTTCCATATAATAAATTTAAAGCATTAGTTAGCTGATACCAACATTTCAAGGGAACTATTTAGAAACTGCACATTAAATGGCAGTTAGATTAACTGAAGAATGTTCAAGTTTGATCATAAAAGTCAAACGTGTTTTGAAGTCTAAGACAAGTATGCTGATGTGTAAATAAGCAGGTTCCAAGGAGGTGCAAATGGAAATGGCAAGCTACTTAGGGGAAATCATACTTGGTAATGACAGCAAAACTTATGTGGCCGAGAGGGCTTCTCCTAGTCTCTTTAAAATGGTGCAAAGTGGTAACACCATTATCAGAAAGGCAGCATTTAAGGCTTTAGCACAAATCTCATCTCACCATCCAAATGCCCGGATACTAGTAGAAGCTGGTATTGTCCAAATTATGGCTGAAGAGATGTTCGCTCGTAGGATATATGATGAACCAATGAACTCAAAGAAAGAAGCTGCTGCAATACTTGCTAATATTCTCGAGTCGGGGGTTGAGCATGATAGCATCCAAGTAAATCCTCATGGCCACAGGATAAGTTCAGATTATGTTGTCTATAACATTATCTGCATGCTTAAAAACTCCACAGCTCATGAACTCGACATCAATCTCATCAGAATCCTCTTATGCCTCACAAAGTCACCCAAGTCAATGGCAACAATTGTCTCAGTTGTGAATGAGACTGAAGCAAGCTACACTCTCATTGAACTCATCAATACCCAACATGAACAACTTGGGATTGCAGCAATCAAGCTACTCATTACCCTTGCATCACATGTCGGTAACACACTAGCAGAGAGGCTCTGCAAAACCAGGGGGCAGCCTGAGAGTTTAATTGAGAGCCAGACAGAAACTAACCACATCACTGAGAAGCAGGCAGTTTCAGCAAAATTCCTAGCAAAACTCCCCCAACAGAATCTAACACTCAACCTTGCTCTTCTGCACAAGAATGTTGTCCCCACGATCCTTCAGAGAATCATTTTGATCCAAAGAAGTGGAATAAGAACTAGCAGGCATGCAACTGTTTACTTAGAGGGCCTAGTTGGGATTCTTGTTAGATTCACAACTACACTGTATGAACCACAGATCTTGTTTTTAGCAAAAGCTCACAACCTCACATCGGTGTTCACGGAATTGCTCACAAAGACATCCAGTGATGAAGTTCAAAGATTATCAGCAACTGGACTAGAGAAGCTCTCATTAGAGACAGTTAAACTATCAAAGCCACCAAAAATTAAGAAAACCAAGCTTACAAACTTGTTCCACCTGCCAAAGCTTCTATCTTCCAGTTTATCAAAAAGGAGAAAGATACCATTACTGTGTCCAGTTCATAGAGGGGTATGTTCTTCAGAAACCACATTTTGTTTGATTGATGCAAACGCTATCGAAAGGCTATTGGCGTGCCTGGATCATGAGAATAACGAGGTAGTTGAAGCTTCATTGGCAGCTATATGTACTTTGCTGGACGACAATGTTGATGTGCACATGAGTGTGAGCCTGTTGAGTGAAGTAAATGCTATTCAACATATCTTGAATGTGGTGAAAGAGCACAGACAAGAGGGCCTGTGGCAGAAATCATTTTGGATGATTGAAAAATTCCTAGTTAAAGGTGGAAATAAGTCAGCTTCAGACATATCACAGGATAGGTTACTGCCTGCCTCATTGGTTAGTGCTTTTCATCATGGGAATGGTAGTACAAGGCAGATAGCTGAGAATATTTTAAGACACTTAAATAGGATGCCAAACACCTCAACTAGTTATTACACCATGTAAAAAAGATACCCCAGATTCACTCCGATGTTAAGTTAAAGCACCTGCCTTTATGAAGTACACCCCTTTATTATAGTATCAATCATTCTAAGTTGTTTCAGAAAGGAAAAAGAAAAACTTAATTTGTGTTATACTGTCAAATTGTCTACCAAATCTATAAATCTTATTAACCAGAGATGACAGATATGCTAGGACGATGTTTTCAAGTTCAACTCACTCAGACAAATTTATCATTATTATAGTCTAAGATCAATCCATGATACATTTCATATTTCTCTTTTAAAGGAACTTGAGCAAGTTTTAAACGGTGGAAATGCTATTGCACAAAAAAGGGAGAAATGTAGTGGAGGATTTTGGTCAAAGAGGCAATCCTTTCCAAGTTTTGACGTACCCAGAAGTCCCAGAAATACTGATTAGCCATGGAGACATGAACTAGAGAAATAGACAGCAAGGTAGCAAAGAAAATTAGCCTTGGCATGTAGCAGAACCAAATGATCTGTGAAATATTTGTGGGTTTTTGGCAGGCAGGATTCAGCCGGCAGCCTGTCAAATACAGTCGTTGACATAATAACCGTTGTTTCAACATTCAATGCATCTTCCTGATAATACCTTCCGAGACCAAGTCCTTTTTATGCGAATAATCCAGTGATTTGGTCATTTGAATAGTTAGCCAAAGGTTTGATCTACTCATCATCAGTTTTGGGCATAGAAAACAGCATCACCAGAAATCTCCACACGAGCATGTTCCATTTTTAAACAAGTGGAAGCGGACAGCATCTCTTACTAGTATCTCTCTCTGTGTTATCTTAGAAATATACTTAGTCGCATTATGGCAATCCCCACACACCCTAAGATTTTTAACTATCCGTATGGGAAGCCCGGGAGGGATAAATATCAACCCAAATGCAATTGCAAGCCTCTCACTGTGGTAATTAAGCATCTTTTTCTTTTCTGATTCCTCAACATCATGAAGAACAGTACTCAGATCCGGTACATAACCCTCTTCTATCATCTTGAGGTTTAGTTTGTCAAGCTCAGCATATATCCGATCTGAAAACGGACTTGTCTGGTCATCTGCTGAGAAAATGTGCACTTTGCCTTTATATTTGATCCAACTGCATCCCGGTTCCTTTCTCACTCCTTTATTTCTCATTCCCCTCCTTAATTCTGACACATAATCCCATTTTCCTTTAGCAGCATATATGCTTGAGAGTAAGATGTAACCTGCAGGATTGCTGGGCTCTAGTTCCTGAAGGGATGCAGCTGCCCATTTCCCAACTTCCAAGTTACCATGCAGTCTACATGAGCTAAGTAAGGTGGACCAACCAATTGCATCAGGAGGCATAGGCATTTTGTTTATAAAGCATCTTGCTTCCTCTAACCTTCCAGCTCGGCTAAGAAGGTCAATCATGCAAGTATAATGATCAACAACGGGCATGATTCCATGTTCTTTTACCATTGACTCAAAATACTGATACCCTTTTTCCACTAGTCCTGCCCTACTGCAAGCTGATAGAACACCAACAAAAGTAACTTCATCAGGTTTTAGACCATGAGCTAACATTTTTTGAAACAAATCAATTGTTTCATTGGCTTTACCAAACTGAGCATACCCTGACACCAATGCAGTCCAGGAAACTTCATCCCTAAAATTCATCTCATTGAAAAGCCGGTTAGCTTCTTCTATACTTCCACATTTGCTATATAAAGTAACAAGTGCATTAGAAACTGTTGTGAAAGAAATTAAGCCAGAAACTATTGCTTGGCCATGAAATTGTGAACCCTCTTCTAAGCTTGCTAGGTTTGCACATGAGCTAATTACACTTCCTAGAGTATAATAATCAGGGTTGATGTCATTTCTCTGCATGTCATCAAAGACTCTAATAGCTTCTTCACTGTACCCATTCTGGCCATAACCGACTAGCAGTGCAGTCCAGGACACAACATTCTTGTGGGTCATCCTCTTGAAAACTGCCTCGGCAGACGCTATCCTTTTGCACTTGCAATACATGTCAACAAGTGCACTGCCTACAAAGACATTATCCATATGATTAGCTCTAATTACAAAAGCATGAGCTTGCTTGCCTTCTTTCAGGGCCATTAAACCCCCACAGGCCGTCAACATACTTCCAAAGGTAAACTGATCCATAACCAAGCCTTCTGTCCTCATCTCTCTGAACAAATCAATAGCCTCTTTATACAAATCATTCTGAGTCAATCCCGTGATCATAGTAGTCCAAGAAATGGGATCTTTTTCCCGCATACTGTGAAACAACGACCAGGAATCCTCCACCATACCACACCTCAAAAACCCAGTAATCATTGTGTTATACATTACCACATTCCGCTCTGGCGTTTCATCAAAAACTTGTTTTGCATCATAAACAAACCCCGCCTTTGAATACATATCCATCAAAGGACAACCCACAAACAGATAAGATCCAAACCCAAACTTCACAATCTGCCCATGAATTTGCCTACCCAAATCAATACACCCTTGACTAGAAGACAATATAAGCATAGTAGAAAACGTAATCCTATTCAAATTAGCTGCTTCATCCCCCAACATTGAATTATAACCCTTCACAGCATCAGTTACCAAGGCACGAGAAGCATACCCCGAAATAAGGGAATTCCAAGAAACCCCATCACGCTTAGGCATGCGGTTAAATATATCATTCATGTCTGAAAGATTCCCAGACTTCGAATAAGTAAAAAGAATAGTGTTCCATGAAAAGAGATTTGGTTGGGGAATTTTATCAAACACGTTGCGTGCGTAGGTCAAATCCCCTAGTTTACTGTATGCATTAACAAGATTGTTTAATAGGAATGTTTCAGGGTCTTTTATGGTTCTAAGAATGTGGCAATGGATTTTCTTTGCCTGGGACCGGTTTCGGGTCTCGGTGCAGATTTTCAGTAATGAACAGTAGTAGTTAGAGTTGGAAGACATTTTCTGTCTATTGAAAACAATTAGTTGGCGGGAATTGGCGTTGGCCCTTTTCGGCCTAAAATAAGAGTAAAAGATACATATATATATATATATATATATATCAGCTGGTTTCGGTGTGTTTTATCGGCCTGTTTGAGGCATTGGGTTTTTTCTGGGAAGCTCTTTGTTGGACTGGATGCTGTCAAATTTTTTATACAAGGAAAGGGTTATCCAAAGATCGATATCAGCTGGAAAATATCAAGTAAGTCAACACTTGAATTCATTTGACTTAGTTACGAAATAAAACCGTAAGTGGTTTCGAAGAGGGGAAAAAATGAGTAGTAAGATTGAAGAACATTATGTGTCCTTAAAAAGTTAATAAACAAATTGCAACTTACATCTCTTAACTGAACAAAATACATCTCTTTCATCACTAAATTACAGTAAGACATCATCTAAGAATACTAGATAACACATTACTCATATATCACAAAAGATTTCCATATTATCAATCTATACAATCATACAAATGTATCACTTCCCTAACATTACAGTTAACGAACGACGAGCCTTCAAGCATGTGCCTCAGTCGAATGTTGACTCTGATATTCCTAGCTATAAAACCAGGTGAATAGCATCTTCGGTTATTCAATAAGAACAGGGTAGGAAAATAGTGACTGCATATTTTTATACTTCAAATTTTTGAAAGAGTGATTTGCGTGTCCTTGGCTACCTTCAAGAATGCGGTATAAATGTAACAGGTAGATGGTCATAATGAGCTGCCTGGGATAGAGCTATAAACCTTTTAGGATCAAAGTTCTACTTTCGTATGACCTGAAGGTTGAGAACCTGCAAGAGAAATAGATTAATTATAGTCAGATTGGAGAACATTCTGCCTATGACAGGCTGCAAAGGGCGCGTTGATAAAAGAGAGTAAATACCATTTACTTCTTGGCTGTCAGAAGCAGTACTTGTTCCATAGTTCATTTGGACAACATTGTGGAGCTCATCCTCCCATGCATTTGATAGCTGGAACCAAAATGTAAGTAAATTTGTAATCCTCATACGCTCATGAAGTTAAGCAAGATGTCAATCATATCATGCACTAAAGCCAAGTTTGGTTTTAAAATATACTAATAAAAGAACAAAAGGACTTACAAAGACTCAAGAGTCATAGGTTTCCGAATAATTAACCATTGGATGCTATATATACCCAAACAAATGCTTAAAGTGTGAACCATACAGAAAAGAAGAGAAGTAAAACCTGATTAGGCTCCTTGAATCCTCCAGTCATTGGTGTGAAGTGGGAACTGAGAGTTCTACGAATAATATCAGCATTATTCCCCATGACAGGAAAACCACCTGGACCAAGTCCAGGTTGAGATGGATGTAACGGAGGATAACCCACGGATAAATCAGGAGAAAACCCCAGAGTTGATGGACCAGCTCGTGATTGAATAATCTGTACTTCAATGGATTAGAAGAGACATATAGACATGAGTAATTGCTAAATCTACATGGATCAACTTACATCTTTTGCAAGAAGCCCTTCTATATTACAATCTACCCGAGGATTCACTGTTGCAAGTTTCATTGATAGAAACTGCAAAAGAAGAAAATAAAGTGACACATTAGGCTTGTGAAGGAAAGTTGATGGTTATATCTATACAGTATATGCAAATCAGAGAAAGTAATTGATGAAAGGCTCAGGAATACTACCATATAAGCCCTGAGGTTGTAACAATATATACATCAATCTAACAAGATTCACAGTTACTTTAGCTTGTATATATATTATATCAGATCATTTTTTATAAGATCGAAGTGTGCACCACTATACCACCACTAACTACACTAGATCACCAAGGAACCAATGGTGTGGAAAAGTTGTTGTGAATTATGCTCCAATACCTCAACCTGCCGCTGAAGTGACTGCACGTAGTTAATGATTTCATCTAGCATCACTGCCTTGCCTGTAACCTGCAAGAACCAATAAACCCTTAGAAACTGAACTACACTATCTGGTCCAACTGCGGCTAAGAAGTGAATTTGACTGTACTCCTTAAGCTATACCCTCCAAGAAAGCATACCTTATTGCAACCAGGTACAAGATCCTGCAGAAATTTCATCCTTTCACTGATCTTTTCTCTTCTTACCTGAAGTCATAACCAATTAACTCCAATCAGATGATTCAAATATTGCTAAGCTTTCAGTAAGTTCCGTGTAAGCTTTACCCTTTCTGCAAGACTATGGCTGTTTGTTGCCTGCCCTCTTCGGGCTCTGACATGGATGTATTCCTCTTTTGGTGGATCAGAAGCTTGAGAACCTTGTTTTCCATGTTTAGCCGTAGTCTTATTGACCATTGTAGTTTGGTTCTGGTCTCCTTTCTGTTGATTTTCAGCGCCATCCTTTGCAGCCTCGACAGGTGATTGGCTTCCCTTAGCTTGATCAACCTCAGCCTCCTGCCATAAAATCAAGTAACAAAAAATGCATTGTGGATCAGGGAAAGAATTTCGTAAACATTTTTTTTTTACCTGTACGATCCTTTTTCTTTTCTTAGAACTAAGAACCTTAGCTGAAGATTCACCAGCTGTACCGTCCAATGCAGAAGGTTCATCATGACCACCAGCACCGCCACTAGACTCGGCCTCATTAGACTCATTACCAGAGCCACCATTTCCTTGTTTTGCTTCTTCATTTGATCTCACAAGACTTCCACTGTTCCTCTCATTCTTGAGTGGGCTTTCTTGGGTAGCCCTATTTTCAGCTTGCAAATCTCTAGAAGCTTCAGTGGTCATCAACTTACTTCTCTGAGATTCCACACCAGATATTGATTTAACCCCACTGATTGTGTAAACATCTTGCGGTCCTTGCATCAAGCCCACACCTCTAGCATAGACACCCATTGCTTCAGGAATACCAAAAGGGTTCACGATATCACTAAAATTTCCCCCATTAAAGCTCGAGAACTTAGCAGCACGCTCGATGAAAGCTGAGTCAGTTTGTAACTGAGATAGGCTCGAAGGTAGAACCCCAGAAGCATTCGGTAAAAATATACCCCCTTTCAACATTGAACTTGCTGCATTCCATCCCATCTCAAATGGTCTATCAATGCTACTTCTCACAGAGGCAGGACCACCTCTACCAATTCCCATTGCATTTGAAGAGCTTGCACCATTTTGCACATTAATTTCACAAAATCCCAAGTTTTGTGAATTAGAAGGGTGCTCCCAAAGGTTAGAACAAAACGAGTCTCCCATTGAAGCTGAAGCAGATGAAGAACCAATAACCAAGGGATTATCACTAGAAACTAAACTCATAGGAGTACTTGTGAGATTGGAACCTCCAAACTGCCAAGCCGATGACATACCAGATGTCTGGTAGTTTAAGCTATTGTCATTTCTCTTCTCTAGCTCATATTTATCCTTTTCACCTACATCCATTCCTCTTCAACAATACTGCAGAATAACTTTGAATGCCTTTCTCCACAATTATGTTTGAACACCTAGGCAATAGTCCAAAGTCAGGCTCCTTAAAGATTTGACCACTACCTAAAAACACCCTCAACTGCACTTAGTCCAAGATTATCAACCAAAGATCAAAGACCACAAAAAAGACAGGTAAAGAGAACAACAACAAACATATCACATGGGAAAATTATCTAATTCTTTGACATATATTAATACACAATAACTTTGCCAACAAGCTTCAAGCTAAGTCCAGAAGGGATCTGAAAACTTAAGATATAAGAAATTTATAGTCCTAAAAAGCTAAAATTCACCAACCCCAAAAGAAAATCATAAGAACTGCTCAGAAGTATCAAGAAAACCACTTCTGCACTTCAACTAGTGAACCCCCCAAAAAACATAACTGCAATTATGTACCACAAGCTGAAACATCTGCCATTCCAAAAGCAACAACTGAAAATTGGAAGTACCCAAACTTGCATAAATTAAAAAGCCTTCTTCAGGACAAAAAGATGGAACAGACCAGAAAAAGGAAGTTAAAAAAAAAAAGCTGTAAAAGAAAGAAAGCAAAAAGGTCCACCAGAAGCAGTCAATTTAGTCCAAGAAAACAAAAGAGAACATTGGTTTCAGTACAATAAATAAAGCCACCCTTCACATTCAAAACCCTAGTCAGAATTTAGCAGAGAACCCAGAAAGAGAAAGGACCTCAACAAAAAGTAGAGAAAGAGAAAGATACCCATTTTCAGATTCTGTGCTTACTTTTATTGTACTCCCTCTGCACTCTCATTCAAAGCCTTCTTTTTTTCAACACACCCAGACACACAAAAGTTAAAGCTTTTATAGAATTTTTGCAAAGCACTTTTCTTTTGTGTTTGTGTTTGCTCAGCAACAGAGCAACTCTGTTACAAAACAGTCAAATAAAACCAGAGAAGAAAAGTAATAAAGGAGGGAGTTTTATTACTTTAGAGTGAGAGAAAATAAATGGGTATTTGTCTATTTTGAAGAAGACAGAGTGAAAGAGAAGAGTAATGGCAAATGTCCTGCATTTATACCCACGCTTGCATCAAAAAGAGAGCTGTTTGATCATTAACCACCGCCACTGCTACTGTTAAAATATTACAAAACACCTTTCTTCTCTCTTTCTTCAAAACTTCAAAACTTTTGCTTACTCTGGTCTATCCAATGTAGGGAGTAATTTTTTTTAAGAAAAAAGCAAAAAACTTTAAATCACTTTGGGGTTATTTTTTTAAGTCTGTTTTCAGTGTTTTTAATTTGTATATTTTAGTTATAATTATACCCATTTGAGCTAGCAACTGACAATGCCAACTACCATTAAATGATTTTTTTACTATCCCAGCAGTATTCTTTTTTTCTTTTCTGTTTATCTTATTTTATTTGTCCTTTTGATTAAAAAAGAACCTTGGGAGGAGAGCTTCAAGATCTTTAATGGAGGTTTGTTTGGTCAAGAAGCTAAAATCTAGCTCATTTCACCCTATATTATTATATTTCAGGGCTCACAAATTTAAATATCCATATGGGTCACTCATGCAGTGGCCATTACTGTTGATTTTCATTACGGGGAAGAAGATATGGCCAGGTCATCATAAGTCTACACGGCTAGGTCACACAGGCATGTGATCAGATCGTGTGAAACACATAGCTCGCGCACGGATGCGCACTTTGGCCGTGTGAAATTAACAGATTCTAAAGAAAAACAACACGGTGTTCCCACACGGATGTGTAAGAAGGGTACACGAGTGTGTCCCCTAGATCACACGGGCGTGTGACACTGTTCACAAAAGGGAATTTTTAAGTTTTCACGAAAATTTTTATAAGCTTCCGATCGAACCCCGGTTGGATTCAAATGTTTATAGTAATCAATATAGGCCCATTTAAGATACAAAATTTCATAATTTTAATTTATGTATCATAATTATCCCCGTCTAATGCATAAAAGTATTGTAAAGACTGCTAATGCTCCGTAATCCTGTTCCGGCGATGGGACGGGGTTAAGAGGGTGTTATACACTGAACATGTACATACTACCACTTCGGATTGCTTGACAATGGTGGTTTTCATAATTTGAATATCTTGTTAACCCAGATTTATTGACAACAGTGACTCTATATGTAAAATCTACCACCCCGGGTTGCTCGATAATGATGGTTTTCAATCAATTCACTGACTCTATGGCATGCCAACTATATCCGACTCTATCCGAACAGTTAATAGGGTAAACAAATTTTCAATTTCATTATATAATTCAATACATATTTCATCATATCCAATTCACCATCAATTCATCATTTCATCATGTAATATAGCATGTTTTAGCTCAATTACAAACTATCATATATAAATTAAATCATACTACTTTCCATTCTATTCAATTTAGCCCCTATTTCGATATTTAATCTCAACCATGACAATTCAAGTAAAATAACCATTGATAACTCACCTTAAAATTATATAATGAAAAAAAGTCATGAATATGTAGTAATTAAATTGATCTTGAATCATAGAAATGCAATTCGAATTTCCCAGTCACTCGTCGACAACATTCATTTTTCCTTTCACTCTTGAAGGTTCTGCATCAATGTTAGCTAAATATAATCACAAAGCATAAAACACCATCTGTAACATCCCAAAATTGGGCCTAGTCGAAATAGTGGTTTCGGGACCACAAATTCGATGTCAAAATATTTATTTTATGATTACTATGAGGCCTAGAATATGAAAGTAAGCATGTGTTAAAGTTTCATGAAGAAATTCTTAGTGTAAGGTATCCAATTGGAAATTAGGGACCAAATGCAAAACTTGGATTTTAGAAGCAATTTTCATCAAATTGCTTTAGATTATTAATTAGAAGGTCTTAAAGATTAATTTTCCCAATTTCTAATGGGCATGCATGGAAAATTTTGGAATTTAGTAAGGAAGGGCATTTTAGTCATTTGGTAATAAAATCAATAAAAAAGGGGGAAATGAAGGCAAAAATCAGCCATTCTTCTCCCTCTTGCTGCCGAAATTCCAAAGGACACCATAGCTAGGGTTTCTTCACTTTCCAAGGTCAATAGTAAGTGACTCCTAGCCTTGTTTTTAATGTTCTTTGTATTTTTTAGATTCTTGAAACATGTTCTCTCCATTTCTACCCATATTTTAAGCTAGGGTTAATGTATGCAAAATGACTCATGTGTGACATGTTTGTTCTTTGATGATTTATGGGGGGATATGAAAGTTAGATGTGTGTTAAACATCTTTTCCTAAGTGATTTTCATGAAAAACCCCTAAAAGGACCTTTTTGCAAAAGGTACAAAATATGTGGTAGAAATGTGAAATAGAGAAAAATTTGGGCTAGTATGGGTTTATAATACATTCGGCTAGGCTTGGGTAACCAAGGAATTGCATGTATTTCATTTTACGAGCCTAGGGACTAAGTTGTAAAATTTTGAAATGTTAGGGGCAAAATTGTCATTTTTCCTGGGGGTGAATTTTATGTCCGAAATAAATAGCATGAGATATTAATAATTTATTTTTACTGATATATACCCCGAGGAACTGATTCCGGAGATCGATCGTGGAAAACGAAAGGTTTCGGAATAACTGAAATACGAAACCTAAGTAATTACCAGGTAAGTTTGTGTAACTCGAATGTAAACTATCTTTAAATACATTAAAGATGTATGTACATGTATGAATTCTAATAGTAATATTTATTGTATGACAACTCATGAATTATTAATGTTATGATGAAATGTCCCAGTTGAATAAAAAGGGATGTCTGATGGATTACTCGAAAATAAAATAATAGAATAAAGGATCTAACTCGGATGGGTGATCCTATAGTGATCTAGCATCCCGAAAAATATGTGTGCTTTGACGGATTTAGCCCGGACGGGTAATCTGAATAGGATCTGAATTTAGCCTGGACTGGTAATTCAGACCTAAACTCATAGGAGTATATGTCATTGTAGGGGATTTAGCCTGGACTGGTAATCCCGACATTACTCTGTGAGTTACGTTGCGGGGGATTTAGCCTGGACTAATAATCCCACTATAAAAGTGAGGTTCACGGGAGTGCGTATTTAAAAGATCACTTGCATGATTTGATGGTAAACGAGATATCCATCGAGATTCCAAGAAATTCGACGGGATTAAAATGTTAAATGGGAATAGACATGTTTGAATTGATGAGCTCATCTATAAAGGATGTTACATTGTACTGGAATGAGACTAACTTGATGGTTGAGTACATGTGATAGGAAATTTTACTACGAATGTTTGGCTTGAATGTCTTATATGGTTGCATGCTAAATAACTGGTAAGTTTACTTTCCCGTTATTCGGAATTACTAAGCATGTTAATGCTTACCCCTCTCTTTTCCCTGTTTTACAAAGCTCGTGGACTCGTGAAGATTGGAAGATGATTAGAGCATTGTCAACACTATCAACTTGTCTTGTGCTGGTATATAAATACTTTATTTTGTTTCAATGGCATGTATAGGTTTTGGTTATTTTTGTGATATGTGTCATTGGTTGGCCTATGTAAAGGCTTAAATATTAAACTTACTCTTTTTGTATATGGCCATAAGACATGGCTCATTTTGATGTAGGCTATGAACTACTAATTGTGCTTGTTTGTGGTTAAATGTTCTTGTGATGATTAAATTTGGTATATTATAAATAGACATATGAAATGTGGCCAAATCACTTGGAATGGTTAGGTCATAATTGGCAATGAGTTATAACAATGAGCCAAGTCTAAATGTGTTTTTGAATGAGATGGAAATCCTAAATAGAAAGAGGATAAATTAGCATGTACATAACCGATGAGATGAGGTTAACATGCAATAGACCATTTATGGTAGTACTAGATCATTTTTAGGCCATGTTAAACATCATTGAGGTTCACGAATATGAGTGGTTATAGAGGGTGACCATTGGCTTAGATTAGTAGCCTCCAAAAGGGTCCACACGGATAGACACACGGGCGTGTGTCTAGGCCATATGTGACACACGGTCAACCCCATGGACATGTGGTATGGCCGTGTGTCCCCTGCACCTAAAAGTTTTAGGTCAGAATGCATGGTAGTAAAAATACAGGTAGAGACACGGCCGTGTGTCTCAACCAAGTGGAGGACACAGCCTAGCACATGGGCATGTGTCTTGGCTGTGTTTCCCTAAATGAATGATGATGTCACAAAGATAATGCTCGAGTTTTTGGGCACGGGCAACAACACGGGCGTGTCTAAGCCTTGTGAAGGACAGGGGCCAGGGACACGGGCGTGTGCACGACCTTGTGAGAACCCCTGTAGGTTCAAAATAAGAAATAAATTCAATTAATTCCGCATGGGTAAGGGACACGGGTGTGTCCTAAAGCACACGGGCGTGTGAAGCTTAACCTAGGAATTTTCCAAAAACTTTCTTTAAGTTCTTGGTTTAGTCCCGGACCATTCTCAATGTATGTCTTGGGCCTCGTAGGTCCATCATAGGGACATGATGAATATGATTGATTGGTTTTAATTTGGAACGAAATTTTATAGCCCAAAATTTTCCCGAAAATGTCATGTTCGTGCACAGTAATGCCTGTACCTTGTCCCGGTCTAGGGTTCGGGTAAGGGGCGTTACAGCATCAATTTCCATTCAATTCACAATCAAATACAATATTAAACATATTTTCAATTTATTCAATTTAGTCCCTAAACCTGAGACAAGCATAACTTTTGATCTAAAGATTCAGACTGAAATCTAATTTCACTTTTACTTATTAAGGACCTTTTAATTTCTATTCCTATTGAAAATTCATGAAATTTTTGCATTTTATTCAATTTGGTCCCTAATGTACAAAATCAATAATTAAGCTTTACAAGTTAGTCCTTTTTACGAACTAAACCTAATTTCTATCAATTTCACACCTAATTCTTCAAGAAAAAAACAATGGAAACTTTTTAAAAGTTTAAAAGTTTCACAAATTAGTACATGGGTTAGCAAAATCAAGCTTCATGGTTCAATTTCCATAAAAAAAAAGGCTAAAATTAAATGGTTGAATACCTTAAAACCCCAAAACGGCGTCCTCCATTTGGTTTCTTTGTTTTGGCCTATTGGAAAAGATGAAATTGCATCTCTCCTTCCACGTTTCTCATATATATATTAGGTTTATAATTTAATTAATCTTGATTTACCTAATTAATCATGTTTAGTTAAAATTAATCATAATTAAACTAAATTAATGGCATCTACCATCATCACCCACTAACCTTCTATAACATCTTGTATTTCAATGGTGCCAAAAATAGTAATTTCAAGACTACAAATTTGACAAGTGAGTTCGTATAATTGGTATTTAAATTAAACGAGTTAATAATAATTTTTATTGAATTTTGATTTGAGGAATTTTAACCAATTGAATTAAAAGTTTGTATGAGTGGTTTGGTTCAAAATTCAAGTGGTTATTGAAAACGAAGTATTAGGGCCTCGTTTCCGTAATTTAAGGCTGTCAATATTTTTATTAAATATGAACAAAGTTTTATTATATGTGAATTGAAGTTTGGTCCAGTAATTTTGATGATTTATTGCTTAATTGTGGTAAAATGATTAAATTGTAAAAGAGGTAAAAGTCAATTGTTACAGATTTAATATAGTAAAAGGCCAAAATGGTAACTAAACCATGGTTAAAAAGTCCAAGAGGTGGTGGCATGATTAAATCCACTAATCTTTTGGGCTATTTGCTCATTTAGTCCTAATTAGTTTAGGATTAAATTAAAATTAAGCTTGTTTAGTTAAAATTTAAAATAATTAAAGGACCAATTGTGAAATTAAACCTTCATTGGTTGGTAATTATACCATATACTTATATTATGGACATGATTTAATAGTTTTGCAAGTTATATTAATAGGGTAATTTAGTAAAAAGTTAAAATTAAATAAATCAAAAGATATTATCATCATTCTTTTCTTTCTTCTTCGTGGGGGGAGAACCAAATACACAATGGGAGGACCTTGCAAGTTTCGGCCGAGCTAGGGTTCCTTATTTAGTAGCTCAAGAACGAGTGGAAAAGTGAGAAAGATATAAAATTACCAAATAGTCCCTGTACTTTGTCGTTACTGCAGTTTAGCCTAAACTGAAATAATGGTTGATAAAACACTAGTTACTATTAATATCTCCTGAGCTGATGAACGTAGGATAGAGTACAATTGGCATGCCAATAGGTTATTTTGCGCACAATACAGGCTTGATATGAGATGTGATGAAGATTCTTGTATATTTATTATTCACTAAATATATCGAAGTTTTGCCTTTATTAGTGGGCTATCGTGTTATGTTACAGTATGTTAGCCTACGGGCTAGGCACTTAGTGCGGATGTGTGTTATCGGTTAGATTAGCTTATATGAGCGTATGGCGTGTTCTTGGATTGTTAACCGTGTACTCATATCCGTATATCGTTCATCTGTAATGTTCTTACGTTAAATGTCTTGTTATAGAATTGTTAAAAGATTATTCATGAATCTCCTGATAGCATTGTGGCTTGATAATGAATGATCTCATACTTGTTTATGTATAAACTCACCTGTTGTGATCTATGGTTGACAAGAATTCTGTTAAAAACCTTGTTGACAGGAACTTGGTTTATTAATCTTGTTATTTGAATTATTATGTTTAAATCAATAAGCTTTATCGTTTAATCGATGAACTTACTAAACTTTTTAAAAGATTACTCGTGTTTGTTATGTTTTTTTTAAATAACATTTTGTGGATAATCAAATGATTAGATCAACTCGAAGATTCACATTATCTAGGAATCTTTAGCATATTTTAATTTTTCATGGCTTACATGGCATGTAGTAAGGTTAATGAAATTGTTATAAGTTTATAGCTATGTGTTGGTTGGTTGGTATGTTTTTTATGATATAAACTTTAGAAATTCCTATAGTATGCCAAGTTAATTCTTAAGTTGTGCTTAATGTTTGATCATGAATGGTAGTAACTGGGTTGGATCTAGGCATGGTGTTCGAGTTCATGGTAAGCAAATTCAATGTATGTGTATAATGGCTTGTATGTTTGATTTAATACATAAAGATTATAAATACTATGTGATGTGAATTTGAAAGACAACTTAAGTTAAATTTAGGTAAGCATAATTGACATGTTTTGGTTGCCCTTAATGTGTTTTAGGGTGTTACGATACTGAACTTTGGCCATTGTCTTAACTTGTTCCAGTAGAAGTCCTTAGGTTATCAGTAGAAGTCCCATGCCAAAACTACCTTGTTCACTAGAGCACGTTGTACCGATAAAAGTCCAGGTTGTATCAGTAGAACCTATAATTGTATTGGTAGAACTCCCAATTCTACTGGTAGAATTCTGTAGCCTTTTTAAGGTCTTTCCATTTTTGAGTTCTATCGATACGTCCACCTAATTAGCGGTAGAGATCCTCTAGACTTTAAAAACTCGTTAAAAATGAAATTAATTCAAGGCTCTTTAAAATGTTTATTTTGTCCAACACTTTGCAGAAAATTTTTTTAAGTCCTTGTAGGCTCAATTAAAGCCAATAAATGAATGTATTACTTCAGTCTGAATTATTATGAAATTCTGTTAATTAAATTGGCAACTTGATTCTATCTATTATTGATTATTTTGGATTGTATTGTAATATGCCATAACTCTAATCCGACGACAGGGATGGGTTATGGGTGTTACACCTTTATTTTAATTTAGTTTATTTATCATTTTAATCCTTTGGATCATTACTCTCTAAGTCCCTAAGCCTTTCTAACTAAAAATCTATAGTGATTAAAATTTTACAATTTAATCCCTGAGCCTTAATTAACCATAATTTCAGCTAAATTACTTAGCCAAATTTCAATTCATCAATACGCTAACTTCGTAAATATACCTATCTAATATTTTTGAATTTGGTTTACGAAAACGGTGTTCCAAAATCATGCTTTTCAATACCACTAGAAACCAGATTATTATAAACACCACATCATCACTTTTTCAAAGGACTGGCTTTGATAGCCTAAGCACTAGCTAGTTCATCTATTGTTTCTTTAAAGGGGCTAATATTTTCTTCTTCTATCTCTTTAGCACTAAGATTCTTAGCCTTGATTGTTGCAACATTAGAAACACCATCCTTTTCCTCTTTGACTTATTTAGTAATAAAAGCCTCACTTTCCAATGTTGTAACATTTGAAGCAACATTCACACCTAAAGCTTTTTCTTATTCAGGACCAGAACCAAGTAATCTTTTAAAAAACCTGGTTTATGTATTTGAGTTGTGTATCTAATATAGCAAATTTCTTTAGTGTATCTAATTCCAATGCATTTTTTAAGCATCATTTTCTTTAGTGACTTCAAATTCTTCTACCAATATTTTCTTTTATTTTGATTCTTTTCTCCATCAAGAATAATATATTTATCAATAATAAGATTGTCAAGTTTTTTCAAAAGATTAATACCCTATTTAGGAAACCTTAGTACATTATCAAACAAAATTATACTAGAATCATACTTCCTAGGTTCTGATGATGCGTTAGGTAATATTATCAAGATCAATATAAGTTTGACATTAGTAGATTCATTAGATACAATAATTTCAACCAACCTGTGACACATCTTGGATGGTATCCAAGTATGCTTGAGTTGAGTTATCTTTTTATAGATCGAAGAGCTAACTCTTAGCTTCACAACACACTTTGAAATGTGTCAATTTGAGTTTGTGATATTAAGTTATGGAGTAACACCCCTAATCCGTATCCATCGCCAGACTAGGGTATAGAGGCATTACCGGACATATCAGAATATTCAGCAATCAATAGTTATACATCATTATTTCATAATAAAAAATAAACATAAAGTCCCTTTCTTAGATCAATGAAACCTTAAACATACATTAGGAAGGGGTCAGGACTAAACCGAACACATACAAAATTTTTTGAAAACTTAAAAATTTTCTAAGTTACAAAGATCACATGCCTATGTGAACAGACCGTGTGTAACACCCTAAACCCGGCCTAGATGTTATGGCCGAATCTGGCGTGTCACATCGAAGTGTTTTTCAAAAATTGATCTTCAAAGTAAAAATCCGTTACTGAATTTAAAACCTTTTATTATTATTTAACAAAAGTTCTCGTCAAAGCATTTAACTTATTAACCATCAGTGTTATATTAAATTGATCCTTTCGGTAAAAACGTGGAAGCTTTTAAGTCGATGAAGTTTAAAACGCGTGTTTTAGAAAACAGTATTTGTTATAAAAACTTGACTTTACCTAGACTAGTAGCTTTAAAAAATATATATAATCCCAAGCCTAATTGAAAATTTAAAACCCACAAACGGCCTTATTACAAAATTAAAAACCCAAAAGTGAAATTTAAATTAAATAAAGTCAAATGCAAGATACAGTAGTCGTGTGGCCACTTCGAAGTCCTTCGCAGCACCAAATCATCTAAGGTTGGGGATTTCCTGTACAGTTGAAAGGAAAGGGTGAGTTTACGAAAACTCAGTGTGTAGCCCCTATCACCAAGCAGTAAACAGTGCATGCAAGAATGATCGAGCTCGAGCCCTATTCAAGATCAATACGATCGGGCCTTAGCCTTATATAGTAACAGTGTGAGCCTAAGCCCAATACAGTATCAGTACAATGTAATGCAAATATGTATCCCACCCAAATCCAGCCAGCACACCACCCGTACCAACCAACACACCATGTGGGGATATTAGTCGACCCACCCAGCCAGCACACCGATATCGTAGCAAAGCTGCCAGTAATAATAATGCAGCATAGCTACCAGAAACAGTAAATGTGGTAAAGCCACCAGTAACAGTGAATGTGACATAGTCACCAGTACAGTACTTGTAATAGTTTGGTTTTGACCCTAGTCGAAATAGTGGTTTAGGGACCAAAAATTCGAGTCTGAAAAATATTTTGGTATTATTTTTTGTGTCTGTGATATGTGAATTTATTCTGTACAGTTTCTGTGATTTAATTTGTCTGTTTCTGTGTTTAATTATGAAAAATGATTAAATCGCGAAAAGTGTAAAACTTGAGTGCTAGACGATAAAACACCTATTTGGCTTGGCTTTTATAATAAAGGTCCTTGCATGTCAATTGTACCTTTTTTTTAAATGGTGGACAATTATGGACATGTAGTTGGTAAGTTTTAAGATATATTAATGAAGGGCAAAATGGTAAAAGGTGAATTTATGTTATATTAAATAAAACAAAGGCTAAAATCTATTTATTTCATCCATTTTCCACCGAAAATAAAAATAGAAAAGAGAGGTTTTAGGTGTTTGAAGCATTCGACCATGATTCAAGCTTGATTCAAGGTTCGTTTTGTTCCGTTTTTGATAATTTCTACGTTTCTGTGATCGTTGCTTCGTGTTCTTCAAAGCCCATGTCTGAATTTCTGTTTCTGTTAAAGATTTCATGAAATGCCATTGTTGATATCATGAGTTTTGTGATGTTTTTGGATGAATTATGAAGGCTTGTTAGATGAGTTATATGTTTTGTTCTTGAATTTTTGATGAAATGAGCTATTTGGGCTAATTTGTGAAAAATGAGGTTTTGAAGGACTAATTTGTGAATTTAACATGTTGTATGGGCTTATATGGAAGTCATGAAAATTCGGCTAGCCCTTGTTGCAAAGAAATTTTACATATTGGTGATTTTGTGAAAAATGGACTAAATTGTCAAAGTGTGAAAATGTAAGGGCTAAAATGTAAAGTACCCTAAATATGTGTATATGGATTAAATTAAATGAAATGAATGCTTAAATGGTTGAATTTTTGTTGTATTAGATCAAGAACAAAGAAAATCGGACTTAGAACAAGGGAAGTCCAAGGTAGTCGAATAGTCGACTCATTTTCATCCGAAATGCGTACGATGTAAGTCAAACTACACTTATGTGTTAAGTTGATTAAATTCTGTGTTTATAAACTATTATCTGTATTGGACAGCCTTGAAAGCCTGAGAAAAGAACGTTGGTATTGATCTGAATTATCGTGTAAGACCGTGTCTGGGACACATGCATCGATTTGAAATTCAAGTGTAAGACCATGTCTGGGACATCGGCATCGTATCTGTTTTTGTATAAGACCCTGTCTGGGACAGAGGCATCGTGTGACACCCCTAATTTGACCCTAGTCGGAAAGTGGTTTCGGGACCACAAAACCGAGTCACAAAAATAATTAATTGTTATATTTTATGCTTATTATTTATGAATAAGTATGTGTGAAAATTTCATGCTTTAAATTTTGTCATTTGGATGTGAAATAAATAAAAAAGGGGGCTTATGTGAAAAAAATCTTGAAAATGTCATAGGTTAATTGGAAGTGGTTAAAAATTGCATGGTTTGAAGCATGAGGGACTTGCATGTCAAACATTCCCTTTTCTTGGTAGTGGACGGCAAGGATGGGCATGAATGACACAATTTGGCATTTTGTGCTTTGTATGTTAGTAAATAATGTTAATAATATATTTGTTTATATTAAAGAAAATGGTTTCATAAAATAGAATAATAAAAGTTAATGAAATAAATGAATAAAACATGTTTGAGGTGAAAATAGCAAGGCCATTTTCTTCTTCTTCTTGCCGTGAGTTGAGAAAGAAAATAGAAACCTTTGAGCTTAGGGCATTCGCAAAGAAGGCTTCAAATAAGGTAAGGTTCATGTTATTTTCTTTGAAAAGTTGTGAACTTTGGTTGGTTTTGAAGCTTGCAACAAGACCCATGTGAAAATTTTGTGTTCATGAAGCATGTAGCAATCGGTCATGAGCTTAATGGGGTATATTTTGTATGTTTGATGATTTTGGGAGGATAATTGATTCTAGTTGAGTATGAACAAACTAAATGTGCTTGATGGCTCAAATGAGCTTGGAAAGTTGGCCAATGTTGTTTAAGTTCATGAATTAGGGCATAATTTCATTCGGCCATGGAAATTGAGCATGAAAAAAAAATCTGGTGGGGGATATATGAAGCTGAAAATTTAGTTTGAAGTGTGATAATTGTGTTAAAGATGAACATTAAACCTTTATGTTTTATGGTCTTGTAAGTTAGGTGTAAAACCAATGGCCTTTTTATGCTTGGCATAGAATTAGTGGTCAAATGTGTTAAACCTTAAAGCATGATTTAGTTTAACCAAGGGAGAACTTATATATTTGTAGGAGGGCATGTTTGAACGTGTATTGATAATTGATTTTGAAGGTTCAGCTTTATGCTTTGATAGTTGGTTTTGAAGTATATGATGTCTTGGTATAAATATATGTGCATTCGGTTACTTTCATAACATGCATTTAAAGTGTCATTTGGATGCAATTGCTAATGCACTTGAGGGTATATGAGTTAATTTTCTTTATGGCAAATTTGGATATGAAGCTAACTAATAATATGCTAAGGTAGTCATGTGGATAATCGGCTTTGTGAATATTATTAAAGGTGTAATTAGTTATATGCATAGGTCATCGGTAAAATTGACCACATAACTAGTATATGTATATAAGGCGACATGGTGATACCTAGGTAAATGTATTTGGGATGGTTTTTATGAAATACCGAATGTGTGCAAATGTATCGAGGTGTTGCCTTATGTATGAGTTTCATTGAGAAGATTTACCTTGTTGTTTTTAATGATATAATAAGGTGATTAAAATAGTTTAAATTTTGTTAATTAAGCTCAAGAGCATAGAGGGGCAATTTTGGATAAAGAGAAAGTAAACGAATAGCCGTGGATATCTAGTCGTCGACCACTGCCGAGGTAAGTTTTAAGTGATTAAACGTTGAGTAAAATCAATCATAATAGGACATGATGAGTTGATTTAATAAGATATGATGTGGTCATGATATGTTCTAAAAACAAATGGTAAGTTCTTAAGTGTTTGAGCTTGGATATTTAAGTGTAATTTGAAATAATCTGCTTAGGACAGCAGCAGTAACGTGACTTTAGAAAATCACCATAAATTTATGGACTTGAATTAGAGGCTGAATAAAACATGAAATTAAAGCTTAATGAGTCTAGTTTCTTATAAAAGAAACCGTGTAAGCAAAGGAATTTCCGATAATGAGATATTTAAAGTTGTGTGAGACAGTGCAGAATGACACTGTAATCCTCTGTTCTGTTTTTAGAAAATCGTCATAAATTGTACAAAAATTTTTAAAAGACAAAATTTTTATGATAGATGACTTAGTGAGTCTAGTTTCAAATGAAATAAACTAGAACATATTTTGAATTTTTTACAATGAGAAATTTGATTCGTAGTGAAGAGTGGTCAGAATAGTCAAACAGTGAAACAGGGGAAACTTTAAGAAAAATCTGGTATTGATTGGCCAAACCAAAAATTCTGAAATTTTTTTGGATAAAATATGTATGAGTCTATTTTCAGGGAAAATTAACGGCACTTTGTTTGGAGTTTCGTAGCTCCACTTACGAATAATTTAATGACTGTTGCTCCGGAAAAACAGCTTGTGCTGAATTTGTGATTATGTTGTAAACCTTAATAAAACTATTTGAGTTGCTTATAAGCTATCGATTAAATATTGGTAATCAAAGTACCAAATCTGTATTAAAGTGAAGCTATAAGCCGTAAATGACTAGTATACCTAGTCAATTTTGTTATGATGAAATTGATGTACAAGATATGTATATGTGATAAGGCCGAATGGCCAACGTGATGAATGTGAAAGTGTATGTATGTGATAAGGCCGAATGGCCAATGTGATGAATGTGCAAGCATATATATATGATAAGGCCGAATGGTCAATGTGATGGAAGTGGAAGTGCATAACTGTGATAAGTCCCGAAGGACAATTGTGTCAGTACTATATCCGGGTTAAAATCCCGCAGCTTTATGCGAGAATATTATCTCGATTAATGTCCGTGAGGCTTCGGTGCTCGTACTATATCCGAGCTTTAAAGACCCGACGGCTAAATGCTGGGATTCAAGTAAGACTTTGATATTGAGTATCTGCAATAAGTTACCATCAAATAAGTATTATGTATTTAAGATGTTCAGTACGTATTACTTACTCATCGGTGGAGTGATTTCGAGGTGAATTATCGTGATCAAAGAGGTAGGTAAATGTGATTAATATTATAACTCCAAATATGAGAATGATCTAATTGGTAATGGTATGCTTGTATAATGAAGTATGTGATGAAATATTCTTATGTATTAGTGCATATTCGCCCAAAAGCCTTATGATTTGAGTATGGGTGGGTTGGATAGATATGCCAAGACAAGGTAAGGATTATGTTTTGTAAGCTTACGATATGTGATAAGGAATATGTTTGGTTCTTTATGTGCCTACGGTCATTTAGTACTTGTCATGTTGAAATACTTAAAAATATGGATGTGATTATGAACAAGTGGAAAGGATTATTGAAAGTTGAAAATTGATGAAGAATGTGCTTTGGAAATATTCGACCATCTAGATCACTATTGTACGAAAGTATATATATGTGAGAGTTAAGTGATGCGTTTATTGATAATATAGTTCGAGATGAAGCTCTAGATTAACTTCATCGAACAGTTGAAATGAATGACCAAAGATATTGAATGAAAACACTTTGCGACTTAAAGCTCAGGGCTAAAGAAAGGCGAATTAAATTATGTGAAATTTTGGTTAGGTATATTGGGTCAAATGAGATTTTATCTAGATTAAGTATATGTGAAAAACGTCATTGATTCAACAAAATTATCGTTTTGCTTAAAACTTACTAAGCTTACAAAAGCTTACTCTGTTCGATCATGTTTTGGTTTATAGGTTGTGGATTCGACTACCGGTTAGGGATCATCAAGACTTCGTCACACTATCTACCATTACGGCAACTATGTGATTAGACTTAGCTTATGGCATGTATAGGATAGACAATATAGTAGAATGATATTTTGACTATTGTATATAAGCCATATGAAAATGGCATCTTTTGAATGTTTACTTATAGAAGTTTACAAGTTAACCTTGGCTGTGTTTAGTGTTTATCCAAATGAATGATCTAAAAAAAATAAAATAAAATAAAAAAGAAAAAAAAGTTTTACCGTTCTGTCATGAGTTACAAGTCCGGTAATGCCCCTTACTTATTCCGGCGATGGTTACGGGATAGGGGTGTTACACATCGATACTAAATTACATGTAAGACCACGTCTGGGACTTTGGTATTGTACTTGTCTGTGAATATTTATTCCATTTCTGGATTGTCAGATCATAAAGTATGAGATATGAAATGTATAATTCCTATAGGTACGTTCGTATCGTACTTAATTTCTGAATATGAAAGACTCTGTTTCTGTGAAGTAGGTTCAGAAATTATGGAAATGAATATGATATGCTTACAAGCAAATGAGCATGGTTAAGGTTATGAACAACTCTGAGAAATGGCTATGAATTCTTATTGTTGTTTTGAACTACATATATATGCTTTATGTAATTAAACCAATTGTGTTTGGCTTACTAATCTCTTCATAGTTTACTCTGTGTGCTTATTGGCTGTTTTACAATTATCATAGCTACTGAAGGCTCGGGAATAGTCGAGGATTATCATCACACCATCAAACTCTTTTTGGTACTTTCGGAAATGTACATAATTATGTATGACATGTATAAGCTAGAATGGATTAGTTGATATGTATGTACAAGTTATGCCATTTGAATTGGCTAGCAAATAATATATTTGTGTATTGTTTTGGTGTATGTCTTAATGTGCTATGTTCTAATTGTTTTGGTCATATTTGAGCGAATTGGTTGGAAATGTTGGTATACTTGTTGCATATTAATGTTTGTAGGATTGGAACCATATGGGGTGACAAATTGGCTTAAACCAAGCCTGCATTGTGCCACACGTGTAACACCCCCTACCTGTATTCTGAGCCTAGAATAGGGTACGAGGCATTACCGAACTTAATATGATCAATCATGTAAAAATCAGCCATAAAATTTCGTCTAAATTAAAAACTTTTATACATATGTTTAACGTCTCTTATATGGGCCTATGGGGCCCAAAACATACATTCAGGGTGGTTCGGGACCAAACCATAAACATATGAAACTTGTGCAACACTTAGAAAATTTTCACACTTTGGAGAGTCACACGCTCGTGTTTTTAACCCGTGTAACTCTCTGTTTATAACTTCATCACCCTTGTCAGTCGTACACTTCATATAAATAACAAGAAACGTGTATAGGCTCATTTCTCATTAAATTTCTCATATATATACACAATTTCACGTTATGTAATCATACAACATATATCAGCCATATCTCTGTAATCTAAATATATTTTTATAACAACTTATCTTGATTTCATACTGTTTCATATTTAAGCTTAAATAACCAAAGCATTCGAAATGTCATCTTTATGCAAATAGTACACATGAGGTATATAATTCCATAATTATGAATAAACATATTTATCAAACATTTTCCATATTCATATACCAATGTCTCATGTCTCCATATATCAATAACCATCATTTTCATGAATTTCGAGTTCAATTTGATAATTATTTGTCTCGTGTTCAATTTATTCCATGTCAGAACTTTATTCATTAATACGTTTGAATTATCAATACATATTAACAGTACATTCAAGATGAACAATTATATAATCACAAATGAATTCATTTATCAACCAAGTTCTATACTCATATCTTATCAACTCGTACTTCCTGTATCACATAATTCCATGTAACACTTACCAAACTTTGTCAAATTAGTGAACGTCTTACGGAATTGAGTACTTCGTTTACTCGATGCCAAAGTTCAACTATGGTCTTACACATCTTCATATATCGATGTCATAGCCCAACTATGGTCTTACACGTAATCACATATCACATATCGATGCCATAGCCCAGCTATGGTCTTACACGAATCACATATCTCACTAATGCCTTATCCTAGATACGGTCTTATACAGTAGCATATATCATACCGATGCCATATCCCAGATATGGTCTTATACAGAAATCACTTGTCACTTGTAGCCGAAGCTACCACTATTCACTGATCAAGTAGCCGGAGATACCATTTTTTCACTGATCAGGTAGTCGGAGCTACCATTTTTCACTGATCAGGTAGCAGAAGCTACCACTTTTCACTATCAGGTAGCCGAAGCTATCACTTTTCACTTGTCATTTGTCCTTGATCAGATAAGTGTAGTCGAAGCTATTACTTATCACTTTCACTTATCCTTGATCAGATAAGTGTAGCCGAAGCTATCACTTATCACTTGTTGTCATGGTCCAACCATGGTTTTTCCTTCAATTCATCTTGTCACTGAACTGAAATGCTCAATTTGATCATTTATTCAATTTTCACGCTTTTACATTATTCACGATTTTATCATCAATACATATGAAATAACACATAATGAAATTCATAAAATTAACAAATAATCACTAAAATTTAGCCATATAAAGTCACAAGTTCAAATTTTGTATTATAACGATAATCATAATTTCATAATAAATATTCCAAATAAAACATTATATCATTTCTAATCCAACACTTATCGATTATAATCGGGCATGTGTTTAATTTATACACGAGTCATTCATATATTTTTCCTTCTCCTCCTCTCCATCCACATCCTTGGTATAAATAACACACTTGTAAGTAACCTTATCCATAATTTCCACTAATTACTTATGTGAATACTCAGACTATCCACCCATGTCGTAGTCACTAAATTATTTATATCTGGAGCTACGGAACTCAAAATTAAGATCTGATAATTTTATTTTGAAACTAGACTCACATATCTTCTTACCATAAAAATTTCATAATTTTTGGTTGGGCCAATTATTACAGTTTACTCATTGAAGTCTCCCCTGCTCATTGTCTAAGACGATTCGACCCTTCTTCACTAAAAATTAATTATCTCCTCGTACAGGATTCGAATGATGTTCCCATTTGTTTTTCTTAAAAATAGACTCATTAAGGATTCTAAAAATAGAAATTTAAGGCCATAATTATTTTTATCCAATTTTTGATGATTTTAAAAGGTCAGAATAGGGGAGCCCGAAATCATTCTGACCTTGTCTCACAAAATTTATCATATCTCATGATTTACAATTCCATTGCTTACATCATTTCTTCTATAAGAAACTAGACTCAATAAAATTTAATTTAATATTTAATTCATCCTCTAATTCCATTTTTACAATTTTTGGTGATTTTTCAAAGTTAGACTACTGCTACTGTACAAAACAATTTTAGTGCAAAATGTTGATTTCCATTTTGCCCCAAATTTCACAATTCATACAATTCAGTCCTTGCTCAATTAACCCCTCAATTAAGATAATTTTCTCAATTAATACTTTTCCTAGACATTATAAGTTATTTCGTAACTATTGAAATTCAAAATTTCTACATAAAACTCTAACTTCAAACTCTTTTACAATTAGGTCCCAAACATTCACTTTCTATTCAATTCTTTCAATAAAATCAGTATATAAACAATTTAAAGCTCTAATTCCATGCCAAATCATCATATACTTCCAGAAAATATTCATAGCAACTTTCAATTGCTTTCATAGAATCAAAAACTAATGAATTTAACAAGTAGACCTAGTTGTAAAAGTCACAAAAACACAAAAAATTTAAGAAATAATCAAGAATTGAACTTTCTTGAAGTAAAAATATGAAAAACCAGCTTAAGGGAACTCTTCCATGGTGTTTTTGCTGATGAGAATGCAGAAAAATAAAGAGAAATCTAGATAATTCCACTTTAGTCCTAGCTTTATTATGTAAATTTTGCAATTTTGCAATTTTTCCCTTAATTCTCCTTATTTTCTTGGTGATTTCATGCCATTTCCATCCAGCCCAAAGAGACCTTGGGTCTATTTTCCTTTTAAACCCTCTTTCTTTTATCATTTAAGCTATTTAATCATTTCCCACAATTTTGCATTTAATGCAATTTAGTCCTTTTTGTTTAATTAACTATCAGAACTTTAAAATTTCTTGACGAAACTTTAATACTGACTTATTAACACTCCATAAATATTTATAAAAATATTTAAGGCTCGATTTAAAATTCTCGAGGTCTCGATACTTCGTTTTTGATTCAATTATTTTAATATATATTTTTAGTACACTATTCACTACTTCAAAATTTTTCCTAACTTCACCTGTAACTTATACTCACTAAATTAATAATATTTCCTACTCATTTGTCGGATTTAGTGATCTCGAATAACTGTTCTGACACCACTAAAAATTAGGCTGTTACAACACGGCCAGGGAACACGGGTGTGCCTTGTGGCCGTGTGAGAAAGTCAGTAGCTAGGTAAATTTTACACGGCCATGGCACACGGCCGTGTTTGTTGGCCGTGTTAAAAAGTCAGTATAGGACCTCTTTTTAGCACGGTTGGACCACATAGGCGTGTCTTGTGGTCGTGTGAGTCACACGGCCTAGTCACACGGGCGTGTGACTTGGTCAGTTTTGAAAATATTGATTAAGTTCTGAAATTTCAGAATGGGTTCGATTTAGTTCCAACCTTCCCTAAATGTACGTTTTAGGTCTCGTAGACCATCTTAATGGATAATTGTGGATGAATATTTATGTATTGATATTATATGATATCTGTGAACCTGTGTTACTTCGAAATGCTCTGTCTGTCTGGTGATTCCCCTTTCCTATTCCGACTACGGTTACGGGATAGGGGTGTTACAGTACTTCCTCCATATCAAAATACCAACCCCATGCAGTATGTCATGTCATAAATATTACGTGTATGCAAAGTCATACTCAGTACATTCATATATGTAAATCATAAGCACATTAGTCATACGAAACATAAGGGCATAATTGTCATTTTACGATACAGGGGTATTATGGTCATTTTACCCTATTGGGGTATTGCGGTCATTTTACCCTATAGGGGCATTACGACCATTTTACTCTACAGGGGCATTACGATTATTTTACCTATTTTGGGGTTTCAGCTCAGATAACGACCTCTCCGAAGGTTTACAATCGCCTCGAATGACACAGATAACTTAAATGATCATAACAGTGTAAATGGGCCCAAGGCCCATTACTCGGCCCAAGTGGGCCCACATGCTTGTGTGGCCTATTTAGCCCAAAATCAGTTATAGCTATGTGACCTACACAACCCAGTCCAATATTTATCACTTATCACAGATTTAATCTGTGTGGGGCCCACGAGCCCATTGGGCTTACACTACCCATTTCGACCCAATGTGGCCCATAATAGCCCAAGCCCACGAGAACACTCGTGGTGGCCTCTACAGTCTACTTGTAACATCCCGATTTTGGGCTTAGTCGAAACAGTGGTTTCGGGACCACAAATCCGATGAGGAAAATTTTAATTTTATTTTATTTTTATGGTCTACGATTTTACGAAATGATTTCGTGAAAATTTTGGTCGAAAATTTCGACGTTTGAGCACTCAATTTAGTAAAAAAGACTAAATTGTAAAAAGTGCAAAAGTTGAGTTTTATATGTTAGAGGTGTCTAATTGTCATGAAATTTTAAATAAGAGGTCTTTAAATGATAATTAAACTATTGTATAACTTGTTGGACAAAAATGGCCTTGTTTGGGTAAAATTTGAAAGAATAGTAAAAAGGGCATTTTGGTCATTTAGGGGTAAAATGAATTAGAAGACAAATTTTAAACCCCAAATGTGTCCCTTTCTTCTTGGTACAGCAGAATGTACCAAGAGCAGCCATGGTTAGGGTTGGCCAAGCTTCCAAGCTTAATAATCAAAGAAATCGAGATTTGGGTTTAAATCGGGAAAATACAAAGTTATGGACTAGAATGGTAGATTGCCATTTCTGGATCCGAGGTAAGTTTGTACGTAAATAATTTATCGATTCTTTTTATTTTATTATATTTGGTTATCATATGAAATGTGGCTGCATGTAGAATGATTATTTGTTGTAAATTGCAAAATGAAAAAGGACTACGAATAAATTGTAACATTTTGGAAAGTGAGGAATTTACCGGTTGAGCCTTCGGAATAGAAATGATACGAATGATCTATTGTGAGGTCACGCGTGTAGTACTAAGTGCAGGCTACTACGTGTACCAGATTATTGGTCGCATGTGTAGTACTAAGTGCAGGCTACTATGCGTACCCGATAACTTCGATCACGTGTGTAGTATTAAGTGCAGGCTACTATGCATACCCGATAACTTCGATTACGTGTGTAGTACTAAGTGCAGATTACTACGTGTACCGGATAATTGGTTGCATGTGTAGTACTAAGTGCAGGGTACTATGCGTACCAGATAACTTTGGCTACAAGTGTGAAAATATGTGCAGACAACTGAGTATCAGTTATTATTCTGAAGAGGTCAACGGGAAAATTGATTAAGTAAAAATACATGTGAACATGATTATATGATGAATAAGTGCAAGTACATGTTTCAGAAAATTTTGAGCAATATGCTCGATATTTGAGTGAACTTCGATAAGACAAAATGGATTAAGTGAAATTATGTAAGAGTGAATTTTAGTAGTAAAACAGTGTTAGACAACAGCAGTTGTGTAACTTTGAAAATTCACCAAAAATTGTGTAAGTTGAATTAAATTTCAAATAAATTATGGAATTAAATATTAATGAGTCTATTTTTATATAAAAGAAACATAGAGAGTAAAAGAGTTATATATTATGTGATATTCTAATTTTTGTGAGACAGTATCAGAATGAATTTGAGATCCCCTGTTCTAACTTGGAAAAATTGTTAGAAGTTGTAGAAAAATAATTATGAGTTATAATTTATATTTTTAGAATCCTTAATGAGTCTATTGTCAGGAGAAAGATATGAAACATTATCCGAGTCTCGTATTATGAGATAAATAAATTTTAGTGAAGAAAGGTTGAAGCTGTCTAACAGCAAAATAGGGGAGACTTTGAATAATAAACTGTACTTATTGGCTAGACAAAAAATTCTGAAAATTTTATAGTGGAAATATATATGAGTCTAGTTTTTTGTAAAATTTACGGATTTTAATTTAGAGTTTCGTAACTCTAGATATAAATGATTTAGTGACTGTAACTCAAGAAAGCAGCTTAACCGGAACATGTGTAAATGTACAATTGGGTTAGTTTTACTATGGAAAGCATGTTAGTAAATTGCTTATTATTTTCATGTGAGCTTTCTAAGCGTAAAGCTTACCCTATTTCTTTTAGTGTTGTCAGGTTAGCTCAGGGTTGGAGATCATCGGAGGCAGCATCACACTATCAAGTCAACACCTTGAGAGTTTAAACACATATGCTAGAATTATCAAGTGAGTGGCATGTATAAAGACCTAGTTTTATAACATGTGTGTTATAGGCTTCAAAGGCCTATATAAGAGACGATATGCATGTGTTTAAGATGTTTTAATTTTGTACAAAAATTTTGTGGCCCGATTTTGTATGTTGTAAATGTTTAAGTCCGGTAACACAAATTAAGATCCGCTAATTTTTCCAAAAACTAAACTCGCATATATTCTTACCATAAAATTTTCAGAGTTTTTGATTTAGCCAATAACTATAGTTTATTATTTAAAGGCACCCCTGTTTCGCTGTCTAATAGTTCCAACCCCTCTTCACTAAAAATTAATTATCTCCTCATACGGGATCCATATGATGTTCTTGTTTGTTTCTTTTGAAAATAGACTCATTTAAGATTTTAATCATATAAATTATAACCCGTAATTATTTTTGTACAATTTTTGATGATTTTCCCAAATCAGAACAGAGGATTCCAAAATCATTCTGACTCTGTCTCACAAAACTTCAAATATCTCATAATATGAAATTCTTTTTTCTTACAGAGTTTCTTTTATATGAAAATAGACTCAATAATATTTAATTGCATATCTTATTCAACCTCTAATTTGATTTACACCATTTTTGGTGATTTTTCAAAGTCACACAACTGCTGCTGTCCAAAACTGTTTTATTACTAAATTTCACTCTTTCATGTTTTCTTTGTAGTAACTTTCATTTTAACACTTACTCCATATCAATCTTACCAAAGTTCAATCACACATCAAGCACATTGCTCATAAGTTTACACACATGTACCTACACTTATTCATCACATAGTCACATTCAATTACACCTAGTCATTTCCTATTGAACACATCTGAATAATAACGGATACCCAATGGCCAGCACATAATACCATCCTTGTAGTCAAAGCTACCTTCTTCACAAAGTGGCCTTCACATAGTACCATACTTGCGACCAAAGCTATCTTTCTTCACAAAGTGGCCTTCACATAGTACCACACTTGTGACCAAGCTATCTCTTCTCAAAGTGGCCTTCACATAGTACCACACTTGAGTCACTAGTGACATGTCCCTTGTATCCTATTTTGTTCCTAATGTTTAACCGGGTAATTTCTCACTTTTCGATACTTGTCAATTTCATTCAATATTCAGCCAAAGTTCATAAAACATAATAAAATATGATAACGTAAGTAAAAACGATGCATTATTTACATACAAACTTACCTCGGTGCAAAATATGACGAATTTGTAATTTAGTCCATAACTTTTTCTTTTCCCCGATCAAGGTTAATTTCTTGTCTTTCTTGATCTATAATAACACATTTAATCATTTAATATTCACATTATTCAATTTAGTCCAAAAATCACACTATGACAAAATTACATTTTTGCCCCTAAAGTTTCACATATTTATAATTTTGCCCCTAGGATCGTAAGATGAAAAGCACTTGTTTTTCTCAAATCCTAAGCCTAATCGATTCATATTTCCTTTCATAGCAGCTCACATTTTCACTAAATCACAATTTCTACACATAATTTTAAAACTTTTACAAATAGGTTCTTTTATGCAATTTCATCAAAAATCACCTAGTAAAAGTTGTTTATCACACCCCAAACTTTCATATTCTTCCATAAAACATCAAAACACATGCATGTAATCCATGGTTAAATTTTTAAACACAAAATCTAGCTCAAAATAATGGTGGAAATAGCTAAACCGAGCTACGAGGATTTAAAAAATGTAAAGAACATTAAAAACGGGGCTAAAACAGACTTACAATCGATCTTGGAAGCTTGAAAAACCCTAGCTATGTCTTCCTCATGTGAAATTCAGCCAAGGGGTTGAAAATGAGAAAAAATTGGCTTTTAATTTGGCTTTTTAATTCATTTAATTACCAAATTAGTAAAATGCCCTTAACTTAAAAATAATCTATTTCACCTATTTCATGTCCATTTGTGACAGCCCTAAAACAACCCTAGTCGGAATGTGGTTTCGGGACCACAAAACCGAGGCATAAAAATAATTAATTGTTATATTTTATGCTTACTATGTGTGTGCATGAATATGTGGAAGTTTCATTCTCTAATTTTACCAAATGTATGAGAAATTATTAAATAGGGATCAAGGTGAAACATGGTAAAAAATGATAGGCTAATTTGTAATGGCTTATTTGTGCATGTTGACACAAAGGTGGACTTGCATGTCAAAATTGCCCAAATTATTCTATAGTGGCCGCCAAGATGGATGTGATGGGCAAAGGAAAACATGTTTCCAACATGTTGGGTTAGTGAGGCATGTTGGGAGCAATTAAATAATGTGTTAGCATTAAAGAAAAGGTTGACAAAAAAAATGGATGGATGCCCCTTGTTGCCGTGAGTAGAGGAAAAGAAAGGAGAAAAATTTGTTCATCCATTCTCAATTCTTTGGCTGAAAATACTAAGGGAAAAAGGGAGGATTTTTGCTCCATTTTTGGTTTAGAAGAGATCTAGAAGGAGATTTGGCTATACTTGCATCAAGATTAAGGTATGTATGAGGTTGTGTCATGAGATTCATGCATGTTTTAGTTGCTAACTTGATGTTCATGTTAGCCATGGTTCAAATCCTTGTTATGCCATGGAAATGGTATTTGGCCAAGGTTGATATTGTGTTAAAGCCATTGCATGCTAAATATGAAGCTTGTTGATGATGCATGTAATGATGGATTGACTACTCTTGAATTTTCTCTTAGCATTCTTGAGTAAGACATGGAGTTCTATGTTTAACCATGACCGAAAATTGAAAGGGGATGGTGTGTGATGTATTCGGCCATGGTATGCTCATAAGTGCGATTTTTGCTTGTTGCATGATAGGTAAAAATTTGTGTTTTGATATATGTTTATATGTGATGATGTTTGGTTTTGAAGTATAAAATTGGCCCCAACATGGACATGCATATTCGCCACAATAGGGAATTGTTGTGCATGCATTCGGTTAGAGGCAAGCATAATGATGCCTATTCTTGAATTAGGTAATCGGCTACCTTGATGTGAGCTAAGGCCGAATGTGCGAAATTAAAGAAAATTGACTAAAGTGCTTAGTTATGTGATGTTGGGTCAATGATATGTGTATTCGCCAAGGCTAGCAAGTGAGACTTTAATAAGTTGAAATTGTTTGAATTAGCTCAAGAGCTTAGAGGGCCACAATTGGATAAAGGAAAGGAAAAAGTGATTGAATAGCCGTTGAAGCCGTTCGACAACATCCGAGGTAAGTCTTGAGTAATGACCCTACTTGAATTATGTGAAATGAAATATGGATGTGTAATGATTATTGATATATGTGTGTATGAGTATTTGAATGGTACCGGGCTAAGTCCGAAGGCAATTATGCTAGTGATATGTTTGTGTTCGAGCCTTAGTAACGAAAATGAAATATGGATGTGTAATGATTATTGATTTATGTGTGCATGAGCAATTGAATGATACCCGGCTAAGTCCCAAGACATTTATGCTAGTAATTATATACGGGTTAAGACCGAAGGCAATTGTGCTAGTGACTATATCCGGCTAATACCCAAGGCATTTGTGCAAGTTGTTATATCCGGGCTAATACCGAAGGCATTTGTGCAAGTTGTTATATCCGGCTAATACCCAAGGCATTTGTGCAAGTTGTTATATCCGGCTAATACCCAAGGCATTTGTGCAAGTCGTTATATCCGGGCTAAGACCGAGGGCATTCGTGCGTGTGGTTATATCCGGTTGTATTCCGAAGAAGCTTGGGTTGAAGGTGAGCGTTGGTTGCTGTAATAAATCCAATTAGTACGCTCGAAAAGCCCAAAGGATAAGGTATGTTTACATGTGCAATGGAAAAGTCGATATGTTTGAAATAATATTCGTTCAATCAACTAACGAATTTTCAGCTCTTGAAATGGGTTGATATCTTGTGAATGTATATATTGATGAAGTGTGAAGTAGGTACGATTATGTGAATGTGTATTAATAAAGTGATTCATTTGGCTATGTGAATGTAATGCTTTAGTCAAAGCCGATTTCATTACTTGAGACTTACTAAGCATAAAAATGCTTACCCGTTGCTTTGGCTCTCTGTTTTATAGATTTTGCTCGTTAGCGATCGGATTCGGGATCATCGAAGTTGAAGTCAACCACACTATCAAAGCCCTTTTGGTACTCCTTTAGTTGAATTTTGGATATGGCATGTAGAGGACTACCCTTGGTTGTTTTCAAGTATCTTTGTGATGTATATGTGTACGGCCATGCGAAAATGGCTCGTAAAGGTGGAGTATGGCATTAGACCATTCGAATTTGTGGTTTGTAATTATATATGGTTTCATGATGTGATTATGGATTGGAATGGGAGTGTTAGTCACATGATCAGCCATTGGAATGGCTAAATATGATCATAAGTGGACCTATGTATGACAAGACTATAGTTGGTCCATAGAGACTACAATTTAGGTAAGGCCTACCTTAAAAACAGATGCTGCCAGCTGCAGTGACGTGAATGTGAAAAATCACTAAAAATAGTAGGAATAGTATTAAATAGTGAATAAATTATGTAAACGAACCTTGATGGATCTATTTTCATATGAAAGTAACGAAACGATCATATGATCAGTTTACTAAGAGATATTAAAGTTCTCGTGAGACAGGGCCAGAAAGGTTTCTGGATCTCCTGTCTTGACTTTTAAAATTTACCACAAATTATCCAGAAGGAATTAGAAGTCATGCCTTATATGTACAGATTACTTTTTGAGTCTAGTTTCATTAGAAACCAACGGCATCAGAATTGAAGCCTTGTACAGGGAGATATTCCAGTTGTAACGCGCGAAGGTCAGTGTAGTCAACCCCTGTAACATGGGTGACTTTAACTAATAAACTGTACCAATTGGCCCGACCAAAAATTCTAGAAATAAATTCAGGGATGTATATATGAGTCTAAATTCAGGGAAAATTTACGGAATCAGTTTCTGAGTTTTCTAACTCGAGATATGCCTTTTAAGGCGACAGTGACGCAGTTTTCCAGCTTGCCTGGAAATGTCAAATTGGTCGGTGCTATAAGTGGGTTTGGCTTGTTAACCCCTCGTGTCCGACATCGGCAACGGGCTCGGGTTCGGGGTGTTACACCATTTTTGTCCACCAAAATAACCAATGGTCTAATTATTTTTAAGGACTTCCAATTTAAAATTTCATAACAATTGGACACCTCTAACATGCAGAACTCAACTTTTATACTTTTTTACAATTTAGTCCTTTTGACTTAATTGAGTGCCCAAACGTCGAAATTTTCAAACGAAATTTTCACAGAATCATTCCATGAAGTTGTAGACTATAAAATATAATAAAAGTGGACTTTAATACGTTGGATTTGTGGTCCCGAAATCACTGTTCTGACTAGACCCAAAATTCAGTTTGTTATAAACTAATTCCCATTTGTCTAACTAAATTATTAAACTAGAATAATAAAATAATAAAATAATAAATGATTCTATCAAACTGAGGACTAAAATTTCGTCTAACAGTTCGGCTGGTGTATACTCTTCAAAAGAGTCCACCAAACCATCAAGCTCACCCATCACAGGCTTTGTCCAAGTGTAAACTCATAAACATACATACTTAGGCTCCATTTGGTAACCTGTAAAAGCTTTTCCATAAGAGCTTTTTAGGCTTTTCTGGTGTTTGGTAGGGTGAAAATAATTTCCTACGGTAAAATATTTTACATAAGTTGGAGAATGAGGTCTTTTTTTAGGAAAATGTCTTACCCTTTTGAATTCGGTAAGAGATTTTCCCGAAAATCACAGCCTTCTTCTCCCCTTTCCCCTTCCCCTTGGGTTGCAAATCAATTTGGTCAAGGGAGAACCGAAGCCATTTTGGTAGAGCCCAGATCTATTTTCAATGTTAAAGAAGCCATTACATGAACCTCTCCCTGTTTTAAATCCCCATCTCGAAGTTTTCGCCATGAAAGCTGCTTCCTTCAACACTCGCCATTTTTCTTCCATCATCACAAATAGGTACGTGGAATCGTATAATTCCAGGGGAATCCATGTAGTTACTTTTCTTGTGGAACTTAAAGATTTACTATGCTTGGATCTGGTTTCAATGCTTGACTGGCGGAAAGCTGAATTGGCAAATGGGTTGGCCACCTAGGGTTGGGAGAAAGAGAACGATGGTCACGAAAGGTGCTTCATTTTCCATACTTTTAGCAACACTTGCTGGCTCATGTAAGTTCCTTTTTTTTCTTTTTCTGGTATGACTAAAGGTCTTTTTTTTTGGAAATTTGCACATGGAAAAGTAAATTTTGGCATTATTTGGCAGTTACGGTTTAGTGATTGAGCGTTTTCAGAGAAGAGAGGGGTTGAAAGAGATGATAAAAGGAGTAATTTTTTATTCAGGATCAGCTGACCTTTTAAATCCTAAGGTTCTTACTTATGATGTTCTTAATGTTCTTAGACGATTGATTGCAGTTCACAGTAAGATTTTGAGTTTTGAAATGAATGTTTTATATCAAATTATGAATAGAGTTCTTTAGCTTATGCTGCTCATTGAACTAGGTCTGGAGACATGCATACGACATAAACTACTAGCAACTTCAGGTGAGATTGTAATTGTCTTCTTTACAAAGCTGTCATTAATATTGTTGCTGTGATCACCTCATGTTTAATGTTTTACATTATAATATGCATAAAGCAAATTGAATTTGTTCAAAACTCCATAAAAAGTGGATACTTAGACTATTATTTTCTTGTCATCTTTAATATTTTTGAGCAAGTTCCAAAATTTCAATAATATGAAACCCAATTTTAGATTTTTACTTTCCTGTGGTATCTATATTTTGAATCTTTATATATTAGCTTATGTTTCCTAGTAAAAGCAAATCCAATATCCCAACAAAAAATATACACCTAAAAATAACTCTGGGGATGACTGCCTTGATGTGGTCCTTTTAGTGGAAATGATAACTTATTACTGTGTTCAGGTTATCACTCTTTGCATCAGTAGTACCAGTCAGTCGAAAGTGAGCATTTTTCAAATTCTAGTGGTCTTCGTGCTCGTATGGAGCAATGGAAATTTGGCCTCTATCCAGCATGTATCAAGTATCTCATGTCCGCATTTGATGTTCCAGAGGTAAGAAACGTCTCCTCTAAGAAATACAGATACCTTGTCCCAGTTGAACTCAATTGATGAATTGTCATAAACATTACCAGGTTATGGCTGTCACCTGAAGCAATATTTGCAAGAATGGAATACAAGCGCTATCCTGAGGGGGTGCTGTCATATATTATGCTTTAGTCTTCCTTTACTTCTGGGTTTTCTCAACCTTGTGGTTTCTTTGGTGTTCGGAAGCTACTTGTATATCTGCATTAACTGGTTTCATCTACACTTTGACGAGGCATTCTCTTCTCTCATAATTGCTAATTACAAGTCATTCACACGATTCCACATCAATCGTGATGGTGATCTTGAAGTTTTCACTCTTGTAGTCGATAAGGTAAGAAACCTAGAGTGATTCACTAGCCACGATCCTTTTCTTCATGGTTTGAATGTATACATTAATCCCTTTGAGATGCAAGTTCCAAGGGAATGGATGTTGGATCCTGATTGGGATATGGAGTAGAAGAAGCCACAATAGTTGAGCCATAGGAGAAATACCCTAGCAAATGGAGTGCAGCAGTAGGGCAACAGGATCCAGTGAATACAGTCAGGGTGCTTGACCATTTTGTTATAAGACAAAATGAGAAACCTGATTTTGTATCAAGTAATGGGTCAGTTAGTCGCTGATCTTTGTTGTAACATCATTCTAATTTCTTAAATATAGGCAACAATGAAGGGAATGTATATATGTCAAATGCCATAGTTGTTTAGATGGACTAACATCATTCAAATGTTAAATGTTAATACAACTAATAGTGGTTTTTCACAGCCATATCATGCTTTGTGGTTGAGGGATTTTTAAAAGGAAGCTTATAGTTGAGCTTTTGATTAGAATTATCCAAAATAATTATAGCTGTAGTGAGGGAAAGTGGTTTAATTTAAGGTTTTTTTTTTAAATGTTTTTTTTAGAAGTTATAATCCATTTATAGTGGATTAGATCAAAAACAAATCTTTCTACTATTCGATTAATGGATTAATATATATATATATATATAAATTCTTAAATATATATTTGTTTAATTGAAAACAACTTTTATGAAATATTTTTAGGAAATCTTCCAAAGAACAGAAAATATTTTACACAGATTCATCCAAACACCAGAAAAGCAAATCATTTTCAGAAAAGTAAATCATTTTCCAAAAAAGTAAATCATTTTCCAAAAAAGTAAATCATTTTCCAGAAATTATTTTTCGAAAAATATTTTACTGGTAAACAAACGGATCCTTAGTCACAATTAATACCTTACCCAATCGGAACTTTCTCTAAACAGTATACTTCGATAAACAATATTCGAACACTAGGACTACGTCAGGCAGGGTGTTACAAGTCTCCCACACTTAGGAAATTTCATCCTCGAAATTCATACTTGAAAATAACTGGAGATACTGATCTCTCATTAGGTTTTCTCTTTCCCAAGTTGCTTCTTTAGTACTATGATTCCTCCATAACATTTTAACCAAGGGAATTCTTTTATTTCTTAGCTTATTAACTTCTCTCGCTATAATACAAATAGGTTTTTTTTCATAGGACAGATTCTGTTCAACCTCTAGTTCTTTAATTTGCACAACATGATTAGGATTGGATCTATACCTTCTCAACATCGATGCATGAAACACATTGTGGATCATTGACAAAGCTAGCCTGTATGCCACTGGTCCCACACTTTCTCCAGAACTTCATAAGGCCCTACAAACCTTGAACTAAATTTCCTTTCTCACCAAACCTAATGATCTTTTTCCAAGGGGAGACTTTTAAAAATATTTTATCTCCAACCTCAAAGGAGATTTCCTTCATTTTCAAATTTGCCTGTAACAACCTGTTTTCCAGTGGTGTTGGAAACAGTGGTTTTGGGACCACAAATTCGACAAGTGAGTTTGTAAATATTATTATTTAATATTTATGAGTCAATTATAATAGTATATTGAATTTTGGTTTAATAATTTTTGTAAATTGAATAAATAGTTAAATACAAGTGGGTTGTCCCTAAACTTAAGTGGTTTTGAAAAATGAGGTATCGGAACCTCTTTTTTGTAAACCAAGATCGTAAATATTTAATATAAATATTTATGAATTTATTATATAGGTTTATTGAAATTTGATTTAGAAAATTTAATGTTTAGATAGTTAATTAAGTAAAATGGACTAAATCGAAAAAGCTGCAAAAGTTAATTGCTATGAGTTTATTAATGCTTAATGGCTATAAAATCATCGTTGGAAGGCATTTTGTGGTAAATTGACCATAATTAATTAGTGTGGATGGTTAGTGGGTGAATTAGTTAAAAATAATATGTATTTTATAATAATAAAATTATAAATAAAATATGTTAAAATAAGTAAAACAAAAGTCATCTTCCATATTTTTTTTCTTCCACCGGAATAGAAACATAAAACCACCATTATTGAAGCTTAAAGGATTCAACCAAGTTGTGTTCATGCATGGTATGCCTTTGTTAATCTGTTTTTCAGAAATTTTATGATTTTGAGATCCTTCCAACTAGGTCAAGCTAACCTGTATCACCGATTTCAAAACTATTAAAGATTATAAAACTTGCCATTGATATATTTTAGAATTTTTTGATAGGAATTGTTAAATTTGGAAGCTATGAAATGTTTTAGGACTATTGGTTAAGTGATTTTGGTTAGTTTTTGGTTTAAGGACTAAATTGATAAAATAATAAACTTGACATGAAATTCTTGTGATATTTTAATAAATATGGGCTGTAATTTCATAGGGAAAAATTCTACTAGCATAATATTGGTTTTATTGTGATAGATTTGAAAGTTCCGGGTTTAGGGACTAAATTAAATTATTATATAGATCAAGAAACAGATCAATTGATAGACAAATGCGAAAAAGGAAATATTGTTGATTAGACTTTGAAGTCATTTTTGTAACGCCCTGAAATTGGGCCTAGAAGTATTGGGCTTTAAGCATGGGAGCGGTTAGGAGACTGCTCATAAATATGTTAGTTAAGCAAGAAAGTGGCATAAATTTCATGTTTGCTTTATTGGCTAAGTGATTTGGGTGTGGTTGGGAATGTTTGAGAAGCCTGGGTTCAAGTCTGGCTTTTGCAAAAATTTTAGTTTTTCCCCTTAAGTGGACCTTGGCTTTAGCTTGTAGGCCTTATAAATATTTGTGAGTAAAATGTGTCACAAAAAGAGCTTGTGGTGCAGTGGTAGGTGGCATGTGGAGTTCACTTGAGGCCCAAGGTTCAAGTTGTAGTAAAGTAAGAAGAGTATTTATTTTGCTCTCTTGCCATGTGAGAAGCAGAGGTTGATTGAAACTTTGTTGGGGGAAGTTTGAACTAGTCAAGGAGTGGATTATGGAGGAAATCATGGAGAAGATAAAGGAGGATTTGTAGGAGGAAATCATGGAGAAAATTAAGGGAGGTGGAGGTGTGGGAGAGGAGTGTGTCGATTTTGGAAAGTAAAGCACTTAGGAATTTTGGTTTGGAGAAATGAGTGGTTTTTTTTTCGGGTGTTTAACATTTTGGGATTTTTCTTTTGTTTTCTAGAGGCTGATTAGTGTAAAAGAGTTTATGATAGTGTCTTTTCCCCTTTGCCGATTTCGGTTGTACACTCTTCTTCAAGTTTCTCGACTCTCATCTTTTTGCCTCTTTTATTCTCCTCCTTCTAAAACTATTTCTTTTTCTTTCTCTTTAAACCGAGTACATACTTCCTCCCTTACTCAAACTCTATGTTTTTATTTTATTTTTGTAGCCTGCAGATTGTGGCTGATTCAATTATTCTTCTTCTCCTTCCTTTCTCAATTGCTTTCTCTCTGGACCGATTGTTTTAAACCCTTTTTCCCTTTCAACAGTTTCAGTTTTGACAAGTTTTTCTCTTGGCCGGTGTGACAGCCCAAAATTGACCCTAGTCGGAAGGTGGTCTCGGGACCACAAAACCGAGGCATAAAAATAATTAAAAATTTATTTTGATGCCTATAATATGTGTGTGCTCATGTATGACATTTTATGATGATTGATTTAGTGTTATAAGGGTGAATTCCACAAGAAAGGACTTAGTAATGAACTTTGAAAGTATGATAGGAAATGTGTGATGACTAATTAAAGCATGCATGCAAAATAATGGACTTGCATGTCAAATTCCCTTTTATAGGTGGTGGCCGGCCATGACAAGGAGGATGGGCTAAACATGTCATGAAACATGTTTTGTTGGTGCATTAGGGTGAAATAATAAACAAAGGTGTATGGGTGATAAAAAATGAAAAAAATGTGTGTGAGTGTGGTAATCCCCACCCCATTGCCGTGAGTTGTAGAGAAGGAAAGAAAAAAATTTTGTTCATCTTTTCTTTGAGCCAAAACTAAGGAAGAAGGAGGATTTTTGCTTCAGGCTTGGTTTGGAAGAGATCTAGAAGGAGATTTGGCTAAGTTTGCATCAAGATTAAGGTATGTATGAGGTTGTGTTAGGAGTTTCATGCAAGTTTTGGTTGCTAACTTGATGTGCATGTTAGCCATGGCTCAAATCTTTGTTAAGCCATGGAAATGGTATTTGGCCAAAGTTGTTATGGTGATAAAGCCATTGCATGCTAAGTGTGAAGCTTGATGATGATGCATGCAATGATGGATTGTCTACTCTTGAGTAAGATTTTGAGCTTTCTTTTGTTTTATCATGATTGAAGTTGAAAAGGAGCATGATTGTCATATTCGCCATGATGCATTCATGAGTATGGTTCATGCTTCTTGCATGTTAGTTAAAATTTGTGTTTTGGATGGCTATGGACACCTTGAAATTCGCCATGCTCATATATGTATATATATGTTTGCACATGATGTTTTGGTTATGAAGGAAGTGATGAATAAGTTTGTTTAAAGAAGAAGATGTTGAAGAATAATTGTGAAATTGTAAGCACATTGCCTAGCACACATATGAGTGCTTGATGCTATATTGTAAGTTTTGAGCTACAATATGCAAAGCATTAACTAGTAAAATGCATGCTGTTTTTGTGTGGTATTAAGTGCATAATTGGCCTCAACATGGACAAGTATATTCGCCTTGGGTAGCCTATTGAAGGCCTTAGCTTTTCCTTGATGCTCGAATAAATTGTATTGAATTGCTTGATGTAGTATAAAATGTGCATGACCATTGTGTATTCAAGCTAAAGGGTGGCCATATGACCATTTAAATTCCTTGTCATATTCGCCATAAGCTAGCACAATGAGGTTTTGATAAATTGAATTTGTTTGAATTAGCTCAAGAGCTAAGAGGGCCACAATTGGACAAGGGAAGGAAAAGTGATCGAATAGCCGTAAAAGCCGTTCGACAACATCCGAGGTAAGTCCTCAAGAAGTGACCTTACTTGAATTATGTGGAATGAAATATGGATGTATTGATTATTGATTTATGTGTGTATGAGTATTGAATGATACCCGGCTAAGTCCCGAAGGCGATTATGTTAGTGATTATAATTGTGTTTGAGCCTTAGTAACGAAAATAAATATGTATGTCCAATGATTATTGATGTATGTGTGCATGAGAAATTGATTGATATCGGGCTAAGCCCAAGACAATTATGCTGGAAATTATAACCGGGTTAAGACCGAAGGCAATTGTGCTAGTGGCTACATCCGGCTAAGACCAAGGCATTCGTATGAAGTCATTCTATCCGGCTAAGACCAAGGCATTTGTGCAAATCGTGATATCCGGGTTAAGTCCGTGAGGCCTTGGTGCGGGTTACCATAATCGGGCTATGTCCCGAAGGCGATTGATCGAGTAGCGACATCCGGTTAAACTCAAGGTATGTGATTTGAAAATTATAAGCTTGCTGGAAAATTTCAGCTAATGCACTTGTGAAATTTCCCAATGACAAGGTAAGTGCGGTGTGTGCTTTGGCGCTAGGAGTAAGCGTGTGAATATCCGCTCCTATGATGGAACGAGTTATCGGCCTTAATGAAGCCGTTATTTGTGTATGAACATAAGAGTTGGGATGGTGAAGTAAGTATGATTATGTGAATGTGCATTAATGAAATGATGCATTTAACTATGTGAATGTATTGCTGTAATTAGAGTTGATTATATTCCTTGAGACTTACTAAGCATAAAAATGCTTACTCGCCGCTTTGGCTCTCGGTTTTCTAGATTTCGCTCGATAGCTATCGGATTCGGGATCGTTGAAGTCGAAGTCATCCACACTATCAAGCCCCATTTTGGTATAAATTCTTGGTTGAACTTGAAATGGCATGTATAGGACTACCCCTTGTTGGTTTAAATATGTTATGATGTATATGTGTACGGCCATGCGAAAATGGCTCGTAATAGTGAAGTATCAACTTAAACTATTTGCGGTTTGTATATATATATATGGTGTCATGATGTGACTATGAATTGGAAATGGGAATGTTGGTCACATGATCAGCCATTGGCATGGTTAAAATGATCATATGTGGACCTATGTAAGGCAAGACTAGTTGGTTCATGGAGACTACAAAATAGGTAAGACCTACCTTAAAAACAGATACTGCCAGCTGCAGTAATGTGAATGTGAAAAATCACCAAAATTTGTAGGAATGGTATTAAATAGTGAATCAGCTATGTAAATGAACATTGATGAGTCTATTTTCATATGGAAGAAACGAAATGGTCATAGGAGTTACATGTTAAGAGATATTAAAGCTATTGTGAGACAGGGCCAGAACGGTTTCTGGGTTCCCTGTTGCAACTTTAAAAATTTACTATTAATTATCCAGAAATAATTAGGAGACATACCTTATATGTACAGATTCCATTTTTAGTGTAGTTTCATTAGAAACAAACGGCACCAGCATTAAAGCCCTGTACAGAGAGATATTCAAGTTATACCGCGCGAAGGTCAGAGCAGTCGATCCCTGTAATATGGGTGACTTTAACTAATAAACTGTACCAATTGGCCCGACCAAAAATTCTAGAAATAAATCCATGGATGGATATATGAGTCTAAATTCAGGGAAAATTTACAAAACCAGTTTCCGAGTTTTGAAACTCGAGATATGATTTTTAAGGCGACAGTGACGCAGTTTTTCCAGCCTGACTGGAAATGTCCAATGGATGGGCAAAATAAGTGAACTTGGCTTGCTAACCCTCGTGTCCGACAACGGCGATGGTCTCGGGTTCGGGTGTTACAATTTTATTGGTATCGAGCCACGGTTTAGTCGATTCTAGGACTACCGTGAGGTGTTTGGGGTCTAGCTATACATGCCATTAAATGATGAATCGATAGTGTGGTGATTTACGACAATTTGACTTTGAGTTTGTTTATAGCAATGGATCCCGATCCCAACCGAGCAATAGCTGATGATGTGGAGAGTGTGGCGCTGCTCCCGACAAGGGACAGCGCCGGCGGACTCTCAACCTATGGCCAGCAATCCGAATGATGAGGCTAGGCAAGCCTTTTATAGTGTGATGAACGAATGGTTTAATCAATACATTCGAACTAACACGGCTGTCCCACAACCTCCATTCCCGACAAATGCAACCGCACCTACAATACCTCCGTGAATCGACCAAATAAGGTCAAGTAAGCCCCGGTCGATAGGATTGAAAACATGGGGCCACTGAATTTAAAGCTACGGATGATGATGATGCCGAACGAGCTGAATTTTGGTTGGACAACACTATCCGGTGCTCGATGAGCTATCTTGTACACCGATGAGTGCTTAAAGTGTACCATCTCCTTGCTACGTGATTCCACCTACTATTGGTGGAGTACTCGACTTGTGGTACCTAGAGAGCAAGTGACTTGGGAATTCTTTCAAACCAAGTTCGAAAAAAAAAAAGTATATCGATCGAGATTCATCGACCAAAAGCGAAGGAATTTCTTGATCTTAAGCAAGGTTCTATGTCGGTTACCGACTATGAACGAAAATTTGTGAGGCTTAGCCGATCTGTGCGAGAATGCATTTCGTCCGAAGCTATTATGTGTAAACGCTCGAGGATGGGCTGAATGATGATATAAGGATGTTCGTTGGCATTCTCGAAATCGAGAGATCGTAGTACTTGTTGAGCGAGCTTGTAAAGTCGAAGAGCTTAGAAAGGAGAAACAAAAAGCTGATGTGGGAACTGGAGAATTCGAAGAGGTCCTCGGAAAGTCTCTTCAACAGCAATCAAGAGATTTCGAGATGATGTGAACCGGTCTAGAGGCGCTTTGGGCTTTTCTAGACGAGGACGCGATCGACCCCTGTGACCACACGAGTCACTTCGATCGCCGATGGTGGAAATGATCGCCGAGAGAGGGCGAGTGTCAACATTGTGGCAAATGGCATTCGGGAGCTGTTGGTTTCGTGATCGCTCTCGCTATAAGTATGGATCGGCCGACCACTTTAGGAAGGATTGCCCGAGGATGCTTGAGCAGAATGTGAGTCGAGTGGAAACTCGGGTGCTACCATCGCCGAGGTAGGCCACCTAGAAATATGGGCAATGTCGGTGGCGGTCGAGAGGATCTAGAGATGCTACCATCGATCCGAGGCTCGTGCTCCTACGAGGACTTATGCCATACGCGCACGCGAGGATGCCGCCTCTCGGATGTCATTACGGTGCTTTCACTCTTTTCAATACTAATGTGATTGCTTTGATTGACCCTGGTTCTACTCAATCTTATATATGTGAAACCTTAGCATCCAGTAAGACTTTGCCTATTGAGTCTACTGAGTTTGTAATTCGGGTGTCAAACCCCTTGGGTCATTACGTGCTTGTCAACAAAGTGTGCAAGAAAAGTCCCCTAGTGTTCAGAGGTCCTTGTCTCCCGGCGGACTTGATGCTTTTGCCGTTCGATGAATTCGACGTTATTCTTGGTTTGGATGGGTTGACCATGCACGATGCGGTCGTAAATTGCAAAAGCAAGACTATCGATTTGAGGTGCGCGAATAACGAGATAATTCGGGTTAAGTCTACGGACTTAAAGGGGTTGCCAGCTGTAATATCAGCAATGTTGGCCCGAAAATATGTAAGAAAAGAGTGCGAAGTGTACCTTGCGTACGTGCTCGATGACAAGGAATCAGAAAAGAAACCCGAATCTGTGCCGTGGTTTGTGAATACCGGATGTTTTCCCAAGAATTGCGGGTTTACCACTGTTCGGAAATAGAATTTGGCATCGAATTGGTACCTGGTACCACTCCAATTTCGATAGCTCCGTATCGTATGGCACCAACGGAATTAAAGGAGTTGGAAGCTCAGTTGCAAGAATTGGTGGATAGAGGTTTTGCTCGCCCGAGTTTTTCGCCTTAGGGTGCGCCAGTGTTGTTCGTGAAAAAGAAGGATGGAACCATGCGGCTGTGCATCGATTATCGTCAGCTTAATAAAGCGACAATAAAGAACAAATATCCGTTGCCACGTATCGATGACTTGTTCGATCAACTAAAGGAGCCTCGGTGTTCTCGAAAATAGATTTGAGATCGGGCTATTATCAATTGCGAATTCGAGATTCGGACGTACTCCAAGGCGCCTTGTAAGCGAGATATGGTCACTATGAGTTCCTAGTGATGCCGTTTGGGCTCACTAATGCCCTGCGGTATTTATGGATTTAATGAATCGGATCTTTAGACCATATTTGGATCGATTCAGTAGTCGTGTTCATTGATGACATCTTGGTCTATTCAAGAAATGAGACCGAACATCTTGAACACCGCGTTAGTGCTTGCAAATTTTACGGGATAAGCAATTATATGCTAAGTTCAGCAAGTGTGAGTTCGGTTAAGAGAGGTTAGCTTCTTGGGTCATGTGGTATTCTGATCGGTATTCGAGTCGACGAATAAAATTTCAGCCATACTTAATTGGAAGCCTCAGAAATATTCTCGAGGTTCGAGCTTTTTGGGGCTTGCTAGGTTATTACCGACGATTTGTAAAGGCTTCTCAACGATAGCCACGCCGATGACGGCTACTCCAAAAGGATGTTAAGTTCAAATGGACGAGAAATGCCAAAAAGTTTCGATCAATCGAAAACTTATTTGGTGAAGCCCCAATTCTAGTGCAACCCGAGTCCAAGAAAGAGTTTGTCATCTATAGCGACGCCTCTCTACTTGGGTTAGGTTGCGTATTAATGCAAGAAGGTCGAGTTGTGGCCTATGCGTCGAGGCAATTAAAGCCACATGAGAAAAATTATCCGACTCATGATCTCGAATTGGTCGTCATCGATTCGCCTTAAAGATTTGGCGACATTACTTATTTGGTGAAAGGTGCCATGTATACTCGGATCACAAAAGTCTCAAATATTTGATGATCCAAAGAGACTTAAATCTGTGACAAAGACGTTGGCTCGAGGTGTTAAAGGATTACGAGCTGGTCATTGACTATCACCGGGAAAGGCGAATGTGGTTGCGGATGCCTTGAGTCGTAAATCATTATTCGCTTTTACGAGCGATGAGCGTGCACTTGTCTGCATTTGATCGATAGTGTGTTAGTAGCTGAATTGAAAGCCAAACCACTATTGATACATCAAATTCGAGAAGCTCGTAAAGTCGACGACGAGTTGGTCGCAAAGCGAAGTGAGTGTGTTCGAACAAGGATTCGAGTTTCAAATCGATGATGACGATTGTTTGAGGTTCAAAAGTCGCTCGTGTGTTCCAAAGAATTGAACTCATTTCGATAATTCTGAATGAAGCCCATTGTAGCCAAATGGCAATCCACCCGGAGTACGAAGATGTACAATGATTTGAAACGTCGATTTTGGTGGCATGGTATGAAGCGAGACATCTCCGACTTTGTTTGAGATGTTTAATATGTCAACAAGTGAAAGCGGAACATCAGTGCCTTGAGATTACTTCACCAATCACGATACCCGAGTGGAAATGGGATCGAGTCACAATGGACTTTGTATCCGGACCGCCATTGTCGACAAGTAAGAAGGATGCGGTTTGGGTCGTGGTAGATCGATTGACTAAGTCGGCCCACTTTGTCCCCATACGCACGGATTTTTCAATGGACAAATTATTTGAATTGTACGCTTCTCGATTGTGAGATTACACGGGTGCCTATTTCCATCGTGTGGGATAGAGATCCGAGATTTACCTCGCGATTTTGGAAAAAGTTGCAAGAAGCTTTGGGTACCAAGTTGCATTTCAGACCGCCTTTCACCCCCAAACCGATGGTCAATCCGGCGGATAATTCAGATACTTGAGGATATGTTAAGATGTTGCGTCCTCGAGTTTAGTGGTTCATGGGAGCGGTATTTGCCGTTGATTGAATTCGCTTACAACAACGACTTTCAATCAAGTATTAAGATGGCACCCTACGAGGCCTTGTACGGTCGTAAATGTCGTACACCATTGTTTTGGACCGAGCTCGGTGAAAGCAAGATTTTCGGTGGATTTGATTAGGGATGCTGAATGAAAGTGAAAGTAATCCGTGAAAGTCTCGAAGATAGCCTCCGATCGTCGAAGTCGACGCGGACACAAGCGTAAGGATATCGAGTATCGTGGGTGATAAAGTGTTTCTCAAGGTATCGCCTTGGAAAAAGATACTCGATTCTACCGTAAGGGCAAGTTGAGCCCGAGGTTCGTTGGGCCATATGAGATATCCGGCGAGTCGATCCGGTGGCATATCGTTTGATTTTGCCCCTAAACTCGAAAAGGTTCACGATGTCTTTCACGTTTCGATGCTTGACGCTATAGATCCGATCCATCGCACGTGATTAGTCCATCGAAATTGAAATTCAAGCTAATATGAGTTATGAGGAAGAACCGATTCGTATCCTATCACGAGAAGTGAAAGAGTTGTGAAACAAGCGGGTTCCGCTAGTAAAAGTGTTATGGCTCAAGCACGGGATAGAAGAAGCTACTTGGGAGACCGAGAACTCTATGAAAGAGCGATATCCAAACCTATTTACGGTAAGATTTTGGGGACGAAAATTTCTTAAGTGGGGAGAGTTGTGACAGCCCAAAATTGACCCTAGTCGGAAGGTGGTCTCGGGACCACAAAACCGAGGCATAAAAATAATTAAAATTTATTTTGATGCCTATAATATGTGTGTGCTCATGTATGACATTTTATGATGATTGATTTAGTGTTATAAGGGTGAATTCCACAAGAAAGGACTTAGTAATGAACTTTGAAAGTATGATAGGAAATGTGTGATGACTAATTAAAGCATGCATGCAAAATAATGGACTTGCATGTCAAATTCCCCCTTTATAGGTGGTGGCCGGCCATGACAAGGGAGGATGGGCTAAACATGTCATGAAACATGTTTTGTTGGTGCATTAGGGTGAAATAATAAACAAAGGTGTATGGGTGATAAAAAATGAAAAAAAATGTGTGTGAGTGTGGTAATCCCCCATTGCCGTGAGTTGTAGAGAAGGAAAGAAAAAATTTTGTTCATCTTTTCTTTGAGCCAAAACTAAGGAAGAAGGAGGATTTTTGCTTCAGCTTGGTTTGGAAGAGATCTAGAAGGAGATTTGGCTAAGTTTGCATCAAGATTAAGGTATGTATGAGGTTGTGTTAGGAGTTTCATGCAAGTTTTGGTTGCTAACTTGATGTGCATGTTAGCCATGGCTCAAATCTTTGTTAAGCCATGGAAATGGTATTTGGCCAAAGTTGTTATGGTGATAAAGCCATTGCATGCTAAGTGTGAAGCTTGATGATGATGCATGCAATGATGGATTGTCTACTCTTGAGTAAGATTTTGAGCTTTCTTTTGTTTTATCATGATTGAAGTTGAAAAGGAGCATGATTGTCATATTCGCCATGATGCATTCATGAGCATGGTTCATGCTTCTTGCATGTTAGTTAAAATTTGTGTTTTGGATGGCTATGGACACCTTGAAATTCGCCATGCTCATATATGTATATATATGTTTGCACATGATGTTTTGGTTATGAAGGAAGTGATGAATAAGTTTGTTTAAAGAAGAAGATGTTGAAGAATAATTGTGAAATTGTAAGCACATTCTGCCTAGCACACATATGAGTGCTTGATGCTATATTGTAAGTTTTGAGCTACAATATGCAAAGCATTAACTAGTAAAATGCATGCTGTTTTTGTGTGGTATTAAGTGCATAATTGGCCTCAACATGGACAAGTATATTCGGCCTTGGGTAGCCTATTGAAGGCCTTAGCTTTTCCTTGATGCTCGAATAAATTGTATTGAATTGCTTGATGTAGTATAAAATGTGCATGACCATTGTGTATTCAAGCTAAAGGGTGGCCATATGACCATTTAAATTCCTTGTCATATTCGCCATAAGCTAGCACAATGAGGTTTTGATAAATTGAATTTGTTTGAATTAGCTCAAGAGCTAAGAGGGCCACAATTGGACAAGGGGAAGGAAAAAGTGATCGAATAGCCGTAAAAGCCGTTCGACAACATCCGAGGTAAGTCCTCAAGAAGTGACCTTACTTGAATTATGTGGAATGAAATATGGATGTATTGATTATTGATTTATGTGTGTATGAGTATTCGAATGATACCGGGCTAAGTCCCGAAGGCGATTATGTTAGTGATTATAATTGTGTTTGAGCCTTAGTAACGAAAATAAATATGTATGTCCAATGATTATTGATGTATGTGTGCATGAGAAATTGATTGATATCCGGGCTAAGCCCCGAAGACAATTATGCTGGAAATTATAACCGGGTTAAGACCAAGGCAATTGTGCTAGTGGCTACATCCGGCTAAGACCAAGGCATTCGTATGAGTCATTCTATCCGGCTAAGACCAAGGCATTTGTGCAAATCGTGATATCCGGGTTAAGTCCCGTGAGGCCTTGGTGCGGGTTACCATAATCGGGCTATGTCCCAAGGCGATTGATCGAGTAGCGACATCCGGTTAAACTCGAAGGTATGTGATTTGAAAATTATAAGCTTGCTGGAAAATTTCAGCTAATGCACTTGTGAAATTTCCCAATGACAAGGTAAGTGCGGTGTGTGCTTTGCTGGCGCTAGGAGTAAGAGCGTGTGAATATCCGCTCCTATGATGGAACGAGTTATCGGCCTTAATGAAGCCGTTATTTGTGTATGAACATAAGAGTTGGGATGGTGAAGTAAGTATGATTATGTGAATGTGCATTAATGAAATGATGCATTTAACTATGTGAATGTATTGCTGTAATTAGAGTTGATTATATTCCTTGAGACTTACTAAGCATAAAAATGCTTACTCCATTGCTTTGGCTCTCGGTTTTCTAGATTTCGCCGATAGCTATCGGATTCGGGATCGTTGAAGTGAAGTCATCCACACTATCAAGCCCCCATTTTGGTATAAATTCTTGGTTGAACTTGAAATGGCATGTATAGGACTACCCTTGTTGGTTTAAATATGTTATGATGTATATGTGTACGGCCATGCGAAAATGGCTCGTAATAGTGAAGTATCAACTTAAACTATTTGCGGTTTGTATATATATATATGGTGTCATGATGTGACTATGAATTGGAAATGGGAATGTTGGTCACATGATCAGCCATTGGCATGGTTAAAATGATCATATGTGGACCTATGTAAGGCAAGACTAGTTGGTTCATGGAGACTACAAAATAGGTAAGACCTACCTTAAAAACAGATACTGCCAGCTGCAGTAACGTGAATGTGAAAAATCACCAAAATTTGTAGGAATGGTATTAAATAGTTAATCAGCTATGTAAATGAACATTGATGAGTCTATTTTCATATGGAAGAAACGAAATGGTCATAGGAGTTACATGTTAAGAGATATTAAAGCTATTGTGAGACAGGGCCAGAACGGTTTCTGGGTTCCCTGTTGCAACTTTAAAAATTTACTATTAATTATCCAGAAATAATTAGGAGACATACCTTATATGTACAGATTCCATTTTGAGTGTAGTTTCATTAGAAACAAACGGCACCAGCATTAAAGCCCTGTACAGAGAGATATTCAAGTTATACCGCGCGAAGGTCAGAGCAGTCGATCCCTGTAATATGGGTGACTTTAACTAATAAACTGTACCAATTGGCCCGACCAAAAATTCTAGAAATAAATACATGGATGGATATATGAGTCTAAATTCAGGGAAAATTTACAAAACCAGTTTCCGAGTTTTGAAACTCGAGATATGATTTTTAAGGCGACAGTGACGCAGTTTTTCCAGCCTGACTGGAAATGTCCAATGGATGGGCAAAATAAGTGAACTTGGCTTGCTAACCCCTCGTGTCCGACACCGGCGATGGTCTCGGGTTCGGGGTGTTACAGCCGGTTATTGTTTGGTTCCTCTGTGAAAGCAATTCTTTTCCCTTCCTTTTCTTTAGGTTGTCGCTTTACCTGGGGTTGTTGTCGGAGGTTGGGGATTCTTGCTAAGTTTAGAACGCTCTCTTGTTCTCTGTTATTTCTGACATCCGATCGTACTTTTTCCGTTACTGTGCCGAAATTGCTCTTTTGGCTTCTGTGCTAACTTTGAATTCTTTTCGGTTCTATGTTTCGCGACTTCGGTGAGTATGTGTTTTACTATGGATCAATTATTTTCATAAATATACGTTAATAGGAGGTTCAATTAGTTTGCAGTTTTTAATCAAGGAGTGGATAATCGCTCTTGATCAATAGTTAGGTGCGAATATTTGTTGGCTCAAGAGGTCGTTAATTGACCGTAATACCCCTATAAGGTAAAATGACCGTAATACCCCTGTAGGGTAAAATGACCGTAATACCCCTGTAGGGTAAAATGATCGTAATGCTCTTGTAGGGTTAATGACTGTAATGCCCCTATAGGGTAAAATGACCGTAATGCCCCTGTAGGGTAAAATGATTGTAATACCCTTATAGGGTAAAATGATCGTAATGCCCTTGTAGGGTAAAATGATCGTAATGCTCCTGTAGGGTAAAATGATCGTAATGCCCTTGTAGGGTAAAATGATCGTAATGCTCCTGTAAGGTAAAATGATCGTAATGCTCCTGTAAGGTAAAATGACCGTAATGCCCCTGTAAGGTAAAATGACCGTAATGCCCCTGTAGGGTAAAATGACCGTAATGCCCCTATAGGGTAAAATGACCGTAATGCCCTTGTAGGGTAAAATGACCGTAATGCCCCTTTAGGGTAAAATGACCATAATGCCCCTGTAGGATAAAATGACCGTAATACCCCTGAAGGGTAAAATGATTGTAATGCCCCTGAAGGGTAAGATAATCGTAATACCCCTGTATGGTAAAATGACGATTATGCCCTTATGTTCTGTATGACTGATGTGCTTATGATTTACATATATGATTGCATTGAGTATGACTTTGTATACACGTAATATTTATGACATGACATACTGCATGGGGTTGGGATTTTGATATGGAGGAAGTACTGTACTGGTGACTATGTCACATTCACTGTTACTGGTGGCTATGCCACAATTACTGATACTGGTGGATTTGCCACATTTACTATTTCTGGCAGCTATGCTGCATTATTATTATTGGCAGCTTTGCTGTGATATCGATGTACTGGCTGGGTGGGTCGATTTATATCCCCATATAGTGTATTGGTTGGTATGTGTGGTGTGCTGGCTAGATTTGGGTGGGATGCATAATTGCATTACACTGTACTGATACTACATTGGGCTTAGGCCCACACTGTTACTTTATAGGGCTAAGGCCCAGACTGTTACCGATCTGGGCTTAGGGCCAGACTGTTACCGATCTGGGCTTAGGCCCAGACTGTTACCGATCTGGGCTTAGGCTCAGACTGTGTTATTCACTGTTTGTTTGTTATTAGGATTACACACTAAGTTGTCGTAAACTCACATTTTCTTTCAACTGTATAGGTAATCCTCAGCCTTAGACGGTTTGGAGCCGCGAAGGACTCGGAGGTGGCCACACGATTGCTAATGTTCTATTTTTGACTTTATTTTTTTAAAAATTCATATTAGGTTTTTGATTATGTAATAAGGCCATTTGTGGGTTTAATTTTTAATTGGGCTTTTGTTTTCTTATATTAAACTGCTAGTTTAGGTAAAGACGAGTTTTTAAAACAATTATTATTTTTTAAAACACGTGTTTTAAACTTTATCGACTGAAAAAGTTTTCGCATCTTTAAATCAATTTAATATAACACTGATGGTTAATAAGGTAAAAGTTGTGACAAAAACTTTTGTTAAATAATAAAAGGATTTAAACTCAGTAATGAATTTTCACCGAAAAGATCAATTTTCGAAAAACACTTTGATGTGACACGCCATTTTCTCCATAACGTCTAGGCCGAGTTTGGGGTGTTACAATTTTTTACTACAGAATCAATTTAGGTAAGTTCATATTAGATTTTGGTGATGTCTATTGATGTTTTGAGTTAAAATTTTGATATATGTGATTAAGTATATAAATATGTATTTGTAAGTATTTATGATTTACATGTTTAAGAAAGGTAAGTTTTGAAAAGAAAATAAAGAACCAATTTGTAAAATATAGCAAAGGTATATGTATGAATTGTAACAATATTATGGAATTTAAAGGATTATGTGATCTATTGAATAGTTATGAAATGGAATAGTAATGGATTGAAATGTAAAGTATAGAAATGTTACAAACTGAAAATGAAGTATACTATGACATGGAATGTGTTGATCTTATGAAATATGGTATTATATATAAAGATGGAAAGATTATGGAATGTATGTGATCAAGGCAAAAGTTGTAAGCACGTATAGGTTATGTTATACAGAATAAACCTGTGTGAACTTAGTGAATATCTTAGATACAAATGACATGTCATTAGGGCGTATCAGGCTTTATGCTAGTGTATATTTAGTGGCTTCGTGCTGATGTTCTTAGTTGCAGGCATGCTGTGAGGGTGTTTTATTTAGCAGGTACTATGTACTGATGATGGATACCATACCGATGGTTTGAGGTCCTGTATGTGTTACAGATTTTCTGAAGCTTGTGTGAGAAACATCCTATATAAGTTAATGTCCTTAAGTTAGCTCATGTGAGTATTACCTTCCCATGTATCTGAATTCAATTTACTATTGTTCTTTGAGCAAAATAATTAATTATCGAAATGAAGACTGAATAGAAAGATTTGATGCTTTATATCTTGATATATAATCATTGACATGTTATGTTTGGTTAAATGAAAATAGATATTGAAATGCAATTTTAAATATAGACATTTGAAATGAAATGTATAAGAGTATGCCCAAAGATCAATCATGAGATGGTTGTAATAACATACTTGATTTACCATGTTTATTAATATAAGGCGTTGCCATTATTATTTTAGTTTCTTTTCTGTGTGTATAAATAAACTATTTTATAATAATGTCCTGAGAATAATATGATTATTCTGAAAAGGTCCTTAGTCAAGTATTATTGTTGACTAGGACAACAATAATGCATTAAGACTAACATGTAGTTGATTGATGATAAAGAGTTGTCATTGATATGGAGTGTCAGAATTAATGCATGAATATGTGTTATAGAGAACAACATATTGGACTGACCCGCTATGAGTATGTTTCTTGGATTATTATGTAATTGTCACAACATTACTCATAGTGATTAATATGTATATGATCCTCAGACTTGAGATCATCATTATCCCAACATCGTGAGCTGTATATTTTGATACAGTCAGACGTACATTGTAATTGGTTGTTTTATAAAGGCTGATGTCGGATATACCACAATATATGTAGAGGGATATGGTTGATCAATATAGGATAAGTCCCTCCTACATAATGGGAGTAATATCTTAGACCACTTGATTGAGTGAGACTAGAAATGCATGGCCATGCTCAAATAAGTTGATATGAGATGTCATACTTATTTGTGTATCATAGTCTACTCAAGGTATTAAGAAACATGGGATGGACTATGCAAGTGTGACTATTCCATGACTTGTGTCAATTCTAGAGATAAAGGACATAAGGATTAATGCATGAAAGGTTAACCACAAAAGGTTATGTCAAATCATGACTTCTTATAACTTAGGTAACAATGATGCATTGCTAGATGCCACTCATTGTTTGTAACATTAGAATCGTTCTAGCATTACTGCTAACATTACAAGAATCTACAGGGTCATACCCTATGGTTGAAATGAACGGAATAAAACATAGTTGGTATTGTGTTTGGTTGTCACATGAATTAAATTAATTATAGAATTAATTTAATTGGGAAATCAAATATCAAACATATTATATGTACGAGGATGTTGTACACATAAGGAGAACATAATTCTATTAATATATGAATTTGGTTCAGTATATAAATTTAAATAAATATAGTTTCTTGAAATCTTTATTATAATTAATGTAATTATAATATTCGATTAAAACATTATTATATTTATTTATCTTAATTATGATTATTATGTTTAGATTAAAATTTAATAAATTAAGAATTCGTTATATACATACCAATTATAAGGGGAGTTATATATAGAAAGGGAGAAAAACCCTAAAAAGTGAATATATATACAAACCCAAAGCTTTGCTACTATGTCTAGCAGCCATCAAGCAAAATATCTCTGAAAATAGTTTTGGGGATTTCTTCCGTTCATTGTCAACTGGGTGGATTACGTAGAGTTCGGGATCATAAAGATTGCAGCTTGGATTTGAAAGCAAAACAGTATTCTCATTGCCGAGGCTTCACTGTCTACTAAGATTGAAGTTTGGGTAATTTCGAAACCTTTTTCACCCCGATTTGTTCCTCGCACATGGATCTATGGTTTGGACGCTGGAATATTTTTTTCCACTGTGCCATGGGGGTACCGACGTTCCAACAAAATGTGATTCATAAATGTGTTTACTTGTAATGTTTATGACATGATAAAGTTATATGTTTCGTATATGTGAACTCACTAACCTTGTGAGATTTGATGTGTATAGGAAGTAAATGAACTCATGACCTTATTTATGTAATTAATTGCAAAATTTTTTAGTTAGAACAATTATGATAAGTTAAAATTTAAGTTTAATACGGACTTACTAAGCTTTAAGTAAGCTTACTTTATTGGTTGTTTGTTCTTTGTAGATTATCAGATTTTGCTGTCGATTGGAACGTCGTTGGAGATCACACTATTCGATAACTCATTTGGTAGCTATTTGTTTATTTTGGCCGGTTATAAGTGGCATGTAAATAGTGTTTTGGTATATATGTATGTTTTAAGCATTGTGGTTATATTTTGTGTCAAATGAAGTATGATATGTGTATATTGATGGGAATTTCAATTAGTATTTTGGTTAATTGTAATTTGTGATGGTGATGAAATGTCGTTGGTTTTAAAAGCATTTGGAATGGGTGGTTTGGTATAAATGCTTAGTAGCTCAGTAGACCTTGGTTGTTGATTTTGGTCATGATAAATGAGGTATATTTGATAGTTGAATTAGCATGAAATTTTAAGTAGTAGTATTTGAATGAATTATGTTTTATATGTTGAATTATGGTGCCAACGAGGGCATATTTGTTAGGCACTTAGGTTGATTGTGAATTGATATGTTTTGGCTTGTATAGGCAGATTTTCGATATGTTTAATTGTAACACCCCTAACTCGTGACCGACGCCGGTGTCGGACACGAGGGGTTAACGGCCAAATCCTCTCAAAATACCAACCAATTTGACATTACCAGTCAGGCTGGAAAACTGCGTCACCGTCGCCTTAAAAATCATATCTCGAGTTTCAAAACTCGGAAACTGGTTTTGTAAATTTTCCCTGAATTTAGACTCATATACCCATCCATGGATTTATTTTTAGAATTTTTGGTTGGGCGAATTGGTACAGTTTATTAGTTAAAGTCACCCATGTTACCGGGATCGACTGCTCTGACCTTGGTGCGTTACAACTTGGATATCTCTCTGTACAGGGCTTTAATACTGGTGCCGTTTGTTTCTAATGAAACTAGACTCAAAATGGAATCTGTACATATAAGGCATGACTCCTAATTCTTTCTGGATAATTTATGGAAAATTTTCAAAGTCGCGACAGGGGACCCAGAAACTGTTCTGGCCCTGTCTCACGAGAACTTTAATATTTATCAGTATACTGCTCATATGGTCGTTTCGTTTCGTCCATATAAAAATAGATTCATCAAGGTTCAATTTAATAATTTACTCACTATTTAATTCTACTTCTACTATTTTTAGTGATTTTTTAATCTCATCTCACTGCTGCTGTCCGCAACAGTTACTGCAGTAGACTATGCCAATTTCATGAATCTTTCCTTGGCCTTAATCATCCATCATACATGACACAAATTATGGCCACCTTATCAAAATTAGAGTTTCTAAGACTCGTGGCTATAGGTTCTAGCATCCCACTCGGCGACCACATAGGCCATTTTCACATGGCTTAAAGTTTACAACCCACAATTCGACAAAATATAATAGCCTATACATGCCAAATGTTCTTCAACAACAAAAACAATACCACAAGATTTCAGCCGTTGTGATGACTTCAGCGACGGTCCCGATCACATAAACAATACGAGTCCGAGAGACCTAAAATGGGTGACAAGAAAAACACCGAGTGAGTTTACAACTCAGTAAGTCATAAGCATTCATCAATCCACTGATAAAGTTACTACAACATGTACAACAAACGAGGCTAGGTACTCATCCATATCGAATCTATACCTTAATACCTCGGACCTTTCGGTCCAATCTCGTACCAAATCATACATCCACATTTCATATTTTACACAACAAGATAATCGAAGCATTTTACACATTAACTCATTTTCCAGCACAACCATACAATTTCAATCATCACATAGATTTAAGGCTTATCAAGTTCAACCCCAAGCATGAACGTATTCTCTATTCGTCATGAGCTCGAGGTACTTACCCTATCCGCTGTCCATACTCAATTCAATGGAGACACACCCTCCATATATATAGAGTATGCACACACAGTCTTACTACTCGATTTCGCACACTTAGTGCCACGTAATTTAAGCCCGCACACATTGCCATACCCTCCGAGCTCGCACACCCAGTGCCGTATTTTTCCAGCTTGCACACATAGTGTCATATTTTTCCAGCATGCACACTTAGTGCCTTATATTTCCAGCACGCACACTTAGTGCCATATATTTCCAGCACGCACACTTAGTGCCGATCTCGTCACCGTACACACGTATTGCCCGCACACTTAGTGCCGAAAGCAAAACTTAGTGCCGAAAGCAAACTTTCTACACATTTCACTATTTCTTTTACATTCAACAAATGTCATCACTCCATACACATACATTTTCATTTATATATATATATATATATATATATATATATCATCCCATTAAACACAATTGCATAAATTTTACAATCATTTAAGCAATATCAAATACGTGCTTAATGACTTACCTTGTTTGGGGTAGAACGGTTCCAAATCGGCTACTCGTTTGCTTTCTCCTTTCCTTTATCCAATCTAGTTCCCCTTTGCTCTTGAGCTAAATCAAACAAATTTACTTCTCAATCTAACACATACATACGGCAACCATACACATTTCGAAATCAATTCATTCGTATCATTTGTCCATGCATTAGTTTTAACACATTCGCCACTAGGGCAACCTATTTAACTTTTAAGATTCATTTCTAATTTTAGTTAAACAATGCGAATGCCATTAACTACTAATGCCACACACATATGCATAAAATTAACCCATACATGACCTATAGCTCATTCGGTCATTCATCTTTCAAACCTATCAAAGCTTCATATCACACTTCCTTGGCGAACACACATACAAGCACAATTTAGCATTTTTTTATTTATTTCATGATACATTCGGCCTTGACATAATTTCATTAAAAGTCCCTATTAGCCACTTCACCCTTCAATTATATCATCTACTTATCATTTCTTAAGATTACCATCTTAATGCCCATTATAACCACTCTCATAATCTAAATCTAAAATCGGCAACACCCACCTTTTAGCTATCTTAGCGAATACTTCTCAACACTTAGATTAAAGTATGCACCTTAACTTAATACAACTTTCATTATCCCATGTAGCCGAATGTACCAAGCATTTATCATTTGCACATAGATTCTATAGCATGGCCGAATACTCATGCACATACACATAACAACAAGAACTCAAGGATCTAAAAATCTCCTTTTATTAAACATTCATCTCACTTCTCTTCATGCTTCATCACAACAACATTTAAACAACCAACCAAAAAAAGACAACCTCCATGGCGAACTTCATCTCCATCAAATAGCAAAGAAATCTAAGCCATGGGCTAGGTAGGTTTCAAACTAACAACTAAAACATGCATGAATCTTAAAGAATGACATCAAACATACCTCACTCTAGTTGCAAGTATGGCCAAGCTTCTCCAAACCCCCCTCTCTCACTCACGGCAATTGAAAGAAATTTGAGGAAGGATGAGCATTTTTTTGTTTTTCTTGTTCAATTCACGGCAAATGGGGAAAGGCATCCACACACACTTTTTTTTTCTTTTCTATTTCTTTTATTATTTCCTTTCTTTTACATAAAATAATGACCACTTCATGGAAATTTACCACATATTGTAATATATGCTCCATCATGGCCGGCCACTATGCATAAGAAAAGGAGTATTTGACATGCAAAACCACTATTTTCACTACATGCTTTAATAGGTCCTCATAGATTAACCTATCACATTTCTACAATGTTTCATATAAGTCCATTTTTAATAAATTCACATAGAAATGATCAAATTAATGCATGAAACTTTCATACATGCATTTATTAACATCATAAACATAGAATATAACAATTAATTATTTATAAGACTCGGTTTCGTGGTCCCGAAACCACTTTCCGACTAGGGTCAATTTTGGGCTGTCACATTAATTGTTGGTTATTGCATAGCTTGGAGCCCAAGCATTTGGATGTGAAATGGCTTGATTTTGAAGGTAATTTTGAGCACACACGACTTATGACATAGGCTGCCACTCGACCGTGTGCCCCACATGGTCATATGACACAACTGTGTGATTCTTTAATTTTTGGTGCAAGATTGTCCACACGGTCTCATAGAGTTACACGGCACGGTCATGTGACCTTAGATTCTAGTTGTACATGGTTTGAGAACACAGGCGTGTGGAGTAGCCTCACGACCCTGGTTGGGACTACACGGGTTGGTCTCTTTCACAAGGCCGTGTGACCCTTGGTTACACGTTTTACTTAAATTTTCGTAGAAGTTCCAATTTCATCTAGATTTAATCTTGGTTTGTTTTATATGTTTTGTAAGCTAGATTTAGGTCCTAAATTGATTGAAAAGCATGAAAAAAAAATTAAATGTATTATTTGGTTGTTATTAAATGCTTTTATGAAAGTTGTTCAAGGTTGGTTGTCGTAACACCTTATAGCTCGAATCGATCGACTAGATCGGGTATATGTTATTACATTTAGTGGTATCAGAGCTATGATTTAGTCGATTCTAGGACTAAACGTAGCATGTATTGAGTCTAGAATTACATGCCACTATATAACCTGTGATAGTGTGATGACTCCTGATCAGTTTGACTTATTTTCTTATAGATTAAAGATGTCAAATTAATCCAATTGAGCAAGTTCTAATGGAGTTTTGAGTTATGTTCCAGCTACCGATTAAAGACTGCTTTTAATGTGTCCAAATTTGAAGAGCCTTGAGAAGAGGCTTACAGTACCTTTCTTATAATGATAAGTGATATATTTAACATGTATATGAGAGTTAATTCCACGATTCAACAACCTCCACCCATCGTCCTCAAAGCCCTATACTATGGATTATTTAGAGGATTTCTTTTGATAAAGTCCAAAAATGTAAGGCTGAAGTGTTTCGCAGTAAAACAAGTATTGATCTTACTAGAGCCGAGTATTAGTTAGAACACACACAAAGAGTTCTAGATGTTGTGTCCTCCTGAAGATTGTTTGAGATGTACAATGTCACTGTTAAAGAGAGGACGCTTTTCATTGGTGGTCAGCTCTAGTTGCGATTGTACCAAAAGAATGGGTTAACTAGGAATTCTTCAAAACCGAGTTTCGAAATAGATACGTCAGCAAAAGATATTTTGATTAAAAAAATTCCCTAAATTGAGATAGGGAAATAAATCAGGTAAGGAGTACGAGCGTGAGTTTGTTCAGTTCAGTAAGTATGCTTGGGAGATTTTTTCTTCTGAGAAAGAAATGTGTATTCATTTTGAAGATAGTTTAAATGATAAGATCAAGCTGTTTGTTTGTGCAATAAAATTTAAAGAGTTCGTAGTTTTGTTTGATTGAGCTTAGAAAAATGGAAGAAGTGTACAACCATAAGAAATAGAAAGAAACTGAAGTTCGTGATTTCAATAAACATAACACACCCAAAAAATTTTCTACTTCCCCACAGAAGAAAATGAAAAAATCGAGTAGCCATTTTTCAGTGCCATCAGGGTTTTCTAGTAGAGATCGAATGAAACTGAATAGTATGAGATCATCAATGTCTTCAGTAGCCAATGCGAGTAGTGTTCAAAATATAAATAAACCTAAATGCAACCATTGTGGCCGTAATCACTTTGGAGTGTGTAGATTTCTTGTTTTATCTGTGGATCTCCTAATCATTTCAAGAAAGATTGCTCGGATCAAACTGAGTTGAATAGAGATTAGAATGCAAAAGTTATTGTTACTTTTACTAGAGGCAGACGACAAGGAAGTAGTGGCACCGCTGGAGCGAGTAGATGTGAGACCAAAGATACATCAATTTGATTTCAAGCTTGAGCTCCCGCCAGAGCTTATGCAATCCGTGTGCTCGAGGAGGCTTAAGATTATGATGATATTATCGGTACCTTTTCTATCTTCGATGTTACATTATATACATTAATTTACTCTGGGTTGAGACATTTGTATATATGCACTATGTTAGTAATGAAAAAGAGTTTACTGGTTGAGTCAACTGAATATGTTGTTTAAGTAACGAACCCTTTAGGTCAAAGTGTCATAGTCAACCTAGTTTACAAACAGTGTCCACTAAAAATTTAGGGTTATAACTTTTCAGCTAATTTAATGTTATTGCCTTTTAATGAATTTGACATTATTCTGGGGATGAATTGGTTGACTATTGACGATGCTATATTGAATTATCAACAAAAATGAATTGATTTGAGATGTTTGTGGAATTGATTTCTGTTGAATTTGTTAAGTCTGATTGTGTTTTGAATATGATTTTAGTGATATCCACGCAAAAATTGATCTAAAATGGCTTTAATGTGCTTTTAGCTTATATCCTGGTTTCTGGAGTGTCAAAAATGAAAGTTGATTGTAATGAAAGTTGATTAGGTAATGAAAGTTTGTGAGTTGACAGATGTTTTTCTTAAGGAATTGCCTAGTGTATCACCTTGGGGCGCTCCTATGGTGTTTGTGAAAAAGAAAGATGGGTAGATGATATTGTGTATAGATTGTCGGTAGTTAAATAAAGTCATGATAAAGAATAAATATTTTTTACCTCGTATTGAATATCTATTTAATCAGTTGAAAAGTTCTTTAGTGTTCTTGATGATTGATCTCAGATTTGGGTTATTATCAGTTGCAAGTTAAAGATAATGATAATACAAAAACAACATGTAGAACTTATTACAGAAACTACAAGCTTCTAGTTATGCCTTTTGGATTGACTAATGCTTCCGTAGCATTGATGGATCTGATGAGTAATGTTTTTTAGCCACATTTCGACAGATGATTCATTAAGAATTTCTCAATAATTGTATTTCAGATGACTAAGCTATTACAAGAAAACGTTGAATTTGTTTGATCAGATAAGTGTCAGCAGAATTTTGATAAGTTGAAAACTAAATTGACAAAATTTTCGGTACAGATTCAGCCTAAATCTAGGGAAGAATTCGTTGTTTATAGTAATGCTTGACTCAAATGACCTTGAGTTATGCTGGTTCAATTATTACAGAGTTGAGAATTTGTGAAATGCAAAGAAAATATTTGAATTTGTTAGCTAAACGGGAATAGATTCAGAATGATCAAATCACTAATTTCAGTATTGATTATGATAATATTTTATATTTTCGAAATTGAATATATGTGATGAACAATTTCGAGATTATATGAAACATCTTACACGAGGTTCATAGCAGCGTTTATTTGATTCAAACTAGGCAGCGACAAAATGTGTAATGACTTGAGATAGAGTCACCAGTGGTCAGGAATGAAATGTGAAATTTAGAATTGTACCGAGATTTTTGGTATGTTAATAGGTCAAAATTGAATATCAAGTTCTGTCCATGTTATTATGACTTGTTTTAATTTCCGATTGGATATGAAGATGAGTCACGATGGATTTCATATTTGAAGTACCTTTGACTTTGAGAAGGAAAGATTCAATCTGGGTTATTATTGTTAGACTTATGAAATTAGGTCATTTTATTCCAGTAAGAACGAATTACTCGCTTGAAAGGCTAGTGGAGTTGCATGTATCCGAGATTCACATCTAGATTTTTGGAGTAAATTTCACGAAGCCAAGGCACAAACAGATGGATAGTTGGAATGGGTAATTCAGATTCTATATAACATATTACTATTTCAACTGTGCGAGAACAAGCTAGTTGGAAGCTACGAAATGTTTTAGGACTATTTTATTAAGTGATTTTGGTTAGTTTTTAGTTTAGGGACTAAATTGATAAAAATAATAAACTTGGCATGAAATTCTTATGATACTTAAATAAATATGGGCTGTAAATGCATAGGGAAAAATTTTGCTAGCATAAAATTGGTTTAATTGTGATAGATTTGAAAGTCTCGGGTTTAAGGACTAAATTGAATAAAAGGTAAAACTTTAGGGTAAAAGTGTAAAATACTGATAAAATGTCAAATATGTGAATTTTAGTATTTATAAGTAATTGAATTGGATAACTGAATTAAATTATTATATAGATCAAGAAACGAATCAATTGATAAACAAACACAGAAAAGGAAAAATTACTGATTAGACTTTGGAGTCGTTTTTGCTTCAAAATCAGTTTAGGTAAGTTCATATTAGAATTTGGTTATGTCTATTGATGTTTTGAGTTAAAAATTGGATATATGTGATTAGGTTTATAAATAGATATTTCTATGTATTTATGATTTACATGTTTAAGGAATGTAAGTTTTGAAAATGGAAATAAAGAACCAATTTGTAAAATATGGGAAAGGTATATGTATGAATTGAATTGCAATAGTATTATGGAAATGTAAAGTAGTATGTGATCTATTGAATGGTTATGAAATGGAACAATAATGGATCATGTGACACCCCTAATGTGACCCTAGTCGGAGAGTGGTTTCGGGACCACGAAACCGAGTCACAAGAATAATTAGGTGTTATATTCTGTGCTTATTGTATGTGGAATTTGTATGCGTAAATATTTCGTGTCTTGATTTTTATTAATTAGGTGCAAATTTATAAGAAAGGACCCATGTGCTAGGACTTGAAAATGTGATAGGTGTATTTTTAAGTGGCCTAATAATGCATGAAGTGAAATAAATGGAGTTGCATGTCAATTATCCCATTTCCTAAGGTGGATGGCCGGCCATGACAAATTATGGGCAAGGGAAAACATGTTTCCAAAATGTTTGGCTAGTGAGTTATGTAGGAAGTATTATAATAAAAATAAGCATAAAAAAAATGAAAAAAAAAAGAAGAGAAAGATGAGCTTGGATGCCCCTTGTTGCCGTGAGTAGAGGAAAAGAGAGGAGAAATTTTTGTCCATCCATTTTCACTTCTTGGCTGAAAATACTAAGGAAAAAGGGGGAGGATTTTTGCTTCATGCTTGGTTTAGAAGAGATCTAGAAGGAGATTTGGCTAAATTGCATCAAGATTAAGGTATGTATGAGGTTGTGTTGGGAGTTTCATGCATGTTTTGGTTGCTAACTTGATGTGCATGTTAGCCATGGCTCAAATCTTTGTTATGCCATGGAAATGGTATTTGGCCAAAGTTGTTATAGTGATAAAGCCATTGCATGCTAAGTGTGAAGCTTGATGATGATGCATGCAATGATGGATTGTCTACTCTTGAGTAAGATTTTGAGTTTTCTTTTGTTCAACCATGATTGAAGTTAAAAGGGCATGATTGTCATATTCGCCATGATGCATTCATGAGCATGATTCATGCTTCTTGCATGTTAGTTAAAATTTGTGTTTTGGATGGCTATGGACACCTTGAAATTTGGCCATGCTCATATATGTATATATATGTTTGCACATGATGTTTTGGTTATGAAGGAAGTGATGAATATGTTTGTTTAAAGAAGAAGATGTTGAAGAATAATTGTGAAATTGCAAGCACATTCTACCTAGCACACATATGAGTGCTTGATGCTATATTATAAGTTTTGAGCTACAATATGCAAAGCATTAACTAGTAAAATGCATGCTGTTTTTGTGAGGTATTAAGTGCATAATTGGCCTCAACATGTACATGAATATTCGGCCTTGGGTAGCCTATTGAAGGCCTTAGCTTTTCCTTGATGCTCGAATAAATTGTATTGAATTGCTTGATGTAGTAAAAATGTGCATGACCATTGTGTATTCAAGCTAAAGGGTGGCCATATGACCATTTAAACTCCTTGTCATATTCGCCATAAGCTAGCACAATGAGGTTTTAATAAATTGAATTTGTTTGAATTAGCTCAAGAGCTTAGAGGGCCACAATTGGACAAGGGAAGGAGAAAGTGATCGAATAGTAGTAAAAGCCGTTCGACAACATCCGAGGTAAGTCCTCAAGAAGTGACCCTACTTGAATTATGTGAAATGATGTATGGATGTGTATTGATTATTGATTATGTGTGTATGAGTATTTGAATGATACTCGGGCTAAGTCCCGGCGATTATGCTAGTGATCATAATTGTGTTTGAGCCTTAATGCTTGAAAATGAAATATGTATGTCCAATGATTATTGATGTATGTGCGCATGAGAAATTGAATGATATCCGGGCTAAGCCGAAGACGTTAATGCTGGAAATTATATCTGGTTAAGACCGAAGGCAATTGTGCTAGTGGCTACATCCGGGCTAAGACCCGAAGGCATTCGTGCGAGTCATTCTATCCGGGCTAAGACCCGAAGGCATTTGTGCACGTGGTTATATCCGGTTATATTCCGAAGAATCTTGGGCTGGAGGTGAGTGTTGGTTGCTGTAATGAATTCAATTAATGCGCTCGAAAAGCCCAAAGAATAAGGTACGTTTATATGTGCATTGGAAAGTCGACATGTTTGAGCAACATTCGCTCAATCGTCTAACGAATTTCAGCTATTGAATTGATCGATACTTTGTGAAAGTATATAATGATGAAGTATGAAGTAAGAATGACTATGTGAATGTGTATTAATGGAATGATGCATTTGGTTATGTGAATGTATTGCTTTAATTAAAGCTGATTATATTCCTTGAGACTTACTAAGCATAAAAATGCTTACCCGTTGCTTTGGCTCTCTGTTTTATAGATTTCGCTCGATAGCAATCGGATTCGGGATCAATAAAGTCAAGTCATCCACACTATCAACGCCTCTATTTTGGTATAAATTTTGTTTGAACTTGAAATGGCATGTATAGGACTACCCTTGTTGGTTTAAAAATGTGGTGATGTATATGTATACGGCCATGCGAAAATGGCTCGTAAAAGGAAGCATGAACTTAGACTATTTTTGGTTTGTATGTATATATATGGTGTCATGATGTGATTATGGATTGGAAATGGGAATGTTGGTCACATGATCAGCCATTGGTATGGTTAAAATGATCATATATGAACTTATGTATGGCAAGACTAGTTGGTTCATGGAGACTACAAAATAGGTAAGACCTACCTTAAAAGCGAAGCTGCCATTTGCAGTGGCGTGAATGTGAAAAATCACCAAAATTTGTAGGAATGGTATTAAATAGTGAATAAGCTATGTAAATGAACCTTGATGAGTCTATTTTCATATGGAAGAAACGAAATGGTCATAGGAGTTACAGGTTAAGAGATATGAAAGCTATTGTGAGACAGGGCAGAAGCGGTTTCGGGTCCCCTGTCATAACTTTAAAATTTACTATAAATTATCCAGAAAGAATTAGGAGTCATGCCTTATATGTTTCCATTTCGAGTCTAGTTTCATTAGAAACAAACGACACCATATTAAAGCCCTGTATGAGAGATATTCAAGTTATAGCGCGAAGGTCGAAGCGATCGATCCCTGTAACATGGGCGACTTTAACTAATAAACTGTACCAATTGGCCCAACCAAAAATTCTAGAAATAAATCCATGGATGGATATATGAGTCTAAATTCAGGAAAATTCTGAAACCAGTTTCGAGTTTTGAAACTCGAGATATGATTTTAAGGCGATGGTGACGCAGTTTTCCAGCCTGACTGGAAATGTCAAATTGGTGGCAAAACATGTGAACTTGGCTTGTTAACCCCTCGTGTCCGACACCGGCGATGGTCTCAAGTTCGGGGTGTTACAGATCAAAATGTAAAGTATAGAAATGTTACAAATTGAAAATTAATTGTATTATGACATGGTATGAGTTGGTCTTGCTATAAAGATGGAAAGATTATGGAATGTATGTGATCAAGGAAAAAGTTGTAAGCATGTATAGGTTATGTTATACAAGATAAACCCTTTTGAACTTAGTGAATATCTTGGATACTAATGGCATGTCATTAGGGCGTAGCAGGTTTCGTGCCGGTGTATATTTAGCAAGCTTCATGCCAATGTATACTTAGCAGGCTTCGTGCTGGTGTTTTCAGATGTAGGCACTCTGTGCTGGTGTTTTTATTTAGTAGTTACTATGTACCAGTGATGGATGGCATACCGATAGCTTGAGGTCCTGTTGCAGATTTTCTGAAGCTTGTGTGGCAAATTTATGTATCGGTTAATGTCCTTATGTTAGCTTATGTGAGCATTACCTTCCCATGTATCCGAAGTGAATTTACTATTGTTCTTCAAGCAAAATAGTTAATTATCGAAATGGTAATGGAATAGAAAGATTTGATGATTTATATCTTGAGATATGATTATTGACATGTTATATTCGGGTAAATAAAAATAAAGCATTGGACATGGACATTTGAAATGAAATGCGAGTCTTAAATGCGTTTACTTGTATTTTTTATGACATGATAAAGTTATATGCTTCGTATATGTGAACTCACTAACCTTATGAGATTTTTGGTGTATATGAAGTAAATGAACTTATGACCTTATTTATGAAATTAATTGTGAAATGTTTTAGTTACAACAAGTATGGTAAGTTAAAGTTTAAGTTTAATCCGGACTTACTAAGCTTTACGTAAGCTTACTCTATTGGTTTTTTTTTTATTATTTGTAGATTGTCAGACTTTTGCTTTTGATTGGAACGTTGTTGGAGATCACATTATCTGGAAACTCATTCAGTAGCTATTTGTTTATTTTGGCCGGTTATTAGTGGCATGTAAATAGGGTTTTGTTATATACATATGTTTTAAGCACTATGATTATATTTTGTGTCAAATGAAGTATGAGATGTGTATATTGATGTGAATCTCAATTAGTATTTGGTTGATTGTGTTGTGTGATACCAATGATATGTCTTTGGTTTTAAAGGCATTTGAAATGGTCGCTTTGGTACAAATACTTAGGTAGCTTGGTCGACCTTGGTTGATTATTTTAATCATGATAAATGGGCTATATTTGATAGTTGATTAAGTATATTTGAATGGATTATGTTTTATATGTTTTAATTGTGGTGCCAATGATGGCATATTGGCCAGACACTTAGGTCAATTGTGAATTGGTATGTTTTGGCTTGTTTAGGCACATTTTGGATAGGTTCAATTGTTGGTTATTGTATAGCTTGGAGCCCAATTATTTGGATGTGAAATGGCTTGATTGTGAAGGTAGTTTTGGGTACACACGACCTAGACACGGGTTGCCACACAGCCGTGTGCTCTACACGATCATATAACACAGCCATGTGATTCTTTAATTTTTGGTGCAAGTCTGTCTACACAGTCTCAGAGTACTACATGGCCTAGAGATATAGCCGTGTGACCCTAAATTCGAATTGTAAACGGTTTGAGAAAATAGGCGTGTGAAGTAGCCACATGGCCATCCTTAAGGCCACACAGGCTGGTCTCTTTCACATGGCCATGTGACCATTGTTTACACATTTTACTTAAATTTTTGTAGAAGTTTCAATTTAATCAAGATTTGGTCTCAGTTTGTTTTACATGTTTCGTAAGCTCAATTTAGGTCCCAAATTGATTTAAAAGCATGGAAATGATTTAAATATATTATTTGGTTGTTATTAAACACTTTTATAAAAGTTGTTCAAGGTTGGTTGTCATAACACCTTATAGCTCGGATCGATCGACCAGACAGGGAATAGGATGTTACGCTGCATAAGTTTTCTGTCAATCTTGTGTAGCTTTTAAATGACTGCGAATGATAGCAACTTTCTCCTTAGTTTCACGTACCAAATCTGGCCCTACTATCTTTTTCTCAATAATGTCCATCCAACATGTGGGTGTTCTACACCTTCTACCATACAAAGCTTCAAATAGCGACATCTTCAAACTGGCATGGTAACTATTATTATAGGTAAACTTGACCAAAGGAGCATACTTTTCATAGTTTATACCAAAGTCGATTACACAACTCCTTAACATATCTTCCAAAACCTGAATAACTCTTTCTGATTTGCCATATGTTTGAGGGTGAAATACCACTAAATTGCAGCTTAGATTCCAATGATTTTTGTAACTGATTCCAGAACCTTGGAGTAAACCTTGGATCTCTGTCAGGCACTATGGAATATGGTATTCCGTGTAGGTGTACTAATTCAACAATATAAAGGTTAGCTAACTTCTCCAGAGAATAGGTAGTATTTACTAGAAGAAAATAAGTTGACTTTGTAAGTCGATCTACAATTACCTAAACAAAATTTTTCTTGGATGGACTGAAGGGTAACCCCGATATAGAATCCATAGTGATCCTATCCCATTTCCATTATGGAATTTCCAAAGGATACAGTTTGTCGGAAGGAGCTTCGTGTTCATCCTTAATCCTTTGACACGTCAAATAAGTTGAGGCATACTCAACAATTTCCCTTTTCATGCAAGCCCACCAATAAGAGCCCTTCAGATCTTTATACATTTTGATGCTTTCAGGGTGTAGTAAATAAGGTCTTTGATGAGCTTCCTTAAGAAAATTTTTTCGCAACTCATTTTCCGTTGGTACAAACATTATGTTCTTGAACCTTAACTCGACATCTTTTCTTATACTGAAGTTTACTGCTTTGCCAAACTCCATTCTTTGCTTGAATCGATCACACTGACTATCTTTCATTTGTTCCTCTAATATCTGTGAAAGATGGGTTGGTTTCACGACTGATTCTGGTATAAAGGCTCCATTACCAGACATGGTTACCTTATTTCAAAGAGACAACAAGGTTGCCATAATTTTCCTACTCAGAGCATCCACCACTACATTGTTTTTCCTAGATGATACTCAATGGTCAAATCATATTCCTTTAACAGCTTTAACCATCTTCTTTGGTGTAGATTCAAGTCCCTCTAGGTAATGAAATATTTTAGACTCTTAGAAAATATATGATATTTCTCACCATACAGATAATGTCTCCATAGTTTCAGTGGTAAGACCACTGTTGCTAATTCTAGATCATCTGTAGGATAGTTCTTCTTATGAGGCTTCAATTGCATGATGCATAACCTATGACCTTACCTTTTTTGCATAAGCACGCATCCTAATTCCACTGTTGCTAATTCTAGATCATGATTAGGATAGTTCTTCTTTTTCAACAGTCGAGTGAGAGGTGATGCTATCATCGGGAAACCCTTTACAAGCCTTTTGTAATACCCAACTAAACTTTGAAAGCTGGGAACTTTAGAAATATTCTTGGGCGAGTTCCACTATAGATCTGCCTTAACCTTAACAGGATCCACCATAATACCATAATGTCCTAGGAAATGCACTTCTTTTAGCCAAAACTCATATTTACTAAACTTTGCAAACAACAGATTATCACGCAATGTTCTAAATACAATCCTCAAATGCTCTTTATGATAAATCTCATTCTTAGAATATACTAATATATCATTGAAAAAAACCACAACAAACTGATCTAAATAAGGATGAATTACCCTATTCAATAAGCCCATGAATACCATTGGTGCATTACTCAACCCAAATTACATTATCAAAAACTCATAGTGGCCATTTGTAATAGCTCGATTTTAGCTAAGTCAGAATAGTTGTTTCAGAACCACAAATCCCAGGTCAAAAAATTATTTTAATATTAGTTTTGGTGTTTATAGCATGTGAATATATATGTGCAAGTTCCGTGAAATAATTTTAGCATTTGAATGCTTAATTTGAGAAAAGGACTAAATTGCGTAAAATGCAAAAGTTGCATTCTACTTGTTTAAAGTGCTTAATTACTATGGTTTATTAAATGAAAGGTCCCTTTTATGTTATTAAACCATTGATAGTGGAATTTGACATAGATGGCCTTATTGTAACGCCCCTTACCCGTACCTGAGACTGGGATAAGGTACGAGGCATTACCGGACGAACATACAAACATCTAACAAAAAATGCGGGTTATAAAATTCCAATTCCATCATTTTTGTCCCTTATATGGGCTTACGAGGCCTGAAGCATACATTTGAAGTGGTCCGAGACTTAACCGAGAACGTAAGAAAAACTTAAGAAATTTTTTTTGTGCTTTGGCCTCACACGCCCGTGTGCTTGGGACACGCCCGTGCCCCTAGCCCGTGTGGGATCCTGAAATTTATTTAATTCAGTTCAAGGTGCAGTGGTTTTCACACGGACTAGACACACGCCCGTGTCCTCGGCCCCTGTACCTCACGCTGCCTAGACACGCCCGTATTGTCGCCCATGTTCAAAAACCTGGACATTCTGTTTATGACATCATCATTCATTTAGGGAAACACGGCCAAAGCACACGTCCGTGTGGTCTGCCCGTGTGTCACACACGGCCCTGTCTCCAACCCGTATAGTTACTACAAAGCATGCAACATGGAAATTTTGGGGTGCACGGGACACACGGCTGAACAACACGACCGTGTGGGCTGTTCGTGGGTCACACACGGTCTAGACACCTATTCATGTGTCTATTCATGTGGACCATTTGGAGGCTATCTTGCAAGCCATTGGTCACCCAATAACCCTCATGTACTCCAACATGCTTAACATCCTACTATCGAGCATAGACCACAATCACATACATAATTTGGCATGCAATCAACAGATAATTATAAGAAAACACTCCAATTAACTATATGGACCAATTCACTTGGCCATATACAAAATAATCATACCAATTAGGGAACTATTACTTTGGGCTAGCCACATGACATGACACATATACAAAATAATAATCACCTATACATGCCATGACTGAAAATAATCAAATGTATTATACCCAAAGTTTAGTTGATAGTGTGACCCGAGCTCCGACATTCTCGATCCTTTGAGCTAGCTTGACGAATCTAAAAGAAATAGAAAGGGGAGGAGTAAGCTATGAAGCTTAGTATGCACACGTACAAATAAAGTAAATCTTAATTAAACCATAGAATATAATTTACACCTTTTTCACTTTTTCATACCTTTCATCAAACATGTGATCTAAATTTTCTTTATAAGCATAATACATAAAAACATATATTGCCATGGATGATCATAGTCATAGAAGTACACAGATTAAACACATACCTTTGCTCCCCTGTACACATATGCATTTTACTTAGTTTATGTTCGAACCTCGTATACATTACCCGCTGAACATTTGGAATAACAGATAGGATACTCGAATATAAACGCACCGAAGTGCCATAATCATGATATAGCACGCCTCTCAACAGGGCTACATATGAGCACTCGAACCTAGCATGCATCACATTACCACGCCTCTCAACAGGGCTACATAAGCTCCCAGACCTAGCGTGTACCACATAATTACATGCCTCTCAACGAGGCTACACAAGCTCCCGGACCTAGCATGTATCATGTCCTCAAACGAGCTCAGACATACATAACTATCCTAGTGACATGTCACTTGTATCCTTATCTATTCCTAATTTCAAATGGGATTTTCGGACTTACGTCTCTTTGTCGAACATTCTCGGAATGTTGGCCCTATAACATATGACCTTATCATATACAATGCTAACATGGCAACACTTGTAACATAAGAATAAAACATCAAAACATATTATAGAAACAAGGTAACAAAATAATATATTAATTATCCATATGTTATTTAAACATTTAAAACATTAATTAAGGTATTTATTTGTACATGTACTTACCTCGGTACAAAATATTCGAAATAGTGCCTATGCCTCGTACACTTTGTTCTTGCCATTATCAAGACTCGGTTCTCGTCTTTCTTGATCTATCATAGCAAATTTAGCTCATTAACTTCATACATTACTCAAATTGACCCTAAATTCATTCTTTGATAAAATTACCCTTTTTACCCCTAAACTTTCACTTATTCACAAATTAGTCCTCGTATGAAGAAATGCAAGTGATTTTTCTGTTACCCAAGCCTAGCCGAATACCTCTTGTACTTAAAGCAGCCCATACTTTCCTTCATTTCACACTTTTCTACCCATTTTCATAACTTTTACAAATAAGTCCTTTTTAGGGTTTCCATGCAAAATCTCTTAACAAAAGTTGTTCTCCATACCTTAAACTATCATATTCTTCCATAATCCACCAAAATACATCTAACTCATGCATGGGTAATTTTCTAAAAATAAACCCTAGCATGAAATATGGGTAGAAATGAAGATAGCAAGTTGCAAGGATGTCAAAAATACAAAGAACATTAAAAACGGGGCTAGGATTGACTTCTATCAAGCTTGAAAGTTGAAGAAACCCTAGCTATGGTACCTTTGAATTTTTGGCAGCAACATGAGAAAGATGAGCTGATTTTTAGATCTTTTTCCGTTTTTAATTCATTTAATATCCAAATGACCAAAACCCCCTTAGTCACTAAACTTACAAAAATTTCCATAGATGTCCATATTTGTCCAAAAATTTAGAAATTGGGAAAATGGCTCTTTAGGACCTTCTAATTCATATTTCAAAACAATTTCTCACAAATTGCACCTAAAACCCAAGTTTTGCATCTTATTCAATTTAGTCCTTATTTTGTAATTAGACACTTTATTCTTAAAATTTCTTCATGAAACTTTACCACATGCATAATCTTATATTCTAAATCTCATAATGATCAAAATCTAAATATTTTAACGTTGGATTTATGGTCTCAAAACCATTATTCCGACTAGACCATATTTCGGGATGTTACAATTCTCCCCCTTAAGGGACTTTCGTCCTCAAAAGTCTTACCTAGAAAAAAATTCGGATACTGACTTCTCATAATCTCCTCGGGTTCCCAAGTGGCCTCTGCGACTCCGTGTCGATGCCAAAGTACTTTCACAAGAGCCACACTTTTATTCCTCAATTGCTTAACTTCTCTTGCCAAAATCTTAACCGGTTGTTCACCATAAGTCATATCCGGTTGGATCTCAACCTCAGTTGGAGTAATCACATGCAAGGGGTCTGATCGATATCAACGTAACATGCACACATGGAACACGTCGTGAATTCTTTCCAACTTTGATGGCAAAGCTAAGTGATAGGCAACTGGCCCAATTCTCTCGGTGATCTCGTAAGGTCCAATAAACCGAGGGCTTAACTTGCCTTTCTTACCAAATCTTAGAACCTTTTTCCATGGCGAAACTTTCAAAAATACCTTGCCGCCTACTTGATATTCGATCTCCTTCCTTTTTAAATCCATATATGATTTTTGTCTATACAATGCCGCTTTTAAACAATCTCGAATCACTTTAACCTTATCCTCGGTTTCTTTAATCAAATCAACTCCATAAATCTTGCTCTCCTTGAGCTCTGTCCAATACAAGGGAGTTTGGAATCTTTGTCCATACAAGGCTTCGTAAGGAGCCATCTTCAAACTAGATTGATAGCTGTTGTTGTAAGCGAACTCGATCAAAGGCAAATAAGCTTTCCAACTTCCTCTAAACTCCAGAACACAGCATCGAAGCATATCCTCAAGTGTCTAAATTATTCTCTAGGATTGTCCATCGGTCTGCGGGTGGAAAGCAGTACTAAAATTTAGTTTCGTACCCAAAGCCGCTTGCAACTTTTTCCAAAATCGAGATGTGAACCTCGGGTCTCTATCCAAAATGATCGAAAAAGGTACACCGTGAAGTCTAACAATCTCTAAGATGTACAAATTAGCTAACTTGCCAAGAGAAAAGTCAATGCGTATCGGTATAAAATGAGCCGACTTAGTCAATCTGTCGACTATTACCCAAATAGAGTCCTTTTTCTTAGGAGTCACTGGTAATTCGGTTACAAAATCCATAGTAACTCGATCCCATTTCCACTCTGGGATCATAATAGGTTGAAGTAATCCAGAAGGCACTTGATGTTCAGCTTTGACTTGTTGACAAATTAGACATCTTGATACAAATTCAGATATGTCTTTTTTCATGCCGTTCCACCAATAAGTTTCCTTCAAGTCATTGTACATCGTTGTACTCCCCAGACGAATTGACTTACTACTATCATGTGCTTCTTGCAAAATATTCCGAATCAGCTCGGTGTCTCTAGGAACATAGATTCTACCCCTGAATCTCAGACATCCATCAGAGTCGACCTAAAAATCAGATTCACTGGAGGACTCGCACTGAATTTTCTTAGCTTGTAATTCTTTACCTACTTTCTGAGTCTCATAGATCTGATGAAGAAGAGTTGGCCTAGCTCTCAATTCGGCCAAAACAGAACCATCCTCACATAAAATCATCTGAGTGTTCATAGCCCTCAAAGCATCGACGACCACGTTCGCCATTCTTGGATGGTAATCAATCACAAGTTCATAGTCTTTCAACAATTCTAGCCATCTCCATTGTCTTAAATTCAAGTCTTTCTGAGTCATCAAAATACTTAAGACTTTTATGGTCGGTGTAGATATGGCATTTCTCACGAACAAGTAATGACGCCAAGTCTTCAAAGCGAACACAATTGCGGCTAATTTTAGATCGTGCGTCGGATAAGTCTTCTCGTCAGGCTTTAACTGTCTAGAAGCATAGGCCACAACTTTACCTTCTTGCATAAGCACATAGCCCAGTCCATTCAAAGACGCATCACTGAAAATTATAAATTCCTTCCTTGATTCAGGTTGTACTAGCACTGGTGCCTCCATCAGCAACATTTTCAACTTCTCAAAACTTTGTTGACACTTTTCCGTCCACTCGAACTTGACATCTTTTTGCAGTAGTCTCATCATAGGGGTGGCTATCATAGAAAATCCCTTTACGAACCTTCGGTAGTAACCCGCTAATCCTAAAAAGCTCCTAACTTCGGTTACATTCTTTGGAGGCTTCCATTCAACAATGGCAGAAATCTTACTGGGATCAACTCGAATACCATCGCTTGAAACGATGTGGCCTAGGAATCCAACTTCCTGAAGCCAAAACTCGCTCTTACTGAACTTAGCATACAATTGCTTGTCCTTCAAAATCTGTAAAACGATCTTCAAGTGTTCGGCGTGCTCTATCTCATCTCTCGAGTAGATTAAAATATCATTAATAAACACTACGACAAGTTTATCCAAATAAGGCTGAAAAATTCTATTCATTAAATCCATAAATATGACTAGAGAATCTGTTAATCCAAACAGCATAACTAGAAATTCATAGTGACCGTACCTAGTCCTAAAAGTAGTCTTAGGCACGTCCGCTTCCTTAACTCAAAGTTGATAATAGCCGGACCTCAGATCAATCTTGGAAAACCATGTTGCCCTTTTTAATTGATCAAACAAACCGTCGATTCTTGGGAGTGGATACTTGTTCTTGATCGTTACCTTATTTAATTATCGATAATTGATACATAATCTCATAGAACCATCCTTCTTCTTCACAAACAACACGGGAGCAACCCATGGTGAAAAGCTTGGTCTTACAAATCCCTTGTCAACTAGTTCTTGTAGTTGAAACTTTAACTCTTTCAGTTTCGTTGGAGCCATTCTATATGGAGCAATCGAAATAGGTGCAGTCCTTGGCATCAACTAAATGCTGAATTCAACCTCTCTAATTGGGGGCAAACATGGAAATTCCTCTGGAAACACATCCGTAAAATCACGTACTATAGGTACTGATTCAATCTCCAACTCAAATTCCTTTGAATTCATCACATAAGCCAAATAAGCTTTATACCCTTTTTTTAAACATTTCTGGGCATCTATTGAAGAAATTACAATCGGTGACCCACTAGACTCATCAGACTCTACCCGAAGGATCTCACTGCTTCCATGTCTTAATTCAATAACTTTTCGTTTACAGTCCACTATAGCACCGTGAAGTGTCAACCAGTCCATACCCAAAATAATATCAAATTCGTCAAACGACAACAACATCAAATCGGCCGGAAAGCAAAGACCTTTAATCATCAAAGGACATTTCTTGCATATCTTATTTACTAAGACATGCTTGCCTAACGGATTTGATACTCTAATCACAAATTCTTTAGACTCTACAAGTAAACTCATGCTAGATGCTAATGTGATGCATATATACGAATGGGTAGAGCCTGGATCGCAGTAACATCTTGGTCATAGAAAGAAAATATACTGGTGATCACCTTTGGCGAAGATGCTTCCTCTCGAGCACGTATGGCATAGGCTCTAACTGGGGTCCTAGCCTCAGATAGCACAACAGTCTCTGGAGTCGTATTCTTGCTGCTAGCTCGACTACCGGTATTGTTTAAGGGCCTTCCTCTAGGAGCTGAACCACTCTTTCTCCCAATCTGAAGTTTCTCGCCCAGCTCGGGGCAATCCCTAACAAAATGATCTGGAAAACCACATCCAAAACACGTCCCCTTATTTCTCCTACACAGACCCGGGTGACATTTCCCGCAGTGTTAGTACTCAAATTGACGAGGCTTAGTGTCATCTACACTAGCCATAGATGTAGCTTGAGTCCTAAAACTCGAGCCTTGCTTCTTTCGATTTTTATGGGAGCGTCCTGTCGATGCATAAGAACGAGGAGGTACATCTCTTGATTTCTTGGATTCTGTCAGAGCCGATCTACTCATTATTCTCTTTCTAACATCTCTAGCCTTTGACTCAACTTTTTTCTTTTCTTTTGTTAGTTCTTCAGCCGTACATACCCGTTTGACAAGTACAACGAATTCTTTAAGTTCAAGGATGCCTACTAATACCTTAATGTCCTTATTGAGTCCATCTTCGAACCTGCAGCACATCTTGGCCTCATTGGGCACACACTCTCGAGCATACTTACTTAATCAAACAAATTCCCGCTCGTATTCTGTCATTGACTTACATCCTTGCTTAAGCTCGAGGAATTCCTTTCATTTCTGATCAATAAACCTTTTGCTGATATACTTCTTTCAGAATTCCTCCTGAAAGAACCCCCAAGTGACAGCCTCCTTAGGCACTACCGAGATCAAAGTCTTTCACCAATGATAAGCATCATCCCTCAGTAGAGAAATGGCACACTTAAGGCACTCATCGGGCATGCAAGATAGCTCCTCAAATACTCTGATCAAATTCTTGAGCCAAAACTCGGCTAACTCCGCATCGTCATCAAAATTTGCTCTAAATTTCTCGGCCCCTTGTTTTCTAATCTTATCTACGAGGGTCCTAACAAATCTCATGAAACCCATGTTTTGAGGCATCATAGGCACGGGTTGAGGGTTCAAAGGGGGTGGAGGAGGTGGGGCTTGAGCATTAGGGTTAGTTCTCATAAACTCGGTGTACCAGTTATTCATCATTTGGAGGAAAGCCTCCTTAGCCTCCCCCCTTGGCTAACTGTATCGAGTCTATCCCCCTCTGACACCATCCTTTGAGCGGGGGCTAGTGTATTACTCTCAACATCGTCGGCCACAGTTCGATCAGGATCCATACTATATGAAAAATATAATTTATATCGTCAAGAGTTGTCACACTATCACAAATGTATTCATGGCATGTATAGCTTGACTCAAACACATCCTACGTAGTCCGAGAACTGACGAAACCGTAGCTGTGATACCAATAAATGTAACACCCCTTACCTATACCCGAGATCGAGATAAGGTACGAGGCATTACCGGACGAACATTACACAAATGCGGGTTATAAAATTTCAATTCCATCATTTTGTCCCTTATATGGGCTTACGAGGCCCGAAGCATACATTTGAAGGGGTTCGGGACAGAACCGAGAATGTATGAAAAACTTAAGAAAATTTTTTTGTGCTCTGGCCTCACACGCCCGTGTAGAGGCACACCACACGCCCGTGTGCTTGGGACATGCCCGTGCCCCTAGCCCGTCTGGGATCTTAAAATTTATTTAATTCAGTTCAAGGTGTAGTGGTTTTCACACGGCCTAGACACACGCTCGTGTCCTCGGACCATGTCCCTCACACGGCCTAGACACACCCGTGTTGTCGTCCGTGTTCAAAAACCTGGACATTCTGTTTATGATGTCATCATTCATTTAGGGACACACAGCCAAAGCACACGCCAGTGTGGTTTGCCCGTGTGTCACACACGTCCCTGTCTCCAACCCGTGTAGTTACTACAAAGCATGCAACATGGAAATTTTGGGGTGCAGGGGACACACGGCTGAACGACATGCCCATGTGGGCTATCCGTGTGTCATACACGGTTTAGACACCTATTCATGTGTCTATTCATGTGGACCATTTGGAGGCTATCTTCCAAGCCATTGGTCACCCAAGAACCCTTATGTACTCCAACATGCTTAACATCCTACTATCTAGCGTAGACAACAATCACATACATAATTTAGAATGCAATCAAGAGATAATTATAAGAAAACACTCCAATTAACTATATCGATTAGGGAACCATTACTTTGGGCTAGCCATATGACATGACATATATACAAAATAATAATCACCTATACATGCCATGACTGAAAATAATCAAATGTATTATACCCAAAGTTTAGTTGATAGTGTGACCCGAGCTCCAACGTTCTCGATTCTTTAAGCTAGCTTGACGAATCTAAAAGAAATAGAAAGGGGAGGAGTAAGCTATGAAGCTTAGTAAGTACACATACAAATAAAGTAAATCTTAATTAAATCATAGAATATAATTTACACCTTTGTCACTTTTTCATACCTTTCATCAAATATGTGATCTAAATTTTCTTTATAAGATAATACATAAAAACATATATTGCCATGGATGATCATAGTCGTAGAAGTACACAGATTAAACACATACCTTTGCTCCCCTGTACACATATGCATTTTACTTAGTTTACGTTCGAACCTCGTATACATTACCCGTTGAACATTTGGAATAACGGATAGGATACTCGAATATAAACGCACCGAAGTGCCATAATCATGACATAACACTCCTCTCAATAGGGCTATATATGAGCACCCTGACCTAGCATGCATCACATTACCACGCCTCTCAACAGGGCTACATAAGCTCCCGGACCTAGCGTGTACCACATAATTACAATCCTCTCAATGGGGCTACACAAGCTCCCGGACCTAGCATGTATCATGTCATCAAATGAGCTCATACATACATAGCTATCCTAGTGACAAGTCACTTGTATCCTTATCTATTCCTAAGTTCAAATGGGATTTTCAAACTTACGTCTTCTTGTCGAACATTCTTGGAATGTTGGCCTTATAACATATGACCTTATCATATACAATGCTAACATGGCAACACTTGTAACATAAGAATAAAACATCAAAACATACTATAGCAACAAGGTAACCAAATAACATATTAATTATCCATATGTTATTTAAACATTTAAAACATTAATTAAGGTATTTATTTGTACATGTACTTACCTCGGTAAAAAATATTCAAAATAGTGCCTATGCCTTGTACACTTTGTTCTTGTCTTTATCAAGACTCGGTTCTCGTCTTTCTTGATCTATCATAGCAAATTTAGCTCATTAACTTCATACATTACTCAAATCGACCCTAAATTCATGCTTTGATAATATTACCCTTTTTACCCTAAACTTTCACTTATTCACAAATTAGTCCTTAAGCTTGTATGAAGAAATGCAAGTGATTTTTCGGTTACCCAAGCCTAGCTGAATACCTCTTAAAGTAGCCCATACTTTCCTTCATTTCACACTTTTCGACCCATTTTCATAACTTTTACAAATAAGTCCTTTTTAGGGTTTCCATACAAAATCTCTTAACAAAAGGTTGTTCTCCATACCTTAAACTATCATATTCTTCCATAATCCACCAAAATACATCTAACTCATGCATGGGTAATTTTCTAAAAATAAACCTTAGCATGAAATATGGGTAGAAATGAAGAGAGCAAGTTGCAAGGATGTCAAAAATACAAAGAACATTAAAAACGAGACTAGGATTGGCTTACTATCAAGATTGAAAGTTGAAGAAACCCTAGCTATGGTACCTTTGAATTTTCGGCAGCAACATGAGAAAGATGAGCTGATTTTTAGCTCTTTTTCCCTTTTGGATTCATTTAATATCTAAATGACCAAAATGCCCTTACTCACTAAACTTACAAAAATTTCCATAGATGTCCATATTTGTCCAAAAATTTAGAAATTGGGCAAATTTCTCTTTAGGACCTTTTAATTCATATTTCAAAACAATTTCTCACAAATTGCACCTAAAACCCAAGTTTTGCATCTTATTCAATTTAGTCCTTATTTTGTAATTGGACACTTTATTCTTAAGATTTGCTCATGAAACTTTACCACATGCATAATCTTATATTCTAAATCTCATAATGATCAAAATCTAAATATTTTAACATCGAATTTATGGTATTGAAATCGTTATTCTGACTAGACCATTTTTCGGGATGTTACACTTATATTAAGTGATTTTATATGTTTATTATAAAGGTTAAAATGGTAATTTGGTTATTTAACTAAAAAAAACTATAATCATCTTTATTTCTTCATCTATAACCGATTATTGAAGTAAAAATAAAGCTTCCAGGTCCATCTAGGGTTCGGCCCTCATTGATCTTGATTAAGGTATGTTCTTTGCTAGGTTTTTGATGATTTTTACGTTTTTGATATCGTTACTTTGTGTTTTAGCTAGCCCATGCCTTAGTTTTTGAAGTTGTTAATGATTTTGTGAAGTGCCATTGATGAATACTTGAGTTTTTGAAAGTTTGATGATAAAAAATGAATATTTGTTGATAGTTACACAAGTTTTGTTAAGTGATTTTGAGTAAAAATGCCTATTAGGGGTTTAATTGTGAAAAATGTAAATTGAGGGGTTGAAATGTGTAATAAATAAAAGTGTTGGGCTTCTAGGGACCTATATGAAATTCGGCTAGGCTTGGGTTTAATGAAATTTCATGAATTTTGTGTATTTGTGAAATAGGGGCTAAATTGTAAAAATGTGAAATTTTAGGGACTAAAAATGTGGGTGTGTATTTGGTCATTTGGGTTAGATTAATTTATGAATTTGGTAAGTGACATGTGATGTATATATGGCCTTATGTTTTAACATGTTTGGTATGGTTGTTGTGATGGCTAAGTGGTTAATTGTTTTGATTAATTACGAATGATATATCATGTTTGATTTGGTATGATATAGGGATGATGAATTGGTATAATTTTGTGGCATGAACTAGTTGATAAAATGATGAGAAAAATGCATAGGGAAGATAGGTGAAATTGTTGGTAATGACATATTGTTTTGGTATGTTTATGGTTATGATTTGAGTAGTGAAATGGTTGAAGATGAAACGGCATTATTTGTATATGAATTGGCATGTTTTGGTTGCCTATAAGTGTATTGAAATCGTATAAAATGTTGTGGTTTAGTTATGCTTGAAGTGGGTGAGAAACATGGCTTAAACAAAGCCTAATTTTCCCCCATACGGTTGAGCACACGGGCATGTGGCTCGACCGTGTGCCTGCTGTAACTTAGCTAAACTAGTCAGTGAGTTACACAGCTTAGACACACGGACGTGTCTACTGGCCGTGTGTGGCACACGGGCTGGCACATGGGTGTGTTGCCACCCGTGTGACCCAAGTCAGTATACCCTTCATACTTTACACGGCCATGGCACAAGGGCGTGTCTCCGACCGTCTGGTGCAAGTCAGTATGTATGCCCTGTTTCTACACAGCTTGTGACACGGGCGTGTCTGGTGGCTGTGAGAGGCACACGGCTTGTTCACACAGGTGTGTGATCCCTGTATGCTTGAGAATTTTATAAGTTTTCCCAAAGTTTTTAAATGTTATCGGTTTAGTCCTGAACCTCTTCCAAGCATGTTTTAAGGTCTCGTAGAGCCTTATAAGGGACATTGTGAAAATGCTTGATCGATGTTTATGTAATTTTGGTTTCATGTATGATGAAATGTATGTTGTATGTTGTGATTTGATAGGCAATGCCTTGTAACTCTATTCTGGAGACGGATATGGGTTAGGGGTGTTACACCGTTCCTGGATCGAAAGGTTATCTTAGGCACATCACCACCTTTAATCTTTATTTGGTAATAACCTAATCTTAGATAAATCTTGAAGAAAACTGAAGCCCCACTTAACTGATCAAATAGGCCTTCAATTCTTGGTAGAGGGTACTTATTCTTTATCGTGACCTTGTTTAGTTGATGATAATTGTAACACCCTTAACCCGTATCCATCACCGAAATAGGGTTATAAAGCATTACTAGATATTACACATCAATCACATACATTTATGCAATCATTATCGTAAACTATTCAAAGACATTCACATTGTCCGTCACAAGGTAATACAAAACCTTCAAACATGTATAAGAGTGGTTCGGGACAAAACCAATCACATATAAAAGCTTCCGGACACTTAGAAAAATTATGCAATTATAGGTCACATGCCCATGTGAACAGGCCGTGTGACTCACACGGTTATCAAACATGCCTGTATCATAGGCCGTGTGAAAACAGGGCATACATACTGACTTGTACCACACGGCCGGAGACATGCCCGTGTGCCTTCACTGTGGTTGAAACTAACTTGGTCACATGGCTAACCACACACCCATGTGTCTAGTCCGTGTACCCTTCGAAATGGCCACATATGCCCATGTGCCAAGGCTGTGTGCCTCACGCGGCCACCAGACACGCTCATGTGTCTAGGCCGTGCTCGAGACTAACTTTAAATTGTAGGACTACCCCAAGGGACACACGGTCGTGTAATATGACTGTGTGTAACACACGGCTGAGACACATGCCCATGTCTCTGCCTGTGTGGACAAAAATAGGCCATTTGCAAAGGCAATTTGCCACCCTAATCTCAAGCACACATAGCAACCAAAATAGCATCATTTCAATATGTCTTTAAGCTACCAAAACATGCCAATTCATCAAACCAAAACTATCACAATTTATCAAATTCCAAATGCATTAACACATCAATTAACAACTAACCAAGATAACTAACACATAATCACACAAAATAAGCTAACATATAAGGCATCATATGCATCACATATATATAACACTTACCAAACACAATTTACACTAACTTTCATGGCAACACATGCCAACATTCATAAGCCAAATCTCATGGCTAGTATCATAGTTCAAAATACATCAAAATGAAACAAGCCTATACATGCCATATACCATATATATACAAAGGACCCAAAAATACTAACAAGTAGTCAATAGTGTGATGATGGTTCTCGATGATACTCAATGTCCGAGATAGCTTCGATGATCTATAAAACATGGAAAGAACACACAAAGTAAGCTTTAAAAGCTTAGTAAGCCATATATAAATAAACTTATCACATATCACAATTATAAACCAATTCATTCATATAAATCATGGCATAACACAATAGCAAGTTCATATTTCTCATTTAGCTCAATTGTTCATAATCACTTACTTATAAGTACATCACATTTCCATGTATATCAAAGATCATATTCATACTCACCTTTCATTGCCAAAGTCCATATACAGTTCATACGTACCTGAATCGGATATACATTCACATAGTTATTCATTTCTCAGAATTCCCGTTGAACCGTTCAAAATCAAAAAGGATAGTCGAATAGCTTGAAAAGCTCGTACAATGCAAACGTCCCAAAAGTGGTCTTACATGTAATCAAATATCGATGCCACTGTCCCAAATAGGGTCTTACACGAAATCATATACAATGCCAACGTCCCAGACGTGGTCTTACACGCAAATCTCAAATAGATGCCAACGTCCAGACGTAGTCTTACACGAAATCTCATATCGGAATCCTATGTCATGACATATGTATCCTAACTATTTCTATGGTTCGTACGGGGCTTTTCAAATATTGTCACATTATCAAAACTTCTCGGATTTCACATACTCAACTCCAATAGCCATTCATTAGAATTCATTAACATATACATAATAACAATTTGATTCAACAGATTTATTTGTATATAGACTAACGAAAATGAACGGCTATTCAACTACTTTCGTTTCCCCCCTATCTAATTCCATTTTCTTTGGTTCTTGATCTAAACACATTCAAATTTAACTCTTTTATTCACGAAGTCATTCAATTCAATCCATTTACCCAAATTTATGGCATTTTACAAATTAGCCCTCATATTTTCACATTTTAACACTTTAGTCCTTAATCACAAAAATCACAAAATATACAAAATTTCAATATACACATGCTTAGCTGAATTTTCCCTTAGCTCATATAAACCCATATATTTCATTTGTTTCACATTTTAACCCTTCAATTTCTCATTTTCACAAATTAGCCCAAAATACTCAAATTCATCAAAAATCAAAACACAAAACATATTAATCCAACACATATCTTTCATTTTTCATCAACTATCATCACAAATCTCACAAAAGCATCAATGGCATAATTCAAAATCATTATCAAATTCTGAAATTGAGATGTAGGCTTGATAAATTACTAAGCAACAATCTGAAAAACGTAAAAATTATCGAAAACTGATCAAAAACACATACCTAATCAAGCTGATCAATGGCCGAATAGTTTAAGCATTCAAAACCTATCTTTTTCTTTTATTTTTGGTGCAAGGATGAACAAAATGATCACCATTTTTTTTATTTTAATTAATATAACATTAATTACCTTTTTACAATTTTACCCTTGTTTATAAACATATAAAACCAACTAATGGATATCCATTAATGTCCATTAACACTTTCTATGTCTAATTTCATCATAAGGACCTCCCATTTAATAAGCCATAGCATATAAGCACTTGTAACAAATAGCAAGCCACTTTTACAAATTCCGCAATTAGGTCCTTTTTATCAAATCAAACACACAAATGGTAAAATTTTCATACAAAATTTTCACACATATCATATATCATGCTGTAAACACGAAAAATAGTATTAAAATATTTTTTTGACTTGGATTTGTGGTCCCGAAACCACTATTCTGACTAGCGTCTAAACTGGGCTATTACAACTCTCTCGCCTTAGGGTTTTCGTCCTCGAAAATCTTACGGTTGAACAGATTCGGATATTGCTGTCCCATAGCATCTTCGGGTTCCCACATAGCTTCTTCGACCCCATGTTTATGCCATAACACTTTCACTAAAAAAATTTTCTTATTTCGTAGTTCTTTAACCTCGCGAGCCAAAATATGGATCGGTTCTTCTTCATATGTCATATCAGACCGAATTTCTATTTCTGACGGAGAAATCATATGCGAGGGATCAGATCTATATTGTCGAAGCATCGATACGTGAAACACATTATGGTTCTTTTCTAGCTCAGATGGCAATAACAATCTATATGCAACTGTCCCAATATGCTCAAAAATCTCAAACGGTCCAATGAACCTCGAACTCAATTTGCCTTTTCTATCCAATCAGACGAAGATACTTTCAAAAACACTCGATCCTCAATCTGAAACTCAATATCTTTTCGTTTCAAGTCTGCGTATGATTTTTGACGATCTAATGCTGCTATCAGACTTTCATGAATCACTTTCACTTTCTGTTCAGTCTCTTTAATCAAATCAACCACGTGAATCTTATTCTCACTAAGCTCAGACCAGTATAACGGTGTTCAGCATTTACGACCATATAAAGCTTCGTACGGTGCCATTTTAATGCTCGATTGAAAACTATTATTATACGCGAATTCAATCAATGGAAAATACTAGTCCCACGAACCTTTAAACTCAAGAATGCAACATCTCAACATATCCTCGAGTAATAGAATAATCCGCTCGGATTGACCATCCGTCTGCATGTGAAAAGCAGTACTGAAATACAATTTCGTACCTAAAGCATCTTGCAATTTCTTCCAAAACCTCAAAGTGAAAGTCGGATCTCTATCTGACACAATAGATAGTGGCACCCCATGCAATCTCACAATTTTAGAAATGTATAATTCAGCTAACTTATCAATTAAGTAATTTGTTCGAACCGGAACGAAATGGGCTGATTTCGTCAATCTATCAATTACAACCCAAATTACATCCTTCTTTCTCAAAGATAGGGGTAAACCCGAAATAAAATCCATCGTCACTCTATCCAGTTTCTACTCGGGAATCATAATTGGTTGTAACAAAGCAGATGGCACCTGATGTTCAGCTTTAACTTGCTGATATATCAAACATTTCGAAACAAAGTCAGAAATATCTCTTTTCATTCCAGGCCACCAGTATAGTTGTTTCAAATCATTATACATTTTTGCACTTCTCGGATGAACAGATAAAAGACTGTTGTAAGCTTCGTTCAAAATCATTTGAGTCAACTTTGGATTTCTCAGAACACAAATCCGATCTCGAAATCTCAAACAATCATTATCATCAACTCTAAATTCTGAATCAGAATTCAATTCACACTGATCTCATTTTGATATTATCTCATTATCAACTCTCTGGGCATTACAAATCTGTTGTAAAAAAAAGGGTCTCGCTTTCAATTAGGCTAAAACTGATCCATCATCAGACAGAACTAAATGTGTGTTTATCGTACGTAGCGCAAATAGTGATTTCTGACTCAAAGCATCATCAATAGCATTTACTTTTCTTTGATGGTAATCAATAACTAGCTCGTAGTCTTTTAATAGTTCTATCCATCTTCTCTGTCACAGATTCAAATCTTTCTGAGTCATCAAATATTTCAGGCTTTTATAATCTGAAAAGATGTGAAATTTCTCATCAAACAGGTAGTGACGCCAAATCTTCAAAGCGAACACAATCCCAGCTAATTAAAGGTCTTGTGTCGGATAATTCTTTTCATGCTGCTTTAATTGTCTCGAGGAATAGGCTATAACTTTGCCTTCCTGCATCGAAACACATCCCAGACTGTTGAATGAAGCATCACTATATATCACAAATTCTTTACCGGATTTTGGTTGTTTCAACACTAGAGCTTCAGTCAATAGGGCTTTCAACTGATCGAAACTTTTCTGACATTTATCTAACCACTTAAACTTTACATCTTTCTATAATAACCTCGTCAACTGATTTGTAATCATCAAAAAGCCTTTTACAAACCGTCTAAAATAACCAGCCAGTCTTAAAAAACTACGGACTTTAGAAACATTTCTCGGAGGCTTCCAATATAAAATAGCAAAAATTTTGCTCGAATCAACTTGTATACCAGATGCTGATACAATATGGCCGAGAAAACTGACTTCGTGCAACCAGAATTCACATTCACTGAACTTCGCTTATAATTGCTTATCATGCAAAGTCTGTAACAATATTCTCAAATGCTTGACATGTTCAATTTCATCACACGAATAAATAAAAATGTCATCAATGAATATGAAAACAAATAGATCTAAATATGATCTAAAAATTATGTTCATTAAATCCATAAAAATAGCAGGAGCATTCGTTAATTCGAAAGGTATAACTAAAAACTCCTAATGCCCGTACCTCGTTCGGAAAGTATGTAACACCCCAAAACCCGAGACCATCGCCGGTGTCGGACCCGAGGGTTAACAAACCAAGTTCACATGTTTTTGCCCACCAATTTGACATTTCCAGTCAGGCTGGAAAACTGCGTCACTGTCGCCTTAAAATCATATCTCGAGTTTCAAAACTCGGAAACTGGTTTCGTAAATTTTCCTGAATTTAGACTCATATATCCATCCATGGATTTATTTCTAGGATTTTGGTCGGGCCAATTGGTACAGTTTATTAGTTAAAGTTACCCCTGTTACAGGGATCGACTGCTCCGACCTTCGCGCGGTATAACTTGAATATCTCTCTGTACAGGGCTTTAATTCTGGTGTCGTTTGTTTCTAATGAAACTAGACTCAAAATGGAATCTGTACATATAAGATATATCTCCTAATTCTTTTGGATAATTTATAGTGAATTTTTAAAGTTGCGACAGGGAACCCAGAAACTATTCTGGCCCTGTCTCACAATAGCTTTAATATCTCTTAACCTGTAACTCCTATGACCGTTTCATTTCTTCCATATGAAAATAGACTCATCAAGGTTCATTTACATAGCTTATTCACTATCTAATTCCATTCCTATGAATTTTGGTGATTTTTCACATTCACGCCACTGCAGCTGGCAGCATCTGTTTTAAGATAGGACTCACCTATTTGGTGGTCTCCATGATTCAACTAGCCTTACCATACATAGGTTCATATATGATCATTTTAACCGTGCCAATGGCTGATCATATGACCAACATTCTCATTTCCAAGCCATAGCCACATCATGACACAAAATATATACATACAACCCACAATTAGTCTAAGTTCATACTTCCCTTTTCGAGCCATTTTCGCACGGCCGTACATACTTACATTACAACATATTTAACAACAAGGGGTAGTCCTATACATGCCATCTCAAGATCAAACAAAAATTTATACCAAAATGGAGGCTTGATAGTGTGGATGACTTCGACTTCAACGATCCCGAATCCGATTGCTATCGGCGAAATCTAGAAAACCGAGAGCCAAAGCAATGAGTAAGCATTTTTATGCTTAGTAAGTCTCAAGGAATATAATCAACTCTAATTACAGCAATACATTCACATAGTTAAATGCATCATTTCATTAATGCGCATTCACATAATCATACTTACTTTACCATCCCAACTCTTATGTTCATACACAAATAACGGCTTCATTAAGGCCGATAACTCGCTCCATCATAGGAGCGGATATTCATACGCTCTTACTCCTAGCACGCAAAGCACACACCGCACTTACCTTATCATTGGGAAATTTCACAAGTGCATTAGCTGAAATTTTCCAGCAAGCTCATAATTTTCAAATCACATACCTTGAGTTTATCCGGATGTCGGTTTTCGTTCAATCGCCTTGGGACATAGCCGGTTATGGTAACCCGCACCAAGGCCAACGGACTTTACCCGGATATCACGATTTGCACAAATGCCTTGGTCTTAGCCCGGATTTAACAACTTGCACGAATGCCTTCGGGTCTTAGCCCGGATTTAACAACTTGCATGAATGCCTTCGGGTCTTAGTCCGGATATAGCTACTAGCACAATTGCCTTGGTCTTAACCGGATATAAATTTCAGCATAATTGTCTTGGGCTTAGCCGGATATCATTCAATTTCTCATGCACACATACATCAATAATCATTGGACATACATATTTCATTTTCGTTACTAAGGCTCAAACACAATTATAATCATTAGCATATTCGCCGGGACTTAGCCCGGTGGAATTCAAATACTCATACACACATGATCAATAATCATACACATCCATGTTTCATCTTACATAATTCAAGTAAGATCACTTCTTGAGGACTTACCTCGGATGTTGTCGAACGGCTTTTTCGCTATTCGATCACCTTTTCCTTCCCTTGTCCAATTGTGGCCCTCTTAGCTCTTGAGCTAATTCAAACAAATTCAATTTATTAAAACCTCATTGTGCTTGCTTATGGCCGAATATGACAAGGATTTTAAATGGTCATATGGCCACTCTTTAGCTTGAATACACAATGGTCATGCACATTTTATACTACATCAAGCAATTCAATACAATTTATTTGAGCATCAAGGAAATGCTAAGGCCTTCAATAGGCTACCCAAGGCCGAATATTCATGTACATGTTGAGGCCAATTATGCACTTAATACCTCACAAAACAGCATGCATTTTACTAGTTAATGCTTTGCATATTGTGGCTCAAAACTTATAATATAGCATCAAGCACTTATATGTGTGCTAGGCGAATTGGGCTTGAAATTTCACAATTATTCTTCAACATCTTCTTCTTTAAACCAACTTATTCATCACTTACTTCATAGCCAAAACATCATGTGCAAACATATATATACAATATGAGCATGGCGAATTTTCAAGGTGTCCATAGCCATCCAAAAATACAAATTTTAACTAACATGCAAGAAGCATGAACCATGCTCATGAATGGCGAATATGACAATCATGCTCCTTTTCAACTTCAATCATGATAAATCAAAAGAAGGCTCAAAATCTTGCTCAAGAGTAGACAATCCATCATTGCATGCATCATCATCAAGCTTCACACTTAGCATGCAATGACTTTATCACCATAACAACTTTGGCCAAATACCATTTCCATGGCTTAACAAAGATTTGAGCCATGGCTAACATGCACATCAAGTTAGCAACCAAAACATGCATGAAACTCCTAACACAACCTCATACATACCTTAATCTTGATGCAAACTTGGCCAAATCTCCTTCTAGATCTCTTCCAAACCAAGCATGAAGCAAAATCCTCCTTCTTCCTTAGTTTTGGCTCAAAGAAAGGATGAACAAAATTTTTTCTTTCCTTCTCTACAACTCACGGCAATGGGGGATTACCACACTCACACACATTTTTTTTCATTTTTTATCACCCATACACCTTTGTTTATTATTTCACCCTAATGCACCAACAAAACATGTTTCATGACATGTTTAGCCCATCCTCCTTGTCATGGCCGGCCACCACCTATAAAGGGGAATTTGACATGCAAGTCCATTATTTTGCATGCATGCTTTAATTAGTCATCACACATTTCCCTATCATACTTTCAAAGTTCATTACTAAGTCCTTTCTTGTGGAATTCACCCTTATAACACTAAATCAATCATCATAAAATGTCATACATGAGCACACACATATTATAGGCATCAAAATAAATTTTTAATTATTTTTATGCCTCGGTTTTGTGGTCCCGAGACCACCTTCCGACTAGGGTCAATTTTGGGCTGTCACAAAGTAGTTTTCGGAATGTTTGAATCTTTTACTCGTAACTGATAGCATCTTGATCTCAGATCTATCTTTGAAAATACAGAAGCTCCTTTCAACTGATCGAACAAATCAACAATTCACGGTAGAGGATACTTGTTCTTAATAGTCACTTTATTTAACTTATGATAATCAATGCACATTCTCATCGTGCCATCTTTCTTTTTCACAAACAGAACAGAAGCATCCCAGGGAGAAAAGCTCGGTCGTGGGAATCCTTTATCGGTCAACTCTTGCAACTGAGACTTCAATTCTTTCAATTCTGTCGGAGCCATCCTATACGAAACTATTGAGATTGGGGTCATCCCTAGCACTAACTCAATGCCAAACTCAACTTCTCGAATCGGAGGTAATCCCGAAAGTTCTTCAGGAAACACGTTAGGAAACTCACAAACAACAGGCACTGATTCTATCTTCCTTTATGTCAATTTCGTATCAAATCACATACGTGAAATAAGCTTCACATCCCTTTTTCACATAATTCAAAGCTTTCATCAAAGATATCACAACTAGTATCCCATTCAAATCACTGGATTCAATTTGGACTATCTCATCATTCTGACTTTTCAATTCAATAGTTTTCCGTTTGCAATTCACAATAACATTATGCAATGTCAACCAATCCATACTCAGAATTATATCAAACTCGTCAATGGGTAACAGTATCAGATTAGCCAGAAAACAAACATCAACAGACAACTCTTGCATACTTTGTCAACTAAAACTCTCTAGCCTAAGGGGTTTGATACTCTATTATAAATTCAATAGACTCCACAGGTAAAGTCTTACTGGATACTAAATTTATGCATACATACGAATGTGTTGATCCCGGATCTATCAATGTAATCACAGAAGTATCATAAAGAGTAAATGTACAAGTAATCACATCTGAAGATGAATCTTCCTCACGAGCTCAGATGGCATAAGCTCTGGCAGGTGCTCTAGCCTCAGATCGAATAGCTGTATCTTTAGTAGCTCTTCGGCTACCGCTTACATTTCCTGTATTTCTAGGAGGCCTGCCTCTAGCTGAAGTGCCACTCGGCCTCAGATTCTGTACAATTTCTTGTTCAATAGACTCGGGGCAATCTTGAATAAAGTTATCTAAAGATCTAGATTTACAACAAGCTCGATCATTTAATCTACAGCTACCGGGATGTCATTTACCGTAATATTTGCACTGAGGTGGATTACATCTAATGTTACCAACACTAGCTACTGAGCTAGCTTTCGAACTCACAGGTGGTTTATCTCGATCACGTCTAGAATAACCCGCAGTAGCCTTTGAATAGCTAAAATCCTCTTAGAATTTCTTTGATGTGGACTAAAATGACTTACTCGATGATCTTTTTAATACCTCTTTAGCTTCTGAGTAAGCTTTTCTTTTCTCTTTACTTAATTCTTCCTCTTTACACTCTCGTTCAACAAGCACCACCATCTCTTTTATCTCTAGAATCCCGACTAACAAGCGGATATCTTCATTTAAGCCATCTTTAAACCTTTTACACATTATTGCTTTAGTCGAGACACATTCTTGTACATACTAGTTCAATCTCACAAATTCTCGCTTATATTCTGTAACAGACATATGGCCCTGTTTCAGCTCAAAAAACTCTTTGCGTTTCTGATCTATAAATCTCTGGCTGATGTACTTTTTTCTAAACTTTGTCTGAAAGAACTCCTAATTAACTATTTCTTTTGGAACCACAAATATCAACATTTTCCACCAACGGTACGTCGTATCTCTCAGGAGTGATACAACACTTTTAAGACGTTCGTCCGGGGTACATGACATTTCATCAAACATTCGGATTGAATTCTCGAGCCAAAACTCAGCTCTCTTAGCATCATCATCAGTAGTAGCATGAAACTCTTCAGCCCCATATTTTCTAATTTTATCAACTGGAGGCTTACTCGACTGAATCGGATTCATAGCTTATGGCATGACAGGGACTTGTGAAAGATTAGGCGGGGGTGAAGGTTATGGCACAGCCGAATTAGTTCTAATATACTGAGTGAACCAATCATTCATCATTTGGTAAAAGGCTTGCTTAGCCTCTCCCTCGTGGCTGCTCGAAACAAGTCTAGAATCAGATTGCACTGCCCCTTGAGTGGGAGCGGGTGCATTACTTTTGCTGTAATATCCCGAATTAGGGCCTAATCGGAATAGTGGTTTTGTGACCATAAATCTGAGATAGAAATAATTATTTTATAATTATTTTGAGGTTTATGATATGATTGCATGATTGTGTGAAAATTTCGTGATGAAATTCTATGCCTAAAGTGCTTAAATTGAAAGTAGGGACTAAATCGAATAAGTTGCAAAACTTGCATTCTAGAAGTTTTAGTATGAAATTGTTTTGGAATATTAATGAGGAGGTCTTAAATAGCAATTTGACCAATTTTAAGTTCATGGACAAAATTAGGACATGGAAGGAATTTTTGGAAAGTTTAGTAGTAAGGGTATTTTGGTCATTTAGTTATTAAAATGAATTAAAACAAAATTAAAAGCCAATTTTGTCCATCTTCTTTATTAGGCCTAAATTTCAAGGGTTCTCCATAGCTAGGGTTTGTTTCAAGCTTCCAAGCTCCATTGTAAGTGATTCCAAGCCTGCTTTTTAATGATTTTAAGTTTTTGAGATCCCTTAACTCGATAAGGCTTATGTTAGCAATAATTTAACCTAGGGTTTATATTTGGAAAAATACCCATAGGTGAAATTTGTGTATTTTGATGTTTTATGATAGAATATGAAGTTTTAAATTATGTTAGACAACTCGTACTACTCGATTTTAAGCAAAAACGAGTAAAGGGCTTAATCGGTAAAAATACCTAATAGTCACAAGTACATGTTAGAGTGAGAATTTGATGTTGCCATAGAAGAAAAAGTGATCAGCATGTTGTAAAACATAAGAATAAGGAATAAAGTTTAATCCCGAGCCTAGGGGCAAAAATGTAAATATGCAAAAGTTTAGGGGTAAAATTGTAATTTTGCCAAAATTTGAGTTAAGGATTAATTTGATAATGTGAGTATTAAATAAGATAAATGTGTTATTTTACATCAAGAAAGACATGGAATCGACCTCAATCGAGGAAAAGAAAAGATTGTGGACTAAATTGCAAAATCTTTGTATTTTGGTACCAAGGTAAGTTCATGTGTAAATAATGTAGCATAATGGTTATTTTTAAATTATTGATGTTAATTATATGTTAAGCTGAATTTTATTATGAAATGTATGCTTTGTGGTTAATTTCAAATAATATGTAAATTATGTGAACTACTTGTTAAATATAATTGTTCTGAGTATTGATTTGGCATTCTACGGAAGACAGCAAGGATAAGTGTTCGAGGAAAAAGCCCGCTTGAACCTTAGGAATAGATTAGGATACAAGTGACATGTCACTAGGATGGTTGAGCATCCGAACTCGTTGAGTTGAGTCCGAGTTCACTTATGGATGCGAATGTCCGAACTCGTTGAGTTGAGTCCGAGTTCGTGAGATGTAACTAGGCATCCGAACTCGTTGAGTTGAGTCCGAGTTCACTTATGGATGCGAACGCCCGAGCTCGTTGAGTTGAGTCCGAGTTTGCTTATGGGCGGGTTACATGATTGCTTGATTGAATATGTGGCACTTATATGCAAATTATCCATGTATTTGAATTATATTCCGATGTGTTCAACGGGTAAAGTTCTACTCAATGGAGGAATATTAGAGATGTAAAGAGAAGTATTGGTGAGTGATGTGAAATGGTTATTTTGGACAGGTATGTATTTAACCCTCGAGTTGAGTATTGATACAACCACTATAAGGTAATAAGATGATGAAAAATGATCAGAAATGTGATATGTGTTTTAGTGATGTATGCTAATGTTGATTGGTATAACTGTTTGTTATGTTACTTATTATTTGCATATGAACTTACTAAGCATTTATGCTTACTCCCTCCTTCTTACTCATTGTAGTTTTGGACAAGCTAGCTCAGGAGTCGGGATAGGTCGAAGGCTCAGTCACACTATCCGGAAGACTTTTGGTAAATGACTTGTAAATTTAAGTATGGCATGTATAGCAATATACCTATTTTGTGTAAATGATCTTTTGGTATGGTTGTGGAATGGTTGAGGAAATGCTTGATCATGATAAATTATGAAAATGGTTAGTGTAGATTATGTTTGATGTTAAGGAAAACTATTAAGATACTTAGTGCATAAAAACTCATAAAAAGGATGAAATTTGCCATAAACAGAATACTGCAGCAACACTGACGCGAGTTTGAAAATTTACTAAAAATCATAGCAATTGAATTTAGTGATGGACTACATATCAAATTGAAGATTATTATGTCTAGTTTCACATGAAACAAATGAAACAGGTAAAGAAATTATATGTTAGAAGATATTTGAATTTTAGTGAAACAGGGTCATAGCAGTTTTTGAATCCCCTGTTCCAACTTTAGAAATTCATCATAAATTATAAAGATATAATTAGGCGGTATATTTTATATCCTCAGAATCCTTATTGAGTCTAGTTTTAGTAGAAGCAAATATCATAGTCATATGAAGTTTTTACAGAGAGAAATGTGGTTCGTAGTAAACAGAGGTCAGACCAGTCGAGTCCTGAAACAGGGGTAACTTTAACTAATAAACTGTACTAATTGGCCCAACCAAAAATTCTAGAAAAAAATTAGTGAATAGGTATATGAGTCTAGATTCATGGAAAATTTACGGATCTTGATTTCAAGTTTCGTAACTCGAGATATGATTTTTCTTGTGACTGCGATGCAAGTAGCTTAAAAGCTGTGAATGTAGAAACAATAATCCAAAGTTCTAAAAATGTTAAACTAAGCTTAGTAACACCTCATACTCGACTCCGGCGATGGTCTAGGGCGTGGGGGCGTTACATTTACCATCGTTAGCTACGACTCAATCGGGATCCATTGGCTATATAAAAACACATTTTTAACTGTCAAGAATAATCACACTATCGCAGTTTATATAAATGACATTTATAGCTAGACTCTCTTACACTACGTTAGTCTTAGAATCGACTAAACCGTAGCTCTGATACCAATAAAATGAACACCCCTAACCTGTATCTGTCGTCGAAATAGGGTTACAAGGCATTACCGGATATTTCACATTAATCACATACATTTATGCAATCATTATCGTAAACTATTCACAAACATTCACATTGTCCCTTACAAGGTAATACGAAAGCTTAAAACATGTATAAGAGTGGTTCGTGTAACACCCTTAACCCGTATCCATCACCGGAATGGGGTTACGAGGTATTACCTAACGAGACACATCTTCTGGACATTCATGTATACACACAAAAATGTCATATAACATATTTTTAATAATTAAATCACAATTAACAAAACCACTTACTAAACTTGCATCAAACCATCTTGTTTAATAAAAGCATATGTTACTATTCATATGGTCAATTTCTACGCTTTAGCCGAATGCAAATATGTTCAATACTTGTGCTTTAACAATTGTCCACTTTCAACTTTATTCAATCATTTTACACGCCTAAACATTTCAAAGAACTAAACCAATAAATCAAACATATTTTGCCTTTCATATCAATGCATCATAAATATATATTTATGCATAATACATAGCAACTATTTGTCTAACACTTTAACATACCAAAACCAAATTTAAACATGTTAATTTACTTATCATGCAGTATATATATATTTATTCAATACTAATTCAATAAGCACATATTCGCTAAGCACATAAATATACATATAGCCAAAATTTATGTCATGTCGGACATATTACAAATATATCTCAACTAATATATAACTAATAAACCAATAAATAACCAAATACACAAACATATATGTATAATAATATAATCTTACAAGCCAAAACAACCAACTTTCAAATCACAAATACATGTTTTCCCAATTATCTAACATTAACCGAATGCTAATTCACCTTGTTTGTCGAATCAAGACATGGTCATTTCACAAGCTATTCATTATTCCCAAAGTCTCATTTACAACCAATGATAAAAAACCTATAATTATTATCCATATCTACTTTATCATATAACCGGTTACCAATACTACATATCATAACCATTTACCTAATACATCTCACTTTTACATCATGCATATCACTCAACAAGAATATCCAACCACAAATTTCATATCATACCAAATATACCATACTCATGTACTTTGACATAACTTCACCAGCATTAGCAAATATATCAGACATGATTCACATATAAATATATAATGGCTGAAACATCAAAACCAAACTTAACATAATAAATAAGCTATTTTTGCATGGCTCATATTTACTTAACCCAAAATCAAACATAAACATAAGCTAGCTTATACATGCCATAGGTTTAAGTTTAACTTTATAAAAATACCAAAACAGTTGATAGTGCGATAAACTTCGCTGACGATCCCCGAGCTTATAACTTGACTCCAAAATCTATAAAATCGAGGCAAACATACACACAGTAAGCTTTCTTAGCTTAGTAAGTCATAAGCAAATTAACAACTCAATAACATTTATAATTCAATAAAACAAAGTCAAATCATGCTATCATATTCATATACATTTTCAAACTTGTAAAAATGCATTTATCAAACATATAACTATGCATCACATTTAAATAGATTAAATACACATGTAGTTCATAATGTAGTTATTTTTCACTTCTAAGATCACATATATACCCTTGGCCGAATATATTTATTTCATATATGAATACACATAAATTACAACTACAAGGTCACATATACTTAACATTTGGCCAATTATAGATTTTCAGGTACGTATATACTTTCATTTGCATCATGAATACATCATTAGACCGAATGTATACACATGTCCCAGACGTGGTCTTACATGTAATCACATATCAATGCCACTGTCCCAGACAGGGTCTTACACGAGAACACATATCGATGCCAACGTCCCAGACGTGGTCTTACATGAGAACACATATAAAAAATCCTATGTCATGACATATATATCCTAGCTATTCCTACGGTTCATACGGGGCTTTCAGACATCATAACTCAATCGAATCGAATTCGTAAACATAGCTCTCAAGCATATACACATTCAGCTACCACATATATATTTTCATATAATTCATTTTAGCATATATAACTCGTATTTATTTAAAATTTACAATATCTATTTGCTTATAAACTTACCTCAGACAACGATAATCAGAATGAGACGACTATTCAAGAACTTTGGTTTTCGCCCCGATCCAAATATGATTTCTTTAATTCTTGATCTATAAATATTCAAATTAAACTCATTCAAACATAATTCCATTCAATTTAGTCCAAAAACACATAAATGGGAAAATTACCATTTTGCCCCTAACATTTTACACTTTTTAAAATTTAGTCCAAATTGCACAAAACACAAAACATGCAAAATTTACACACACCATGCTTAGGCCGAATCTTCCTTATGCTCATACAAGTCCATAAATTTCATTTATTTCACATTTTAGTCCCTTGATTTAATATTTTTTCAATTTAGCCCTAATTACTCAAAATCATCAAAAATTCCAATACAAAACATATTAATCCAAAACATATCTTTCATAATTCATCATCTAACATCACAAATCTCAATTATTCATCAATGGAATAACTCAAAATATTCATCAAAATTAGAAATTCAAGTATGGGCTTTGTACATTACACTATAATGATCTTGAAGGTATAACCCGAAGTAAACTCTTAATATACTTAAATATGCATGTTCTTGAATGTATGAAAATTTAGATATTCATTTCTTGATAAACCATGAAATATGGTAGCGTAATTAAAAAGATGAATAATGTCTCGTTGAAATAGAAAGGGGAATACGATGGATAAATTATGGCTTACCTGACATGAGATCCTGCATGTGTTGCAGAAAAGGATTTAGCTTGGACGGTAATTTGATGATCTCAAAATGGAAAGGATCTAGCCTGGACGGGTGTACCTTAAGTGATCGAGCCTCCTAGAGAATATGGGTGCATTAAGGATTTAGCCTAGACACGTAATTCGATTTGAGGACTGGATTTAGCCTGGATTGGAAATTCAGATATGAGCTTATGAGAGTAATTGTCGTTAAAAGGGATTTAGCCTAGAATGGTAATCCCGACATTGCTCTATGAGTTACTACTATAGGGGATTTAGCCTAGATTGGTAATCTCGTCGTAAGATATAAGGTTCACGAGAGTGCGTACTCGAGATGATCACTTGTATGACTTGACGATAAATGGCTATCCATTGAGATTTTTGAGAAAATTCAACAGGATTGATGTGAGAAATAAAGAATGAAAATATTAAATTGATGAGCTCATCTAAGACTAATGACATGATGTATTGTTATGAAACTAACTTGGTGATTGAGTGCATGTGATAGGGAAACTATTTCATGCTTGATGGACTTATTTCAAAAATATGGTTGTATGCTAATTAACCGGTAAGTTTACTTTCCAGTTATCCGGACTTACTAAGCACATAAATGCCTACCCCCTTCTCTTTTCCCTATCTTACAAAGCTTGTGGACTCGTGAATATTGGAAGACGGTTGGAGAATCAACACATTATCAACTTGTCCTACTTTGGTATATAGATACTTTTATTTTGTTTAATGGCATGTATAGGATTTTTGGTTATTTTTTTATATGTGTCATTTGGCTAGCCAATGTAAGGGCCTAAATGGTATACTTATTCTTTTGTATATGGCCATGAGATATGGCTCATATTGATGTAGGTAGTAAACCTACCAATGATGCATGTCTATGTTTAAATGTTTCATGAGATATGATGATGAGGTTTACCATGACAGGATGATTGAAAAGGAACCTAATAATTTGAAAGTGGACATAGCATATAATGGTATATGGTTATAATATGGCTTAAGTGTAAAAAGAAAAATGTACTATGTTAAACGTAATACGAAATGGATTATTTAGCATGTACTAAACCGATTAGATGAGGTTGACATGCAATTTGGTTATGCTAAGGTTGTTTAAGTGTATGATTAGGCCATGTTAAATACCCTTGAGGTCTTTAAGTGTGTATAAATGATAGAGGGTGACCAAAGGCTTGGTAAATAGCCCTAAAAAGGTCCACACGGGTAGACACACGGGCATGTGTCTAGGCCGTGTGTGACACACGGGCAGCCCCATGGGCGTGTTGTCTGGCCGTGTGTCCTCTGCACCTAAAAATTTAGGTCAGTTTGCATGGTAGTAAACACACAGCTAGAGACACGGCCGTGTGTCTCAAACGTGTGGAGGACACGGCCTAGCACACGGGCATGTGCCTTGGCCGTGTACCTCAAAATGAATGATGACGTCATAAACATAATGTCCTAGTTTTTGGACACGAGCAATGACACGGGCGTGTCTAGGCCGTGTGAGGGACATGGGCTAGGGACACAGGCGTGTGGTTGGCTGTGTGAAAATCCCTGTAGGTTAAAAATGAAAAATAAATCCAAATAATTCAACACGGGTGGGACACACGGGGGTGTCCCTCAGCACACGGGCGTGTGAGGCATAACCCAGGTAATTTTTTTCTAGAATTTTCTATAGTTCTTAGTTTAACCCCGGGTCACTTTTAATGTATGTTTTGGGCCTTGTAGGTCCATAATTGGGACATTATGATGTTGTTAGATCGATTTTAAATTAGAACGAAATTTTATAACTCGTATCTTCTGAAAATATCTGAGTATGTGTCTGTTAACGCCTTGTACCTTGTCCCAGTCTCGGGGATGGGTAAGGGGTGTTACATTTAGTGGTATCAGAGCTACAATTTAGTCAATTTCCAGACTAACGTAGCATGTATTGTGTATAGCTATACATGCCATTATACAAGCTATGATAGTGTGTCATCTCCTAACCATTTTTAATTGTATTTGAGTATAGTAAATGTCTTCAAATCAAGCCCAAGATGAGTTCGAGGGAGCCGAGAGCCATGCTCCAGCTTCCGTACAATGAGCTGTTTCTAGTAGTAGCTGAAGGCCTATGTCTGAAGGCTGAGAAGAGGCAAAAGCTACCTTCTTCGAAATGGTGGATGAATGGTTTGGAGATTATTTGAGAAATAGCCCCAATATACCATGACCTCCTCCGCCCTCTGATCGGCCTGAGGTAGAAGTGCCACAGGGTATGGCTCTCGCGAGAATTGGTAATGCCCTAGTGGACAAGCTTAGAAAATATGGGGCTGAAGAGTTTAGCGCTAAGGTTGAGGATGATGTTGAACGAGCTGAGTTTTGGCTTGAGAATACTGTGCGAGTTTTGGATGAATTTTCATGTACACTTGAGGAATGCTTGAAGTGTGTAGTATCTCTTCTGAAAGATACAACAAATCATTGGTGGAAGAGGTATCCTCAGTGGTACCGAAGGAAGACATTACATAGAAGTTCTTCCAAGCTGAGTTTAAAAAAAAATACAACAGTCAAATATGTTTAGACTCGAAGCAAAAGGAGTTCCTAGAACTCAAGCAAGAAAATAAGTTTGTGTTAGAGTACGAAAGGGAATTCGTGAGGTTAAGTTAGTATGCAATGGAGTGGGTCCAATCAGAGACAGAAATGTGTAAGCGCTTCGAGGAAGGCTTGAATGAGAAAATTAAATTACTGATCAAGATCCTTGAGATACGAGAGTTTGCCGCATTAGCTGATCGGGCCAAGAAGGTCGAAGAGCTAAATAATGAAAGAAAGAAAGCTAAGAGAGAAGCTCGAGTTTCGAGTAAGAGGTCTAGCGGTAGAGCACACTCCTTCATCAAAAAGAAATCAAGAAGTCACCAAGAATGTTCCGCTTTATCAGTGGGATATTCGAGTAGAACAAGAAGCTCCAAGTGACATAACCCGAAGTCTTCTTCCCCTATTGTAACTAGGGTGGGAAGCATAGATGATCTAAAGTAAAAGTATAAAAGCTGTAACAAGTTTCACTTAGGAGAGTGCCGAATGAAGAGTGGTGCATGTTTTACATGTGGGTCTCTTGACCATTTTCTTAGAGACTGCCCGGAGCGAGCTAATAAAGAGGTTGAATTAGCTCCGCAGCTGAATGCTCCTATTTCTTGAGGCAAACCTCTAAGATATCCTAGAAGTGCAAGTGGCAATCGAACTGTTGCCAAGGATGCTACTACAAAATCAGAGGCTCGAGCCCCGGCAAGAACTTATGCAATACATGCTCGAGAGGAAGCCTCTGTTCCCGATGTCATCACGGGTACAATATCTATTTATAATACTCGTGTCATTGCCTTACTTGACCCAGGGTCAACCCATTAGTACATTTGCATGAAATTGGTGTCTTGTATGTTTGTAGAACCTACAGAATTTGTGATTAAGGTGTCAAACCCTCTAGGCAAGTCATTCCTAGTTGATAAAGTCTGTAAGAATTGTCCCTTGATGATTCAAGGTCATTGTTTTTCGGCTAACCTTATGTTAATTCCATTCAATGAGTTTGATGTAATACTTGGCATGGATTGGTTAGTTGTGCATGATGTGATTGTAAACTATGGTAGCAAGTATATTGAATTGAAATCCTCAGATGGTGAGATTCTCCGGATTGATTCAAACGAGTTGGATACTCCGCCGGTTGTGATTACTTAAATGATGGCTCAAAGGTATATGAGAAAAGGATATGAAGCCTACCTTACTTTTGTGTTGAATACTAAAGAATCTGAGTTGAAACTGGAATCGGTACTGATAGTATGTGAGTATTCGAATGTGTTTCCAGAAGAGCTACCCGGATTACCTCCCGTTAGAGAAGTAGAATTTGGTATTGAACTGGTGCCTGAAACAGCTCCTATTTCTATTTCTTCATATAGGATGACACCAACCAAGCTGAAACAATTAAAAGCACAGTTGCAAGAACTGACGGATAAGGGTTTTACAAGACCGAGTTTCTCACCTTGGGATGCTTCGGTATTATTTGTAAAGAAGAAAGATGGCTCTATGAGGCTATGTATAGAATACCGAAAACTCAACAAGGTAACTATCAAGAACAAGTATCTGTTATCGAGGATTGATGATCTGTTTGAATAATTGAGGGGAGCCACTGTGTTTTCTAAGATAGACTTGAGATTCGGATACTACCAGTTGCGAGTTAAAGAGTCGGACGTGCCTAAAACCGCTTTCAGGACTAGGTAAGGTCATTTCGAGTTCCTGGTCATGCCTTTTGGTCTAATGAATGCCCCATCTGCGTTTATGGACTTAATGAATCGTGTTTTTTGACCATACTTAGACAAGTTTGTCATTGTGTTTATTGATGATATCCTGATTTATTCCAAAGATGAGACTGAGCATGCGGAACATTTGAGAAAGGTTTTACAGATCTTATGGGATAAACAATTGTATGCTAAATTTAGCAAGAGTGAGTTTTGGCTCCGAGAGGTTGGATTCCTTGGTCACATTGTGTCGGGTGATGGCATTCGAGTTGACCCAAATAAGATATCTGCTATTGTTGAGTGGAAGCCGCCAAAGAATGTAACTGAGGTTAGAAGCTTTTTGTGCTTAGCCAGTTACTATCGACGCTTGGTAAAAGGGTTTTCGATGATTGAAACTCTTTTAACAAGGTTGCTGCAAAAAGATGTTAAGTTTGAATGGTCAGATAAGTGTCAGCAGAGTTTCAAAAAATTGAAGAGGTTGCTAACTGAATCTGCAGTTTTAGTGCAACTTAAGCCGGGAAAGGAATTTGTGGTCTTTAGTGTCGCATCCTTAAATGGACTGGGTGGCGTGCTTATGTAAGAAGGCAAAGTAATAGCATATGTTTTGAGGCAACTAAAGCCGTACAAGAAAAATTATCCAACACACGACTTGGAGCTAGCTGCCATTGTATTTGCCTTGAAGGTTTGGAGGCACCATTTGTATGGCAAAACTTGCCGTATATTCACAGATCACAAGAGTTTGAAATATTTGATGACTCAAAGAGAATTGAAACTGAGACAACGGAGATGGTTGGAGCTGATTAAAGATTATGAATTGATCATTGTCTACCACCCGGGAAGGGCGAATATGGTCGTAAATGCACTAAGCAGAATCCTTGTTTGCTTTGAGAGCCTTAAACATGCAGTTGGCCTTCATAGATGATGGTTCAGTTTTGGCGGAGTTAAGAGCAAGATCAATGTTTCTACAAGAAATTTGTGCAGCTCAGATCAATGATAGAGATTTACAAGCCAAGAGAACCTAATACGGGACAGGCACCAAATCAGATTTCTAGATTGGTCCTGATGGTTGTTTGATGTTCAGAGACAGGATTTGTGTACCGAGAGACGACGAGCTTATTCGAAGAACTTTGAAAAAAGCACACGATAACCGTTTGTCTATTCATCAGGGAAGTACCAAGATGTACAATGATTTGAAGAAAATGTATTGGTGAAAAGGCATGAAAAGTGATATCTCCAAATTTGTATCGAAATGCTTGATATGTCAACAAGTCAAGGCTGAACACCAAGTACCTTTAGGTTTATTATAGCCCGTTATGGTTCCCGAATGGAATTGGGACAAGATTACTATGAGTTTTGTAACATGATTGTCATTAACACCGAAGAAAAAAGATGTCATTTAGGTTATGGTTGATAGACTGACAAAGTCGGCTCATTTTATTCCTGTATGGACAGATTTCTCTCTTGACAGATTGACCGACTTCTACATATCTGAGATTGTGAGATTACATGGGGTACCGTTATCGATTATTTTAAATAGGGACCCGAGATTCACTTTGAGATTTTAGAAGAAGCTGCAAGAAGCCTTGGGTGCAAAGTTGAGTTTTAGTACGATATTCCACCCACAGATAGATGGTCAATATGAACTGATGATTCAGACTCTCAAGGACATGTTAAGGTGTTGTGTCCTTAAACTTCAAGGCAGTTGGGAAAATATTTACCATTGGTGGAATTTGCCTACAACAAGAGTTTCCAGACGAGTTTAAAAATGGCAGCTTATGAGGCATTGTATGGCCGAAAGTGTCAGACACCATTGTAATGGACAGAACTCAAAGAGCACCAGATTTATGGAGTTGATTTGATTAAGGAAACTGAAGAAAAGGTTAAAGTGATACGTGATTGTATGAAAGCAGCATCGGATAGGCAAAAGTCATATGCTGATTTGAAAGAAAAGAGATTGAATTTCAAGTTGAAGACAAAGTGCTTTTGAAAGTATCTCCATGGAAAAAAGTCTTGAGATTTGGTCGAAAAGGCAAACTGAGTCCAAGGTTTATTGGACCTTACAAGATTACTAAGAAAATTAGACCATTAGCCTACCGTTTAGCATTGCCACCTGAATTGGAAAAGATTCATGATGTATTCCATGTATCCATGTTGTGATGATATCGGTCAAACCCCTCCTATGTGATTTCACCTACGGAAGTTGAAACTAGACTGGACATGACTTATGGTGAAGAATCGGTCAAGATTATGGTCGAGAAGTCAAACAATTGAGGAATAAGAATATAGCCTTGGTGAAAGTGAAAAGGTCACATGGAAACCTGAAGAAACCATGAGAAGTCAATATCTGAACCTGTTTATTGGTAAGACTTTCGAGGACGAAAGTTCTTGAAGAGGGAGAAACGTAACTTCCCGAATTAGGGCTTAGTCGAAATAGTGATTTTGGGACCACCAATCTGATGTTAAAATAATTAACTTATGATCATTATGAGGTATAGGATATGAAAATAAGCATGTGTTAAAGTTTCATGAAGAAATTCTATGTCTAAGGTGTCAAATTGCAAATTAGGGACCAAATTGAATAAATTGCAAAATTTGGATTCTAGAAGCAAATAGTATGAAATTGCTATGGATTATTAATTAGAGATCCTTAAAGAGTAATTTTCCCAATTTCTAAGTTTTTGGACAAAAATGGGCATGCATGGAAAATTTTGAAAGTTTAGTAAGGAAGGGCATTTTGGTCATTTGGTAATAAACTAAATAAAAAGGGAAATTCAAGCTAAAATCAACTCATTTTCTTCTCCATGCTGCCAAAATTCTAACGGTCTCCATAGATAGGGTTTTCAACATTTTCAAGCTCAATAGTAAGTGTTCCCTAGCCCCGTTTTTAACGTTTTTCGTATTTTTGAGATCCTCGTAACATGCTCTCTCTATTTCTACTCATATTTCAAACTAGGGTTCATGTTAAAAAATTTACCCATGCATGAGATGTTTGTGTTTTGATTATTTATGGAGGAATATGAGAGTTTAAAGGATGGTAAACAACTTTTACTAAGTAGTTTTTCATGGAAATGGCTTAAGGGACCATTTTGTAAAAGTTGTGAAAATGGGTAGAAAAATGTGAAATGAAAGAAAATGTGGGCTAATATAGGCAAGAAAAATATTTGGCTAGGCTTGGGTAACTTAGAAATTTCATGCATTTCATTATACGAGCCTTAGGACTAAATTATAAAAGTGTGAAAGGTTAGGGGCAAATTGGTCATTTTGCCCGGAGGTGAGTTTTAAATCCTAAAATGAAAAATATGATGTATTAATAGTCAAATTTTATTGATATAGACCGCGAGGAACCAATTCCGGAGGTCGACTGTGGAAAACGAAAGGTTTCGGAAAAACAGAAATACGAAACCGAAGTTCTTACCAAGTAAATTCGTATAACCCGAAGTAAACTCTTAAAATACTTAAATATGCATGTTCTTGAATGTATGGAAATTTAGATATTCATTGCATGATAAACCATGAAATGTGGTAGTGTAATTGAAAAGATGATAAATGTCCTGGTTGAAATAGAAAAGGGAATTCGATGGATAAATTATGGCTTACATGACATGAGATCCTGCATGTGTTGCAGAACAGGATTTAGCCCGGACGAGTAACCTGATGATCTCAAAATGGAAAGGATCTAGCTCGAACAGGTGTTCCTTGAGTGATCAAGCCTCCCGGAGAATATGGGTGCATTAAGGATTTAGCCCGGACGCGTAATCCAATTTGAGGACTGAATTTAGCCTGGACTGGCAATTCAAATCCGAGCTTATGAGAGTAACTGTCGTTAAAAGGGATTTAGCCTGGACTGGTAATCCCGACATTGCTCTATGAGTTACTACTACGGAGGATTTAGCCTAGATTGGTAATCCCGCCGTAAGATATAAGGTTCACGGGAGTGCGTACTCGAGATGATCACTTGTATGACTTGATGGTAAATGGCTATCCATTGAGATTTCTGAGAAAGTTCAATAGGATTAACATGAGAAATAAAGAATGGAAATATTGAATTGATGAGCTCATCTAAGACTAATGACATGATGTATTGTTATGAAACTAACTTGATGATTGAGTGCATGTGATAGGGAAACTATTTCATGCTTGATGGAATTATTGCCTAAATATAGTTGTATGCTAATTAACCAGTAAGTTTACTTTCTAGTAATCCGGACTTACTAAGCATATAAATGCTTTCCCCCTTCTCTTTTCCCTGTCTTACAAAGCTCGTGGACTCGTGAAGTTTAGAAGACGATTGGAGAATCAACACACTATCAACTTGTCCTGTTTTGGTATATAGATACTTTCACTTTCTTTAATGGCTTTCTTTAATGGCATGTATAGGATTTTTGGTTAGTTTGTTATATGTGTCATTTGGCTAGCCAATGTAAGGGCCTAAATGGCATACTTATTCTTTTGTATATGGCCATGAGATATGGCTCATATTGATGTTGGTAGTAAACCTACCAATGATGCATGTCTATGTTTAAATGTTTTATGAGATATGATGATGAGGTTTACCATGACTGGATGATTGAAAATGAACCAAATAATTTGAAAGTGGACATAGCATATAATGGTATATGGTTATAATATGGCATAAGTGTAAAAAGAAAAATGTGCTATATTAAACTGATACATGATATTCGCGACAGGTTTTAAAAATTTATAATTAATCAGTCTCGAAACTAACTATTATCACGATGAGGGCAAGTGTACCTTTCGAACAGTAGTATAGCTTTAGCAAGACCGGATTGTTGAACCCAAAGGAACCAAGAGTACTAGTAATTACTTTCTTTTTATTATCTAGCCTAAAAATTAAGGGATTTGTTTATCTAAACTAATTAACTAAACTAAGGGTGCACAGAGAGAAAATTGGGAAAAGCTTTTGGGAAAACTCGATTGATTAAGACAATACCCAAGGAAAAATCTACCTAAACTTCAGTTGTTATTTGACTTTGAATCAGATGATTTATTCATTTGACTTGATCCGTAGAAATCCCTAAGTTATATTATTATCTCTCTCGAGACTAATAATGTCAACCCTAGGTTGATTAATTGAAATCTCTTTCTAATTAACACCCTAGTGTTGCATTAACTCGTTCTGTGGACTCCCTTATTAGGTTTCACCCTAATCCGACAAAATCTTGTCACCCTATCTCTAGGCGTGCATCAACTCCGCTTAATTACGACAAATTTACTCTTAGACAGGGACTTTTGCTCCTCTGAATAAGCGCAATAACTTGAATCAATATCCTAGAATATTAGAGCAAGAATTAAGAACACATAATTAAGAACAAGTCAAATATTTATCATACAATTCAGATAATAATAACAAGATCCATCTTAGGTTTCATTCCCCTTAGGTATTTAGGGGGTTTAGTTCATAATTATGAAAGAAAACATCTCAAAAGAATAAAGATAACAAAACATAAAGAAAACCTAAAACTCCTGAAGGAAATTGAAGGGAGATCTTTAGTCTTGACGGTGAATTCGGCTTCTGAGATGGATCAATCGACTTTCCTTGAGTAATTCCTGCCTCCTCCTCCGTGTCTCCCCTTCTAAGTGCCTCATCAGGTGTTTAAATAGGCTTTAGAATGCCTAAGAGCCCTCAAAAGTGACCTTTTTCGAATAGGACTATACTTGGGCTTGACAGGGACAAGCCCGTGTGACACGCTCGTGTGCGATTGCTTCAGACCGTGGTCAAGGCTGTTAAATAGGCACGGACGTGTGGTCTACCCGTGTAAGTCGTGCTTGGATTCTGCCAAATGGAAATGACTGTGTGGATTACCCGTGTGAGGAAGTCCAGCCGTGTTGATTTCCCATGTTGGTCTATGTTCTCGGTTTTTGGCCCATTTCTCGCTCTTTTTACTCTTCTATGCTCACCTAAGTATAAAACATGAAACTAAAGGATTAGGAGCATCAAATTCACCAAATCTAAGGATAAATCATCCATAAATATGCTAAGCATGGGATAAAAAATTGTATAAATTACGGTTTATCATAAACCCTAATACGAAATGGATTATTTAGCATGTACTAAACCGATGAGATGAGGTTGACATGCAATTGGGTTATGCTAAGGTTGTTTAAGAGTATGATTAGGCCATGTTAAATACCCTTGAGGTCTTTAAGTGTGTATATATGAAAGAGGGTGACCAAAGGCTTGGTAAATAGCACTAAAAAGGTCCACATGGGTAGACACACGGGCAACCCCATGGGCGTGTTGTCTGGCCGAGTGTCCCCTGCACCTAAATTTTTAGGTCAATTTGCATGGTAGTAAACACACGGGTAGAGACACGGCCACGTGTCACAACTGTGTAGAGGAAATGGCCTAGCACACGGGCGTGTGCCTTGGCCATGTGCCTCAAAATGAATGATGACGTCATAAACAGAATGTCTGGGTTTTTAGACACGGGCGATCATAGGGGCGTGTCTCGGCCGTGTGAAGGACACGGGCCAGGGACACGGGCGTGTGCTTGGCTGTGTGAAAATCCCTGTAGGTTTGAAATGAAAAATAAATCCAAATAATTCAACACGGGTGGGACACACAGGTGTGTCCCTAAGCACACGGGCGTGTGCTTTGCCTCCACACGGGCGTGTGAGGCATAACCCTAGTAATTTTTTCTAAAATTTTCTACAGTTCTCGGTTTAGCCTCGGGTTGCTTTTAATGTATGTTTTGGGCCTCGTAGGTCCATAATCGGGACACTATGATGTTGTTTGATTGGTTTTAAATTAGAACAAAATTTTATAACTCGTGTCTTGTGAAAATATCCGAGTATGTGTCTGATAACGCCTCATACCTTGTCCCGGTCTCGGGGACAGGAAAGGGGTGTTACACCCGTGTGGAAAAAAATAGGCCATTTGCAAAGCCAATTTGCCACTTTAATCTCAAGCACACATAGCAACCAAAATAACATCATTTCAATATGTCTTTAAGCCACCGAAACATGCCAATTCATCAAACCAAAACTATCACAATTTATCAAATTCCAAATGCATTAACACATCAATTAACAACTAACCAAGATAACCAACACATAATCACACCAAATAAGCCAACATATAAGGCATTCTGTGCATCACATATATATAACACTTACCAAACACAATTTATACTAACTTTCATGGTGACACATGCCAACATTCATAAGCCAAATCTCATGGCTAATATCATAGTTCAAAATAAATCAAAATGACATAAGCCTATACATGCCATATACCATATATATACAAAGGCCCCAAAAGTACCAACAAGTAGCCGATAGTGTGATGATAGTTCCCGATGATCCCCGATGTCTGAGCTAGCTTCGATGATCTATAAAACATGGAAATAACACACAAAGTAAGCTTGAAAAGCTTAGTAAGCCATATACAAATAAACTTATCACATATAACAATTATAAACCAATTCATTCATATAAATCATGGCATATAGCTCAATTGTTCATAATCACTTACTTATAAGTACATCACATTTCCATGTAGTTCACATATCAAAGATCATGTTCATGCTAACCTTTCATTGCAAAATTCCATATACAGTTCATACGTACCTGAATAGGATATACATTCACATAGTTATTCATTTATCGGAATGCCCGTTGAACCATTCAAAATCAATAAGGATACTTGGATAGCTCGAAAAGCTCGTACAATGCCAACATCCCAGACATGGTCTTACATGTAATCAAATATAAATGCCACTGTCCCAGACAGGGTCTTACACGAAATCATATACGATGCTAATGTCCCAGATATGGTCTTACACATAAATCTCAAATCGATGTCAACGTCCCAGACATGGTCTTACACGAAATCTCATATCGGAATCCTATGTCATGACATATGTATCCTATCTATTTATATGGTCTGTAAGGGGCTTTTCAAACTTTGTCACATTATCGAAACTTTCTAGGATTTCACATACTCAACTCCAATAGCCATTCATCATAATTCATTAACATATACATAATAATAATTCAATTCAACACATTTATTTGTATATAGACTTACCTCGTACAAGAATGAATGGAAATGAACGGCTATTCAACTACTTTCGTTTTCCCTCTATTTAATTTTGTTTTCTTTGGTTCTTGATCTAAACACATTCAAATTTAACTCTTTTATTCACCAAGTCATTCAATTCAATCCATTTACACATATTTAGGGCATTTTACAAATTAGCCTTCATATTTTCACATTTTAACACTTTATTCCTTAATCACAAAAATCACAAAATATACAAAATTTCTATATACACATGCTTAGCCAAATTTTCCCTTAGCTCATATAAGCCATATATTTCATTTGTTTCACATTTTAACCCTTCATTTTCTCGTTTTCACAAATTAGCCCAAAATACTCAAATTCATCAAAAATCAAAACACAAAACATATTAATCCAACACATATCTTTCATTTTTCATCAACTATCATCACAAAGCTCACAAAAGCATCAATGGCATAATTCAAAATCATCATCAAATTCTGAAATTGAGATGTGGGCTTAATAGATTACTAAGCAACAATCAAAGAAATGTAAAAATTATTGAACATCGATCAAAAACACATACCTAATCAAGCTTATCAATGGCCGAATAGTTTAAGCATTCAAACCCTATCTTTTTCTGTAACACCCCGTACCCGAGTCCGTTACCGGAATCGGACACAAGGTGCACACAGACTTAACTATTTTCACAGTCCATTTAGAAATTTCCAGACTAGCTGGTCACTGCATCATTGTCGCCTTAAAAATCATATCTTGAGTTTCAAAGCTCGAAAATTTGTTTCGTAATTTTTCCCTGAAACTAGACTCATATTTCCATCTACAGATTTTTTTCTAGAATTTTTGGTTGAGCCAATTAGTACAGTTTATTAGTTAAAGTCTCCCCTATTCCAGGGTTCGACTACTCTGACCTTCGTGCGTTACGAATTGAATATCTCCTTGTACAGGGATTTAATACTGATGCCGTTTGTTTCTATAGAAACTAGACTCAGAGAGGAATCTATACATATATGGCATGACTCCTAATTATCTCTGGTTAATTTACAATGAATTTCCAAAGTCGGAACAGGGGATCCAGAAACCGTTCTGGCCCTGTTTCACGAGAACTTTAATATCTCTTAACATATAACTCATATGACCGTTTCGTTTCTTCCATATGAAAGTAGATTCATCAAAGTTCATTTACATAATTTATTCACTATTTAATACCATTCCTACTATTTTTAGTGATTTTCACATCCACATCACTGCTGCTGTCAGCATCTGCCTTTAAGGTAGGCTTTACCTATTTCATGATTTCCATGATTCAATTGGCCCTTTTTGCATACATAGCACAAAGTGTGATCATGATTAACCATTCCAATGGCTAATCGTTTCAAAACAATTCCATACCTCATAATGATCAACATACAAATGATTATGGTACTATGCTAAAAACGTATATAAGCCATTTTCGCATGGCTATCCAAGTTTACACAAAACCGACAGGTATATGACCTACAACAAAAGGGTAGTCCTATACATGCCATTTCAAAGTTCAACCAAAATTGTACCAAAATGGGGGCTTTGATAGTGTGGATGACTTCGACTTCGATGATCCCGAATCCGATAGCTAACCAGCAAAATCTATAAAGCAGAGAAACAGAGAAACGAGTAAGCAATTTATGCTTAGTAAGTTTGAGCAAGGATTCCAGCACAACAAAAGCATAGCATTCATATAGCTAACGGATAATTTCGTATGCAAAATTCTCAATATCATACTTATTTCACATTCCAACCCCTATATTCGTACATAAGGGATCATCTTAGCCAAATACGGAAGCTCATTACTTGGTGAGCGAACATCATTCGAAGGAATCAACTAATTTCAAGCACATACGAACATACCTCATTGTTGGAATTTTCACAAGTGTATAAACTGAAATTTTACAGCAAGATTGCTCGTTCTCGAATCACGTACCTTGAATTTAACCGGATATAACGACTCGCTCAAATGCCTTGGGACAAAGCCGGTTATAGTAACTCGCACGAATGCCTTCGGGACTTAACCGGGTTTAGTAACTCGCACAAATGCCTTCGGGCTTAGCCCGGATTTATTAACTTCGCACTAACGCCTTCGGATCTTAGTCCGGATATAGTCACTTAGCACAAAGCCTACGGGACTTAGCCGGACATCATTCAAATAGCCAAGCACAATTATCAATAAAACATGACACATTCGTATTTCATTTTCATTAGCAAAATTCAAACACAAGTCACTTATCACATTTGCAATTTCAGCTGAATAGCCACACACAAAGAGCATGATCTAATCAAATCATAATCTAAGTTCCATTACTCGAGAACTTACCTCGGTCGTGGTCGAACGATTTCGATGACTATTCGACTACTTTTTCCTTCCTTTATCGGATTTAGCTCCTCTTTGCTCTTGAGCTTAATTTAACAAATAAATTGGTTTAATCATTTGAGCATCGAAGAGGAATTCAAGGTACTTAGCCCACATATACATTAGACATTAGAGTCACATGTGCACGAAATCACGAATCGAATTCAACACATTAGTTAGTACTCTCCTTAGCCAAATTTTCCAAGCCAAGAATAGGCATCAATATGCTTGCCTCTAACCGAATGCATGCACACCAACTCCCCTCATGTGGCGAATATGCATGTCCATGTTGAGGCCAATTATACACTTAATGCCACACAAAAACAGCATACATTTTACTAACTAACATTACATATTGTAGCTCAATACACATCTCTCATTCACTTCATAACCGAAACATCATCACAAGCAAATATACACCTTGAAATAGTATATATGTCATACCAATACATCATGTGCAAACATATATTCATATATATATGTTAGAGCCGAATCTCAAGTTGATGGTAACTAAACATGAACATAAATCCAAAACACAAATCTTACTTTCCATGCAATGAGCATAACTCATACTTATGGATGTACCATGGCGAATACATCACAACACCATAATTTTTGTCATGATTAAACAAAGAACTTGATGTCTTACTCAAAAATACTAAAAAGAAAGTCCAAGAGCCATCAATCCACCATCACATATATCATTAGCAAGCTTCATATTTAACATGCAATGGCATTAACACAAAATCCACCTTGGCCAAATACCATCCCCATGATATAACAAAGGTTTGAACCATGGGCTAACAAGAGCATCAAGCTATCAACTAAAAACATGCATGAATCTCATGGCACAACCTCAAACATACCTTAATCTTGATGCAAGTATAGCCAAACCTCTTCCTAATCCTCTTCCAAACCAAGCATGAAGCAAAATTCCTCCCTTCCCCTCTAGTATTTTCGGTCAAGAGAGAATGAAAATGGATGAACAAATTTTTTCTTTTCTCTTCCTCAATACACTGAGCAATGGGGCATGCATGAGACCATTTTTCTTTTTCCATTTCTTTATTACCCATGCTCATTAATTTATTTTTTTCACCCATGATTCACCAACAAAACATGTCTATGACATGTTTTGCCCATATTCTTTGTCATGGCCGCCATCACTTGTAAAAGAGGGTATTTGACATGCAAGGCCATTGTTTTGCATGCATGCTTTAATTAGTCATCACACATTCCCCATCATACTATCAAAGTTTTCTACTAGGTCCTTTCTAGTGAAATTCACATTTATAACTCTAAATTAAAGCATCAAAAATGTCACACATGAGTTAACACATATTATAGGCATCAAAATAAATATCAAATTATTTTTACGCCTCGGGTTTTTGTGGTCCCGAAACCACATTCCGACTAGGGTCGTTTTAAGGCTGTCACATTTTCTTTTATTTTCAGTGAAAAGATGAACAAAATGATCACCATTTTGTTTTATTTTAATTAATATAACATTAATTACCTTTTTACAATTTTACCCTTGTTTATAAACATATAAAATCAACTAATGGATATCCATTAATGTCCATTAACACTATATATGTGACACCCCTAATTTGACCCTAGTTGAAAAGTGGTTTCGGGACCACAAAATCGAGTCATAAAAATAATTAACCGTCATAGTTGATGCTTATTATATGTATATATGCATGTGTGAAAATTTCATGTTTGAATTTTGTTAATTGTAAGTGAATTTTATTAAATAGGACTTATGTGAGAAAATTTAGAAATGTGCTAGGCAAATGTAAAGTGGCCTATTAATGCATGTTATGAAAATGATGGGTTTGCATGTCAAATTACCCAAAATTAGAGCTAGTGGCCGGCCATGCTATGGGGTGAAACATGTTGGAAACATGTTGTGTTAGTGTGTTATGCTAGAAAGAATAAAATAAGAGGTTAGTAATAAAGTAATGAAAAGAGAGGGGTGATGAAAACAAAGTTGTCTCATCCATGCCCCCCCCTCCATTGCCGTGAATTGAAGGAAGAAAACAAAAGGAAAGAAAAAAAAATGTTCATCTTCTTCTCCTACCTCTCTCAAGCCGAAACTAACCAAGAAATGGAAGAAAGCACACCTAAAGCATTCGGCCATCTTGTGTGTGGGGGGGGGGATTAAGGTATGATATCATGTGATTCTTTTGAAGTTTTTGTGAAGTTGAGTTTGTTTTGGTGCTCATAACATGACCCATGTGTTAATTTTTGAGTTTGTGTTGCAAGAAACATTTGGTTATGTCCTTATATGTCAAATTGATGATAAATTTTTGATATTTGGTGAATGAATATGGGTTTCGGTCATGGTAGATAACAAAGAATGTGGTTGTTGTTCTTTTTAATTTGGATGAATTTTTGGTGGATAGGTGCTTGAATCAAACAAATGATCATGTGTGTACACTAGGTGCTAGTTGAGAAGAATCGGTCACTATATTGGAGGCCATTGCGAATATGAGTTTAGTTATTGAGAGTGATGAATGTGTTTTGAGTTGATGGAATAAAAGAATGCTTAAAGATGTGTCACAACAAATTATATGTTAAGCTAAGGTTGTTAAATTATCAATCTTTCTTCCTAGCCGAATATGTGTTTATAAAGTTGAGTTGTTAAATAGATTTTGAAGTTAGCCCATGTATTTATTTTTGAATTTAAGAAGAATGATACATTCGACTATGCTTTGATGTGCTTGGATTGTTGTTCATTGAGTAAATGATTGAGGAATAGTTAGAAGAATTTGAATGCTAAACTAGTTGATTTGTTTATAATGTCCAATGATGATCATTTATAGAGATGTGAATGAATTGTTGTTATGTGAATAAATATTTGTTTGATGACATATATATATGTGTTCGGCAATGGGATAAAATGTGTATTAAGGTAAGTTTCATTGTAACACCCCGTACCCGAGACCGTTGCCGGAGTCGGACACGAGGGGTTAACAGACTTAATTCACTTATTTGCACAGTCCATTTTAAATTTCCAGACGAGCTGGCTAACTGCGTCACTGTCACCTTAAAAATCATATCTCGAGTTCCAAAACTCAAAAACTAGTTCCGTAAATTTTTCCTGAAACTAGACTCATATATCCATCTAAAGTTTTTTTCTAGAATTTTTGATCAGGCCAATTAGTACAGTTTATTAGTTAAAGTCTCTCCTGTTTCAGGGTTCGACTGCTCTGACCTTCATGCATTACGAGTTATATATTTCCATGTACAGGGTTTCAATACTTATTCCGTTTGTTTCTAATGAAACTAGACTCAAAAAGGAATCTATACATATATGGCATGACTTCTAATTATCTCTGGTTAATTTATAATGAATTTCCAAAGTCAGATCAGGGGATCCAGAAATCGCTCTGCCCCTGTTCCACGAAAACTTAAATATCTCTTAAAATCTGACTCATATGACCGTTTCGTTTCTTCCATATGAAAGTAGATTCATCAAGGTTCGATTACATAATTTATTCACTATTTAAATCCATTCATACTATTTTTAGTGATTTTTCAAATTCACACCACTGCTGCTGTCAGCATCTGCCTTTAGGGTTGACCTTACCTATTACATAATTTTCCATGAATCAAATAGTAAATTGACATACATTATTATCAAGGGTAATCCCGATTAGCCATGACGTACGTAGCACCAATAGGACCATGATTGGCCATTCCAATGGCTAGTCATTACCAAACATTTCCACACCACTTAATAACCATATCACAAGACCATAATGTTATACTTCGAAATATACGAGCCATTTTCGCATGGCTATACGAATACACATTACCAAAGGGTACTTAATTAACAACAAGGGTCAGCCCTATACATGCCATTTTCAAAATTGAACTAAAAGAGTACCAAAAGTGGCTTAGATAGTGTGGATGACTTGACTTTGACACTCCGAGTCCGATGGTGACGAACAAAATCTATAAAACAGAGAATCAAAGTGGCGAGTAAGCATTTTAATGCTTAGTAAGTTCAAGTAATGAAATTATTCACGACTAAGGTATAACGTTCATATGACTACATGAATAATTGCATATATGCATGTTCTCAAATCATACTTACTTCATGCTTCAACCATTATATTCATACAGAATCAAACCTAACTAGAGGTCGGAAGTTCGTTAGTCAATTGAGCGAATACTATTTAAAAGGAATCAACCTTTCCGATGCAAATCTGAAACATACCTTATCGTTTGGATTTTATGTGCATATTAATTGAAATTATTACAGCAAGATCACTCACTTCCAAACCCAAGTACCTTGATTTAGCGGATATAGCAACTCGCACAAATGCCTTGGGACTTAGCAGGATATAGTCACTAGCACAAATGCCTTGGGACTTAGCCGGATATAGTCAATAGCACAAATGCCTTGGGACTTAGCCGGATATAGTCACTAGCACAAGCGCCTTGAGGACTTAGCCGGATATAGTCACTAGCACCATGCCTTTGGGACTTAGCCGGATGTCATCCGAATAATCATGCACATATATCGATAAATCATGACACATCCATATTTCATTTTCATTACTAAAGCTCAAACACAAGACACTTATCAAACCTTACCAATTTCGGCTCAATAGCCATATACAAAGAGCATGATTTCGAGTGGCTTTATAACATGATCTCTATACACATTATCGGATACCCGTCATAGGTATAAACTAATCACCTCAATATATCATTCAAGTAAAGTCATTATATCTCCGTTTATTCGTTATGCTTATATGTCATGACTTAATCAAATCATAAACTAAGTTTCATTACTCGAAGACTTACCTCGGATGTTGTCGAACGACTTCAACGGCTATTCAATTACTTTTTCCTTCCCTTTATCGGATTTAGTCCCCCTTTGCTCTTGAGCTTAAGTTCAACAAATTTTAAACTAGTCATTAATCGACTATTCAAGTATTACTTTCAGAATATAATACATATAGATTCGACTTTCACACATATAGATTATAGTAAGCTTTATAAAATCAATAGATAATTCATTAGCAAATTTTCATTAATGTTTACAATATAATTACAATTTCCCTATAAGCTGACTTCCTGAGCAACAGTCACTAAATTTTTTATAACTGGAGCTACAAAACTCCAAATCAATTGCCGTTAATTTTTCTTGATAGAAGACTCATTTATCTATTATCCATAAAATTTTAAAAATTTTAAGTTTATCCCAATAATACCAGATTTTTCTTAAAGTTCACCTTGCTTCACTGTTTGACTAAACTGACTACTCTTCACTACGAATCAAATTTCTCATTGTACAGAATTCAAAATATGTTCTCGTTTATTTCATTTGAAACTAGACTCATCAAGGAGTCTAAGCATATAAATTTTATCTTAGGTCCATTTTTGTACAATTTATACTGATTTTATAAAAACAGAATAGGGAATCTAGTAGTCATTTTGATTCAGCCCCACAATACTTCAAATATCTCAAGATCGGTAACTCTTTTGTTTTTATAGTTTCTTTTGTAAGAAACTAGACTCTTCAAGCTTTAATGACATAATTTATTCAGCTTCTAACTCAACTCCTACAAATTATGGCGATTTTCTAAAATCACCTTACTGCTGCTGTCCCCAAGCAGATTATTACCAAATCAAATACTAACATTTGCATTTCACCTCAATAGCTAGCTTAGCAAACCTTAATTTAACATATAATTGTTCATAACACAATTAAAGCATCCTCTCCATTCCATCAGTTCAAAACACATACATTGCCCAATAATATCCAAAATCATATTCGGCCTTAGTACACAACTTGTTAGCCGATTTTTCTCCATTTAGCAACTAATGCACATATGTGCTCATTTGTTAGACTCTACTTCACCTAACTACCATTTTTTTCATCCAAATAAAATGAACAACACCATTTCTTGAACATTTTCTCTTAACCGATTACTCATGTTACCAACAAGATTCAAAATTTGGACATGGGCTAACTAAGGGACTTAGTAACTAGCTTAATACACTCAACAATTTCAAAAGCTACCATGAATTACATACCTTATTTATACATAAATTTTCAAGGATTTCAAAGTACTTACCTCTTCCTAAACATCAACCAAGCTGAACATGAAACAAGGGAATTCTTTTCTTCTCCCACCCTCAAGTCACGGCAAAGGAGGAACAAGGAGGAGACAACTTTTGTTTTTTCCTCCCACTCACCTCATGTTCTATTATTCTTAATTCATTATTTTATTGTGTAACATAAAATTATTAGCACAAAATAATTATAATATGCTTTAGTCCATAACATGGCCAGCCACCATCTAGAATTTGGCCAATTTGACATGCAAGTACAAGCATTTTCTATCATGCATCAATAGGCCACTTTAACATTTGCCTAGCACATTTCTAAATTTTCTCACACAAGTCCTATTTAATAAAATTTACTTACAATTAACAAAATTCAAACACGAAATTTTCACACATGCATATATACATATAATAAGCATCAAATATGTCGGTTAATTATTTTTATGACTCGGTTTTGTGGTCCCGAAACCACTTTCCGACTACGGTCACATTAGGGCTGTCACATTCATGGTGATTATGCTTGTGATGTTGGGTTAATATTCGGCATTGAGTTATGTGGGGTAAGGTGATTAATCGGCTATGAAATTAGCTAAATTGAATAGGTATGTTTAATGATATGCTTAGTATAATGTATGATCTTATAACTCGGTTTGGTATAGAGATAAAGGGTAGATGTATGATTGGATTTTGGTATGTGTTAAATTGGTCAATCAAAGATTAAATGATATGTGATTGCCAAATGTGATTGTTAAGTGAATAATATTAGTTAAGTACTTAAGCAAATCTATTGTTTTAATTAAGCTTAAGAGCAAAGAGGATCAAAGTCGAATAGGGGAAAAGAGAAAGTAAGCGAATAGCCATGGACATCTAATAAATCGACCACTCCGAGGTAAGTTTTAAGTGATTAAACGTTGAGTAAATTCAATCATAATAGGACATAATGAGTTGATTTAATAAGATATGATGTGGCCATGATATGTCTTAAACTCAAATGGTAAGTTCATAAGTGTTTGGACTTGGAAATTTAAGAGCAAATTGTAATAATTTGCTTTGGACAGCAGCAGTAACGTGATTTTAGAAAATCACTATAAATTGTTGGTGTGGAATTATAGGCTGAATAAAATATGTAATCAAAGCTTAGTTAGCCTAGTTTCTTATAAAAGAGACCATGGAAGTAAAGAAATTTCCTATAAAGAGATATTTAAAGTTGTGTGGGACAGTGTCAGAATGACTCCGAAATCCCCTATTATGTTTTTGGAAAATCATTATAATTTGTACAAAAATGGTTATAAGATAATATTTATATGCTTAGACTCCTTAATGAGTCTAGTTTCAAATGAAATTAAATAGAACACATTATGAATTCTATACAATGAAAAATTTGATTCCTAGTGAAGAATGGTCAGATTAGTCAAACAGTGAAACAGGGGAAACTTTAAGAAAAATCTGGTATTGATTGGCCAAACCTAAAATTCTGGAAATTTTATAGATAGAAGATATACGAGTCTATATTCAGGGAAAATTAACAGCAAGTGATTTGGAGTTTTTTAGCTCCAGTTATAAATAATTTAGTGACTATTGCTCAGGAAAACAGCTCGTAGTGAATATGTGATTTTGTTGTAAACATGGATAAAACTTGTTTTAGTTGCTCATAAGCTATTGATTAAACCCATACGTGAATTCTAAATTGTGATATTGTAAAACGATATATGAGTGTTAGATGGATCTTTGATATTAAAATTTGTGAAATTGTAAGTTTATGAGTATTCGAATATGAAATGATAGTATGGCGTGAAGTTGAATTATTCATTGGAAAATGATTGATGTAGATTCGGCCAAGACAAAGTGTATACATGATAGTATATGTGGTATGTGAAGTATATTTGGATAATTGTGATGTGAATACATGAAAATTTATATTTTGATTTAGGATTTTATGTGATGAATGTGAACATGCATATGTGTGATAAGGCCGAATGGCCAATGTGGTGAATATGAACATGCATATGTGGTAAAGCCGAATGGTCAATGTGAAATATATATATGAGATATGCATATGTGGTAAAGCCGAATGGTTAATGTGAAATGTATGTATGAGATATGTATATGTGGTAAAGGCGAATGGCTAGTGTGAAATATGTAGGCGATGTGCGTATATTGTGGTCGAACGACCAAATGTGAAAGGTGTGTATTATTAGATATTTGATGAGGCAAATGAATTACAAATATGACAGTCGATGTGAATGTTGTAACATGTGATTAAATGTACACGAAACTTGGAAATATATTCCGGGTAAGACCCGATGACTACGTGTGGAGATTATGTCCGGGTAAGACCCGATGACTACGTGTGGAGATTTTGTCCGGTAAGACCCGATAACCGTGTGGAGATTTAAATGCGAGCTAAAGGTCTCGCCGATAATCCAAGTAGAGGTTAAAGCTATAAGACTTCGTAATAAGAATTGCTTATAAATATATTCAATGCGAAAGGTTAAGCGGTATGTACTCCAAGTTTATATGTGAGCTTGATTTGAACTAAATCATAAGGTAGTTATGTGATGCATACGAGAGCAATATATGTGACTATTCTTATGATTATGTGACATCGGATCAGTGTGAGAGGTTATGTGAAATCATACAATATATCTATGTCACATGAGCTCACTTTTATGTGAAAGTTTATCGCCTATTGTATATGATGAGATGTGCATATTCGGTAAAGGGATGGTATGCTAGAAGGAAGAGTGAAATAAAATATACGAACAACTATGTTATAATTTGATTGTTATCTGTTGACACTGCTTAAAACTTACTAAGCATTGTAATGCTCACTCCGTTTACTCTGTTTCCTTTGTTTTATAGATCTCATTGCGAAGCTACAGGCTCGAGGATCGTCAGCAACTAGTCACACTATCACTATCCACCGCTTGTTACTGTTATGTTTAGAATTATTTTATGGCATGTATAGAATAGGCTAGTGGTGGAAGAATATTTTTGGTTAATGTATATAAGCCATGCGAAAATGGCATCTTTTGAATGTTTACTTAGTGAAGTTTAAATTTTACCTCTGGGCGTGCTTAGTACTTATTTAAATGAGCGATCTTTATTTCAAGAAAAGTTCAAAATTTTCTTTGTTCGACATGAGTTACAAGTCGGTAATGCCCTTACCTATTCGGCGCGACGGTTACGGGATAGGAGTGTTACATTTTATTGGTATCAGAGCTACGATTTAGTCGATTCTAGGACTAACGTAGCATGCGTGAGTCTATTCATACATGCCATAAAGTGATAAAATGATAGTGTGATGATTTTGACTATTAAAATATGTTTCTTTGTATTGTAATGAATCTTGATCCGATCGATTTGTAGCAAGCTTCGACTATGAGAATTTGCGATATAACTTCACTTAGATATGCCTAAATTATTAAGTTGATCAGGTACGTATCATGTACTCGTATTTGAATTTCGATTTGGATTGAATTATAAAGGTATAAGTGATGCAATTTTGAAAGAGTGTTATGACTATAAATGTGATTTTTGTATGTGGCTATGGAACTGGAAGTTGAATGGTCGATAAGCATGTTGTGTTTGTATTCAAGTAATGTAAATGATATACTAATGTGTATTGCTATATGTGTATATGTACATGAGAATTGAGAGTGATATATCCGGGCTAAGTCCCGAAGAGCATTCGTGCTAGTGATATATCCGGGCTAAGTCCCGAAGAGCATTCGTGCTAGTGATGTATCCGGGCTAAGTCCCGAAGAGCATTCATGCTAGTGATATATCCGGACTAAGTCCCGAAGAGCATTCGTGCTAGTGATGTATCCGGGCTATGTTCCGAAGAGCATTCGTGCTAGTGATATATCTGTGCTAAACCCCGAAGAGCATTCGTGCTGGTGTTATATCCGGGCTAGGTCTCGAAGAGCAATCATGCTGGTGACGTGTATTCGGGCCTTCGTGCCTAGTAGGCTTCGTGCCGGTAACTTGAGCAAAGTTTAAGTGTTCATTACTATACGAATTCAAATTTAAATGAGATGATATGTTTAAAAGTGTACATACATGATGTTTATAGACTTGGTTAAGTCATTTCAATGTGTAATAATGAATGAATAAGAGCACTATGTGTGTGAATGATTGGAGGCACTGTATGTGTGCGAATTCCTTTAACCGAGCACTATGAGTGCGAGATCGGTCAATGGGCACTAAGTGTGTGAAGTGGAATTCATGTAAGACCTCGTCTGGGACGAAGGCATTGGTTTGAGATAGTGTGTAAGACCATGTCTGGGACATGGCATCGGCTCAATATGTGAGAATATGTAAGACCATATCTAGGATATGGCATTGTAAGAGCTATATGTGCTTAATGAGTATCCGTAATGATTTCGAATGATTCAACGGGTATATTTAAGATGATAAATAAAGTAAGATCAGAATAAGTGATACAGGTATGTACGGAAGGTATGTGAAAATCAAATGAAAGTAAAAATTTGTGAGTTCATATTATATTATGTTATGTACACTAAATAAGTGAATACGTAAAAAGATGGTGGATATGTTGTTAAGAAATGAATTCATGTTATAAATGTGTTACTGGATTTAGTTTATGGAATGCTTGGTATATGAAGTCATATGTGCTATTGCTAAATGACCCTATTTTTTGTTAATCATATTCAAGAAATTATTTCGATTAAGTTCGACATTTGAAAGTCTGTAAGAATTTTTGATGAATCTTGATAATTTTGGATATATGGGTTATGTGCTAAAATAAATCCCATGCCGGTATACTATATGAGGCTTTATGCCAAATCGATTGTATACGGGTATCGTTAATGATGATTGAATGTGCTAAATGAATTCAATGTTCGGTATGTGGAAGTTGATTTTCTGTTGGAAATAGGTTAAGTTGAATAGTGAGATATGGTGGAGTTATAAAGGATATTTATTGGGATGTTTGAGTATATGTGTACTTTCGATTAGAGTTACTGACTTATACATGAATGAAAATGTGGGTTACAAATATGTGGGTTGATGATGTGAATTATACATGTTAATATGTGCTTAATATGTGTTTGAAATGCATTTGTGAATTAAGTTAAGTGATTATTGCTTATGAAATCAAGAAAATGAGATATATGTGCATACTTGTAGAAATGTTTATGTATTTGTTTTAAGATAAGAAAATGATTTTATAGATCGATCTGAAATCAATAATGAATTACAATTGCTATCGATGAGCTAATGTTTATATGAATATAATTTAATAAGAGGACGTTATCCTAAACTATGCATCGGTAGAAATTTTTGGGACGAAAATCCCTAAAGGGGGGAAGAGTTGTGACACCCCTAATTTGACCCTAGTCGAAAAGTGGTTTCGGGACCACAAAATCGAGTCATAAAAATAATTAACCGTCATAGTTATGCTTATTATATGTATATATGCATGTGTGAAAATTTCATGTTTGAATTTTGTTAATTGTAAGTGAATTTTATTAAATAGGACTTATGTGAGAAAATTTAGAAATGTGCTAGGCAAATGCAAAGTGGCCTATTAATGCATGTTATGAAAATGATGGGTTTGCATGTCAAATTACCCAAAATTAGAGCTAGTGGCCGGCCATGCTATGGGGTGAAACATGTTGGAAACATGTTGTGTTAGTGTGTTATGTTAGAAAGAATAAAATAAGAGGTTAGTAATAAAGTAATGAAAAGAGAGGGTTGATGAAAACAAAGTTGTCTCATCCATGCCCCCCCTCCATTGCCGTGAATTGAAGGAAGAAAACAAAAGGAAAGAAAAAAAAATGTTCATCTTCTTCTCCTACCTCTCTCAAGCCGAAACTAACCAAGAAATGGAAGAAAGCACACCTAAGGCATTCGGCCATCTTGTGTGGGGGGGATTAAGGTATGATATCATGTGATTCTTTTGAAATTTTTGTGAAGTTGAGTTTGTTTTGGTGCTCATAACATGACCCATGTGTTAATTTTTGAGTTTGTGTTGCAAGAAACATTTGGTTATGTCCTTATATGTCAAATTGATGATAAATTTTTGATATTTGGTGAATGAATATGGGTTTCGGTCATGGTAGATAACAAAGAATGTGGTTGTTGTTCTTGTTAATTTGGATGAATTTTTGGTGGATAGGTGCTTGAATCAAACAAATGATCATGTGTGTACACTAGGTGCTAGTTGAGAAGAATCGGTCACTATATTGGAGGCCATTGCCGAATATGAGTTTAGTTATTGAGAGTGATGAATGTGTTTTGAGTTGATGGAATAAAAGAATGCTTAAAGATGTGTCACAACAAATTTTATGTTAAGCTAAGGTTGTTAAATTATCAATCTTTCTTCCTAGCCGAATATGTGTTTATAAAGTTGAGTTGTTAAATAGATTTTGAAGTTAGCCCATGTATTTATTTTTGAATTTAAGAAGAATGATACATTCGACTATGCTTTGATGTGCTTGGATTGTTGTTCATTGAGTAAATGATTGAGGAATGGTTAGAAGAATTTGAATGCTAAACTAGTTGATTTGTTTATAATGTCCGCTTATGATCATTTATAGAGATGTGAATGAATTGTTGTTATGTGAATAAATATTTGTTTGATGATATATATATATATATATGTATTCGGCAATGGGATAAAATGTGCATTAAGGTAAGTTTCATGGTGATTATGCTTGTGATGTTGGGTTAATATTCGGCATTGAGTACTGTGGGGTAAGGTGATTAATCGGCTATGAAATTAGCTAAATTGAATAGGTATGTTTAATGATATGCTTAGTATAATGTATGATCTTATAACTCGGTTTGGTATAGAGATAAAGGGTAGATGTATGATTGGATTTTGGTATGTGTTAAATTGGTCAATCAAAGATTAAATGATATGTGATTGCCAAATGTGATTGTTAAGTGAATAATATTAGTTAAGTACTTAAGCAAATCTATTGTTTTAATTAAGCTTAAGAGCAAAGAGGATCAAAGTCGGATAGGGGAAAAGAGAAAGTAAACGAATAGCCGTGGATATCTAATCGTCGACCACTTCCGAGGTAAGTTTTAAGTGATTAAACGTTGAGTAAATTCAATCATAATAGGACATATTGAGTTGATTTAATAAGATATGATGTGGCCATGATATGTCTTAAACTCAAATGGTAGGTTCATAAGTGTTTGGACTTGGAAATTTAAGAGCAAATTGTAATAATTTGCTTTGGACAGCAGCAGTAACGTGATTTTAGAAAATCACTATAAATTGTTGGTGTGGAATTATAGGCTGAATAAAATATGTAATCAAATCTTAGTTAGTCTAGTTTCTTATAAAAGAGACCATGGAAGCAAAGAAATTTTCTATAAAGAGATATTTAAAGTTGTGTGGGAGAGTGTCAGAATGACTCTGAAATCCCCTGTTCTGTTTTTGGAAAATCATTATAATTTGTAAAAAAATGGTTATAAGATAAGATTTATATTCTTAGACTCCTTAATGAGTCTAGTTTAAAATGAAATTAAATAGAACACATTATGAATTCTGTACAATGAAAAATTTGATTCGTAGTGAAGAATGGTCAGATTAGTCAAACAGTGAAACAGGGGAAAATTTAAGAAAAATCTGGTATTGATTGGCCAAACCTAAAATTCTGTAGATTTTATGGATGGAAGATATACGAGTCTATATTTAGGGAAAATTAACAGCAAGTGATTTGGAGTTTTGTAGCTCCAGTTATAAATAAGTTAGTGACTATTGCTCAGGAAAACAGCTCGTAGTGAATATGTGATTTTGTTGTAAACATGGATAAAACTTGTTTTAGTTGCTCATAAGCTATTGATTAAACCCATACGTGAATTCTAAATCGTGATATTGTAAAACGATATATGAGTGTTAGACGGATCTTTGATATTAAAATTTGTGAAATTGTAAGTTTATGAGTATTCGAATATGAAATGATAGTATGGCGTGAAATTGAATTATTCATTGGAAAATGATTGATGTAGATTCGGCCAAGACAAAGTGTATACATGATAGTATATGTGGTATGTGAAGTATATTTGGATAATTGTGATGTGAATACATGAAAATTTATATTTTGATTTAGGATTTTATGTGATGAATGTGAACATGCATATGTGTGATAAGGCCGAATGGCCAATGTGGTGAATATGAACATGCATATGTGGTAAAGCCGAATGGTCAATGTGAAATATATATATGAGATATGCATATATGGTAAAGCCGAATGGTTAATGTGAAATGTATGTATGAGATATGTATATGTGGTAAAGCCGAATGGCTAGTGTGAAATATGTAGGCAATGTGCGTATATTGTGGCCGAATGACCAAATGTGAAAGGTGTGTATTATTAGATATTTGATGAGGCAAATGAATTACAAATATGACAGTCGATGTGAATGTTGTAACATGTGATTAAATGTACATGAAACTTGGAAATATATTCGAGTAAGACCCGATGACTACGTGTGGAGATTATGTAGGGTAAGACCCGATGACTACGTGTGGAGATTTTGTCCGGTAAGACCCGATAACCGTGTGGAGATTTAAATGCGAGCTAAAGGTCTCGCCGATAATCCAAGTAGAGGTTAAAGCTATAAGACTTCGTAATAAGAATTGCTTATAAATATATTCAATGCGAAAGGTTAAGCAGTATGTACTCCAAGTTTATATGTGAGCTTGATTTGAACTAAATCATAAGGTAGTTATGTGATGCATACGAGAGCAATCTATGAGACTATTCCTATGATTATGTGACATCGGATCGGTGTGAGAGGTTATGTGAAATCATACAATATATCTATGTCACATGAGCTCACTTTTATGTGAAAGTTTATCGCCTATTGTATATGATGAGATGTGCATATTCGGTAAAGGGATGGTATGCAGAAGGAAGAGTGAAATAAAATATCTGAACAACTATGTTATAATTTGATTGTTATCTGTTGACTTTGCTTAAAACTTACTAAGCATTGTAATGCTCACTCCGTTTACTCTGTTTCCTCTGTTTTATAGATCTCATTGCGAAGCTCTGAGGCTCGGGGATAAATCAACAACTAGTCACACTATCACTATCCACCGCTTATTCTTGTTATGTTTAGAATTATTTTATGGCATGTATAGAATAGACTGGTGGCGGAAGAATATTTTTGGTTAATGTATATAAGCCATGCGAAAATGGCATCTTTTGAATGTTTACTTAGTGAAGTTTAAATTTTACCTCTGGCTGTGCTTAGTACTTATTTAAATGAACGATCTTTATTTCAAGAAAAAGTTCAAAATATTACTGTTCTGACATGAGTTACAAGTCCGGTAATGCCCCTTACCTATTCTGGCGACGATTACGGGATAGGGGTGTTACAATATAGGGTCTAATTTCATCATAAGGACCTCCCATTTAATAAGCCATAGCATATAAGCACTTTTAAGAAATAGCAAGCCACTTTTACAAATTCTGCAATTAGGTACTCTTTATCAAATCAAACACACAAACGGTAAAATTTTCATACGAAAATTTCACACATATCATATATCATGCTGTAAACACAGAAAATAACATTAAAATATTTTTCTGACTAAGATTTCTGGTCCTGAAACCACAGTTTCGACTAGGGTCTAAACTGACCTATTACAATAATCTATACATAGGCACATTGATCCATCCTTCTTTTTAATAAATAAAATTGATTCACCTTATGGTGACACAGTAGGCCTAATAAAACCCTTACTCAATAGATCTTGTAATATTCCTTTAATTCTTGAAGCTCTAACTGCACCATGCTGTATGGTGTACATGATATATGGGCTGTGCTAGGTTCCAACTCAATCGAAAACTCAAAACACATCTAAAAACTCTCTCACCACAGGTAATAGATTGATCTCACTCCTAGACTTGGGTGTATCCATGATGTACTCCAGATAAGCATTTGCACTCTGACCAATCATTTGATTGTTTACCAGACATCATTATCTTTTTACCTTCAACACTTACTAGGCATACACTTCTAGTTCAATAGTTACCCATAACATTATGCCTAATCAGCCAATCTAATGGTATCAAACTCGTGAAAACTCAACAATAGCAAGTCCCCAAAAATACATGCTCGCCAACAACTAATACACAATTTTTGATCGACTTATTCACTACTGTAAATTGACCAAAAGGGTTTGTTACCAGTACATTCATTACAAAGCATTCTGTCTTAAGAATAAGGCCTCTATAACCTTAGTAAAAATGTAAGAATGAGTAGAAATAGGATCAAACAAAGCATACATATTATTGCGAAGAAAAGAAAAATTACCAGTTATAACCTCTGGTAAATCTGCATATTCCTTAACCTTCAACATGTAGGCTCCAATTGATACGCCAGAGTTCGTTTTACTAAAGTTCTTCCTTTGTGATACCTGTATTGAGCTAGACTTAGATGCTATCTTATATCTACTCTCGCTTTGGAATTTTCGTGGACTTCTAATTGATTACTCAGTGCTAAATTTAGTCTTTGATGGGCTATTCTTAACTAAAAGGTATCTAGATCCACAACAAAAATGAGCTAACTTGTTGAATCCCTCACGTGACTTCTATCACAATAGTCACATTCACTTTTTTATCCTTTTGGAACCACCAAAACTCTCCATAGACACAGCTGACTTGTTGAATCCTTCACGTTCTAGCTGATGAACTATGAGTCTTTCTCTCTCAAAATTTTTACTCTTATCCCTGATAATCGATTCCATCTTATGGGCTTTAGTTGTTATTTTTGCCAGAGTCTTCCATTCCAAAGCCGCCACCAAAGCTTGGATTTCATCTCTCAGTCCCCATTCAAACTTATTGCACATTTCTTTTTCCATCTAAAACATATTTTTAGCATAGTGACTGAGCCGAAGGAATTTACGCTCATAGTCTAGAAGAAACATTCTTTCTTATTTCAGATGCAAGAAGTCTTTCTTCATTAGCTCTATGAAAATTTGATTGACATGACTCTCTCTAAACTTTTCTAGGAAGAAATCCCAGTCAATCATTGGCTCTGGGGTAACACTAACCAAGGTTTCCCACTATTGGAAAGCTTCTCCTTAATGAAATAATTACTACTCAGCTACAGTAGGGTCATCTACCTTATCACCAAGGAATTCATTAATGCCTCTTTTTAGAATCTCTTGGACATGATCAGCCTTAGGGGGAGCTGCAACATGCACAGATGGTGCAAGCTGAGCTGGGTGAACCACTTTAGGTTATGGTTGAGGATGGTGTTTTAGTTGTTGTGGTTGTTGTTCTTGCTCATTTCCCATGAATTGGTCAAACAATTGAGTCATCATTGCAAAGAACATATTTTTAAATGCATTTCCTGTGTTGTTGTTGGTAGTGGTAGCTTGTTCTTGGGTGGGGACATGACTTTCCCTCTCCTTACCAACGAATTTTCTATAGCCATCAGACATTTTTTTACTCACTGCAAAAGAAGCGTTATCTTAGAAAAAAATATTAGAAACTAAGCTAGAGGTGTACCATGTATGATAGGGGTGTGACATTGCCTTCGATATTTCAAGAATTAGCTAAACCTTGACTCTGATTCCAAACTTGTAACATTCAAATCCCGATCCTAAAAAGGATGAAGGAATGGCGTGTCATTGCCTTAAAATCATTTTCTTGGAGCCATATCTAGCATATTCCAGTTTACTGTAGTTTAAGCTAGTATGAAATATAAACTATTTGTCAGTCGAAGATAAATAAGATGATACACTTTGAAAACCATAAATACTTTACTAAAACTTCATTGAAATCATAGTTTCGTAAGTAAAAGTTTAAATATAAAATTTATTCTTCGATTCTGGACATTTGACACCACCCCTATGTCATGCACAATACAAAATACAAGAAGTCTCATGGAAACGATTGTCCTCTGGTGTAGTCTGTAGAGATTCCTTTACTTCATCAACAGGTCTTAGAAGGAAATATAACGAAGTAAGTTCAAAGGACTTAGTGAGTTCCAGAAGAAAATATTGCAATATTTACATATAATTCAATTAAGCCTTTCTAACTCAGTAAAGTTACATAATTCACTAGGTTGCAAATACCAAACACAGATAGGCCATACTTCAGACACTATTTCTTTGGCGTGTACACTACGCCCATGCAACTATATAAACTACCTTTTTTGTATTAGCCATAAACCCTGGTCCATAAGTAAAGTCATATCAATCTTTCATTCATTATCTTTTGTCATGATTTGCCAATCTGGTTTGCAATAACACTTACCCTACTAGAGGCTACACAACCATTTTCATGTATCACGATCTTTTAGCTCATTTCAGTGAAGACAACACCATGAATTCATTTCCATGTATCAGATCATATTATTCATTTAAGAAGCAAGTGATAGTGGCTAAAACACAAAAGAAGGTTCTTACTTCTTAACACGGACAAACCAGACCAGATTGATAACAAGAAGCATTCATCACTCTTGTACAACCAGTTCATCTTAACTAAATATGTATACTTACCTTAAACCAAACATAAACAAAGGTATTACAAACACATGGAGTAAGAAAGAACTCGCTAGAAAATGCAACAAGTTTAAACAATAGGACTCTTGCCCTTATCATGAGAACCTTCAAGAGTTTCTTGATTTATAATAATATAGCTAAACTTATTAGACTGTACACCAGAAAACTAAACAAACTTGCAAGTAATATCATCACTAAACCCAAATTCAGGAAGTTTGCTTCCTTACACTCAAAATTGATGCTTAAGTGTACAACCCTAAAGTCATGTAAATAACCTAAGGTTTATTGACATTTACAAGGTGCTAAACAACGAAAGAGTTGACTTATACAATGAACCCAAATCTTTAAGCAGGTCTTTGGTCTTAGGCTTTCTGAGAGAAAAATGTAGAGGAAGTTTGAGAAGAAAATGTGAATACAAGAAAAGATGTAAAAGTTCGCTCAACAAGCTAATACCAACTTTATACATATAGACACAAAAGCTAGGTTTAATGGATAAATATGATTATCTAACTAACATCCTCGATTCCTTTGACTAGTAACTTTCTCTCTCATCATAAGTGCGAGTCTTATTAGCTACAACAACTTAGTTCTATTCTAACAAATTATCATTTGTCTAACTAAATTGTTTAACCAAATAATAAAATAATAAATGGTTCTATCAAACTAAGGACATAACATACAGCTAAGGTGGCATATAATCTTCAGAAGAGTTCACCAAACCATCAACCTTCCCATCACAGGCTTCACCTAAGGGCGCACTCATAGACTTACATACTTAGTCACAATTAATACCTTACCTACTTAGAACTTGCTCTAAACACCATATTTTGATAAATAATTTTTGAACACTAGGCCTACGTCGAGTGGGATGCTACAGGACAAGCCACCAGTAATTGTAGTGAAGTTACCAGAAATATATGTGGAGAAGCTACCAGATATGTAGATATACTACTAGAAATATATGAACAAGCCACTAGTAATTGAAATCAAGCTACTAAAAATATGTGGACAAGCCACCAATAATTGTATTTATGCTGCCAGATCTTCCTCCTTTCATAAATGTTCCAAACCTAATGCAATGCAGTATTACATAAAATGACAATAACAAAATTAGTACACTAGGCAGGATTTTAACATGCAATAAGATTTATTAGAAAGAGTGGGCATGTTTTAAATAGGCATTCAATATGGACAATAACAATCAATGGAATGCATACATGCAATCAATATAAGTTTCAGTTCATGTCATGTTATACATGCAACCAATACAGGATACAATAAGTGGCATGCTATTTAATATAAAACATGTAATGTCATACATTCAATTAATTGATAATGATAACATTTACACATACAATTACTTCATTTTAAGGTTATATATCATTCGACCACCATGACTTACCATAAACCAAATTTACATATTAACATACTTTCAATTATTCATCAACACAAAAGTTAGAACCTACACCTGATTTACGCAAATCCAAAGCACTATCGTAAATCCACAACTCCTAAGGCCCAGATATTATTAGATCTATATAAGAGCTGCACATAAAATGAACATTACATAGTTATAATTTAGCCTCTAAGGCCATATAGGGTTTGGCCAAAATAAAAATTGACTAGACTTTTGAAATTAAGATTCAAATATTGCAACTCACACTTCTACTCATTCAAAATAGATATCCAACAATATTTTGGCACTAATGAAGATCAGAGCAAACCGAATTGAAACCTCCAACAAAATAGTATACATAAAATTAACACAAAGAATTAGGCCCTAACAGAGAAAATAAAGAAAAAAGATTAGATTAGGCTAATCATCACTTACGATTCACCAGAATAAATCGGAATGTTATAGGCTCAATGGAAAATCTTGAGTAAGTAGAGATATTTGACTAAGAAAAAAATGATGAAGAAATAAGGTAAATATTCGGTCATACAAAAACAAAATGAAGAAGAAGGAATAAGAATAAAATAAAAAGAAAAGAAAAGTATTTACGATGACGGTTCTACGGTGTCATGGTGACAATGTGTGGTGCAAGAAGGGATGGAAATGGAAGAAAAATAATGATTAAAATGAAGGTAAACAATGGTGAAGTGAGAAGAAAATAAGAATAGAATAAAATAAATGAGGAGAAGAAAAAGGGCGAAAGCGGCGGCTCGACGGTGATGTGGAAGAGGTACGGGGATGCGAAGGTAGAGGGTGTGGTGGTGTGACAGTGTGCAAATGATGGTAAAAGGGGAGATGTGGCGGCAAAGTGAAGAGAGGGATAGAAATAAAGAGCTAGGGAATGAGCTGGTAGAAAGTGGTGGTTTCTGAAGAGAAAAGATGAAAAAAGAAACAAAAGTTGATTGGTTTCTTTGCTGATAGGTGTAACCTCCCAAACCTAACCCAGACGTTATGGTCGAATCGGAAAGGGCACATTGAAGACCTTAGTGTCAAACTTACCCTAATGATAGTTAAAAACCTTCAAGTACTTCTTTTTATAAACAATTGGTTTCTATTGTTAGCTTTGGAAAATGCCCATTTACTTAGTCCAACCATGCTTGTGACAGCCCTAAATTGACCCTAGTCGGAAAGTGGTTTCGGGACCACTAAACCGAGTCATAAAAATAATTAACCGTCATAGTTGATGCTCATTATATGTACATATGCATGTGTGAAAATTTCATGTTTGGATTTTGTTAATTGTAAGTGAATTTTATCAAATAGGACTTATGTGAGAAAATTTAGAAATGTGCTAGGCAAATGTAAGGTGGCCTATAAATGCATGTTGTGAAAATCTTTGGGTTTGCATGTCAATTTACCCAAAATTTAAGCATAGTGGCCGGCCATGCTATGAATGGAAACATGTTGCAAACATGTTTAGTTAGTGGTTATGTTAGAAAGAATAAATAATGAAAAGGAATATGATGAAAACAAAGAAAAGAAAAAAAGTGTCCATCCTTTCACATTTTGTTGGCTTGGCGAATGTTCTAAGAAGAAGGGGGAAGAGCTTGAGAAAATCAGCCATGGGAGGTTGCTAGACTAAGGTATGTTTGATGTTGTCCATGAGATTCATGCATGTTTTTAGTTGTTAGTTTTAGTTCTACCTAGCCCATGGTTTAAATCTTTGCTATGAGATGGGGATGATATTCGGCCATGGGTGTTGTCTTCTTGGTTGATGTTTGATGTTTGATGTTGTGGTGATGAGGCATGAAGATGAGTTAAGTTTCGGCTAAGGTGGATTTATGTTGATGTCATTTGCATGCTAAGTGTGAAGCTTTGTAATGATACATGTGTATGGTGCTTTTGATGTTGTGAATGGAAGTAGAGGAAAACTAAAAGAAAATTTATGTAGAAATGTGATATATGTGGATTTATAGGATGTTACAAGTATATGTGAAGCCATGCTAGATTAGGAAAAATTCAGTCAAGTGTTCATGAGATGAAATTTTGTGTTTAGGTGAATTAAAGATGATAGTATAGTTGATATATATATATATATATATATGTATGCATATTCGCCATCAAATTAAGAGCATAGGTGATGATGAGTCTAAGCTTTGTACATTCGGCCATATATATATATATGCATGTGTGATTGGATTATTGATAGTAGGGCGATAGCATATGGTTATTAGTGAATAGCTAAGAGCATAAGGTAGCAAGATAAAAATTTTACCATGCCGTTCCATATGTCATAAAATCATTAAAATGTGAATACCAATATATGTAGCAAAGCGGTTGAATGAGTTAATTTATTTGTTTAAGCTCAAGATCCTAAAGGAGGCGTCCAACAAGGGAAATCGAAGGTCATCGAGTAGCCGACTTGGAATTATTTTACCTAACACAAGGTAAGTCATTAAGCATATAGTTGGTATTGATTTAAATGATCGTAATACCTATGCAATTGTGTTTAATGAGATGAAATGTATACAAATGTATATGTATGTAGAGATGAAATTGTCAAATGTAAAAAGGAAGTGAAGCGTATATAGTGGCTGGTTTTCGGCACTAAGTGTGCGGACAATAAGTGTTCACGGTTGAGAGAATGGCACTAAGTGTGCGGGCTTGAAATGCATGGCACTAAGTGTGCGAGTTTAAAGTACATGGCACTAAGTGTGCGTGGTTGATTATTAAGCACTATGTGTGTGAACCCACTATATAAATATATATATATATATATATATTTTCTATCAATTATTTATATTAAGGGTGCAACCTTACCGAATCGATTTCGAACAGCGGAAAGGGTAAGTACCTTGAGTTCATGGCTAATAGGTGCTATGTTTATATATGGAGTTGAGCGTGGTAAGTTTTGAACCTATGTGATGATTATAATTGAAGTCACGTACATAAGGTTCATCGTGGAATAGGTGAAAGTTCGTTTAGTTGTATGAGTGTAACGAAAATAAAATGATGTATGGAAATGCCTCAATTATCCTATTGAATAGCGTATGAAATGTCAATGTAGGACTTGGAATGAGATTGAATCGTAAGGTCTAAGAAACTATGGCATAGTTCCGTATGGATGGAGTACTTAGCCTCATTTCGTTGTTTCCTCTTGTGAAAATTTTATTAATGGATGGTAGTGTAATGCTTATGACTTACTGAGTTATATACTCATTCGGTGTTTGCTTGTCACCCATTTTAGGTTTCTTGGACTCGACTTTTTGCGTATTCGGGACCGTCATCAAGTCATCACACCAGCTTGCAACTTTTTGGTATCTTCTTCTTAGTTGGTCTAAGAGAACATTTCGCATGTATAGGCTATTATGTTTGTTTGAACTTTGGTATGTAAAACTTTGGATAGCCATGCGAAAATGGCTTATATCGTTTTAGCATAGTACTATAATCGTTTGTATGTTGATCACTAAGAGGTATGGAAATGTTTGGAAACGATTAGCCATTGGAATGGTTAATCATGATTATACTTTGTGCTATGTATGCAAAAAGGGCTAATTGAATCATGGAAACTATGAAATAGGTAAAGTCTACCTTAAAGGCAGATGCTGACAGCAGCAGCGATGTGGATGTGAAAAATCACTAAAAATAGTAGGAATGGAATTAAATAGTTAATAAATTATGTAAATGAACCTTGATGAATCTACTTTCATATGGAAGAAACGAAACTGTCATATGAGTTGTATGTTAAGAGATATTTAGGTTTTCGTGAAATAGGACCAGAACGGTTTCTGGATTCCCTGTTCCAAATTTGGAAATTCATTATAAATTAACCCGAGACATTTAGAAGTCATGCCATATATGTATAGATTCCTTTTTAAGTCTAGTTTCTATAGAAAGAAACGAAATCAGTATTGAAGCCCTGTACAGGGAGATATCCAGGTCGTAATGCATGAAGGTCAGTGTAGTCGCACCCTGGAACAGGGGAGACTTTAACTAATAAACTGTACTAATTGGCCCGACCAAAAATTCTAGAAAAAAATTATTAGATTGATATATGAGTCTAGTTTCAGGGAAAAATCACGAAACTTATTTTCGAGTTGTAGAACTCAAGATATGATTTTTAAGGTGACAGTGACACAGTTAGCCAGCTGTCTGGAAAATTTTTTTTATGAACGGTGAAATTAAATGAACGAAGTCTGTTAACCCCTCGTGTCCGACCCCGGCGACGGTCTCGGGTACAGGGTGTTACAATGCTTAGGTCAAATTAGAAAATTAAGCGAGCTTTTATAAAACCCTACCAACGGCGTTGCCTTTGAAAAATCATTTTGTTATCTTCTTAGCAGCAGAAATGTACCATTACTAGTCAAATTATTAATTTAGTCATATATCATGCATAGTCCATTTCAACATATTTATAAAAACCATGTATCTATACGAAATATGTGTGTCATGCATGCATGAAAAACCCCAAAATCTCGAACAGTCCCAAACCACGGTTTTAAGAAACTTTATGATCCAAAACCAAATAATAATAAAATAACCTAAAAATATAATTAGGTTAAAATAATATGATTAAGTAAAGTCCGAAGTCTGCTGTATGTCCGTATGCCAATTCTGATCCTAAGTTCGATCTTTACTTAAGATGTTGAGTTAATGGGGTAAGCTTAACAAGCTTAGTGTGAGTCTAAACAAGTATTAAACATTAATACAGGCAATTTCATAGAGGCAGCAATAGCACAATCAAACATTAACAATAATAATTTTCAAATGCACATGATCGTGGAAAATGCACATGTGAGGTCCTACCCATACCATCCGCTACACACACGAGTTCCCCAGAACTTGTCTGCCAAATTCCAATGTATGTGAGCAATGCTCGATGTGGTAAAACCACTAATAATTAATAATACAGTGAAACTGCCAAATAAATAATGAGATATAATCACCAATCCCCTTGGTACTCCAAATGCACAAAAACTCATAAGCCATAGTTACTATGTCATGCTATGAATTGCTATACACAAAAAAACAAGGAAGGTGAGAGAAGGAGAAATAAGGCGGTGAATGGGAAAGGGTCATTAAGGTGGAGAATAGGGATCAATACGATGTGCCAAACTATTTTCGTGTTTATAACCCTTTGATGCTTACTGGTTTTGAATTTCATACCTGTCATAAGCTTCAAAATGTTACAAGCTAAAAAGCCCTATGTGACTTAAATATCTTTTTACACGAATGGACATCATACTAAATACTTACATAAACAACTATTTGTATTCTGCTCGGATAATCAAAGTACTTGTATGATATGTTGATGGATTCCTATAGGTGAGAACCTTAATACTTTTATATTTTGTAACATATTAAATATAGATTTTTGTGATCAAAAGTGGTAAGTTAATTACTCATCATGTTGAAATTGTTAGTAAATGTGAAATGTCTAAGTCATATGCTCCGAAACTAATACTTGCACCATACCTGCTCAATGGTCGTCATTTTTTCATTTTTCATCTTTGTTTAAGTTGCTTGAGGAAAAACAATGACTTAAGTATAGGGTAGTTTGATCTGCCATAATTTGGTATAGCAGATTAAACTAGTTTCAGATTTAAGAAGTTTGAATACAAGCATTTTCGTTAAGTTTTAATTCAGTTCCTTTAGTTTTGTTTACATTCAATAAAATGTGCACATCGAGTGTTTTATTAACTGTAAGGGCCAAATGAGGCCTAAGGAAGAGCTAACATACTTTGTGAGTGTGCAGTAGACCATTAGAAGGCATTTTGGGGCAATACTAGATGCTATGTCACAACATGGGGGATCCAATGTCACAACATAGAAAGTAGAATAGAGAAAGTGAGAAACTACCTTCAATGTCGCAACACAGGCTGAGAGTGTCGTGACATACCCCTGAAGATGTCTACAGAGGGACATGTTGGTTGCTACGTCACGACACAGGTTTTGGCCTGTCGCGACATCGACTCTATGATGAGAATAAAACACAAAGCAAGGGTGTTTTAGTCTGCACAATCAAACTTTAAAACTCGGGAACATTAGTTACCCTAAGGCTAAGGACGATGACTACCTAAAGGCTATACATAGACCTCTTTGGCACACATTGAAGGCACCATCCCATTAGCTTAGACTTTTTCTTTAGGTTTAATTTCATTTTCTTATGTTTTCAGAGTTTTTTTTTGTTCTTTATTTTCTTTCAAGAGATCTAAGTTGTAAAGGAGATCGACTTTGGTGGATTCACATTCGTTATCAATATTAGTTAGGCTTTTCTTAAACTCTATACTATTCTTTTATTATGATTAATTTTTATATCTACTCCATGTTGTTTATGAAAGCCATGAGGAACTAATCCTTTTATGGGGGATTAACGAGCGGAAACATGATATTTTAACTATTTTGTAGGGTAATTTAACAGATCAGTTGTTTAGGAAAGGAAGAACGTAAAAAAAACCCTAGGCTTGACAACCTCGGGAAGTCATCAAAGTAGGAATGAAGCCAAAATTGGTATTGCCCATCTGTGATCACCTTGACCCCAAACCAGTCTGGACTATGAGGTTGGAAGCTAAGTACTTCTTGGTAACTCATTATGTTAGTGGAAGATCGAAAGATCCTGCTAGGGTAGCGACTAGTTGATTGACGAAGAATCCGAGATGATAGTTGATTGAGATTGCTTAAGCGAATTAATCACTTATCCTCAGATTTGATTCACTTTATCTATCTCCATCTCTTGCAATTTTAATTCTTTTATCTATCTCTATCTCTTGCAATTTTAATTCTTTGTTTTTTTTTTTCATTTCTTTTATTATTTTACAAATTCTAAACATATTTCTTATTTTACTTTCATACTATAACTGACTTAAAGTATTAATTAGATATTTAATTATTTAGGTTAATATTGATTTAGTGCTTGCTTCCCTTGGTTACGATTCTCAGAGTACTCACCTACTTTGTTGTAAAATCTATATTACAATTCAACCAATATACTTGTGGATACTGCCTCATAACTCTCTATTTTATTACAGTATTCACACTCTGGACATTAGTACGTCTGGAGGCAATCACTATTGAAGACTTCATATGCTCTGTTGTTTATAAAGTAGCCTACAAAGACTCTTTTCTCACTTTGTGGATCAAATTTTCCTTTATGTTCCCCATCTCTATGTATGTAACAATGGATTCCAAGAATATGAAAATAGGAAAAATATGTCCGCATTCACTTCTAAACATCATATGGAGTTATTCTAGTTTTGGGACAAATAAATTCACTATTGGCAGTATAACACGTTGTGTTGATTACTTCAACCCACAATCAATGTGATTGATCTTTTGAGTTTGTCATTACATGAGTCATGTCTTGATGTGTTTGATTCTTCCTCTCTATTAATCCATTTTGATATAAAGTTTTTAATATTTAAAACTCATATTCAATTCCAACTTGATCAATAAAGGTAGCAAACTTATTATGTTCAAAATCATTTTTATGACCACTTCTAATTCTGAAAACTTTACCAAGTAGTTAGCAATTTTTATTCATCAATCTAGTAAACAACTTCTTGAATACTTTATTTATTTTTTCTTGAAAAATTAAACCCAAGTGAAATGGAAAAATCATTAATAAGAATTTTAGTTTGCATGTGTAACACTCCTTAATCTGTCCTGTCACCAAACTCAAGCGACGGAATGTTACAGCCATTATCGAAATAGAACACATTCAAATCACATCGATAATTTCAAAATAACTTGGAATTACTTCATAAGAATGCAATTACCATTCAAATCAAACATAAATCATAAAATCATAGTTAATTCAATTCATAATCACCAAATACAACTTTTATCCAGCCTTATAGGAGCTTACATATGCTCCAGTATCATCCAAGAATTTAATTACGACTAATTTGTAACATTTCCAAAATTTCAAATCAATTGTATCATAAATAAATCCTTCAAATGATCAATGATGTCTTAAACACTCAATATTATGATATATATTTATATTCGAGTCTTAATTGAGTTTACGAAAGCTCTTAAATTGACTCAAGAAAAAATAAGGATCAAATTGCAACATCTTCAAAAGATAAAGAAAATCATGGAAAAAAGGGGTCACACAAACGTGTCTCCAAGCCGTGTAACTCTCTAGAGTCATGTGGATCAAATTGAAAAATTTCATCAAAAGTTACACAGTAGTGTGGCTAAGCTTTGTAACAAATTGAGACCTTGGGAAAATTAAATGACCAAATCTACAGTACTCACACGAGCATGTAGCTAACATGTGTGACAATTGGGAACCGTGTGCTTCTAATACTTCTTTTTATCCAATAGACACATAGTTGTGTCACCAGCCCGTGTGTGGAAAACGGTCGTGTGGTACAAAGTATGTCATTTAATGCTTATTTCATACCAAACTAAATCAATTGTCTATTTGTTGACCTAATGCACAATTAAACCAACTCAAAATCGGTATAAACTCAATAGAAAACATACAAATTTACAAACATTATACCAATATGCCTCAAATGACACCCTAATTCAAACATTATACCAATATGCTTCAAATGACACCCTTTTTCAAAAAACATTTACTTAAGTATGTCATGCCAACTAACCAATAAATAGACCATATTGTAACATTCAATCAACCTTACAAATAACCAAAACAATGACATCAACTGTTAATTATCCATTTAGTATCTTACCAAATAACATATCTGTAATAGCCCAAAATTGGGTCTAATTGGAACAGAGGTTTTGGGACCACAAAGTCCGAGATAGAAATAATTATTTTATGATTATTTTGAGGTCATGATATTATTGCATGATTGTGTGAAAATTTCGTGAAGAAATTCTATGCATAAAGTGCTCAATTTGAAGTTAGGGACTAAATTGAATAAGTTGCAAAACTTGCATTCTAGAAGTTTCTAGTATGAAATTGCTTTGAAATATTAATTAGGAGGTCTTAAATAGAAATTTGACCAATTTTATAAGTGATGGACAAAAATTGGACATGGATGGAATTTTTGAAAGTTTAGTAAGGAAGGGCATTTTGGTCATTTGGTAATTAAAAGAAATAAAAAGGGAAAATAAAGCCAAAATTGACTCATCTTTTTCATGGAGGCTGAAATTAGCATGGGGGAAGCCATGGATAGGGTTTTAAAGCTTTCCAAGCTCAATAGTAAGTCCGTTCTAACCCCGTTTTTCAAGTTCTTTACGGTTTTGGAATCCCGATAATTTGATTAAGCTTATTCTAGCAATAATTTAAGCTAGGGTTCATATTTGGAAAAATACCCATAGGTGAAATGTGTTTATTTTGCTGTTTTATGATAGAATATGAGGTTTTAAATTATTTTAGACAACTTGTGCTACTCGGTTTTGAGTGAAAACGAGTAAAAGGGCTTAATTGGTACAAATACCTAATAATCATAAGTATATGTTAGAGTGAGAATTTGATGTTTCCATAGAAGGGAAAAGTGATCAGCATGTCATAAAACATAAGAATAAGGGATGAAGTTTAATTCCCGAGCCTAGAGGCAAAAGTGTAAATATGCAAAAGTTTAGGGGCAAAATTGTAATTTTGCCAAAGTTTGAGTTAAGGACTATTTGGAATAGTACACTAATTAAATAAGTAAAATATGATGTTTTAGATCCCGAAAAATGAGATTTGAACCTAGAATGAGAGGAAAATCGAAAATTGGAAAAGTTGGTAAAATGGTCGTTTTAGTATCGAGGTAAGTTCATATGTATAATAAGCATTAATTTATGCATGTTTCAATGTAAAATTGATATATTTATTATGATTTCGAGGTGTTGAAAGTATCTAAGTTGGTATGATAATAATACAACAATAATCTTTGTAATTTATATTTGAAAGTTAAATTTAGTGAATTAATTAAATTATGTTAAATTAAATGATTATGGTGCCATGTTTATGAATTGATTTAAAATATGTCTATGGTACATGAAGTGCATTGAATTATCATACATAAATGTGATTTCTATGATTATGGATATTATGGGAAATTGTAAGTTCATATGATTTTTAAAAGGCAATGTGTAATTTAATGTTATTGCCTTAATATTAAATGAGATGTAAGTTTATATGTAAGTAATACATCAATATTACTTGTATTATGATATTTTATAATAATATTGGAAATATGTTTTGGATAATTACTTGATTGGTGAAATTGTTGGAAAAGATAGAGAAATCTCAGTTGAACCTTCGGAAAGATTGGATGATACAGATAGTATGTAGTTAGGTCACATGTATGGTGTTGAGTGCACATCATGTGTACAAGAGAGCTACAAGACATTATGATGTAGCTAGGTCGCATGGGTGATACTATGTGTACACCATGTAGACAAGAGAGCTATGGCATATATGTAGCTAGGTCGCATGCGTGGTTCCAGGTGAAGGACACCATGTAGACAAGAGAGCTACGAGATAAATTGGCTAGGTCACATGGGTGGTACTGAGTGTTCACCATGTGTACAAGAGAGTCGAACTATATGATGGGTGGAGCTATGTGCTGAAACCACCAAGTATCGAGGATTGATCCGAAGAGTTCAACGGGAGAATCTCTATGTATTGCTTTGTGAGTTTTGTGATGAATAAGTGCAGGAACTTGGTTATGTGAATGATGTGTTCATTAAGTGACTAGGATGTGGTAAGGTTATAAACAAGTAAGTTATACATGAGGATGATTTTATGGTGACTTTGTGATCATGGGCCTATACTTGTGATGTATGAAATGTGGTGAAAATGATTTGTGATATGTATGTTAAAATGAGGTTAAAAGAAAGAAAGTGTGAAAGAGTGAATTAGCAATAAAACTGTTTTGGACAGTAGCAGTGACGTGATTTTGAAAAATCACCAAAAATAGTAGTAATTGAATCAGAGACTGAATGAGATATAAAATTAAATCTTAATGAGTCTATCTTCATTAAAAGAAATAGAGAAAGAAAAGGAGTTCTATGTTTTGAGATATTTATGTTTTTGTGAGACTAGTGCAGAATGATTACGTGATACCCTGTTCTGATTTTGGAAAATCACAAAAATTCGGATAAAAATAATTAGATGCTTAAACTTATATTTTTAAAATCCATGATGAGTCTATTTTCAAGATAAATCGACAAGAACATTATCCGAGTTCTGTACTGTGAGATAATTAATTTTTAGTGAAGAGAGGTCAGAACTGTCAGAAAGTGAAACAGGGGAAATTTTAATGAATAAACTGTGCTAATTGGCTAAACAAAAAATTATAATAACTTTATGGTTTAAAGATATGTGAGTCTAGTTTCAGGGGAAATTTACGGATCTTAATTTGGAGCTCTGTAGCTCGAATTATAAATAAGTAAGTGACTATGACTCGTGTGGATAGTTTGATGTGAGCATTTATTTGTAAATTGTAAAATCGTACTTACAAGAATGCTATATACATTAAGGTTGTGGAATGGAGAGGAGGAGGAGGAAAATAAATATATGTGGAATACATGGAAACTATGGTATATGAAATATTGATAAGAAAACAGAAAGAGAATGATATGTATCATGATATGTATATATATATGACTAGTCTCAATGTAATGCTTGTTGGGTATGGAGTTGAATTGAAATGTTTCAGGCAAACATGTTATTTTGCGCATCTGAATTGTGATATTTTATAAAGATATGATCTAGTTTTAGATATGAATGCTTGATGATTAAGCTGAAGATATTTGGTAAGATGATAATCTTGGTATAAATGTATAAGTGGTACTATAATAAACAAGGTAAAATGAGTATGAGAGACATATGTATGATGACATACAAATGCTATGTTTGTGGTTTAATTGAGAATATTTAATCATTAAATGAATACCATGTTATATGCTTTTGATTTTGTATAAGTGTGTAAGAGATTAAGGTTGACCAAAGCTTGGAAAATAGCCTAGGTATATTCCACAGGTGAGACACGACCATATGTCTCGGTAGTGTATGGAACACGACTTTGGGACACAGGCGTGTGGAGCCTTAAAGCATGAAATTTCCAAGATTTTTGTAAGTTCTCGGTTTAGTCCCGAAGCCTTTCGAAAGTATGTTTTTGGCTTTTTGGACTCAAATAAGGGACTATGTGTAAGTGAATGAACGTTTTGAAATATGAATGAAATTTTATGGCCCGTATTTTAGTTTAGTGTTTGTATGTTTGTCTGGTAACGCCTCGTACTTTATCTCGGCCTCAGGTACAGGTAAGGGGTGTTACATTTAGTGGTATCAGAGCAGGTTTAGTCAATTCTCAGACTAACATAGCAAGTGTGAGAGCTTAGTTATACATGCCACAAATATGTGATAGTGTGATGTCTCCCGACACTAATGAGGACCATTTTGTTTAAAATGAAGTATTCTCCAACCGAGCTACATCTGACCATTTAATAGTAATATTGAAGTATTTGAGTAAAGTGTAGCTGTGATGTGTTAAACTCGGGAAAGTATGAATAAGAATTCGTGATATATGTATATGTGAGATGAAAGTTTATATAGTGATATATTTATTCATATTTGTTTGGCCTACATATGCTGTTGCATGCTTGACTAAATTAATTAGTAAATGTGATGACTAAAGTTATTCAAAATTCATAGAATGTATAAGTGAGTGCACTTGTTTGAAATGAGATAATTGGAAATTTTATGTAAGACAAATATGAATAATAAATTGTTTGAAGTGGATAGTATGATTATAATGACATATGTGGATAATCAAAAAAATGTGTCATATAGATATATGTCAGAATCGAGTTAGAGACTGTACGACCTCACCCCCTTACCGATGAGGTGCATATAACAGAAATTCATGAGAATCATATTGACTAAGTTCCTAAGTGTGGAATCAAAGAGTTCAGTGATAAAATAATTATAGATATGACCAGAGACTGAGAATGGTTGACAAGTGAAGGACAGAGTTAGAGAAATATCAGAGTTGACTGAGTTATCTTGGGATTCAAATTGATGACAGAGTGTTTCTAAAAGTATCGTCTTGAAAACAATTAGTTAGTAATGCTGGAAATTATGAGAAATATACTAAACTTCACTCCGGTAAGATTTTCGAGGACGAAAATCTCTAAAGGGGGGAGAGTTGTAATAGCCCAAAATTGGGTCTAGTTGGAATAGAGGTTTCCGGACCAAAAAATCTGAGATAAAAATAATTATTTTATGATTATTTTGAGGTCTATGATATTATTTCATGATTGTGTGAAAATTTCGTGAAGAAATTCTATGCATAAAGTGCTCAATTTGAAGTTAGGGACTAAATTGAATAAGTTGAAAAACTTGCATTCTAGAAGTTTCTAGTATGAAATTGATTTGAAATATTACTTAGGAGGTCATAAATAGCAATTTTACCAATTTCTAAGTGATGGAAAAAAATTGGACATGGATGGAATTTTTGAAAGTTTAGTAAGGAAGGGCATTTTGGTCATTTGGTAATTAAAAGAAATAAAAAGGGAAAATAAAGCCAAAATTGACTCATCTTTTTCATGGAGGCCGAAATTAGCATGGGGGAGGCCATGGCTAGGTTTTTCAAGCTTTCCAAGCTCAATAGTAAGTCCGTTCTAACCCCGTTTTTCAAGTTCTTTACGGTTTTGGAATCCCGGTAATTTGATTAAGCTTATTCTAGCAATAATTTAAGCTAGGGTTCATATTTGGAAAAATACCCATAGGTGAAATGTGTTTATTTTGCTGTTTTATGATAAAATATGAGGTTTTAAATTATGTTAGACAACTTGTGCTACTCGGTTTTGAGTGAAAACGAGTAAAAGGGCTTAATTGGTAAAAATACGTAATAATCATAAGTATATGTTAGAGTGAGAATTTGATGTTTCCATAGAAGGGAAAAGTGATCAGCATGTCATAGAACATAAGAATAAAGGATGAAGTTTAATTCCTGAGCCTAGGGGCAAAAGTGTAAATATGCAAAAGTTTAGGGGCAAAATTGTAATTTTTCCAATGTTTGAGTTAAGGACTATTTTGAAGAGTACATTAATTAAATAAGTAAAATATGATGTTTTAGATCCTGAAAAACGAGATTTGAACCTAGAATGAGAGAAAAATCGAAAATTGGGAAAGTTAGTAAAATGGTCGTTTTAGTATCGAGGTAAGTTCATATGTATAATAAGCATTAATTTATGCATGTTTCAATGTAAAATTGATATATTTATTATGATTGAGGTGTTGAAAGTATCTAAGTTGGTATGATAATAATACAACAATAATCTTGTAATTTATATTTGAAAGTTAAATTTAGTGAATTAATTGAATTATGTTAAATTAAATGATTATGGTGCCAAGTTTATGAATTGATTTAAAATATGTCTATGGTACATGAAGTGCTTTGAATTATCATACATAAATGTGATTTCTATGATTATGGATATTATGGGAAATTGTAAGTTCATATGATTTTTAAAAAGGCAATGTGTAATTTAATGTTATTGCCTTGATATTAAATGAGATGTAAGTTTATATGTAAGTAATATATCAATATTACTTGTATTATGATATTTTATAATAATATTGGAAATATGTTTTGGATAATTACTTGATTGGTGAAATTTTTGGAAAAGATAGAGAAATCTCGGTTGAACCTTGGAAAGATTGGATGATCTGAGATAGTATGTAGCTAGGTCACATGTATGGTCTTGAGTGCACATCATGTGTACAAGAGAGCAACAAGACATTATGATGTAGCTAGGTCGCATGGGTGATACTATGTGTACACCATGTAGACAAGAGAGCTACGGGATATATGTAGCTAGGTCACATGAGTGGTTCCAGGTGAAGGACACCATGTAGACAAGAGAGCTACGAGATAAATTGGCTAGGTCACATGGGTGGTACTGAGTGTTCACCATGTGTACAAGAGAGCCGAACTATATGATGGGTGGAGCTATGTGCTAAAACCACCAAGTATCGAGGATTGATCCGAAAAGTTCAACGGGAGAATCTCTATGTATTGCTTTGTGAGTTTTGTGATGAATAAGTGCAGGAACTTGGTTATGTGAATGATGTGTTCATTAAGTGACCAGGATGTGGTAAGATATGATCTAGTTTTAAATATGAATGCTTGATGATTAAGCTGAAGATTTTTGGTAAGATGATAATCTTTCTATGAATGTATAAGTGGTACTATAATAAACAAGGTAAAATGAGTATGAGAGACACATGTATGATGATATACAAATGCTATGTTTGTGGTTTAATTGAGAATATTTAATCATTAAATGAATACCATGTTATATGCTTTTGATTTTGTATAAGTGTGTAAGAGATTAAGGTTGACCAAAGCTTGGAAAATAGCCTAGGTATATTCCACACAGCAGAGAACACGACCATGTGTCTCGGTAGTGTATGGAATTTCTGACTTTGGGACACAGTGTGTGGAGCCTTAAAGCATGAAATTTCCAAGATTTTCATAAGTTCTCGGTTTAGTCCCGAACCCTTTCTAAAGTATGTGTTGGGCTTCGTAGACTCAAATACGGGACTATGTGTAAGTGAATGAACATTTTGAAATATGAATGAAATTTTATGGCCCGTATTTTAGTTTAGTGTTTGTATGTTTGTCTGGTAACGTCTCGTACCTTATCCCGGCCTCGGGTACAGGTAAGGGGTGTTACAACATCCTTTGAAATAGCCTACCATATCAATCAATTTAATCATGCTAGAGCTTCAATCTAAACATACCATAATGCCATAAAAAAATACCTGTATACATAACATACAAGCATTCAAAATTCAATGTAACGTCCCCTAACCCTATACCGTCATCGAAACAGGGTTACGAAACATTATCAGTCAGTACAGTCCAATTTCAGTCATTAATTAAAATAAATATTCATACTCATCCTAGTTTTAAGATGCCGGGATCGGCCTGGAATGCTGATTCGACAGTCTAGCCTTAACTTAACCTGCGCACGGAAACAAACCGTACGCTGAGTATACACTCAGTGGTATTTCTATAATCCGAACACTTGATAATATAACAATTAAACTTAAAATCACAATAACAAATATAACTATTCATTTATTTATTTTATAGATAAGTTTCATTTACTTACCATAAAAATTCTATACAAGCCATATAACAAACACAACAACATATTTGCTCAATTCTTTTCATTTGCTTACCGTATAAATTCTTTACAATATATTCACAATTCATTTGTATTCACACTTTACTTCTTAACAATATACCATTTTAATTCATTCTAACATGAATCATCATCCATTTGAACTTCACTCATTTCATGAACCTTTTGGTTCATGTTTTCAATATCATATCTCAATTTCAATTCTCAATTCAATTTCTCATTTCATTCCAATAACTCAATCAATCAAATTCACTCGATTTATATTTTCACTTATTTACCCCTATTAACAAGACTCGGACTCTGATAGATACGTGGATTCCTCCCAAACATACCAGAATATCCAACCCAAACACACCAGAATATCCAACCCAAACACACCCGGAATATTATAAATCCTCCATAACACACCAGTATATCATATCCTCCCAAACACACCAATAAGGCATTAAATACCTCTTCAGATAAACCGAAGTATATAATAACAGAAACATCTTCTCAGTCGAACTACAAATCTCCTCATCACATCATAGATCCAATGGCATGCCATTTGTATCCAATCTGGTTCGATACTGTTAATAGGGTATTCGATTCACTTTCTCAATTTAATAAATCTTTCATCAATATACCATTCTAATAATCACATATATTCACACATTTTCATAATTTCATATATTTTCATTCAATTCAACAAATATATTTCAATTATTCACATTAATTCATAATTCAATACAACTCAATTCACTTTTCAATATAAAATATTCAATTATCACAAATCTCATGTATTCATATCAATTCCTCATTTTCCAATCAATATAATTTTTCAATATAACATTCATTCAATATTCAAATTTTACATAAATCATATATATAATATATATTTCAATCAATATAAATTCAATCAAAATGATTTCAATCAATATAAATTTGATAAATTCATCACATACCAAAATCAATCCATTTCGATTGTAAAACATCATAATTCTAACACTAACAATTTTCATATGTATATAAATATAACAAATAATGACTGAGTTCGGATTATAGAAATACAAACCGTAGTTTTCGAGCTAACTCCCGTCGACTTTGTCTTGTCCTTCCTTAGCCGAGATTTTCGGTACCACATTGACTACGAAATTAATACAATTCATAATCATTAATACATTACTAATTTATATCTTGAGTTACAGAATTCTAAATTAAGATCCGTTAATTTTTCCTGAAACTAGACTCACAAATCTTCTTACCATAAAATTTTCAGAATTTTTGGTGATTTTCCAAATTCAGAACAGGGGAACCCGAATTCATTCTGACCTTGTCTCACAAAATTTATTATATCTCATAATTTACAATTCAATTGCTTAAAACGTTTCTTTTATAAGAAACTAGACTCAATAAGCTTTAATTCCATATTTTATTCATCCTCTAATTCAATTTCTACAATTTTTGGTGATTTTTCAAACTTAGACTACTGCTGCTGTCCAAAATAGTCTTAGTGCAAAATGTTGATTTTCTACTTTTAATTTCAATTCAATCCTAACTAAATTCACTTACTTTTCTATCTTAATTCATACTTTATCTCTACTCAATTTTTAACCAAACTTAGACATAATTATCTATTTTTCATCATAAAACCATAATTTTGAAATTCTTTCAATTTAGTTCTTAAAGCATAAAACTTATGAATCGCTTCACAATTCAATCCTTATTTCATTTCTAACTTGAATTTCTATCAATTTAGCCTTTAATTCATCATTTTACTCAACATGAACAATATTTATAAATCTAATAACTTTCAAAATATCAACTTAATTTCATCAAAACTTTGTTCTAAAGCTTTTAAAACATCAAAATTAAGTAAAAAGGGCTAAATTGACATACATATTAAAGTTTAAAGCTTCAAAACCTTGATTTTCACTTTTCTCCCTTTCTTTCTCCCCTGTTCTTCTCTGTTTCGTTTGCTTTGTTTTTCTTTTTCATTTCTTTTATTTCATTTATTTCTTTATTTTATTTCTTTATTTTATTATTAAACTATTATAATATTTATTATTTATACATGTGTATATTTATTAATACACATGTATTAATTTTCACCTTACACTTGTCATAACTTTTATTTATTTAATTAATTAATATAAAATAATATTAATATAATATATTTTAATTATTATTATTTTACTTATATAATAAGTAAATACACATGTATAATACATGTGTACCATTTATATTTGTACACATTTAACTTATTTTAACCATACATTTGTCACCTCTTTTTTGGCTTATTTCTTATTTAGTCCCTTCACTTTTCTTTATTCTATAATTAAACTTTCACAGTTAATTCAATTTAATCATTTCCACTAATTACTCTTAATTAAGCTAAATTTACTTAATTAAAGTCTAATTAACCATTCAATTGACTTCGTAAATATTTTTAATAAATATTTACGAATCTATTTTTTTAGAAATGGAGACCCGAAAATTCACTTTCCCGATAACCGTAAAATTTGGGTCATTACATTCAAGCATCCCAAAAAACTATCCTCTTTCTTGATTCAACAAAATGAACACTTCATTTAAACAGACACATATATACTTTCAAACAAAAATTACCAAGGACCATTTCATCATCTTTCCAAAATCATCATTTAAACACATAAACACCTATTCACAACCAAGCCTATATACATGCCACATAACTGAGTAAAAAGATTCAAAAATCTACTAAGACTGAAGCTAGAGAGTGTGAGCTCTAAGGATGATTAGATAGACACATTTCGCAAGCCAACTACATAAAATAGAAAACAAAATACAGTGAGCTTTAGGTAAGCGTAGCAAGTTCATAATTGAAAATGTACTGTAATTTACCTTGGAATAAAAGAAATACATATATACAACCAATTTACTTGATATTTTCAAAACCTGACATTACATTTCACAAGAGGTAGGTGAGTCCATCATAATACTATATAAAAATATATATTTCAATTTGTCATAACATTCAATTCAATCCATCCATTCAAGTCTAAAGCATATCATTCATTTCTTTTACTTAATCAGAATAGCCCGATGAACATTAGAAAAAAGGTTTGGATACTAAAGTATCTACACCACACCAGAGAGCATAGTAATGTTATACAGAGGCACTGAAATGCAAAACAAGGCACCAAAATGCAATCCCGTATAAGCGCTTAACTAACCCTATTGGCATGCCAATTGCATCCTAATCCTTTACTAAGTTCAAACATGCATTTATATAGAATTCAGAATGTAACACCCCATACCCGAGACCGTCGCCGGGGTCGGACACGAGGGGTTAACAGACTTCGTTCACTTAATTTCACCGTTCATAAAAAAAAAATTTCCAGACAGCTAGCTAACTGTGTCACTGTCACCTTAAAAATCATATCTTGAGTTCTACAACTCGAAAATCAGTTTCGTGATTTTTCCCTGAAACTAGACTCACATATCCATCTACAAATTTTTTTCTAGAATTTTTGGTTGGGCCAATTAGTACAGTTTATTAGTTAAAGTCTCCCCTGTTCCAGGGTGTGACTACACTGACCTTCATGCATTACGACCTGGATATCTCCCTGTACAGGGATTCAATACTGATTCCGTTTGTTTCTATAGAAACTAGACTCAAAAAGGAATCTATAAATATATGGCATGACTTCTAATTATCTCGGGTTAATTTATAATGAATTTCCAAAGTCGGAACAGGGAATCCAGAAACCGTTCTGACCCTGTTTCACGAAAACCTAAATAGCTCTTAACATGCAACTCATATGACCTTTTCGTTTCTTCCATATGAAAGTAGATTCATCAAGGTTCATTTACATAATTTATTCACTATTTAATTCCATTCCTACTATTTTTAGTGATTTTTCACATCCACATCGCTGCTGCTGTCAGCGTCTGCCTTTAAGGTAGACTTTACCTATTTCATAGTTTCCATGATTCAATTAGCCCTTTTTGCATACATAGCACAAAGTATAATTATGATTAAGCATTCCAATGGCTAATCGTTTCCAAACATTTCCATACCTCTTAGTGATCAACATACAAACGATTATAGTACTATGCTAAAAACGTATATAAGCCATTTTCGCATGGCTATCCAAAGTTTTACATACCAAAGTTCAAACAAACATAATAGCCTATACATGCCGAAATGTTCTCTTAGACTATCTAAGAAGAAGATACCAAAAAGTTGCTAGTCGGTGTGATGACTTCGATGACGGTCCCAAATACGAAAAAAGTCGAGTCCAAGAAACCTAAAATGGGTGACAAGCAAACACCGAATGAGTATATAACTCAGTAAGTCATAAGCATTACACTACCATCCATTAATAAAATTTTTACAAGAGGAAACAACGAAATGAGGCTAAGCACTCCATCCATACCGAACTATGCCATAGTTTCTTAGACCTTACTATTCAATCTCATTCCAAGTCCTACATTGACATTTCATACGCTATTCAATAAAATAATTGAGGCATTTCCATACACCATTTTATTTTCGTTACAATCATACAACTAAGCGAACTTTCATCTATTCCACGATGAACCTTATGTACGTGACTTCAATTATAATCATCACATAGGTTCAAACTTACCACGCTCAACTCCAAATATAAACATAGCACCTATTAGCCATGAACTCAAGGTACTCACCCTTTCCGCTGTCCAAATCGACTCGGTAAGGTCGCACCTTAATATAAATAATTGATAGAAATATATATATATTGGGTTCGCACATAGTGCTTAATAATCAACCACGCACACTTAGTGTCATGTACTTTAAACTCGCACACTTAGTGCCATGCATTTCAAGCCCGCGCACTTAGTGCCAATCTCACAACCGTGAACACTTATTGCCCGCACACTTAGTGCCGAAAACCAGCCACTATATACGCTTCACTTCCTTTTTACATTCGACAATTTCATCTCTACATACATATCTGATTGTATACATTTCATCTCATTAAACACAATTGCATAGGTATTACGATCATTTAAATCAATACCAACTATATGCTTAATGACTTACCTTGTGTTGGGTAAAACAATTCCAAGTCGGCTACTCGATGACCTTCGATTTCCCTTGTTGGACGCCTCTCCTTTAGGATCTTGAGCTTAAACAAATAAATTAACTCATTCAACCGCTTTGCTACATATATGGGTATTCACATTTTAATGATTTTATGACATACGAACGGCATGGTAAAATTTTTATCTTGCTACCTTATGCTCTTAGCTATTGACTAATAACCATATGCTATCGCCCTACTATCAATAATCCAATCACACATGCATATATGTATATATGGCCGAATGTACAAAGCTTAGACTCATCATCACCTATGCTCTTAATTTGATGGCCGAATATGCATACATATATATATATATATATATATAATATCAACTATACTATCATCTTTAATTCACCTAAACACAAAATTTCATCTCATGAACACTTGACTGAATTTTTCCTAATCTAGCATGGCTTCACATATATCACATTTCTACATAAATTTTCTTTTACTTTTCCTCTACTCCCATTCACAACATCAAAAGCACCATACACATGTATCATCACAAAGCTTCACACTTAGCATGCAAATGACATCAACACAAATCCACCTTAGCCGAAACTTAACTCATCTTCATGCTTCATCACCACAACATCAAACATCAAACATCAACCAAGAAGACAACACCCATGGCCAAATATCATCCCCTTCCCATAGCAAAGATTTAAACCATGGGCTAGGTAGAACTCAAACTAACAACTAAAAACATGCATGAATCTCATGGACAACATCAAACATACCTTAGTCTAGCAAGCTACCATAGCTGATTTTCTCAAGCTCTTCCCCCCCTTCTTCTTAGAACATTCGACCAAGGAAGAAAAATGTGAAAGGATGGACACATTTTTTTTTCCTTTGTTTTCATCATATTCCCCCTTTTTGTTTTTTTTTTCATTATTCTATTCTTTCTAACATAACCACTAACCCAACATGTTTGCAACATGTTTCCACTCCTAGCATGGCCGGCCACCATGCTTAAATTTTGGGTAAATTGACATGCAAACCCATCATTTTCACAACATGCATTAATAGACCACTTTACATTTGCCTAGCACATTTCTAAATTTTCTCACACAAGTCCTATTTGATAAAATTCACTTACAATTAACAAAATCCAAACATGAAATTTTCACACATGCATATGTACATATAATGAGCATCAACTATGACGGTTAATTATTTTTACGACTCGGTTTAGCGGTCCCGAAACCACTTTCTGACTAAGGTCAATTTAGGGCTGTCACACAGAACATTTACATTACTGTAGCAATTCCATAAATTGAATCATATGACATAACCATTTCATATCCATTCAGAACTCTACATGATTTATAATTATCACATACATATAACTTTACAGTTTAGTCTAAAACTCACCTTTTGTAACATTTAGCGAATAATTGAAAATATATTATACATACAAGCATCTATAAAAAAAATATTATCCATTAAAACATACACATACAACATAAACTTACATGGTAAATTTGACAATAATTGAAGTGTTAGGGACTAACCAACAATTTTCCTTTTTTCTCGATTATCTATCGACTGATTCAAATCTTGATCTATATGATTATTCATTTCCAAGTATAAGTTTTAATTACCTTATAATATCTACTTAATTCCATTTTACAAAATTTTGCTAAAGTTTCACATTTTTTTCAATTTAGTCCTTAAAATCAGAACTATCATAATTTTCACATTTAAGCTTCATTTTATGATCTAATTTCATTTTCGTCCTTCTACAACTCTCTAAATTAAATAATTATAGAAATTTCATGTCTAATTTGAGATATTTGCATTTTAGTCCTAAAACTAAAAACTAACAAACTTCACTTTACAAATTAGCCCTATTTCATATCCAAGCTTCAAATCCTACCATTTGACAGTTTTACTATTCAATACTTGGAATATCTAGATTAAGCTACAATGAACTCAAAAACATAAAATTTATTGAAAATGGGCTTTAGAGGGCTTACCATGAAAGGGCCGATTGTTTGAAGCATTCAACAATAGTGTTTTTATTTTATCTTAATGAAGAAACAATGATGAGAAGGAAAAAATAATGAAGAAACTGTAACGCCCCTGTACCTGATACCGTCACCAGAGTCGAGCACGAGGTGTTAATGGACTTAATTCATTAATTAAACAGCTCAAACAATTTATTTTAGAATTTCTAGACAAGCTGGCTAACTGCATCACAGTCGCTAAAAAAATCCATATCTCAAGTTACAAAATTCAAAATACAATTACGTAAATTTTCCCTGAAAATAGACTCATATATCTACTTACTAAAGTTTTTCTAGAATTTTTGGTTGGGCCAATTAGTACAGTTTATTAGTTAAAGTCTCCCCTGTTTCAGGGTTCGACTACACTGACCCCTGTGTATTACAAATCAGATATCCCCGTGTACAGAGTTTCAATGACTATGACCTTTGTTTCTAATAACACTAGGCTCAATAATTATTTCTTACATGTAAGGTAAAACTCCTAATTGTTTTTGTACAATTTACGGTAAAATTTTAAATTTAGAACAGGGGATTCAGAAATTGCTCTGACCCTGTTTCACTAAAACGTAAATATTTCATAAAATACAACTTTTTACCTATTTTTTTTCTTCCACATGAAAATAGATTCATTAAGATTCATTTACATATTTTATTCATCATCTAATTCTATCTATACTATTTTTAGTGATTTTTCAAACTCACGTCACTACTGCTGTGTGATTTTGTTTTATAGCCAATTTCACCATTTTATGGATTTCCATAGATTAGTTAACACATAAAGCATACGTGTTATCAAATATAATCTTGATTAGCCACTCTAATAGCTAATCATTCTCAAACATTTCCATGCCATACATGAGCTATATCATACGATTATATACACAAAAGGATTATAATGCTATACATGCCATATTTCCAAAATATGCAAGCCACCATACCGAGATGGTCCATTGATAGTGTGAGCGTGCTTCCGACCATCTTGATCTCCAAAACGGCTTGTCAAAACTACAAGGAATGGAAGGGGGGAGTAAGCATAAATGCTTAGTAAGTTCACATGCAAATAACAAATAACTTAACAAAGCAATTATACCAACCAACATTAGCATAATATCACCAAAACATATATCACATTTCTATTCATCATTCATCGTCTTACTACATTATTGTTGTCGTATCAAGTCTCAACCCGAGGGTTAAGTACATACCTGTCCTAAGTGCCCATTCCATAACACTTACCAATACGTCACTTGCATCTTGAGTTTTCTTCCATTTCACTAGAATTTTACCTGTTGAACACATAGGAATATAACTCGAATACTTGGAAAGTTTGCACATAAGTGCAACATATGTAGCCAAGCTACCATGTAACCCGCCCATAAGCGAACTCGGACTCAACTCAACGAGCTCGGGCGTTCGCATCCATAAGTGAACTCGGACTCAACTCAACGAGTTCGGACGCGTAGTTACATCTCACGAACTTGGACTCAACTCAACGAGCTTAGACATTCGCATCCATAAGTGAACTCAGACTCAACTCAACAAGTTCGGATGACTAGTTACATCTCACGAACTCGGACTCAACTCAACGAACTCAGACATTCGCATCCATAAGTGAACTCAGACTCAACTCAACGAGTTCGGATGTGTAGTTACATCTCACGAACTCGGACTCAACTCAACGAGTTCAGATGCCCAAATATCCTAATATATTCCTAAGGTTCAACTGTAACATCCTGATTTTTGGGTTTTTCGTGATTCTTGAGATTTTGGTAAAGTTTTTAAAATTCAGTATTTGGTTGTGAAATTCATAATTGGAGTATGTAATAGGGCTTATGGAAGGCCCATGTGATGGCCAAAACCCGGTAGAATTTTTGAATTTTGGACTTAAGGAGTTAGGGGCTTTGGATAGGTGGCCTTATTAAAAGGTGTGGGTAAAATATAACACAAAAGAGCCCCTGGCAATGTGGCTAAGTGACGCCACTAAGAAGCTAAAAAGGTGGCGTGTAAGTGGTTGGGGGAAAGCCAGGGTTCGATTCACTATGATGGCAAATGTGATGTTATTTTTAAGCCTTGAGCATGCAGAAGTTGAAGCCGAATGGAACTCTGTTGGAGAGAGTTTGAATCAGTTGAATGCTTGAATTAAGGAGTGATAAGGGGAGAGATTTTAGGGATTTGAAGGAGGGATTAGAGTTGGCCGAATAGAGGGGATTAGGGAGGAGAAATCGGCTTGGGGATTTTGAGGGTAGCATTTCGGCATTAGGCTATAGTTGTGCCGATTTTCCTCTGTTGGAACACCATAGAGCCATTCTTTTCTTCCTTTTTCTTCTTTAACCTAAACTATCACTCTTTCCATTCATCTTTCTTTCTTTTCTTCTCCAAAACCAGTCTACTATTCCTTCTTCCCATCTACTACTTTCTTTCTTATCATCATTTTTGCCGAAAAGCCACAAAAGCCGAAACCTGTAAAGCTTGGATGTGCTGATTTCTTGTTGACCAACAACCTTCTATTTCTTTTCAATTTTTGGTGGCCAATTCTTTCATCTGCTAAGTTTTAAGCGGTACAAAAAAGAAAGACTATGGTAAGTATTCATACTCCAATCGATTCAGTAGAATAACTGTTGACAAAAGCCGAACCCCCTATAGTTTAGGGAGGTTGTCGATTTGAGATATAGCCCTTATTGGGCTTCTTTATTTTTATTTTTGTCATTTGTATGGTGGAATAGATAACTTTGGAGGAGGAGTAAGTCTTGGAGTGTCAGTGTTGGATAAGCTTGAATCATACCGCCAGACCTTGTGAAGGTAAGTGAACTATGGCCATTAGGGGTTCTTTGGCCGATTTTGGTAAGGTAAGATTTGGGTTGATTAGCATGAACTGTAGACTAAGAATGGTGGTGGATAATTGTAGGTTTTCGTGGGAGACTTCATTGGTGAACGTCACAAAACAGGTGTGTAACGAACCCTCTTTCGTAGCTTAACTCGATATATGCCGAAAAGTCGAAATGCTGAAAATTCTGGCATTTCGAGGACTCGTGAGCATGCGAAAGCTCATAGGTTAGCTAGAGACACTAAGTTTGATGATCGGGATCGTTGGAATAGGTAAAGGCACGATTTGCTGCATCACGGTAAGTTGGGCCTCGAGGGGCTAAAATCGGGCCCAATGGGCTTTCGGGCCCAATGGGCTTTCGGGCCCAGTTGGGTAAGTTTGGTAGAAAATGGAATCCAGATAAATTGCACATTAAGACAGTTAATACCATTATGGAATATAGGCTAAATGGGCCTAGATGATTAAATCGGCCATGCAGGGCCCATTAGGGGTTTTTGGCCAATGACTCAGTTTTGCTAGAATGGGCTAGATCGCTGATTAAGCACTTGAAATTGTTGGTAATTGATAATGAGCATGGAAAACCCTAATAATTGATAGAGAAATGAAATTACCCTTATAATGTGAAAATGACCTTTTTGCCCCTAGGTGAAAATGACCATTATACCCCTAGGGTTATGTTATTATTAAGATGCATGTGATACTACTTTTGTACATGATATGCCATGATATGCACATGATATGCCATGATATATTCACATATGCATGGGTTGGGTTTTATATGAACAGAGGAAGTGCTAAAAGGGCTTTGCCCCAGTTTATCGAAAAGGGCTTTGCCCCAGTTATTAAAAGAGGCTAGGCCCAGTATATATTGAAACTGAACTTGGGCTTAAGCCCAGTAGGCTGATATTGGTTGGGCTCTGAAAGGGGCTTGTTGCACATTGAGTTTCCAAACTCACCTCTTCCTTAACCTTGCAGGTGAGCCTTGATGTGGGGACTTGGAGCCGGAGGGGATTCGGTGTGGCCACGGTGATAGTTTTTGGACTTTACAAGAAATAACCGATTTCCTTTAGTTTATCTTAAATACTATTTATTTTTGGGTTGTAATAAGGCCATTTTAACTATTTTTTTCTGGGATTATTTTATTTTTAACTCTAAATATTTCTGATAATAATTCAAATGGGCTAGACTTAGGGCGCGTTTACAAAATGATACTCGTTTTCAAAATAATGCAATGACACGATTAATCGGTTTATCAAAGATATTACTCAAATGAATTTCAACTAGTTTATCAAAATGTGGAAATGGTTGTGGGCATGTTTAGGATTGGATCCAATCGAGAGCCTGGTACTTAAGCAACTTTCATGGCTCACCTCCTCTATTTCGGATACCTACCTGGTGCACAACTTCCATTCACTTTGTTAACTTTGCAAAAGACGATCTTTTAAAACACTAATACGAGTCGTAGGTTTTTAAAACTTCAATGTGACACGTCAGATTCGGTCATAACGTCTGGACTGGGTTTGGGGTGTTACATTTAGTGGTATCAAAGCCAGGTTGCAACAACTCGGCTGTGGGTTTTTAAACGGGTCTAAAATCAATAGTTTCGAAACAAAGTTGTTTTAAATCAAATTTTAAGAATTACTATTTTCTGTGATCAAATACATATTTTTGTTTTAAATGGTTTGGAGAAAGAAGCGGCACACTGAATCCCTGGCACCAAATCTGTAAGTATACTTTCCATTACATTATGTGATATTGATAGAACTGAGCCCCTTCTATGATACTTTAGATAGGGTAGAGCTGTAAAACGGTAGGAATGAGACTGTAGCTAGGCTACAACGTTGGGAAAACAATCATTGAACTGTTATATATCCATAAGACATCTCGTAATAAACAATTGAAATATTAAACTAAGGTCATAAAATTCGTAATCAGTTAATTCGATATGAGTACAAGAGGAACTCGTGGACGAGGCCGCAAACGTGGTCGCAGAAGGGTGCAAGCTGAATCTTCATCCTCAGGGCATAGGCCAGCTGAGGAGGCAGTCGTGCCACAAGCAACTGAGATGGGTCATATGATCAGGCTGCGGGGGACGATGCTTTGTCCCAAGCAATGTTAAGGGTTTTAGAAAGGGTTACTGGAGCTAGCACCAGGACAGTAAATAGGGGATCCATCTCTGAGCGACTCCGGGCTAACGGAGCAGAGGTTTTTCGGGGCGTATCTAGAGTAGCCCCAAATGTGGCTGAATATTGGCTAGAGGCAATAGAGCAGATTATGGACGACCTGGATTACTCTGTGGAGCAAAAGCTGAAGGGGGATATGTCGTTGCTACGAGATGAGGCATACCGGTGGTGGATCACTGTAAGGGAGAGTACCCTGATCGAACGAGTAGCCTGGGAATTGTTCAAGACTGCTTTTAAGAGGAGGTATGTTGGAGCTAGTTATGTGGATGCCCGTCGAAAAGAATTTTTGAATCTGGTTCAGGGTAATAAGACTGTTGCGGAGTATGAGGCGAAATTCTTTAGGCTGAGTCGATATGCTAGCGGGATAGTTGTGACCGAATATGAGCGCAGTGTTCAATTCGAGGATGGCCTCCGCGATGAACTTAGGGTGCTGATAGCTCCACAGAGGGAGTGTGATTTCGCTGCGTTAGTAGAGAAGGCTAAGATAGCCGAGAAAGTAAAATGAACTGAATGGCAGAATCCTGAGAGGGATCGACCCAGATTTAGGAGGGATTCTGGACCCTCGGGTGCTACAAATAGGAATGCTAAAAGAGCTAGAATGGACGAACCAGTTCGAGCAGTTCCGGTGAATACCTTTAGACCGCAGGCTTGTAGAGACTATGGCAGAGTACATATGGGGGAGTGCTGGAAACGAACTGAGGCATGCTTTCGATGTGGGTCAAAGGAACATAAGTTCAGAGAGTGTCCTCTGAGATCAGCTCAGGATCAAGCTGCGGAACAAAGAGGTGTCCAACAGTAGCGAGGAGGACCACCACCACAGTGAGGCCATGGGCAAGGTGGGGTGGCAATGGTAATAGACGTGGACGTGGGGCACTTGGCAGGGGTGCTGGACATGCTGAAGCTCGACAGCCGATGTTGGTTTATACTGTACGGTGTCGTGAGGAGGGTGATGCTCCTAATGTTATAACTGGTACGTTCTTCATTCATAGCACGCCTTACACTGCTTTGATTGATGTGGGTTCCACTCACTCGTATGTTGCTTGTGATGTATCTGGGGCATTTGGTGTGCTTCTTGAGGAGACTGTGAGTGGGGTATCAGTGATAAGCCCTTTAGGACACTCGATTAAGGTAGATAAACTCTTTAGGGAGGTGCCTTTAGAGACACAAGATAAGATATTTGTAGGAGATTTGATGGAGTTGCCATTTGGGGATTTTGATCTTATTTTGGGAATAGACTGGCTAACTAAACATAGGGCGATGTTGGATTGTGCTGCTAAGAGAATGGTGCTAATAACTGCCAAGGATGAGGAGATAATGGTCATAGGGGAGCAAAGGAACTATTTGTCCAAGGTGGTCTTGGCTTTAAGGGCTGAGAAGTTGATTCGGAATGGTTGTGAGGCGTTCTTAGCATTTGTGAGTCAAGCTAAACCTGAGGGGATAACTGTGGAGTCGGTTAGGACCATCCAAGAATTTCAAGATGTATTTCCGGAGGAACTTCCTGGACTACCTCCGAACAGAGAAGTCGAGTTCAGAATCGACTTGTTACCTAGAACAGCTCTAGTGTCCATTGTGCCTTATCGGATGGCACCAAAGGATTTAGTGGAACTGAAAGCTCAAATTTAGGAACTGTTGGATAGAGGATTCATAAGACCAAGTGTTTCTCCGTGGGGCGCACCAGTGTTGTTCGTAAAGAAGAAAGATGGGACCATGCGGATGTGTATTGACTATCAGCAGCTGAACAAGCTGCTGATCAAGAACAAGTATCCTTTGCCAAGAATTGACGATCTGTTCGACCAACTGAGAGGAGCCTCGGTATTTTCTAAGATCGACCTTCGGTTAGGATATCATCAGTTGAAAGTCAAAGAAGTGGATATTCATAAGACGACATTCAGAACTCGATAAGGTCATTACGAGTTTCTGGTTATGCCCTTTGGTTTGACTAATGCATCGGTAGCACTCATGGATTTGATGAATCGGGTATTTCAGCCGTACTTGGATCAATTCGTAGTCGTTTTTATCGATGATATCTTAGTGTACTCGGAAACGGAAGAAAAGTATGATGAGCATTTTCGTATTGTGCTGCAAGTGCTAAGGGAAAAACAACTTTACGCAAAGTTTAGTAAGTGTGAGTTTTGGCTGAATGAAGTAACTTTCTTTGGGCATGTTGTGTTTGCTGAGGGGATCAAGGTAGACCCTCGAAAAATTGAGGCGATTCTGGAGTGGAAGGATTTTCTGTGTTGGCAGCACTGTTAACGAAACTTATAAGGAAGGGAGCACCATTTGTTTGGACAAATAAGCAGCAAGAGGCTTTTGAGAAGTTAAAGAAGGTTCTGACAGAAGCACCAGTGTTGATTCAGCCAGAGTCTGGTAAGGATTTCACGGTATATAATGACGCATCACATGTAGGTTTGGGCTGCGTATTGATGCAAGAGGGTAAAGTGGTCGCATATGTTTCACGACAGCTTAAGCCTCATGAGGTAAACTATCCTACTCGTGACTTGGAGTTGGCAGCAGTGTTTTTTGCGCTTAAGATATGGAGGCACTACTTGCATGGGGAGAGATGCATTATCTATACGGATCACAAGAGTCTTAAGTATTTGCTGACTCAAAAGGAGCTGAATCTTAGACAGCGAAAGTGGATAGAGTTGTTAAAGGACTATGACTGTTCGATTGAGTACCATCCAGGTAAGGCAAATGTCATGGCTGATGCGTTAAGTCATTGAACTGTGGCAGAATTGAAGGCAATGTTTGCTCATTTAAGCTTATATGATGATGGAAGCTTATTGAAAGAATTACAAGTGAGACCGACTTGGGTGGAGCAGATTAAGAAGCAACAGTTGGTGGATGAGTCGTTGGTTTCTCGGATTCAGCAAGCTGAGAAGGGGGAGAATCCAGACTTTGGATTAAATAATGATGGGGTTCTTTGTTTTCAAGGAAGAATTTGTGTGCCGAATGACTCTGACTGGAGATTGATGATTTTAAAGGAGGCACATAGTGGACCTTGTGCTATGCATCCAGGAGGGAGTAAGTTGTATCGAGACTTACGAGAGCTATATTGGTGGCCTGGGCTTAAGCGAGAAGTGACCAAATTTATGGGGAAATGTTTGACGTGTCAACAAGTAAAGGCTGAGCATCAAGCGCCTTGAGTTATTACTGACCGATAAAGATACCACTTTGGAAGTGGGAAAGGGTAGCTATGGATTTTGTAAGTGGTTTGCCATTGACACCTTCCAAGAAGGATTCAGTTTGGGTAATTGTGGATAGGTTGACGAAATCTGCCCATTTCATACCTGTCTGAACCGATTACTCACTTCAGAAGTTGGCCAAGTTTTATGTGGCAGAGATAGTGCTGTTTCATGGAGTGCCAGTATCAATAATTTCTGACGAGACCCAAGGTTTACATCTCAGTTTTGGCAGAAGTTGCATGAGGCGTTGGGAGCATAATTGGACTTTAGTCGGCTTTTCACCTTGATCGGATGGGCGATCGGAGAGGTTATTGATTTTAGAAGACATGTTGAGAGGTTGTGTTATTGAATTTAGGGCGGTTGGGAGGATTACTTGCCATTGGCGAGTTCGCGATATAACAGATTACCAAGCAAGTATTCAGATGGCTCCTTACGAGGCACTGTATGGGCGAAGGTGTCGTTCGCGTACTTGTTGGGAAGAGTTGGGGGAAAGGCAAGTATTTGGTCCAAAGTTGGTAGCAGATACTGAAGACAAGGTCAAGGTGATCAGGAATCAGTTAAGGGAGGCAGCGGATCGACAAAAGTCTTATGCTTATCTGAAGCGTAAGGATATTGAATATGCTGTAGGGGACATGGTCTTTTTGAAGGTATCGCCTTGGAAGAAGATATTGGGATTTGGTAAGAAGGGTAAGTTGAGTCCACGGTTCATTGGGCCTTATCGAATCCTTAAGCGGATAGGGCCGATGGCTTATCAGCTAGAGTTACCTCCTAAGCTAGATCGTATTCACGACGTCTTTCATGTATCCATGCGAAGGCAATATCATTCTGACCTTACTCATATCGTGCTTGTTGCAGAAATTGAAGTACAGTCGGATTTGACCTTCGAAGAAGAACCTGTGCAGATACTTGATCACGATGTCAAGGTGCTGAGAAGGAAGTCAGACCCATTGGTGAAGGTACTTTGGAGAAACCATGGCAAAAAAAAACCAATTGGGAGTCAGAGGAGGCGATGCATCAACAGTACCCTCAACTGTTTGGATCAGGTAAAATTTCGAGGCCGAAATTTCTTTAAGGAGGGTAGAGTTGTAACATCCTGATTTTTGGGTTTTTCGTGATTCTCGAGATTTTGGTAAAGTTTTTAAAATTTGGTATTTGGTTGTGAAATTCATAATTGGAGTATGTAATAGGGCTTATGGAAGGCCCATGTGATGGCCAAAACCCGGTAGAATTTTTGAATTTTGGACTTAAGGAGTTAGGGGCTTTGGATATGTGGCCTTATTAAAAGGTGTGGGTAAAATGTAACACAAAAGAGCCCCTGGCAATGTGGCTAAGTGATGCCACTAAGGAGCTAAAAAGGTGGCATGTAAGTGGTTGGGGGAAAGCCAGGGTTCGATTCACTATGATGACAAATGTGATGTTATTTTTGTGCCTTGAGCATGCAGAAGTTGAAGCCGAATGGAACTCTGTTGGAGAGAGTTTGAATCAGTTGAATGCTTGAATTAAGGAGTGATAAGGGGAGAGATTTTAGGGATTTGAAGGAGGGATTAGAGTTGGCCGAATAGAGGGGATTAGCGAGGAGAAATTGGCTTGGGGATTTTGAGGGTAGTATTTCGGCATTAGGCTATAGTTGTGCCGATTTTCCTCTGTTGGAACACTATAGAGCCATTCTTTTCTTCCTTTCTCTTCTCTAACCGGAACTATCACCCTTTCCATTCATCTTTCTTTCTTTTCTTCTCCAAAACCAGTCTACTATTCCTTCTTCCCATCTACTACTCTCTTTCTCATCATCACTTTTGCCGAAAAGCCACAAAAGCCGAAACCTGTGAAGCTTGGTTGTGCCGATTTCTTGTTGACCAGCAACCTTCTTTTTCTCTTCACTTTTTGGTGGCCAAATCCTTCATCTGCTAAGTTTTAAGCGGTACAAAAACGAAAGACTGTGGTAAATATTCATACTCCAATCGATTCAGTAGTATAACTGTTGACAAAAGCTGAAACCCCCTATAGTTTAGGGAGGTTGTCAATGTAACACCCCGTACCCGAGACCGTTGCCGGAGTCGGACACGAGGGGCTAACGGGCTTAAACCACTCATTTTCACAGTCCATTTTAAAAATTTCCAGGCAGTTGGCTAACTGCGTCGCTGTCACCTTAAAAATCATATCTTGAGTTACAAAACTCGAAAATCAGTTTCGTAATTTTTCTCTGAAACTAGACTCATATGTCCATCTACATATTTTTTTCTGGAATTTTTGGTTGCGTCAATTAGTACAGTTTATTAGTTAAATTCTCCCCTGTTACAGGGTTTGACTACTCTGACCTTCCTGCAATAAGACTTGGATAACTCCTTGTACAGGGCTTCAATACTTATGCCGTTTGTTTCTAATGAAACTAGACTAAAAAAGGAATCTATACATATATGGTATGACTTCTAATTATCTCTGGTTAATTTATAATGAATTTCCAAAGTTGGAAAAGGGAATCCATTAACCGTTCTGGCCCTGTTTTACGAAAACTTAAATATCTCATAATATACTGTTCATATGATCATTTCGTTACTTTCCTATGAAAATAGATTAATCAAGGTTCGATTACAATTTTTATTCACTATTTAATTCCATTCCTACTATTTTTAGTGATTTTTCACATTCACATTACTGCTGCTGCCAGCATCTATTTTTAAGGTAAACTTTACCTATTTCATGATCCTCCATGGATCAACTAGAGTTTGTCATACATATACCAAAAGTGATCATGAATAACCATTCCCATGGCTAAACGTTTCCAACATTTCCATACCTATCGACGGACAACATACAAAACGATTATAATGCTATGATCAAAGTATATTTAAGCCATTTTCGCATGGCTATCCAAATTTACACAAAACCGAAGGGTTCATGACCAACAACAAAAGGGTGGTCCTATACATGCCATTTCAAAGTTCAACCAAAAGTATACCAAAAGGAGCTTTGATAGTGTGGGCGACTTCGACTTCAAAATCCCGAGTCCGATAGCTGAAGAACCAAAATCTATAAAACAGAGAATCAAAGAAACGGAGTAAGCATTAAATGCTTAGTAAGTTTTGAGCAAAGAATTTAAGCACATCTGAAGTATAGCATTCATATAACTAAACGGATAATTCCATATATACATATTCTCAAATCATTCCTACTTCACATTCCAACCCCTATATTCATACATTAGGGATCGTCTTAGCCAAATACCGGAAGCTCATTACTCGACTGAGCGAATATTATTCGAAGGGAATCAACTATTTCAATGCACATACGAAACATACCTCATTGTTGGGATGTTACAAGCGTATTAACTGAAATTTTTACAGCAAGATCGTTCATTCCCGAATCACGTACCTTCGGAATTTAACCGGATATAGCTACTCGTTCAAATGCCTTCGGACATAGCCGGTTATAGTAACTCGCACAAATGCCTTGGGACTTAACCGGATTTAGTAACTCGCACCAATGCCTTGGGCTTAGCCCGAATTAGTGCTTCGCACAAATGCCTTGGATCTTAGTCCGGATATAGTCACTTAGCACAAAAGACTTGGGACTTAGCCCAGATATCATTCGAATAACCAAGCACATATATCAATAAATCATGACACATCCGTATTTCATTTTCATTACCAAAGCTCAAACACAAGACACTTATTACACTTGCAATTTCGGCTCAATAGCCACATACAAAGAGCATGATTTTGATTTGCTTAAAACATGATCTAATCAAATCATAATCTAAGTTCTATTACTCAAAAACTTACCTTGGATGTTGTTGAACGATTTCGATGGCTATTCGACCACTTTTTCCTTCCCTTTATCGGATTTAGATCCCCTTTGCTCTTGAGCTTAATTAAACAAATAAATTGATTTAATCATTTGAGCATCGAAAAGAGGAACACAAGGCACTTAGCCCATATTTATACATTAGACATTAAAGTCACATACATGTGAAATCATGCATCAACTCAACATATTAACCCACACTCCCTTTTAGCCGATTGTCTAAACCAAGATAAAGGCATCAATATGCTTGCCTCTAACCGAATGCATGCAACACTAATCTTCTCATGTGGCCGAGTATGCACGTATATGTTGAGGCCAATTATATGCTTAATACTTCCTACAAGTATGGTTACTTGTATTGATTATATATCGTTTTGTTTCAAATTCAAAACTTGGCTAATACGCATTTATACACTAGTAATCAAATACTAACATTTTGCATTTCATCTTACTACCATTTCACATCTACTTTCTACCATGGCCAAATGCATCAAGACACCATTTACCCTTACAAGGCATAAATTTCACCATCAAAACTAACAAGCTTATAATCCCATGACCGAAACCTCTAACAACACCAATTAAAAATACTTCATGGGTTTGAGGTAAAACCAAGAAAGAAACTCATGAATATCGAGATATAAGCACTAACATTGTTCATCTAGATTTAGCATGACACAACATCCATCACCCTTATATTTACCATAGCGAAAACCTTACTCATTCCAAAATTCAAATCTCAACTTGGTCACAAAAATAACTTGATATCTCACCAACACAACATCAACACCAAGCAAGAATGATGCATCCATGGCCGGGTGTCATTTCCATCACATAGCAAGATTTAGACCATGGGCTAGGTAGAACTCAAGCTAACAACTAAAACATGCATGCATCTCATGGAACATCATCAAACATACCTTAGCCTAGTTACATGCATGGCCGAACCTCTTCAACCTTTCTTCTTCCTTCCTCCTTAAAATTTTCGGCCAAGGATGAACCAAAGGATGAACACTTTTTTTTTTCTTTCCTTCAACTCACGGCAATGGGAGAAACAATCACACACATCCTTTCTTTTTTTTTTTTTGTTTCTCATCCTACTAACACTAATATTTTATTGCCCATGCTCTTTATTTTATTAATCCTTACATAATGCATTACCCCAACATGTTTATGACATGTTTTTAGCCATAACATTTTGTCCACCCATGCTCATGGCCGGCCACTACATATTAGGGGGGAAAATTGACATGCAAGTCCTCCCTTTTGATTACATGCACTATTAGATCCTTATAGATCCTATCACATTTCAAAAGTGTCACACAAGTCCTATGTACTCCATTCACATGCAATTAACTAAATCGAAGCTTAAAAATTTTCGCACATTCATATTCACATATTTTAGACAATAAAAATCACATTCAAATAATTTGGTGACTCGGTTTAGCGGTCCCGAAATCACTTTTCGACTAGGGTCACTTTAGGGCTGTCACAGTCAATTTGAGATATAGGCCTTATTGGGCTTATTCATTTGATTTTTATGGTTTGAATAGTGGAATAGATAACTTTGGAAGAGCATCAAGGCTTGGAGTGTCAGTGTTGGATAAGCTTGAATCATACCGTCAAACCTTGTGAAGGTAAGTGAACTATGGCCATTAGGGGTTCTTTGGTCGATTTTGGTAAGGTAAGATTTGGGTTGATTAGCATGAACTGTAGACTAAGAATGGTGGTGGATAATTGTAGGTTGCCGTGGGAGACTTCGTTGGTGAACGTCACCAAACAGGTGTGTAACGAACCTTCTTTCGTAGCTTAACTCGATATATGCCGAAAAGCATAAATGCCAAAAATTCTAGCATTTCGAGGACTCATGAGCATACGAAAGCTCATAGGTTAGCTAGAGACGCTAAGTTTGATGATCGAGATCGTTGGAACAAGTAGGGGCACGATTTGCTGCATCACGGTAAGTTGGGCCTCGAGGGGCTGAAATCGGGCCCAATAGGCTTTCGGGCCCATTTGGGTAAGTTTGGTAGAAAATGGAATCCAGATAAATTACACATTAAGAAAGTTAATACCATTATGGAATATAGGCTAAACGGGCCTAGATGACTAAATCGGCCATGCAGGGCCCATTAGGGGTTTTTGGCCAATGACTCGGTTTTGCTAGAATGGGCTAGAATCGCTGATTAAGCACTTGAAATTGTTGGTAATTGATAATGGGCATGGAAACCCTAATAATTGATAGAGAAATGAAATTACCCTTATAATGTGAAAATGACCTTTTTATCCCTAGGTGAAAATGACCATTATACCCCTAGGGTTATGTTATTATTAAGATGCATGTGATACTGCTTTTGTACATGATATGCCATGATATGCACATGATATGCCATGATATATTCACATATGCATGGGTTGGGTTTTATATGAACGGAGGAAGTGCTAAAAGGGCTTTGCCCCAGTTATTAAAAGAGGCTAGGCCTCCAGTTATATGGTAAAGCAGCTATGCTGCCAGTGGGAGTTTGGTTGGGTGGGTTGAGTTATTCCCCACATGGAGAGCTTGGTTGGTACGTGTGGAGAGTAGCGGTTGGTGGGTTGAGTAGTCTCCCCAAACGGGCTTGCATACATCCATTAATATTGCATGTGATATTGAAATGGGCCTATGGGCCATACCGATTACAGTAAAGGCTTCGGCCCAGTGGTATGATTTATGAAAAGGCTTCGGCCCAGTATATATTGAAACTGAACTTGGGCTTAGGCCCAGTTGGCAGATATTGGTTGGGCTCTGAAAGGGGCTTGTTGCACACTGAGTTTCCAAACTAACCCCCTTCCTTAACCTTGCAGGTGAGCCTTGATGTGGGGACTTGGAGCCGGAGGGGATTCGGCGTGGCCATGGTGATCATTCTTGGACTATACAATAAGTAACCAGTTTCCTTTAGTTTATCTTAAATACTATTTATTTTTGGGTTGTAATAAGGCCATTTTAACTATTTTTTTCTGGGATTATTTTATTTTTAATAACTTTAAATATTTCTGATAATAATTGAAATGGGCTAGAGTTAGGGCGCGTTTACAAAATGATACTCGTTTTCAAAATAACACAACGACACGATTAACCGGTTTATCAAAGATATCTACTCAAATGAATTTCAACTCGTTTATCAAAGTGTGGCAATGGTTGTGGGCATGTCTAAGATTGGATCAATCGAGAGCACGGTACTTAGCGACCTTCATGGCTCACCTCCTCATTTGGATACCTACGGTGCATGACTTCCATTCACTTTGTTAAATTTGCAAAAGATGATCTTTTAAAACACTAATACAAGTCGTGGGTTTTTAAAACTTCAATGTGACACGTCGGATTCGGTCATAATGTCTAGGCTGGGTTTGGGGTGTTACATCAACGGGATTTTCCTCGTTCGTACTCCTTTACCATTCTCCTTGGAATACCAATGACGATACTTCGGTAGTCTTTCACATTTTTCACATAATTCATAAAATTTTTGCATGTTGTCCAACAATGACCACAAAGCATAGAATTGCATGATAGCAATCATAATATTGTATAAATAGCATTAAATGATTTAAAATAATGGTTATATTACAATATTTACATATGAACTTACCTCGATACAAAATGAGAATAGTCAAGCCTATTCCTCGTAAACTTTATTTTTCCTTCGATCTTGACTCGAATATCTTTTCTCTTGATATATAATACCAAATTAATTTATTTAATACACACATTCATCAAAACAGCCCTTAATACGAATGTAATGACCCGAATTTAACGTTACCGAAAAAGTGTATTTTCGGTCTCTTTCGAAAATGGATTCGTAAATATTTATTAAAAATATTTACTAAGTAAAATGAGTAGTTAATTAGAGTTTAATTAAGTGAATTTAATTTAATTAAGAGTAATTAAGAAAAAGACTAAATTGAATAAGGGTAAAAGTTAAATTATAGATTAAAAGAAAATAAAAGGACTAAAAGGAAATTATACAAAAGTATAAATTGAGGCGGTAAAATAGTGAAGAAAATCTAAGATTTTTTTATGTTTAATATATTATTATATTATTATATTATTATATAATAAAGATATTTTATGTTTTAATTATATTATATTATATTATATTATATAAACTAAAGAAACAAAAGAAAGGAAATAGAAAGCAGAATGAAACGAAAGCAGAGAGCGGGGAGAAAAGAAAGAAAGAAAGGGAGAAAAGAGAAAATTGATGGTTCGAAGCTTTAAGCTTTAATAGTCAATGTGGTACCGGAAATCTCGGCTAAGAAAGGACAAGACAAAGTCAACGGGAGTTAGCTCGAAAATTACAATTTGTATTTCTATAATCCGAACTTAGTTATTATTTGTCATATTTATATACATATGGCAATTGTTAGTGTTAGAATTATGATGTTTTACAATTGGAATGGATTGATTTTGGTATCGATGAATTTATTGAATTTATATTGATTGAAATTATTTTGATTGAATTTATATTGATTGAATTATATAATATATATGACTTATGTAGAAATTTGAATATTGAATGAATGTTATATTGAAAAATATATTGATTGGAAATATGAGGAAATTGATATGAATATATGAGATTGTGATATTTGAATATTTGGTATTGAAAAGTAAATTGAATTGTATTGAATTATGAATTAATGTGCATAATTGAAATATATTTGTTGAATTGAATGAAATTGTATGAATTGTGAAAATGGGTAAATATGTGTAATTATCGGAATGAGATATTGATGAAAGAATTATAAAATTGAGAAAGTGAATGAAATACCCAATTAATTAGTCGGGCTGAGTCGGATATAATTGGCATGCCATAGGATCTGGAAGTGTACGGGATTTCTTGGCTTTATCGATCGGGCACTTTATGTGTCGTATTTCGGGCACCTCGTGTGTCGTATCAGCACCTCGTGTGTCGTTTTAGGCACTTTATGTGTCGATATCTTGATCAGTACTATGTACGTTTTAGGCACAATGTGCCGTCTTGGTGTGTTTGGGTTGGAATCCGTGTATCTGTCAAAGTCCGGGTTTGTTAATAGGGGTAAATAAGTGAAAGATAAATCGAATAAATTTGATTGATCAAGATATTGAAATGAAACGAGAAATTGAATTGAGAATTGAAAATTTAGATATGAATTGAAAATATGAACCAAGGGTTCATGAAATGATTGGAGTTGAATTGATGATATATGATGCCACTTGATGAATTGAAATGTGATTTGAGATATATGAATCGTATGTATATCTTGAAAGCTATCGAGGATAGTAAGTTGATATGATATAAATGAAATTGATGTTATTGAAATGAATTAAAATGGAATATGATTGATAAGTGTATAGTTGAATATAGTTTAATGATATTGAATTGTGAGTAAATTAAGGAAAGCTATACCGAGTAGTAAGTGAAAGAATGGAGTAATAATAATGGATTTAGTTAAGAATTGAACAATTATGTTATTGTGTTTATTATATGATTTGTATAAAATTTATATGGTAAGTAGTTGAAATTTATCTATGAATAAATAATCGAATAATTGTAATTGTTATTATGATCTTAAGTATTTGTTATACTATTAATTGTTCGGATTATAGAAATACCATTGAGTATACCATACTCAACGTACGGTTTGTTTCCGTTCGCAGGTTAAGTAAAGATAGTACGTTGAATCAGCATCCCAGGATGATCCCGAATTCATTAAGGTAAAGTATGTTGAGTATTGATAGTGGTATGTACCCAGGATGTTTAATGAGAGTCATTTAGGTTGTAGAAGTATTGATGAAATGAGTAAATTATGGTTGGCAACGGTATGTAGTATGAATTTTGAAATTTACTAAAAATTCGTAGTGATTCTAAATTAGTCCCGAATTGAATTTACTGTTCATATTGGACTGCAAGGGCCCATTAAAGGGACGACATCTTAAAACTAGGATGTGTGTGAATATTTATTTTAATTAATGACCGGAATTGGTATCTTGTTGGTAATGTCTCGTAACCTGTTCGGTGATGGTATAGGGTTAGGGGACGTTACAAATTTAGTGGTATCGAGCTATTCGAGTTTAATGATTCTCGGACTAAATCGAGCTCGAAATTGAGTCTAGAGGTACATGCCATAATTGAGTTGAAATTGAGTCGGGATCAAATGCTGATATATTTGTTTGGTACTGTTTTATAGTGAAAATGTTAGAAGATGATCATTTTTGTGTTGTTTTTCCCATTTTATTTCATTTAATATTCAAATGACCAAAATGCCCTTCCTTACTAAACTTTCAAAAATTCCATCCATGTCCAATTTTTGTCTATAAACTTAGAAATTGGTCAAATTGCTATTTAAGACCTCCTAATTAATATTTCAAAGCAATTTCATACTAGAAACTTCTAGAATGCAAGTTTTGTAACTTATTCAATTTAGTCCATAACTTCAAATTAAGCATTTTATGCATAGAATTTCTTCACAAAATTTTCACACAATCATGCAATCATATCATAGACCTCGAAATAATCATAAAATAATTATTTCTATCTCAGATTTGTGGTCCCGAAACCACTATTCTGATTAGGCCCTAATTCGGGAATCACAACTCTCCCGCACTTTAGGGATTTTCGTCCCAGAAAATCTTACTGGAAAAGTGGTCTTCATTTGGATTCCTCAATTTCATATTCGGTGTCGAAGAACTTTCACTCAGGCGGTGCCTCCAATATATCTCTTTAATTTCTCATATATTCTGAAAGCCTACGAACTCATCTCTAAATTGTTCTTAAATTTTCAACCCTTCTCAGTTTCCCTTGTCATCTTAACATAAAACCCAGATCTCAATTTGGTTAATGGAGACTAGAATTCCAAGAAATCCAACAATCAAAGGGACCTGCACTCTTTGAAAATAATCATACAAATTTTCATCATCAATAAATCACAATCCAATAACATCTGAATAAAATTACAGTACATGTCATTATTCTCTGAATGACTAGGAAAATTTTCACTATAAGCTTCATACAATTCTTTCTGTATAAGCCTCGGAATAATAATACCATGAATCAGATCCAATCTAAAATTCAACATCAGAAGTTGATCCTCACTGTACTCTTTTAGTTTACTACTCAGTATCATATTTTTCTCTTTCCGCTATAGAAATAATTCTGATATAGCCTCAGAATTAATCCTTCTCATTCTCATCCTAATATCAATACTGGAAAAGATAATTCTGGTAGATCCTGATACTCGGCTTTAACCCCATCAACAACTCAAATTTTCTGTGACATCAAATGCTCCAAACTATCACATTACCTTATTTTTGTGAAACACATCACCATTCATACAATAGTGCATTACTGAAAATTAAGAAATCTTTACTCAATGCAGACTAGTCCAGTTCAGACGTTTTTCTTAGCGATATTCTCATCTGTCCAAACCTTGCTAACATGTAATAAAATTTTCAGCTTTCGTAAGATGAAAACTTTAACATTCTTAGTAGCTTCAACTCATATCAAAATTTTCTAAGAGATATACACTTCTCGTTCAGACTATTTGCCTTTTACTCGTAAAGAAATGAAATTCTATTATCAGACTTGAAAAAAAAATGATCCTGAGATAATTGTCATATGAAATCTTTCAAATAAATAATTCACACAGATTAAACACCCGAACCGATCTAAACACCTTTGAATGACATTTCAAGTAATCCTTCTAGTTACTAAACAATTCATCATGCAGCCCTTTACTATTCATTTCTTACGCTAATTAAAACCATCTCAATTGCATTAGCTCAAATAACCAAAATATCTCAATTGAAGTCATTAATTATAATTGACTTACTTGAGAGAAGTAATCCACCATACCGATTGAAACTCGCACTTTTATCACTTGTGCCTTTACTGTTGTCAAATCCTTACACGAAAATGTGAGAAATTCCAATATTAAAATCACCACATTACCAAGATAAAATCAGAAGTATAGTCATGCTTCTCATGATTATCACAAGCTGAAGAATGCACTTCGAACATAAGTCATAATTGACAAATTATGGAATAAAGACAACAAGAAAACCGAATAAAAAAATTCACGATTGAGAAACCCAGAATAAAGAAATCTAGAATAAAGAAACCCAAGATACGATACTATGTCGAAAAATCAAAAACCAAACTCATAGGGAAATATAGAATATCTCGAAAATTCCTCAGAGAAAAGAAGTCCAGAAGAAAACATCATTTAATCCACTGGAATCAAATATAACAAGAACAATGTATCTTCCCATACATATATATCAAATGGAGCATTAAGTAGAAAAGCAGTATCATAATATCATACATATCCTCTCATCAATTCTTATCGATGAAATGTAATAAAATGCCCAGAAATACAAGAATACAAATTATAAACCATCGGACTACCAATGCATCCATCTAACACGAGATTAGAAAACATTCTCATATAACAAGAATTTCTTCAAAAGATCAACAGCCATAGAATTTTTTTTCTAAGAACGGATAAATACATAGAACATCTCGAAGAAAGCATTAAATCATCCACCGTAATCGTCACACTCGGATATTACACATTTCAAATATCATTTCCCACAACTAGTTCTGCCATCAAAAATTTCATGTTAGACCTTTCACTAAAGAAGACTAGTTCTGACTAAATTTTGATTTACACTTTTCTCGACCTTGTATCTGAGTAATTCAATTTACCAAAGCAAATTCATTCTTTAACTAGGACAGTGCATAGCTCCAATAATCTTTATATCAACCTAATACTTTTCTAGCTCTAACTTTATTTACCAACTCATTCTCAGTCTCTAATCATGTTTATGATTATTCTATCATTGAACTCTTTGGTTTCTCAACCAGAAACTTATTCAGTACAAATCTCATGAAATCCCATTATAAGCTCCACTTCGGTAAGGGGGAGGGGTTGTAGGGCCTTTGACTCGACTTTCTCATACATATGCATATGACACAATTTCCATCATCATAACAACATCATCAAAATCATATCATTCATTCAGGCAATGCATCATTCATGTTGGTTTACACAAATTTTCTAATTATCCCATTTAGACAAGTATACTTATGCATGCATCCTATGTTTTCTGGACAGCTTGACTTATCCATTCATTTACTCAAACAAATCATACTCATTACATGATATAAGGGCTAAACAAACATAGATATTTGCATCACAATCACAACTTTCATTTCGTGCATCATTATATACATATCATTACAATCATATAATTCAGTCCAAACAATTTAACATAGATAAATTCATTTCATTATAATCATTTATCTCATAAAAAATATCATTGACATTCATCAACATTCAACGTTCAATCAAGGCAATGACATTTTCATTCATATCATGATATTAGGAACCTTTACTCATACCTCTACGAATTTCTCGTTATCCCGTTCATCTTATCAAGTAAGCTAAGCGCACTACATCATATGAGCATTAAGCAAGTATGGATATTTATCACAACATGAACTTTCATCTCACGTGTTATCACATATATATATCATAAACTTTTAATCATACTTTTTTGAATAGAGACTCATTATAATCGTAATTTTATTCAAACACCTTCGCATCACATTGAACATGGTCAGTGCAGCTCGGTTGGAGAGTACCTCTGTCTAAACAAGACGGCGCTCATACGCGTCGGGAGGCATCACACTATCACGGGTCCGTTGCATGTATAGCTAGACTCTTACACATGCTAGGTTAGTCCGAGAACCGACTAAACCGTAGATCTGATACCGCCAAATGTAATGCCCCCGTACCCAAGACCGTCGCCGGAGTCGAGCACGAGGTGTTAACGGACTTAATTCATTAATTAAATAGCTCAAACAATTTATTTTAGAATTTCAAGACAAGCTGGCTAACTGCATCACAGTCGCTAAAAAAATCCATATCTCAAGTTACGAAAATCGAAATCCAATTCCGTAAATTTTCCCTAAAAATAGACTCATATATATACTTACTAAATGTTTTCTAGAATTTTTGGTTGGACCAATTAGTACAGTTTATTAGTTAAAGTCTCCCCTATTTTAGGGTTCAACTACTCTGACCCCTGTGTATTACAAATCAGATATCTCTGTGTATAGAGTTTCAATGACTATGTTGTTTGTTTCTAATAACACTAGGCTCAATAAGTATTTCATACATGTCAATTACAACTCCTAATTGTTTTTGTACAATTTATGGTAAAATTTTAAATTTAGAATAGGGGATTCAGAAATTGCTCTGACCCTATTTCACCAAAACGTAAATATTTCATAAAATAAAACTCTTTTACCTTTTTTTTTTCTTCCACATGAAATAAGAATCATTAAGATTCAATTACATATTTTATTCATCATCTAATTCTATCTCTACTATTTTTAGTGATTTTTCAAACTCACGTCACTGCTGCTGTGTGATTCTGTTTTATAGCCAATTTCACCATTTTATAGATTTCCATAGATTAGTTAACACATAAAGCATACATGTTATCAAATATAATCACGATTAGCCACTCCAATAGCTAATCATTCTCAAACATTTCCATGCCATACATGAGCTATATCGTAAGATTATATACACAAAAGGATTATAATGCTATACATGCCATATTTCTAAAATATGCAAGCCACCATACCAAGATGGTCCGTTGATAGTGTGAGCGTGCCTCCGACCATCCTGATCTCCAAACCGCCTTGTAAAAACTACAAGGAATGGAAGGGAGGGAGTAAGCATAAATGCTTAGTAAGGTCACATGAAAATAACAAATAACTTAACAAAGCAATTATACCAACCAACATTAGCATAATATCACCAAAACATATATCACATTTCTATTCATCATTCATTGTCTTACTACATTATTGTTGTCGTATAAAGTCTCAACCCGAGGGTTAAGCACATACATGTCCTAAGTGCCCATTCCACAACACTTACCAATACGTCACTTGCATCTTGAGTATTCTTCCATTTCACTAGAATTTTACCCGTTTAACACATCAGAATATAACTCGGATACTTGGAAAGTTTGCACATAAGTGCCACATATGTAGCCAAGCTACCATGTAACCCGCCCATAAGAGAACTCGGACTCAACTCAACGAGCTCGGGCGTTCGCATCCATAAGTGAGCTCGGACTCAACTCAACGAGTTCGGATGCCTAGTTACATCTCACGAACTCAGACTCAACTCAACGAGCTCGGACATTCGCATCCATAAGTGAACTCAGACTCAACTCAACAAGTTTGGATGCCTAGTTATATCTCACGAACTCGGACTCAACTCAACGAGCTCGAACATTCGCATCCATAAGTGAACTCGGACTCAACTCAACGAGTTCGGATGCCTAGTTACATCTCACGAACTCGGACTCAACTCAACGAGTTCGGATGCCCAAATATCCTAATATATTCCTAAGGTTCAACGGGATTTTCCTCGTTCGTACTCCTTTACCATTCTCCTTGGAATACCAATGACGATAGTTCGGTAGTCTTTCACATTTTTCACATAATTCATAAAATTTTTGCATGTTGTCCAACAATGACCACAAAGCATAGAATTGCATGATAGCAATCATAATATTGTATAAATAGCATTAAATGATTTAAAATAATGGTTATATTACAATATTTACATTTGAACTTACCTCGATACAAAATGAGAATAGTCGAGCCTATTCCTCGTAAACTTTATTTTTCCTTCGATCTCGACTCGAATATCTTTTCTCTTGATCTATAATACCAAATTAATTTATTTAATACACACATTCATCAAAACAACCCTTAATACGAACTTTCATAAAATTACCATTTTGCCCCTAAACTTTCACATATTTACACTTTTGCCCCAAGGCTCGTAAATTAAACCTCATCCTATTTTATTATATTTTATGACATGCTGATCATTTTTCCCTTCTATAGCAACATCAAATTCACACTCTAACATGTACTTATGAATATTAGGTATTTTTACTGATTGTGTCATTTTACTCGTTTTTACGAAAAATCACTTAGCAAAAGTTGTTTAACACAATCTCAAACTTCATATTCTACCATAAAACATCAAAATTCATACATATCATCCATAGGTAGAAATAGTTAAACCGAGCTATGAGGATTTCAAAAATGTAAAGAACATTAAAAACGGGCATAGAAATCACTTACAATCAAGGCTTAAAAGTATTGAAACCCTAGCTATGGTGGAGAGCAAAATTTGGCAGCAACTTATGGAGAAGATGATCATTTTTGTGTTATTTTTCCCATTTTATTTCATTTAATATTCAAATGACCAAAATGCCCTTCCTTACTAAACTTTCAAAAATTCCATCCATGTCCAATTTTTGTCTATAAACTTAGAAATTGGTCAAATTGCTATTTAAGACCTCCTAATTAATATTTCAAAGCAATTTCATACTAAAAACTTCTAGAATGCAAGCTTTGTAACTTATTCAATTTAGTCCACAACTTCAAATTAAGCAATTTATGCATAGAATTTCTTCACGAAATTTTCACACAATCATGCAATCATATCATAGACCTCAAAATAATCATAAAATAATTATTTCTATCTTGGATTTATGGTTCTGAAACCACTATTCCGATTAGGCCTTAATTCGGGATATCACAGAAACACTATAACAGCTTCCTTGACGAAGTCTTAATATTCAGTTATTGTGACATATGGATGGTAAATTAAGGATAGATTTGTAATGCCCCCATGCCCGAAACCGTCGCCCGTTACCGAACATAATTTATCAAATTAAGAACTTCAAATCATTTGTTTCTACATTCACAGCTTTCTAGCTACCCGTGTCACAGTTACAAGAAAAATCATATCTCGAGTTATGAAACTTGAAATCAAGATCCGTAAATTTTCCCTAAATCTAGACTCATATATATATTTACTAATTGTTTTCTAAAATTTTTTGCTTGGCCAATTAGTACAGTTTTTTAGTTAAAGTCTCCCCTATTTTAGGGTTCAACTGCTCTGACCTCTATGTATTACGAATCAGATATATCTCTATACAGAATTTAAATGACTACGAGGTTTATTTATCTTAAAACTAGACTCAACAAGGAATCTTTACATATAAATAATGACTTCTAATTATTTTTTTACAATTTATTATGAATTTTTAAAGATAGAACAGAGGATCCAGAAATCACTCTGGCCCTATTTCACAAGGTTTCAAATATCTCATAAAGTATAATTTATATGCCTGTTTTTTTAATCCATATGAAAATAGACTCATTAAGCTTAAATTTCATAACTTTCTCATCATTTAATTCCATTTATACTATTTTTAGTGATTTTTCAAATTCATGTCATTGCTGCAGCAATATTCTATTTTAAGGCAAATTTCATCTTTTCATGAGTTGTTATGAACTAGATAACCTATTAAACTTCCATGATATCAAACATGATCTAAATTTAACCATCACCATGACTTATCAATATCAAATATTTTCTCAACCAATCATGGCCATATCATAAAATTATTTACACAAAATAAGTATATTGCTATACATGCCATACTTAAGTTTTACAAGCCATTTACCCAGATGAAAGTCCTTTGGATAGTGTGATTGAACCTTCGACCCGTCCCGATTCCCGAGCTGGCTTGTTCAAAACTACAGTAAATAAAGAGGAGGGAGTAAGCATAAATGCTTAGTAAGTTCATATGTAAATAACAAGTAACATAACAATACAAATATACCAAACAACTTTAGCATGGTATCACCAAAACATATATCACATTTCTAAACATCATTCATCATCTTACCACCTTATTGTTGTTGTATCTATTTTCAACCCGAGGGTTAAGAACATACCTATCCAAAGTGTCCATTTCACAACACTTACCAAAACGTCGCTTGCATCTTAAGTGTTCTTCCATCTCACTAGAAATTTCACCCGTTGAACACATCGGAATACAACTCGGATACACGGATAATTTGCACATAAGTGCCTCATATGTAATCAAGAAATCATGTAACCCGCCCCTAAGTGAACTCGGACTCAACTCAACGAGCTCGGGCATTCGCATCCATAAGTGAACTCGGACTCAACTCAACGAGTTCGGATGCCTAGTTACATTTCACGAACTCGGACTCAACTCAACGAGTTCGGACATTCACATCCATAAGTGAACTCGGACTCAACTCAACGAGTTCGGATGCTCAACCATCCTAGTGACATGTCACTTGTATCCTAATCTATTCCTAAGGTTCAAATGAGTTTTTTCCCTCGATCTCACATTTGCCGTCTTCCATGGCATATCAGAACCAATACTCGGTAGCAATTCATATTTATCAAGTAGTAAACATAATTTGCATATTACTCAATATTAACCACAAAGCATAATATTTCACGATTAAAAATCAGCATATCATATAATTAACATTAATAACTTAAAAATAACATTTATGCTACATTATTTACACATGAGCTTACCTTGGTACCAAAATATAAAGATTTTGCAATTTAGTCCACAATCTTTTCTTTTCCTCGATCGCGACATGAATCTCGTTTCTCTTGATCTATAATGCCAAATTAATCTTATTTAATACATACATTCATCAAAACAGCATTTAATACTAACTTTGGAAAAATTACACTTTTTCCCCTAAACTTTTGCATAATTACACTTTTGCCCCTAGGCTCGGGAATTAAACTTTATTCGTTATTCTTATGTTTTATAACATGCTGATCATTTTTCCCTTCTATGGCAACATCAAATTCTTACTCTAACATATACTTGTGACTATTAGGTATTTTTGCCAATTAAGCCCTTTTACTCGTTTTCACTCAAAACCAAGTAGCACAAGTTGTCTAACATAATTTAAAACCCCATATTCTATCATAAAACATTAAAATACACAAATTTTACCTATGGGTATTTTTCCAAATATAAACCCTAGGTTGAATTATTGCTAACATAAGCTTAATTGAGCTACCGAGATTCAAAAAACGTAAAGAACATTAAAAACGGGGCTTGGAATCACTTACTATGGAGCTTGGAAGCTTGAAACAAACTCTAACTATGGAGAACCCTTGAAATTTCGGCCTAATGAAGAAGATGGACAAAAATTGGCTTTTAATTTTGTTTTTAATTCATTTTAATAACTAAATGACCAAAATGCCCTTACTACTAAACTTTCCAAAAATTTCATCCATGTCCAATTTTTGTCCATAGACTTAGAAATTGGTCAAATTTCTATTTAAGACCTCCTAATTAATATTTCAATGCAATTTCATACTAAAAACTTCTAGAATGCAAATTTTGCAACTTATTCGATTTAGTCCCTACTTTCAATTTAAACATTTTAGGCATAGAATTTCATCCCGAAATTTTCACACAATCATGCAATCATATCATATTCATCAAAATAATTATTTCTATCTCAGATTTGTGGTCACGAAACCACTATTCCAATTAAGCCCTAATTTAGGATATTACAAGATTTATGTATGTAAAGTAATTGTCCTGGCTAAGTATAGAATTTTTTTGTAATTTGCGATTTGGTGAACTTCTAATTTTGGCAAGCTCTAAGGTTTGGCATTCTGTTGAGTATCTGCCTACCCCAGATGCTTTGGGTGAAGTTGTTAAATTCGTAATTGTTTAGATTTGTTTATTACTTTAGAGTATGATGATTTGGTTAGTCAAGTTGAGATTTAGTTAGAAATAAACTAGACTGCTGTATATGATAAGACTTAAAACTTGTTAAGTGTGCTTAATCACAAGTATCAAGAGTATTAATGGAATTATATGATTTTTCCACTAATTCTTGTCTCCGTTGCTTAAGTATATAAGAATAGAGGTGGTCTTTTTGAAACACTTTTACATCTTTTTTTAGTTCCTCTGTAAATCTCTAAAAAACCTAAGTCTAGAAGTACTTCATCGAAGTAAAGGTTCGTAGTATTTTAGCTAGCACCAACGTTAGTACTCACTCCCTAGTAATTACTGATGAACCCTTAGGCTATTATTGAAGTCATTTATGTGTTTTTCGTACTGCATGCATAAATGTTAGAATGGTGTGTGAGGAAGGAAGCTTCCTGGTTCTTGATTAAGTATTATCGATTCTTGTATGCATGTTAAGGTTTGATAGATTGATGATCTAATGTGTAGAAGTATCTTTCTTTTAGCTCAAGAAGCTAATGAGGGTCCAAACGATAAAGACAAAGGACTTGCTTTATAGATTTATGCTAGAGTTTCTAGGGAGTTCCTTCTTATTTCCATGTATTCTAAATTTCATTGTTATATAACTTGTGTAAGGTAAGTAACCTTCTTTAGAGATGCATGAAGGATATATGTGTGGATAATGTTGTCCAATGTTGTCAGTTTGATTTTAGTCAGTCTTTGTTATGAAGTAAGTACCATCCTTCATGCTTAAACCACTACCATCTGTTTATAATATATAAGATATGACCTGTGGTAATGGAGAAGAGGAGATATGTTTGTGTAGCCTCTTGTAGGGAGACTATATTACAAACCAGACTGGCAGATCACGATAAAACATGCTATTCTGAATGAGAATGATATAAGGAGTTAAGGAAGAGCATGTATGTGAATGACACTGTATAATATGTTTTTGACTCTGAATTCTAGGTACGTGGTTGGCATGAAGATAGGTTCTCTAGGTTGTGTTAAGTTATCGTACAATATATGCCCATGTGTTAAGTAAATTGGCTTACTAAGTCTGGCTGTGTTCTGTAAATGCCATTGGGTGTACTATGAATATAATAATGTGTAAGTCAATTTGAAAGGTTCAGTTGTGTTGTAAGTAATGATATGTATGATTTCTATTTGGAACTCACTAAGTTAATATGAACTTATTCTGTTAAGTTTTACTTCTTAGGCTAGCTGATTGAAGGAAAACATAGATAAGTTCACTAGAATTTAGTGAGTATTGTAGATACCTATGGGATAATTGCACACAATCATTAATAAATTAAAAGCCGATCTTGATGTTCTCATCCTTTATCTTGCCTTTGGTGATTGCCATTCTTATTTCCCTTTTCTTTGCACACCATAGCTATCATACCTTGCTCGGAAGTCATTTCTTTCCCTTTGAATTCTTTAACACATCACTGATGTCCTTCCTTCTGAACCTTTTTAAATCTTTATATTTTTCCAAAGATTAATACAACCAAAACATCCTTACTCTTACATGCTTATCTCTACGCCATCGTTTCATCACAACTCAAGAATGGAATCATGCATAGATGACAAATACCACTTTCAAACATACAATTCTTAAATTTTTATTTAGATTACACTTTAATTACTGACTCGCTACTTATCTTTCTTTGCAACTCACTAATTCCAACTAAGTTTTAGTATTATAAAATACTTTACCATGTAGTCCATTAATGCGCCACTAAGGAAACTCATTAGATACGCCATGAAGACCTTACTGTGAAACACTACAAAAACATCTTTCAAGCTTTTCATTAAGAGTCCTATTAAGACATGCCTCAGGGTAGTTGATTCGGAGTACGCCACGAAGGCTATACTTGTAGGGTTCACTACAGAGGTTATCCCTTCATATTTCACCACAAAGGGTACTCTTTCATATTTTTCCATAAAGGCTACTCTTTCATGATTCGCCATAAAGGCTATTTTTCATATTTCACCACATAAGCTACTATTTCATGATCTACCACAAAGGCTACTATTTTCTTGATGTGTCTACAATATGGATTTGCCTAAACTCACGTTATGTGAGGTGTACCCATCATCGTCCTAGGACACGCAGAGAACCCCATCGGGTAATCACCATCCTTTAGTTCCTTTCAGAAGGTGCTATGGCTATGGACTTTTCCTTCAAGATTCATATAAGAGATTGTGCTTTTAGTCCTGATGGACCTTTGCAAACTCCATTGCGATGAACAAACATAAACTCATTTAACAAACTCTTCATGCATTGACACCATTTGGGACTCAATGCTATAATGCATTAACTTACCCTCTAACTAATTCACATCTCTTCCAATATTTTCCAAATGTACCAATACAAAAATGCTTCAACATCAGGATGCCTATCACATACTTAAACTACCAGATTTCATAAAAACTATAAATGTTATTCCCAGCAAACATTCTTACTGAACTTTTTTAGCTTTTGTTTCATAGTTCAATCAATTTCCACAAAGTATCTTATAATAGTATACATGCAAGAGTCAACTTAAAGACTCACCTGATTCTCACTTACTGCACTAGAACCAGGCTTCCATTGCAAAAAATAACAACAACTACTTGACATGGAGTAATCAATGGTGAAGATATAGATCTACAACTCCAGCTTGAAGGAGAAAGAAATATTGTAAGTTTTTTAAGGTTCAGGTAACAATACTTATTGATGAAGGTAGAAGAAAAAGTCCCTTTTCTAATTCAAATATCTATAAAAATAACTGAAGCCCTTATTGGAACTTGACACGTGTCTCAAACTTTCAAACCTGCTTTTATAAATAGTCTACAACTGTAAATGGAAATCCAATATTTTTAAAAGTTTAGGTTCATCCCTTTGACCCTTCTTAACTTCCTCGTTAGAATGTAACTAGCATAATAACTCAATAAACTGGGCATACAATACCTTTGGTGATAACCCAATTCACCCAAAAATCTTTAATACTCTTATTAATCCCTTCTTCTTTACAACTTAACACACTCAGAGAATAATCATTACATCATACTCTAACGTCAAATTTGTACCCGACCTATGTGCCAAAAGTATCAGCAGAGCGAATAGGACTGCATCTCACAGATTTCTCTATAGGATTGCATCTCACAAATTTCTCTCATTCTACTCACCCATTTCTAGGACCCACCAAAACTGGGCGTTATAGTAATCTTTATAAAGTAAAAGCTCATAATATGTTTTATACTTTTAAATTTGTAAATTTTTGTAAGATTTCACTTTCATTGAATGATTTGTATAAGAATTAGTTTGATTTTATGCTATGACACTCATACTCAAATCCAATTATCGGGTCAGGTATGACGTGTTAGAATTTTGGTATCAGAGACAAGGTTGAGTTGAATCTCAGAAAATCAAAGGTTATGCCACACTCCATCATGTATGATACACATCTAGCTTAGTCTTTGTGTAGTGAGCTAATCTAAATTTTCTTGTAATGTTGATAATAATGTCTGAGGGATATAGAGAAACAATTGGGGAAGAAATTGAAAGTCATGTACCTTATGTTCAAAAGCAAACTCCCACAACCAATTTGGGTGTTGCTGCTGAGAACGCTTTTTGAAACGTCTTCTTGACAATGATGACCCAAATTTTTGATCAATTTATGGGGAATACTTAAGCACCCTAACCTCAACAAGCTAAGCAACACCAACCAGAAGTGGTACGCCCAGCACCACCTGTACTAGCTGTAACTCCATCAAAGAAGATCTTATAAAGGAATTCATAACAGAGGTGTTAAGGAATTTTTACATGACAAGGGTAATGATCCCATTGTGGCTGAATAGTGGTTAGCCCGAGTATGTAGAGTGATTAAAGAACTGAAGTGCACACCATAATATAGTCTTCTATTCACAATCTTTTTTGTGGAAGGAGATCAATGGTAGGAAAATTGACTAGTGTGATCCCTAAAGAAATGATTGATTTGGAGTTTTTTTGGAGAAATTCATAAAAAGATATGTGAACCACATGTATATGGAGTAGATGAAGAAGGAATTTATGTACTTTAAACAGAGAAAGATGTTTGTAATTGAATATGAACAAGAGTTTGTTAGACTCAATTGTTATGCCAATAAAATGTTTTAGTTAGAAAAATAGACTCGTGACAAGTTTGAAAGATGCCTGAGAGATGAAATTAGTACTTTGGTAGAAACTTCTGAATGTAAAATTTTAGAAGCCATGACAACCAAAGCTTAAAAAATGGAAACAATTATTTGAGATAGGGGTAGGAACTTTGAAAAAGAAATAATGAAACATGGAATGGCTAGCCCTCCACCTCCAACAAATTTCAAGAAGCCTAGAGATCAGACTTTTTCATCATCAATAAGGGAATCAAAACATATGAGTTTCAGGTGTATGGGAATAGTAGACCGACTGTTCGATGGCAAGCTTTGGGGGAAACTAGAATAATAAGAATTTCTATCTATGAGCACTGTGGGAGAAATCATGGAGGAGAATGTTGGAGACATTCTAGAGCATATTTTGGATATTGATCCAAGGATCATCTAGTTAAGGATTATCCCTTCAGGGTAGAAGTAAGTAAAAATCAGTCTGTTCGTGGGCCTCAGAAGTTTCAACAAGAGACCAGGACCAAAGTAGCAACAAAGTCTGGGTTAGTACAGGGAAAACCAAGGAAAAGTTTTACTAAGCCAAGCTTTGGAGTATCCGCCCAAGCATAGATAATGAAGAAAAAAGAAAATGCTGATATACTAGAAGTTATAACAGGTAAATTTTCTTTTCTCGAAAATAGTATTTATGCATTGATAGATCTAGAAAAAATTATTCTTATATATGTAGTAAGGTTGTAGAGGGTCTGTGTCTTGAGATTGTGTATTCTGAAATGAATTTTTTAGTGATTAATCTTTTGGGTTAGAGTACTATGGCTAATAAGATGATAAAGAATTGTCCGTTGGTATTTGACAAGTACACATTCTTGGCGGATTAATTACTATTGAGTTTCAATGAGTTTGATGTTATTTTTTTATTAGACTGGTTGACTAGACATAATGTTGTGGTAGATTTTTGTGCTAGAGGTGTGTGTTTGTTGACTGCTGAAGGTAATGAGGTATTACTGCCCGACATACAGAATGGTTTGGCGAATAGGATAATTTCTATTGTATCTGCCAGAAAATTTTTAGTTAAGGGTGCAGAAGCTTATTTGGCATACATTATGGATTCATCTGAGTCAAGAAAATATATCAGTCAAGTTCCAGTTGTAAAGGTCTTCTCAAATGCGTTCCTAAGAGAGCTTCCAAGGATGCTACCTGATAGAGAAGTGGAGTTTTCAATTGAATTGGAGCCTAGTACAATGCCTATTTCTTATGCTCCTTATAGAATGGAACGTTAGACCTGAAAGTGTTGAAAGCACAATTGCAAGATCTATTAGACATGAGATTTATTTACGTAAGTGTTTCACCACGAGGTGCTCCAATCTTGTTTGTGAAGAAGAAAGATGAAACACTACACCTATGCATTGATTATAGCCAGTTGATTAAGGTAGCTATGAAGAATTAATATCCTTTGCCACGGATTGAACATTTCTTTGATAAGTTGTATGGGGCTATGATTTTCTCTAAGATTGATATGTGATATTGATTGTAACACCCCTCACACGTACCCGATGCCGGGATAGGGTTCGAGGCATTACCAGGACATTACATTTTGAAATGTACCAAATTGGGTCACCAAGTTTTACTCAAATTTTAAGCTTTTCATCCATGAACAACTCGTCCTTATATAGGCCTCCGAGGCCTATAACATACCTAGAGGCAGTGTAGGAAAAATTCGGGTACGTTCGATAAACCTTGGGCTCCTTAAGAAATTTTTCCTTATCATAAAGTGTCACACGCCCGTGTAGGTGGGTCTTGTGGACTCACATGCCCGTGTGACTTGGGGAACGCCCATGCCCTTCAGCCGTGGGCAACACTGACTTATCAACAAGGCCATGGCACACGCCCGTTTTGCCTGCCCGTTGACTACACTGTCTTTTTAACACGGCCATGGTGCACGCCCATGTGGCCTACCCGTGTACAATTTTGAACTAAAATTTTAAATGCAGGGGACACACGGCCATAGCATACCCCAATGGGAGGGAACCGTGTGTCACACACGGCCTAGAAACATGCCCGTGTGTCTAACCATATGGACTCTAATAGGCTATTTCCCAAGCCTTTAGCCACGCCTTCTAACACTTCTGCTTAGTGGTTACCAAATTTAAAGTAAAACACAATTATACACTTGTAAATAATCTTAATTAAACTAGATGTATGGAAACCTCATATCATTGGTTTCATACATGATAGGTTATTTCCCACTTAGTGTTTATGGGTTCCCATGTCACTTTAATTCATCCGAAATTGGCTCGTTCATGTGACTCATTGCCAATTGGTAACGACCCATCACTTGTAAATAAAACCATGTATAAATTCGTAGGTCATAGCCTACTTCAACTAAGCCAATTTCCGTGACCATATACAAAGAGATAAACATATTCGTACATGCCTTCATTTGGCAAATAAAAAGACACATATAACAAAATACTCAAAAAAACTATACATGCCATTGAACAAAACAAACAAAGTCTTTTTAGCAAAGCTTGTCTAGTTGATAGTGTGTTGACTCTCCAATCGTCTTCCAATCCTTTCGAGTCCTCGAGCTCTATGAGATAGGGAAAATGGGAGGGGTAAGCATTTATATACTTAGTAAGCTCGAATAACTGAAAAGTAACTTACCGAGTAATTAGCGTCATCCATATTTAAATCATGAAATCATCAATTATGAAACGATTCCCTATCACATGCACTCAATCAATGAGTTAGTTACGTAACAAAGCATCATGTAATTTATGCAGATGAGCTCATCATTCATCATCTTATTGACATACATCATATTAATCTCGTTGAGTTTCTAGGAAATCTTGATGGAATACCCATTATCTGTCAATTCTTATGAATGATCATTTCACATATATGCACTCCCGCGAACCTCACATCTCATGGCGGGATTACCGGTCAAGCTAAATCCCTATATCATGAACTCATAAGGTGATGTCGGGATTACCGGTCGAGCTAAATCCTTATAACGACAAACACCCTTAATGAGCTCGATCGAATTACGATCCGAGCTAAATTCGACCCTAATCGGATTACTCGTTTGGGATAAATCCATAATGTACACATATTCTTCGGGAGGCATGATCATTCAAGGAACACCCGTCTGGGTTAGATCCTTTTTATACTTAAGATCACGGATTATCTGTTCGGGCTAAATCCTTACTGCAACACATGCAAGATCTCTTTACAGATATCAATGAGGGTTTATCCATCGAATTCCCTTTTTCAACCTCATCCGATACATTTTTCACATGTTACCATCAAATATGCATTTCTATGATATTTCAAGCTAATAATAGATGCAATCATCATGCATTCATAAATTATTCAATTATGCGTATTAGGGGTTTACTTTAAGTTATCCGAACTTACCTGGTATTCCTTTCGGAGTTGTGTTTCGGTTATTCTGAAACCTCGCGTTTACCTCGATCGACCTCCGAAGTTTGTTCTTCGAGGTCTATAACAAAAAAATTTAACTCATTAATACACTATATTATACATTTCGAGTTTAATATCTATCCTGGTCCAAATGACCGTTTTGCCCCTAACCTTTCATATTTTTACGATTTAGTCCCTAGGCTCGTATAATGAAACACATTTACATTATTTTCTCATTTCTACCACACTTTTACATCTTTTGTAAAATAGTCCCTACAAGGGTTTTTCATGAAAATCAACTAGGAAAAGATGTTTAATACACATTCATCTTTCATATTCCTCCATAATCCATCAAAATAAAAGCAAGTCATGCATGGGTAAATTTTTAAACATGAACCCTAGCATGAAATTTGGGTAGAAATGGAGAGAGCAAGCTACCGGGATTTCAAAAATACAAAGAGCACGAAAATAAGGGCTTGGGAGCACTTATTACTGAGCTTGGAAAGCTTGAAAACCCTAGCTATGGAAACCCTTGAAGTTTCAGCTAGACAAGGAAGAGAATGGGCTGATTTTGGTTCATTTTTCCCAATTTATTTCATTAAAATACCAAATGACCAAAATGCCCTTAAGCCCTCTCCTTAAAATTCGATCCATGCAAGCCCATTTTTGTCCAAAAACTTAGAATTTGGTCAAATTGCTCTCCAAGACCTTCTAATTCATAACCCAAAGCAATTTCATACAAATTTCTTCTAGAATTCAAGTTTTGCAATTTATTCAATTTAGTCCCAAATTTTCAATTGTACACCTTACTCAAAGAATTTCTTCATGAAACTTTAACACATGCATATACTCATATTCTAGGCCCTATTTTAGGATGTTACATTTCTCCCCCTTAGGGACTTTTGTCCTCGAAAGTCTTACCAGAAAACAGATTCGGATAATGACTTCTCATGGTTTCTTCCGGCTCCCATGTAGCGTCTTCTACACCATGTCGTTGGCATAAAAATTTTACTAGAGCCACATCTTTATTTCTCAACTGTTTAACTTCACGAGCCAATATCTTAATCGGTTCCTCTCCATAAGTCATGTCTGTTGAATTTCAATCTCAGTCGGTGAAATTACATGAGAGGGGGTTTGATCAGTATCTTCTTAACATGGATACATGGAACACGTCATGAATCTTTTCTAGTTCGGATGCCAACGCCAAACGATAGGCTAACGGTCCAACTCTTTCAGTTATCTCGTACGGTCCAATAAATCATGGAGTCAGTTTACCTTTCTGACCAAATCTCAATACCTTTTTCCATGGAGATACTTTCAAGAATACTTTATCTCCAACTTGAAACTCAATTTCCTTTCTTTTCAGATCAGCATAAGACTTTTGCCTATCTGATGCCGCTTTTAAACAATCTCGTAACACTTTAACTTTTTCTTCAGTTTCTTTAATCAGATTAACTCTATGAATCTGATTTTCCTTGAGTTCTATCCAGTACAATGAAGTTTGGCACTTCCTGCCATACAAAGCCTCATAAGGCGCCGTCTTTAAACTTGTTTAGAAACTATTGTTAGAGGCAAATTCTACCAATGGCAGGTATTTTCCTAGCTACCCTGAAATTTGAGGATCCAATAACGCAATGTCCTCGAGAATCTGAATCATCCACTCAGATTGGCCATCAGTCTGAGGGTGAAAGACTATGCTAAAGCTCAACTTTGTACCCAAGGCTTCTTGTAACTTCTTCCAGAATCTCGAAGTGAACCTCGGGTCTCTGTCCGAAATAATCGACAGTGGTACTCCTTGCAATCTTACTATCTCAGAAATGTACATATCAACCAATCTATCAAGAGAATAATTCATCCTTACCGGGATGAAATGATCCGACTTTGTCAATTTGTCCACTATAACCCATATGACATCTTTCTTTTTCGGAGTTAAAGGTAATCCCGGCACGAAGTCCATGGTAACTTCCATTCGGGGACCATTACAAGCTGTAACAAACCTGAAGACACTTAATGTTCAGCTTTAACTTGCTGACATACCAAGCATTTCGATAGAAATTCAGAAACATCTCTTTTCATTCCGTTCCACCAATACATCTTCTTTAAATCGTTGTACATCTTGGTACTTCCCAGGTGAACAGACAAACCACTGTTATGTGCTTCTTGCAAAATCTTCCGAATAAGTTCATTGTCTTTGGGTACACAAACTCTATCTCTAAACATTAAACATCTATCAAGACTAATTCAGAAATCTGACTCAACACCAGAATCACATTGAGCTCTTTTTGCTTGCAAGTCATCATCATTAAGCTGAGCATCATGAATTTCCTGCAGAAATGTTGGCCTAGACTCTAGTTCGGCCAGAACTGAACCATCATCAAGCAATGTCAAACTAGTATCCATGGCTCTCAAAGCATACAGGGATTTTCTACTCAATGCATCGGTGACCATATTCGCCTTTCCCAGGTGATAGTCGATAATCAGATCATAATCCTTAATTAATTCTAACCATCTCCGCTGTCTCAGATCAGGGCATTATCGGTCTGTACAGTTCAATTATAATCTTTTATCGAAATAAATGTTTCTAACCCTGCAAATTAAAACTTCAACCAATACAATTTGGTAACATTCAAACAATCCAAATACACTTAAATATGCTCAAATCTTACCAATCTAAAGCATTTTATAACCTATCCAATGAATCTTTTTAAATATATCACTTACTATATCAATTATTTCAACTTCATACTATATACCATTGACAACCATAATTTACTTATTTCATCAAGACTTTCACGACCTAGATGACTCTCATAAGACGTCCTAGGTACATGTCATTTCCAACACTCAACATGCTTTACCTCATTGAATTCGGGATCGGCCTGGGATGCTGATTCAACGGTCTAGCTTTAACCTGCACATGGAAACAAACCGTACGCTGAGTATACACTCAGTAGTATTTCTATAATCCGAACACTTAAACAATTATAAAACATATTAATTTATATATATTGAACTTTTCAAACTCAATGAGTATTCAAACATTCACTTTCCAACCAATGTTTTGGTCTAATTTAAATTCAAAATCATTTATTATTTTTCAATAGCAATTAATCAATCAGTAATATTCATTAACGATCAGTCAATCAGATCAATTATTTATTTAGTAATAGTCAGTTATTCGGTAACAATCAATTATTCAATAATAATCAGTTATTCGGTAGCAATCAACTGAACGGTTATCCAGTAACAGTCAATTATTCAGTAAAAATCAGATATACAGTAACAATTAAATTATTCAGTAACAGTCGATCTTTCCAGTTCCTTTATTTACCCCTATTAACATGACTCGGACCTAGATGTATACACGGATCCAACCAACACACCAGTACAGCACATAGTGCCTCATCGGTGAAGTTTAAACGATGCTGATAAAGATAAAGATAAAGTATGGTACACGAGTACCTCATCGGAACAAATTGAAGCGAGAATGATAACATTACGGTACACGAGTACCTCATCGGAACAAATTCAAAAGCGATAATGAATATGATATGATAACAATATCCGACACATAAAGTGCCGAATCGGTAACAGTAACGGTAACAATAACAGTAGTCGGCACATAAGTGCTTGATCAGTAAGCCGGCAAAACCCGTACTCTTCCATATCCTATGGCATGCCAACTATATCCGACTAGTCCGACTAGTTAATAGGGTATTTAATTCATTTTTTAGTTTTCAATTAATTTATATTTTAATTAATTAACTATATATTTTCAATTCAACATAATTCCATTCACTTTTCACTAATAAATATTCAATTTCATAATAATAAAATTTTCTATCAATTTTATCACACTTCCAACTACATATATTTCGAGAGAACAAATATTTATTATTCAATTTCCACATCAATATTCATTTCAATTCAAACATTTATATATATTCATAAATCAATTCAATATAAATTTATCACATACTAAATTAATCCATTTCCATTATAAACACAATAATTCTCACTTCAACATTTATTAATTGCATTGAATAAAAAATATAACAATTAATAACTAGGTTCGGATTATAGAAATACAAACCGTATTTTCTCGAGCTAACTCCCGTTGTCTTTGCCATTTTTCCTTGCTTAGTCGAGATTTCCAGAGACAATGTTAGCTATGGGAATTAAAACAACTCATATTTGTTAATTCACTATTAATTTATATCTAATTAATACAATTTCTATTCAATTTCTACTTTAATTTGAATTTAATCTTAACTAAATTCACTTACTTTTTCTATCTCAATTCATACTTCATTTCTATTCAAATTTTGTCCAAACTCATACTTAACTATTAAATTTCCAGCATATTTTCCTAATTTCAAAATTTCATCAATTTAGTCCCTACAACATAAAACTTATGAATTACTTTACAATTCAATCCTTGTTTCATGTCTAACTTGAATTTCTATCAATTTAACCATTATTTCATCATTTTACTTAACATGAACATTATCTAGAAATTTAGTAACTTTCAAAATATCAACTTAATTTCATCAAAATCTTGTTCCAAAGCTTCTAAAACATCAAAATTAAGTAAAAAGGGCTAAATTGACATACCTATTTAAACCTCAAGCTTCAAACCTTCAATTTTCCCTTTCTTCTTTCTTTTCTCCTTTCTTTCTTTCTTTCCCTGCTTTTCGTTTCGCCTAGTTTGTTTCTATTTCTATTATTTTTCTTTCTTTTTTTCATTAAACCGTTATATATATATAATATAATAACTTAATAATTATCCGTTATAAAAATCTATTTAATAACAAATATTCTTTTAACATTTGTATCTATTATAATATCACACTTGTCTTTCACTAATCTATTTATTATATAAATATCTTTTACTTAATAATAATATATAATTTAATAATATACTTATATAATAAGTAAATAGACATGTATTTTACAAATGTATGTATATTAGTATCACACATGTCACTATACATACCATACATTTGTCAACTTTTATTTATTTATCATATAATATTAATTTAATAATAATAAATACATTAATATTTACTTAAATAATAAGCAAATACATATATGTATTACAAATGTGTGTATTATATTTATTATACTTGTATTTTATTTTTCCATACACTTAGCACTCTTTTTGATTTATTTATTTATTTAGTCCTTTTAATTTTCTTTATTCTATAATTAAACTTTCACACTTCATTCAATTTAATCCTTTTATCCAATTATTCTTAATTAAATTAAATTCACTTAATTAAACTCTAATTAACCACTCATTTTACTTCGTAAATATTTTTAAATAAATATTTACGAATCCACTTTTCAGAAATAAATACCCAAAAATACACTTTTTCGACGTCGGTAAAATTTAGGTCATTACAATTCTCCCCCCTTAATAAATTTCGTCCTCGAAATTTTCCTAAAAGAGAGGTGGGGGTTCAGTGATCTCACTGGTTCTCTCGGTTCCCGTATTGCTTCCTCAATATTATGACATTACCGCTCAGGCTAGTATCTCAACCGACCTTTTTTCATACAATAGATTACATCAAATCTAAATATCCTTTGTCGATATAACATGCAAGAGATCTGATCTATATCATCTTCTGAGCTTCAAATCATGAAAAATTATCATAAACTTTCTGTAACTTCAGAAGCAAAACCAAACAATATTTTACCGGTCCGACTTTTCTACAACTTCACATAGCCCAACAAAACAAGAACTCAATTTCTCTTTCAACCTGATCTTTAAAATTTTCTTCCAAGGTGAATCTTTAAGAAATACCATATCACTAACAAAATACTCAATATTCCAATGTTTCAAGTCTATATATGATTTCTGTCTGTCAAAACTACTTTCAGTCTATCTCGAATCACTTCCACTTTTCTTCAATTTCACGAATCAAATAGCTCCGCATATTCTTCTTCTCACTGTATTCAATCAGATTCCATGCAGTTTTACACTCATAATCATTCAGAACCTCATACAGTACTGAAAACTGTTATAACATACCCAGAACTTCTTGTACTTGCTCTATAATTAGAGTATAAACCACGTATCTCAATCAGAAATAATAGAAACCACCATACCATGTAATTTGATAATCTCATAAACCTATATTTTAGACAATTATTAAGTAAGAAATTTATTCATATCTGAATAGAATTTGCAGACTTTACCATACCTTCGACGATTATTCAAATACCGTCTTTCTTTTTCGAAGATCAAGATAATTCCAGTTCAAACTCATAGAAATTATATCCCATTTCCATTCTGATATCCTTTCTAGCTGTAACAGTTCTGAAGGTATCTGTATCTGATATAAACATTTATATACAATTTCAAAGTATTGCTTTTCTTTCCCAGTCTTCAACACATCTACCTCAAATCACTGTTCATCTTATTTCTTCTAGAATGCATAGATATAGTATTGTAATAAATTTCATACAAATTCTTCTGTCTAAGTTCTAAATTCTTTAATACAGCTTCTATTTCTAAATAGCAGACAATCATCAAATTCAATCTGAAATTTTCAATCAAAATCAATTGTTCACTATACCCATTTAACCAGTAACTCATTATCACATTTCTGAACTTTGCAGACTTGCTGTAGAGAAGTAAGTTTAACCTTTATTTCAACTAGAATTGAGCGATCATCAGGTAATGACAATCGAGTGTTCATAGCTCATAACACAAAGCAAAACTTCCAAGTCTGAGTATTCATAACTCCATTTGCTTTTCCTGGATGATATTCAATTATCAAATTATGATCCTTTAGTGCAAAGATAAAAGCTACCACTTTCGAATCAAGTGTCAAATAATTCTTTCCATATGATTCTAACCTTTCGTAACATAACCCTTAGTTCACTTTCTTGTATCAAAACACTACTGTCCTTATAAATTACAAATTTTCTTTACCGAATTTCAGACTGAACCAGAACTAATACTTCAGTTAACGAAACTTCCAATTAATCGAAATCTTATTGACGTTTATCAAATCATTCCAATTTCCACATCATTCTGTAGTAACCATATCATCCAGAATCCTTCTTCAATCAACAGTAATTTGAGTAACTTTTCCAGAAACACTTTAGAATTTTCTAGCATTGTTGTCACTAATTTAAACTTTAACTTGAACACTTTAATATCCAATACATAAGCAAGGCAAATACCATGACCCTTTCCGGTATATGCCTGTGTTGGTATGTTTAATATCACAATAAAAAGATCATTCAGTCTTCTCTAGTTCAAAACAAAATATTTCATCATCCTAACTTTGCAGTATAATATACTTCTACTTATAATTTACCATAGCATCATGCAGAATTAACCATTCCATTCTCAAAATCACATCAAACAATAATAACATCAAATCGATCAAAAAACAGTACCTTAGTATCATTATCAGATAGTTCATGCAGATTCTATCAATCAATAAATACTGACCTGGAAATTTGATACTTCAACCAAAAATTCAGCTAACTCAATAGCCAAATCTTAAATGGATGCTGTAATGACATCTAACAGGGAAATATCTTCTTTTATACGGTTAACATATGTCGTGGCTAATGTTCATGCTCCAGATTTTTCAGTGAAGTCCTTTGTCACGCTTCAATTATCACTCGTATTTCTGGAGTTATAGAGTAATCTACCTCTGGCAACTGTGTTACTCAGTCTTGAAATTTGAATAATATCTTTTTTCAACTTTCTTCAAGCAATCACTAAGATAATAATTAAAAGAATCATATCTAACATATATTCCACTCTTTATTCTACGTTCTTCAAATTTATATCTTCATTTAAACCATCTTCAAACCATTTGTACCTTACAGTTTCTATCAAAATATACCCTCTGATATATTTATTCAATCAAACAAATTCCCTTCATACATAGTTATGATCATATGATCCTGTTTAAGCTTCAAGAATTCTGTACGTTTCTGATCGAGAAATCTCTGACTGATATATATATATATATTTCCTTCAGAACTCATCTCTGAAAATTTCTAAATAACCCCTTCTTAATCACAACAAAAATCAATATTTTCCACCACTGGCAAGCTGAATTTTTTTTAACATAAATATCATACCTTTCTAACATTTAATCGGTGAACAAAACAATTCATTTACAATCCCGATAATATTCTCTAACCAGATTTCAGTTCTTTCAAGACCATCTTCAACTATAATTCTCAATTCTTCCACACTATATTTACGAAGTATTAACAATAGATAACTTACCCGTTCAGTCAAGCTCTGTACCTTGAAGCACTTCAGGAACTGATTGAGAAACAGGAGGGGTAGATGTCGTAGCAGATACAGTTCTTTTATTCACTGTAGAACATCAGTCATAATTCTAAACAATTATGTATTATCTCTTTCTTTATCATTACATTATTCAACACTCAGTGGATACTCAGTGATTAATTACTCATTAAGTTATTACTCAATGTTGTCAATTTAGTTTTTATCTAATTCACGAGACTTTTCATTTTTAGTATACATTTCATGATCAATACTATCAATATTTTCATCTAACATTTTCACTATAAAACAAAGACAAACAAATATATCAGAATTCGGTCCCGATTCAATTTTGACTATATTATGGCATGTACCTTTAGGCCCAATTCCGAGCTCGATTTAGTCCGAGAATCGGCTAAACCTAAATAGCTCTGATACCACTAATTGTAACACCCTCTAACCCTTATCCATCCTCGAAACAGGATTATAGGGCATTACCGGTCTGTACAGTTCAATTATAATCTTTTATTAAAATAAGTGTTTCTAACCCTGCAAATTAAAACTTCAACCAATACAATTTGCTAACATTCAAACAATCCAAATACACTTAAATATGCTCAAATCTTACCAATCTAAAACATTTTATAACCTATCCAATGAATCTTTTTAAATATATCACTTACTATATCAATTATTTCAACTTCATACTATATACCATTGACAACCATAATTTACTTATTTCATCAAGACTTTCACGACCTAGATGACACTCATAAGATGTCCTAAGTACATGCCATTTTCAATACTCAACATGCTTTACCTCATTGAATTTGGGATCGGCCTGGGATGCTGATTCAACGGTCTAGCATTTACCTGCGCACGGAAACAAACCGTACGCTGAGTATACACTCAGTGGTATTTCTATAATCCGAACACTTAAACAATTATAAAACATATTAGTTTATATATATTGAACTTTTCAAACTCAATGAGTATTCAAACATTCACTTTCCAACCAATATTTTGGTCTAATTTAAGTTCAAAATCATTTATTATTTTTCAATAGCAATTAATCAATCAGTAATATTCATTAACAATCAGTTAATCAGAATAATTATTTATTTAGTAATAGTCAGTTATTCGGTAACAATCAATTATTCAATAATAATCAGTTATTCGGTATCAATCAACTGATCGGTTATCCGATATGATCAATTATTCAAGAAAATTAGATATCTGATAACAATTAAATTATTCAAGAATAAATCGATCTTTCCGGTTCCTTTATTTACCCCTATTAACATGACTCGGACCTGAGCGGATACACGGATCCAACCAACACACCAATACAGACATAGTGCCTCATCGGTGAAGCGGAATAGTAACAAGATAACGATAAGATAAAGATTACAGAGTACCTCATCGGAACAAATTCAAAAAGCGATATAAATAACATTACGGTACACGAGTACCTCATCGGAACAAATTCAAAATAGTGTGAGAATGTGATATGATAACAATATCCGACACATAAAGTGCCGAATCGGTAACAGTAACGGTAACAATAACAGTAGTCGGCACATAATTGCTTGAGCAGTAAGCCGGCAAAACCCGTACTCTTCCATATCCTATGGCATGCCAACTATATCCGACTAGTCCGACTAGTTGATAGGTATTTAATTCATTTTTCAGTTTTCAATTAATTTATATTTTAATTAATTAACTATATATTTTCAATTCAACATAATTCCATTCACTTTTCACTAATAAATATTCAATTTCATAATAATAAAATTTTCTATCAATTTTATCACACTTCCAACCACATATATTTCCAGAGAACAAATATTTATTATTCAATTTCCACATCAATATTCATTTCAATTCAAACATTTATATATATTCATAAATCAATTCAATATAAATTTATCACACACTAAATTAATCCATTTCCATTATAAACACAATAATTCTCACTTCAACATTTATTAATTGCATTGAATAAAAAAAATATAACAATTAATAACTAGGTTCGGATTATAGAAATACAAACCGTATTTTCTCGAGCTAACTCCCGTTGTCTTTTCCATTTTTCCTTGCTTACTCGAGATTTCCAGAGACAACGTTAGCTATGGGAATTAAAACAACTCATATTTGTTAATTCACTATTAATTTATATCTAATTAATACAATTTCTATTCAATTTCTACTTTAATTTCAATTTAATCTTAACTAAATTCACCTACTTTTTCTATCTCAATTCATACTTCATTTCTATTCAAATTTTGTCCAAACTCATACTTAACTATTAAATTTCCAGCATATTTTCCTAATTTCAAAATTTCATCAATTTAGTCCCTACAACATAAAACTTATGAATTACTTTACAATTCAATCCTTATTTCATTTCTAACTTGAATTTCTATCAATTTAACCCTTATTTCATCATTTTACTCAACATGAACATTATCTAGAAATTTAGTAACTTTCAAAATATCAACTTAATTTCATCAAAATCTTGTTCCAAAGCTTCTAAAACATCAAAATTAAGTAAAAAGGGCTAAATTGACATACCTATTTAAACCTCAAGCTTCAAACCTTCAATTTTCCCTTTCTTCTTTCTTTTCTCCTTTCTTTCTTTCTTTCCCCGCTTTTCGTTTCGCCTAGTTTGTTTCTATTTCTATTATTTTTCTTTCTTTTTTCATTAAACCGTTATATATATATAATATAATAACTTAATAATTATCCGTTATAAAATCTATTTAATAACAAATATTCTTTTAACATTTGTATCCATTATAATATCACACTTGTCTTTCACTAATTTATTTATTATATAAATATCTTTTACTTAATAATACTATATAATTTAATAATATACTTATATAATAAGTAAATATACATGTATTTTACAAATGTATGTATATTAGTATCACACATGTCACTATACATACCATACATTTGTCAACTTTTATTTATTTATCATATAATATTAATTTAATAATAATAAATACATTAATATTTACTTAAATAATAAGCAAATACATATATGTATTACAAATGTGTGTATTATATTTATTATACTTGTATTTTATTTTGCCATACACTTGGCACTCTTTTTGGTTTATTTATTTATTTAGTCCCTTTAATTTTCTTTATTCTATAATTAAACTTTTACACTTCATTCAATTTAATCCTTTTATCCAATTATTCTTAATTAAATTAAATTCACTTAATTAAAATCTAATTAACCACTCATTTTACTTAGTAAATATTTTTAAATAAATATTTACGAATCCACTTTTCGAAATAAAGACCCAAAAATACACGTTTTCGACATCGGTAAAATTTAGGTCATTACACATTAATACACTACATTATACATTTCGAGTTTAATATCTACCCCCGGTCCAAATGACTGTTTTGCCCCTAACCTTTCACGTTTTTACGATTTAGTCCCCAGGGTCGTATAATGAAACACATGCACTTTCTATCTTACCCAAGCCTAGCCGAACACTTTTCCTTCTTATGGTAGCTCACATTTTCCATTATTTTCTCATTTCTACCACACATTTACATCTTTTGCAAAATAGTCCCTACAAGGGATTTTCATGAAAATCAACTAGGAAAAGATGTTTAATATACATTCATCTTTCATATTCCTCCATAATCCATCAAAATACAAGCAATTCATGCATGGGTAAATTTTTAAACATGAACTCTAGCATGAAATATGGGTAGAAATGGAGAGAGCAAGCTACCGAGATTTCAAAAATACAAAGAGCATGAAAAACGGGGCTTGGGAGCCCTTACTATTGTGCTTGGAAAGCTTGAAAACCCTAGGTATGAAAATCCTTGAAGTTTTGACTGGACAAGGAAGAGAATATGCTGATTTTGGTTCATTTTTCCCATTTTATTTCATTAAAATACCAAATGACCAAAATGCCCTTAAGCCCTTTCCTTAAAATTCCATCCATGCAAGCCCATTTGTGTCCAAAAACTTAGAATTTGGTCAAATTGCTCCCCAAGACCTTCTAATTCATAACCCAAAGAAATTTCATACAAATTGCTTCTAGAATTAAAGTTTTGCAATTTATTCAATTTAGTCCCAAATTTCCAATTGAACACCTTACTCAAAGAATTTCTTCATGAAACTTTAACACATTAATAAACTCATATTCTAGGCCTCATAATAATCATAAAGTAAATATTTTTATGTCAGATTTGTGGTCTCGAAACCACCATTCTAACTAGGCCCTATTCAGGATGCTACATTGATATTATCAAGTGAAGATAAAAGGTGATGATGTTCCTAAGACTGCATTTCGATCAAGGTATGACCATAATGAAATCCTAGTGATGCCTTTTGGCTTAACAAATGCACCTGAAGTTTTCATAGACTTGTTGAATAGAGTGTTTTAGCCCTATTTGGATCAATTTGTGGCGGTTTTTATGGATGATATTCTAGGTTATTCTAAGAATGAAGCTGATGATAAGGATTATTTAATGATTGTGCTGAGAATATTATGTGAGAATAAGTTATATGCCAAGTTCAGTAAGTGTGAATTCTGACTGAGAGAAGTTTATTTTTTAGGCCATTTAATTTCTGCTAAATGTATTAAAATTGATACTGGTAAGGTAAAAGTAATGCTTGAATGGAATTTTCCCAAGAATGTTACTGAAGTTCGTAATTTTTTGGGTCTAGTAGGCTACTGTAAAAGGTTTGTGAAAGGTTTTGCAATTTTGGCATCTCCTCTCGCTCATTTGTTGAAAAAGAAAGAAAAGTTTGAATAGATTTATGATTGTCAGCAAAGTTTTGAAAAGTTCAAAACAGTCTTAATTGAGCACCTGTCTTAGCTCAACCAGAATTTTGCATGGAGTATGCTGTTTATACCAATGCATCTTTGAATGGGCTTGGATGTGTGCTTATGCAGAAGGGTAAAGTTGTGGCGTATGTATCACGCCAACTCAAGCCACATGAGAGGAACTATCCAACCCATGATTTAAAGATGGCAGTAGTGGTTTTGGCATTAAAGTTATAGAGACGTTATCTATACGGGGAAAGGTGTCGTGTATTCTTTGATCACGAGAGCTTGAAGTATTTAATGAAGCAAGAAGATTTGAATCTATGGCAAAGACGTTGGATGAAACTTCTAAAAGATTATGATTTGGCCATAGAGTATAGCCCTTGGAAAGCTAATATTGTGGTTGATGCTTTGAGTAAGAAAAAAATGGCAACATTAACATCTTTACGGGCAAGAGTAAGTATGGTCGATGATGGATAATTATTGATAAAGCTAATTGTTAAACCAAATTTTATCTTTCAAGTTCTAGAAGAATAGATAAAAGATCAGCAGTGTGATATGTATAAGCAGCGAATGATGTTTGATAATGTAGCAAGCTTCAGTTTGGGTAAAGATGGTAAACTAAGGTTTAAGAGAAGAATGTATGTACCAGTTGAGAACGGTTTAATATAAGAATTGCTTAGAGAGGTTCATCAAGGACCCTTATCACTTTATCCAAAAGGTGTCAAGATGAATCGAGATTTGACAAGCCTATATTGGTGGCTTGGAATGAAGAGAGAAATCATAAAATAAGTTTCAACTTGTTTGACTTGTCAATGAGTTAGAGCAAAGCATCAGTTCCTTCAGGTAAGTTGTATCCCTTGGAAATACCAGAATGGAAATGGGATAGAATCATTATGGACTTTGTATCAGGACTTCCTCTCAGTCCATTAAAGAAGAATTAAGTTCGGGTGATTGTGGATTGATTTACTAAATCAACTCATTTTCTGCCTGTACACACCACTGATTCACTAGAAAAGTTAGCTAAACTCTATATCTTTTAGATAGTACACTTTCATGGAATTCCATCTTCCAAAGTCTCATACAGAGATCAATATTTTAGAACCAACTGCAACGATTGTTGGGAACCAGGCTGCAATTTAGTACTGCTTTTTATCCTTAGATAGATGGTCAGTTTGAAAGAGTCATTCAAGTCTTGGAGGATATGCTAAGAAATTGTATGATTGAATTTGGACTGAATTAGTAAATATATCTTTATTTGGTTGAATTTTCATATAATAACAACCATCATGCCAATTTGGGTATGTCACCATTTAAAGTTATGTATAGTAGAAAATGTAGAATGCCTACATGTTGGATGGAGCTTAGTGAAAGGAAAGTGGTAGGTCCCGAGTTAGGTTGAGAAATAGAAGAAATTTCTTTTGCCATCCGTAGTTATCTAAAAGTTTCCCAAGATCGTAAAAAAGATTATGTTGATCTAGAGATTAAAGATATATCATTTGAAGTTGGTGATAAAATATTCTTTAAAGTTTCTCCATGGAAGAAAATTATAAGATTTGGTCAGAAAGAAAAGTGAAGTCCACGATTTTTAGGACCATATGAAATTTTAAAGCAAGTTGGACCAGTGGCATATAGGTTGGCTTTACCTCCAGAGTTACCAAATATTCATAATGTCTTTCATGTTTCTATGCTAAGAAGATATCGATCAAATCCTGATCATGTTGTATAGATTGAAGATTTAAAGGTACAACCAAATCTATCATATGAAGAAGAGCCTATTTGTATCTTTGCAAGAGAAGTGAAAGAGCTAAGGAATAAGAGGATTCCATTGGTAAAAGTATTATAGAGAAATCATAATAGAGAAGAAGCTACTTGGGAAAGAGAAAGTTTCATGAATAAGCAGTATGTTCAGCTTTTCACAAACATAAATTTTAAGGACAAAATTTTCTAAGTGGGGGAGATTGTAACAGCCCGCCTAGTAGAGTCTCAATATTCAATTACTGTTTGATGTATATATGGTAAATTAAGGATATATTTGTGTAAGTAAAGTAATTTTCCTGGCTAATAATAGAATTTTTTGTAATTCTCCATATGGTAAACTTTTAATTTTGGTGAGCTCTAAAGTTTGTTAGACTTTTCTATTAAGTATCCGCCCACCCTAGATGCTTTGGGCGAACTTGTTAAGTTTGCAGTTGTTTAGATTTATTTATTATTTTAGTGTAAGATGATTTGGTTAGTCAAGTTGAGATTTAGTTGAAATGAACTAGACTACTATAGTTGATAATAGTTAAAACTTGTTAAGTGTAATTGATCACGATAATCAAGAGCATCAGTGGAATTATCTGATTTTTCCACTAATTCTTGTCTCTATTGCTTATGTATATAAGAATAGTGGTGCTCTTTCTGAAACACCTTTACATCTTCTTTATTAAGTTCCTTTGTAAATCCTTGAAAATACTTAAGTTTAGAAGAACTTCATCCAAGTGAAGGTTTGCAGTATTTAGCTAACATCTACGTTAGTACCAACTCTTTGGTAAGTACTGATAAACCCTTAGGTTATTATTGAAGTCATTGACATGTTTTTCATAATGCAAGCACAAAATGTTAGAATAGTGTGTGAGGAAGGAAGCTTTCTAATTCTGGATTAAGTATTATCGATTTTTGCATGTATGTTAAAGTTTGATAGATTGATGGTCTGATGTGTAGAATTATCTTTCTTTTCGTTCAAGAAGCTAATGAGAGTCCAAATGATAAAGGCAACAGACCTGCTATGTAGATTTGTGCTAGAGTTTCTGGTAAGTTCTTTCTTACTTCCATGTATTATAGCTTTCATTGTTATATAACTTGTGTAAGCTAAGAACCTCCTTCAGATATGCATGAATGGTATATGTGTGGATAATGTTGTCTAATGTTGTCAGTTTGAGTTCAGTCTATCTGTGTTATGAAGTAATTTTCATCCTTCATGCTTATTTATGATATATGAGATATGATTTGTGGTGATAGAGAAGAGGAGATATGTTTGTGTAGCCTCTTGTAGGGCAATTATATTGCAAATCGGACTGGTAGATTATGATAAAACATGCTATTCTAAATGAGAATGATATGAGGAGTTAAGGGAGAGTATGTATGTGAATGAGACTATATGATATGTTTGTAAATCTGAATTTTGGGTACTAGCTAGCATAAATATTGGTTGTCTAAGTTGTGTTAAGTTGGCACACAGTATACGCCCATGTGTTAAGTAAATTGGTGTACTAAACATGTCTGTGTTGTGTACACACCATTATGCGTACTATGAATATCACGTTTAAGTTAATCTATAAGTTTTAGTTGTGTTGTAAGTAATGATATGTATGATTTCTCTTTGGAACTCATTAAGTTCGTGTAACAACCCAAACTTGGCCTAGACGTTATGGCCGAATCTGGCGTGTCACATCAAACCATTTTTCAAATTTGATCGTTCTGGTGAAAATCCATTACTGAATCTAAATTCCTTCATTATTATTAAACTAAAGTTCTCATCAAAACGTTTACCAATTTGTTTGCCTTTGGTATATTACCTCATTTAAAATCACAGAAGCATTTTGAAAACTTTGTTGTTGGAAGCTCGTGTTCCTTGGAAGAATCATGCCATTTTAAAATCTCGAGTTTTCCTAAACTAGCAGTTTAGTATAAGAAATCACAATCCAAATTAAATCTTAAAACCCACCAATGACCTTATTACATAAATTAAAAACCCAAAACGAAATCTAATTGCAATTAAAAAGCGAAGCGAGAGTGTGGCTATCTCCAGTCCTCGCAGCTCCAAACCATCTAAGCTTAGGGATTACCTGCACAGTTAGAAACGGCGTGAGTTTACGAAAACTCAGTGTGTAATCCCAATAACAAACAAACAGTGAATAACACAGTATTAGTACAATCTGGGCCAAAGCCCTATTCAGTCTCGACATATACTGGGCCGAAGCCTTTCGTTTAACGGTTACTGGGCCAAAGCCTTTTCATAAATCATATCACTGGGCCAAAGCCTTTACAGTAAACGGTATGGCCCATAGGCCCATTTCAATACCACATGTAATACCAATGGATGTATGCAAGCCTATTTGGGGAGACTACTCAACCCACCATCCACTACTCTCCACCTGTACCAACCAAGCTCTCCATGTGGGGAATAACTCAACCCACCCAACCAAACTCTCCACTGCCAGCATAGCTGCTTTATCATATAACTGGAGGCCTAGCCTCTTTTAATAACTGGGGAAAAGCCCTTTTTGCACTTCCTCCATGCATATAATGAGTATATCATAGCATATCATGTGCATATCATGTCCTATCATGTATAACAATATCTCATGCATCATATTCATAATCAAATCTGTCAACCAGACAGTCCAAGCCAGTCACTTGCCCACAAGGGCAAACAGTCATTTAACACCCTAGGGGCAAAATGGTAATTTTACCCCACAAGGTTATCTCGGTAATTCTACCGTACAGGGGTATTTTGGTATTTCTACCCTACAAGGGTATTTTGATAATTCTACCTTACAGGGGTATTTCAGTAATTCTACCCTACAGGGGTATTTCAGTAACTCTACCCTACAGGGGTATTTCAGTATTTTTACCCTACAGGGGTATTTTGGTAATTTTACAAACCAAGGGTATTTTGGTAATTTTACAAGTTGAGGGTATTTCAGTAATTTCACAAATTAGCGGTATTTTGGTAATTTGGTAAACTAAGGTATTCTAAACAGGGATAACAATACGAATGGGCCTAAAGCCCATTCTTGGCCCAAATAGGCCCACACGCTCGTGTGGCCCTTTTAGCCCAAATCTAGCCACAAATATGAGATTCACCTAGCCTAGTTCAATATTTACTACACAATCAAACAACTTATCCAATTGGGCCCGTAGGCCCATTGGGCCCACATGGACTCTTTCAGCCCATCGCGGCTCGAAGTAGCCATCCTATAGCTAGAGTAGTGAGAAATACACACCTGATAGGAGACTGGAGTTAATCCACGCTCCGAGCACTCTTAGCCGACGCCCAACCCAAACGAGCACGCCATAAAGCGAAAGGGATCAGCCAAGAAAGGTACCCTTACTCTCCTCATGGTTCTTTCTATTTAAAGCCAGCTTCGCAACCACTCTTATGTTAGCTTCCCGACGTGGGATCCCTCCATCATCAGAGTTTAAATTCAACACCAACTCTTGCCGCCCCCTGTTAGCAAAATCAATGCTCTTTGATTGCCATGAGTTTCGAACCCTAGACCTCCTTACAAACTCTATGACGCCACCTTCCTGCCTCTTATGTGGCGCTACTTTGCCACTAGACCACAAGGCTTTTTGTGGCATATTTTATGTAACACCCTAAACCCAGCCTCTTCCACGAGCTGCTCGTGTACTCATTTCGTATTATCTGATTAAGAATTTTATGTATCAGTTTAATATTTCAGTGTTTATTACAGATGTCTTATGAATAACAGTAATTCAGAGTTTGAGTTTATTTCCTTTTGCGGTAGCCTAGCTACAGTCTCAGTCTACTTATTAGAGTTTCTACGGTTCCAGTGTTACCCTAACTAAAGTACCATGATAAGGTTTTGTACAAGCATATCACAGATATTTCAGAAATAATTAGAAAGGCTCAGAAAACTTACAGACTTGGGCTGGAGATTCGGTGTGCCACCTTCTAAAAAACCTAATTTTAGAAAACCGATTTTAATCTTTAAAATCATCTATTTGTAAAGAGAAAATATTGGAAACATTCTCGAAAACAATTTATAATCAAGTTCTAAAAAAACGATTTCTGACAACCTTTATTCAGTGTTTCTTTACAAACTCCCGTTTTTAGACCCGTTCCACATCCGAGTTGTTGCAACTTGACTCTGATACTACTAAATGTAACACCTCAAACCTGGCCCAGACGTTATGGCCAGATCTGACGTGTCACATTGACTTACGACTTAGTATGCATTCGCTGGTTTAAGTGATTGGGGTGGTCTTTGTAAAAAAGCGGTTGAATGAAAAGCCGGTTTATCAATCTTTAGGCTATCCATTTGTTGTGCTTGTTGAGTCTTAAAAACGTTCATTAATTTTGAAAAACCGCGTAGTCTAACACTAGCGGAAAAAAGAAATTTAAATAGCGGCCTTATTGCAACTTAAAACCCAAAATTAAATTAGAATATAAATATAATAAAAATAAACTAACTTAGAAAAACCAACTTTACAGATGATGTGGCCACTCCGAATCCCTCACAGCTCCAAGCCCACTATGGTTGGGGATTTTCTGCAGAGATGAAAATAAAGGGTGAGTTCGGTAAACTCAGTGTGTAACATAACCCAACCAAAGCCCAAAACAGATCAAACCTCAGAGTCAGACTTATCTGGGCCTTGGCCCAGTACAAAAATCAGAATGAAACCCATAGGCCTATAGCAGATACAGAACAAATATATCATAAATGCAGAAATCCCAACCCAGAGCCATCCATAACACCCCCGTACCAGCCTTACACCATGTGGGGAGACTACTCGACCCACCCAATAGCTGCACACCACAGAAATTGCAGTGAGGCTGCCAGATATTGTGACGAAGTCACCAGATATAGATATTGTGGCTAGGCCACCGAGCAGATATATATATATGGCGAAGCCACCGATTGAATGAGGTCGCGGATATTGTGACAAAGTCACCGAGCAGATATATGTGGCGAGGCCACGGTTGCGGCGAAATGAGGTCGCGAACACTTCCTCCATCAATATAAACCCATGTCCCATGCAACTGAAATAATATGTCATGGCATACGTATAAAGAAACAGAACATCATGCTTTTCAGAAAAAATAACCTTAGGGGTAAAATCGTAATTTTGCATGCAGAAGGGTATTTCAGTAACTATTACCTATTGCTAAGGTTTCATGCTCATTCTAACGTTTACCAAGTAATCAGAAGTACTTACCTCATTTTTTTACCAAAGTGGGCCCATTGGCCCGTTGGCCCATTGCCCTTTTTCGGCCCATTAAGCCCAAAAATACCGTTGTGCACGAAAATGTACACTCTGCACTCTAATCATCCAAATGCACCATATTCATTAACAAGCGTTTCACGAATTTTCAGACGTCATGAGTTCTAAAATACCAACGTTTCGATATTTCGACTTTTACCAATTCAGTCTAAGGGAGGGTGTCGTTTACACACCTGGTTGATGACGATTGATGACGATATCTCCCACGCGATAATCCTACAATCAATCACTAACACATTAGACTTACGAATTAATGATAACTAACATAAATCCACGTCAACTAACCCAATCATCACACAAGTTAGTTATTTACGCACGAGGGGCAAAATAGTCATTTAACACCCTAGGGGCAAAATGGTAATTTTACCCCACAAGGGTATCTCGGTAATTTTACCCTATAGGGGTATTTCGATAATTCTATCCTACAGGGGTATTTCAATAATTCTACAAATTATGACTTGGGCCCACGGACACATTGGGACCACCTGGCCCATTTCAGCCCATCGCGGCCCGAAATAGCCATCCTACTGCTAGAGTAATGAGAAATACACACCTGTTAGGAGACTGCAGTTAATCCGCGCTCCAAACACTCTTAGCTGATGCCCAACCCAAACGAGCACGTCACAAAACGAAAGGGATCAGCCAAGAAGGGTATGCCTACTCTCCTCATGGTTTGCTCTATTTAAAGCCAGCTCTCCATCTACTATTATGTTAGCTTCCCGATGTGGGATCCCTCTATCACCAGAGTTTAAAACCAACACCAACTCTTGCCGTCCCAACATAGCAAAATAATCAACCTTTGCGTGCCAAGGGATTCGAACCAAAGTCCTCTCACATGCCAACTCACGCCACCACCACTAGGCTATCAACTCATTTGTGTCATAAATCCAACACATTAAACTTTAAAGTGCATCTACTTGCTTCCGAATTTATTGAAAAGAAAAACCAAAATATATTGCAAGAGCCAAGACTTGAACCTTGGACCCCTTGCTTCCTCTATGGCATCACTTCCTTGTCCCCTAAGTGGCGCCACCTTGCCACCACACCACACTCCTTTTTGTGTCATCTTTTACCCCTTTACTCTTAAAAGCCCAAACGCCAATTGCATCACCAGTTCATAAAATTAAAATTCCGAAGACTACCATGGATTTAGCTTAAGTTTGGGCCTTCCAAAGGCCCACTAACCTACTAATATATATATTAACCAACCAGAACACACACAAATTTTAAAAATCACAGAAACACAGAAAACCCGAAAATTGGGGCATTACAACTCTACCCTCCTTAAAGAAATTTCATCGTCGAAATTTTACCTAAATCAAACAGATGAGGATATTGTTGACGCATCGCCACTTCTGGCTCCCAAGTAGCTTCCTCTCTGCCATGATTACGCCACAGCACCTTTACTAGCGGAACTGATTTCCTCCTCAAAATCTTAACATCTCGATCCAAAATCTGCACAGGCTTTTCCTCAAAAGTCAAGGCTGTTTGGACCTCGATCTCTGCAACCGATACAACATGAGTAGGGTCAGAACGATACCGCCTTAACATGGAGACATGAAAGACATCATGAATCCTATCCAACTCTAGAGGTAGCTCCAACTGATAAGCCACTGGACCTACTCGCTTAAGAATCCGATAAGGCCCAATGAACCGCAGACTTAACTTGCCTTTCCTCCCAAACCTTAATATTTTCTTCCAAGGTGAAACCTTCAAGAAGACCATATCACCCTCAGAGTACTCAATTTCCTTGTGCTTCAAATCTGCATATGACTTCTGTCTATCAGATGCTTCCTTCAACCGGTCTCTAATATCCTCAGTATCTGCCACCAACTCAAGTCCAAGAACCTGTCGTTCACCCAACTCAGTCCAACAACTAGGTGTACGACCTATTCGCCCATACAGTGCCTCATAAGGAGCCATTCGAATACTTGCCTGATAACTGTTGTTGTAAGCAAACTCTGCCAACAGTAAGTAATCCTCCCAACTGCCTCAAAAGTCGTTAACGCATCCCCTCAACATGTCTTCGAGAATCTGAATAACCCTTTCCGACTGACCATCAATTTGAGGATGAAAGGTTGTACTAAAGTTCAACCGCGTACCCAACGCCTCATGCAACTTTTTCCAAAACTGAGATGTGAATCTAGGATCTCGATCAGAAATAATCGACACTGGCACTTCATGAAGTCACACTATTTCTGCCACATACAATTTGGCTAACTTTTAAAGTGAATAATCAGTGCGGACAGGTATGAAATAAGCAGATTTGGTCAACCTATCCACAATTACCCAAATCGAGTCCTTCTTTGACAGTGTCAAGGGTAACCCACTCACAAAATCCATAGTTACCCTCTCCCACTTCCAAAGTGGTACTTTCACTGGCTGCAAAAATCCGGAAGGTAATTGATGTTCAGCTTTCACTTGCTAACAAGTCAGACATTTTCCCACAACTTCCGTTACCTCTCGCTTCAATCTAGGCCACCAACACAACTCCTTTAAGTCGCGATACATTTTACTCCCTCCAGGATGCATAGCACACAGACCTCCATGAGCTTCTTTCAGAATTGCTTGCCTCAAGTCAGAGTCCTTCGGAATACAAACTCTACCTCGGTAACACAGAACTCCCTCACCGTTCCGTCTGAACTCAGAAGTATCCCCATTCTTAACCTGCCGGAATCGAGAAACTAGGGACTCATCCCTCGACTGTTTTTCCTTAATCTCATCCACCCAAGTCGGCCTAACTTGCAGTTCTGCTAACAAACTACCGTCATCATCTGAGACTCAAACGAGCAAACATGGCTCTCGGATCGAATCTGATTCTACGACTTAGGGCATCAGCCACCACATTAGCTTTGCCTGGGTGATACTCAATTGCGCAGTCATAATCCTTAAGCAACTTTATCCATCTCTGCTGCCTAAGGTTTAACTCCTTCTGAGTCAGTAAGTACTTAAGACTCTTATGATCTGTGTATATAATACAGCTTTCTCCATACAGGTAATGTCTCCAAATCTTAAGCGCAAAGATTATCGCTGCCAACTCCAGATCATGAGTAGGATAGTTAACTTCATGTGGTTTAAGCTGTCGTGATGTATAAGCAACTACTTTACCCTCTTGCATTAGCACACAGCCCAACTCTACATGTGATGCATTACTGCATACGATAAAATCTTTTCCAGACTCCGGTTGAATCAGTACAGGTGCCTCGGTCAGAACTTTCTTCAGCTTCTCAAAAGATTCCTGTTGTTTCTCAGTCCAAACAAACGGTACTCCCTTTCTTATAAGCTTTGTCAAAGGCACTACCATCACAGAAAATCCTTCCACAAACCTTCTATAGTACCCAACTAAACCCAGAAAGCTTCTAATTTCTGACACTGACCTCGGTGGCTTCCATTCCAGAATTGTTTCAATCTTTCGAGGGTCCACCTTGATCCCTTCAGCAGAGACAACATGCCCCAAGAAAGTTACCTCTCTCAACCAGAACTCACACTTACTGAATTTCGCATAAAGCTCCTTCTCCCTCAGCACTTGCAGCACAATACGAAGGTGCTCATCATGTTTCTCCTCAGTTTCAGAATACACCAGAATATCGTCGATAAAGACGACCACGAATCGATCCAAGTATGGCTGGATCACGCGATTCATCTGATCCATAAATGCCATAGGTGCATTCGTCAACCCAAATGGCATAACCAAGAACTCATAGTGACTATACCGAGTTTTAAATGTCGTCTTGTGAATATCCACTTGCTTAACCCTCAACTGATGATACCCAGATCGAAGGTCAATCTTGGAAAATACTGAAGCTCCTCTAATATGGTCGAATAAATCATCAATTCTCAGCAGTGGGTACTTGTTCTTAATCATCAGTTTGTTCAACTGCCGATAATTGATGCACATCCGCATTGACCCATCTTTCTTCTTTACGAACAACACTGGTGCTCCCCACGGAGACACACTTGGTCTAATGAAGCCTCTATCCAATAACTCTTAAATTTGGGCTTTCAGCTCCACCAACTCCTTCGGTGCCATCCTATAAGGTGCAATAGACACTGGTGTCATTCCAGGCAACAAGTCGATTTCAAACTCAACCTCTCGGTTCGAGGGTAAACCCGGAAGCTCCTCTGGAAAAACATCTTGAAAATCCTTAACGGTTCTAATTTTATCCACTGTCAGATTCTCAGTTTCTGATTGGCTTACAAATGCCAAATAAGCCTCACATTCCTTTCGAATCCACTTCTCGGCTCTTAATGCCGACATCACATTAGACAGATAATCCCTACGCTCACCTATCACCAAAACCTCTTCATCCTTTGTGGTCTTTAACATTATTCGCTTAGCAGCACAATCCAGAGTAGCCCTATGCTTAACAAGGCAATCCATTCCCAAAATAAGATCGAATTCTCCGAAAGGTAGCTCCATCGGATCTCCAAAGAAAACTTTTCCTTGAGTTTCTATAGGCACATCTCTATACAGTTTATCTACCCTAACCAAGTGACCCAAAGGACTTAGTACAGATACCCCACTCACGGTCTCCTCAGAGCGCACACCCAACGACCCAGATATAGCACATGCAACATATGAATGGGTAGATCCAACATCTATCAACGTAGTGTATGGCATACTGGAAATAAAAAACGTACCAGTTATGATGTCAGGTGCATCACCCTCCTCTCGGCGACGAGCTGCATACACCAACGCCGGCTGATGAGCCTCAGCAAATCCAGCACCCTTGCCAGGCGCTCCTCTTCCTCGATCGTTTCCATTACCACCACTGCCTTGCCCACGTCCTCTCAGAAACTGTGGTCCCACCCTCACTGGTTGAGTGACCCTCTGCTCTAAAATTTGAACCTGATCTGGTTCTTGGGGACAATCCTTAACCCTATGCTCCATAGATCCGCATCAGAAACAAGCACCAGAACATTTTCGACACTCACCCATATGCATCTTCCCACAATTCCTACAACCCTACGGTCTAACAGCATTCATCGATACTGCTCGAACTGGCTCCATTACCCTTGCTCTCTTAACATTCCTGTTCATACCACCTGAAAGTTCTGAATCTCTCCTAAAACAGTTCCAATCTTTCTCACGATTCTGTCTTTCTATATGCTTCACTTCCTCAGCTATCTTAGCTTTCTCCACTAAAGCAGCAAAGTTACGCTCCCTCTGCGGAACAATTAGCACCCTAAGTTCATCTCTCAGACCATCCTCGAAGTGTACGCTACGCTCATACTCTGTAGCGACAGTCCCAGAAGCATACCGGCTTAGTCTCAGAAACTCAGACTCATACTCAGCCACTGACTTACTCCCTTGGACCAGGTTCAGAAATTTTTTCCGGCGAGCGTCCACGTAACTAGCCCCAACATACTTTCCTTTGAAGGTTGTCTTAACGACTCCCAAGTCCTTTGTCGGCAGGAGTTCCATCTCTCACAGTGAGCCACCACTGATAAGCCTCATCCCTGAGTAACGACATGGCTCCCTTCAGCTTCTGCTCCACAGAGCAGTCCAGATCATCCATAATCCGCTTTGTTGCTACTAACCAATACTCAGCTACATTCGAAGCTACACCAGATACGCCCCTAAATATCTCTGCTCCATTGGCCTGGAGCCGCTAAAAAATAGACCCCAAATTTTGTTTCCCATACTTGCCCCAGCAACCCTTTCCAAAACTCTAAGCATTGCCTGGGACATAGCATCGTCCCCGGCACCTCGATCATGAGACTCTACCTCTATTGCCGGTGATACCGGTGCATCTGCTGCCAGCACATGTTCTGAAGACGAAGATTCAGCCTGAGTATTACCTCAGCCACGTCCACGGCCTCTTCTACGAGCTGCTCGTGTACTAATTTTGTATTGTCTGATTAAGAATTCTATGTATCAGTTTAATATTTCAGTGTTTATTACAGATGTCTTATGAATAACAGTAATTTAGAGCTTGAGTTTGTTTCCTTTTGCGGTAGCCTAGCTACAGTCTCAGTCTACTTATTAGAGTTTCTACGGTTCCAGTGTTACCCTAACTAAAGTACCATGATAAGTTTTTGTACAAGCATATAACAGATATTTCAGAAACAATTAGAAAGGCTCAGAAAACTTACAGACTTGGGCTGGAGATTCGGTAATTCTACCCTACAGGGGTATTTTGGTAATTCTATCCTACATGAGTATTTTGGTAATTCTACCCTACAGGGGTATTTCAATAATTCTACAACTTATCCACTTGGGCTTACGGACCCATTGGGACCACCTAGCCCATTTCAGCCCATCGCTGCCCGAAATAGTCATCCTACTACTAGAGTAATGAGAAATACACACTTGTTAGGAGACTGCAGTTAATCCGCGCTCTAAACACTCTTAGCTGACGCCCAACCCAAACGAGCACGTCACAAAGTGAAAGGGATCAGCCAAGAAGGGTAGCCTACTCTCCTCATGGTTTGCTCTATTTAAAACCAGCTCTCCATCTACTCTTATATTAGCTTCCTGATGTGGGATCCCTCTATCACCAGAGTTTAAAACCAACACCAACTCTTGCCGTCCCAACATAGCACAATAATCAACCTTTGTGTGCCAAGGGATTCGAGCCATAGTCTTCTCACATGCCAACTCACGCCACCACCACTAGGCCATCAACTCATTTGTGTCATATATCCAACACATTAAACTTTAAAGCGCACCTACTTGCTTCCAGATTTATTGAAAAGAAAAACCATAATATATTGCAAGAGCCAAGACTTGAACCTTGGACCCCTTGCTTCCTCTATGGCGTCACTTCCTCCTCCCCTAAGTGGCACCACCTTGCCACTACAACACACTCCTTTTTGTGTCATCTTTTACCCCTTTACTCTTAAAATCCCAAACGCCAATTGCATTACCTGTTCATAAAATTAAAATTCCGAAGACTACTATGGATTTAACTTAAGTTTGGGCCTTCCAAAGGCCCACTAACCTACTAAAATATATATATATTAACCAACCAGAACACACAGAAATTTTAAAAATCACAGAAACACAGAAAGCCCAAAAATTGGGGCGTTACATTTTATCCCTAATTAATTATAAGGTCTAAAGGCCAAAGTCCAGGTTAACTTAAAAAAAACCACTAGACTACATGCTTCCTTGTGTCATTTATTTAACACAATAATTTAAAAGGCCCTCATCCAGGGTTTTTTTTTCACTTAATACCAAAATTTTTGCTAAAGCCCAGGTTTGAACCCAAGATTTCTCCAACACTTCTAGGCCCAAATTCGGGGTGTTACAGTTCGTACGAACTTACTCTATTAACTTTTCCTTCTCAGGCTTCCTGACTAAAGGTAGACTATTTGTTAGAAATACTACGCCAGAGAGCTGTATATATTGTGAGTTGTCTGATTTGTTATGTATCATGCATGACTCTTGGAGGTGGCGTATAAATGTATTTTGGAAGTAATCTGTATAAAGAACTACTATTTTGACAAGACTTTGTTTTTACGAGCTTTCTATTAAAATATCAATGCTTGAATTTGAATCACTATATTCTGTTCAATGAAATATACTTAGTAAAAGCCAGTCACGTGTTTAATACTCTTAAATTTGTAAATTTTTTCAAGATTTCAATTTTATTGAATGATTTGTATAAGAATTAGTCTAATTTTATGTTCTGACACATCATACTCGGATCCAATTATCGAGTCGGGTATGGCGTGTTACAAACACTTTTTACCTAATTTATTTTAACATATGCTTAATCTTTTATTAAACATTACTTAACATATTTCCAACTAATTAATGTCCCTAACATCCACTACCTTTAAAAAGTTGTCATTTTCAAATTAAACTCTTAAACCATTAATAAATAAGCATTTTGGCTGGTAAAAATCAATAGCGATTAACTTTTATAGTTTTTACAATTTAGTCCTTGTACCCTAATTAATCACTAATTCAGTAAAATTTCCTATTCGAAATTCAATTCATCCATATAACCACTCGATAAAAAATCAGTAAAAAAATTTACGAGTTCGATTTCTGGAAACAAAGTCCTGATACCTCATTTTTTGACACCACTAACAAAAGTTTAATACACTTGTACCTTAAATAGCTGCCCACTTAACAATTCATAAGGCCAAACTCTAATATAATTGATTGCCTTTGAATGTACCAGTGTCCAGAGTAGAAATCCTGCACAAAAGATGTGAAAAATTGTATCCGCAAGTATGCGGTTCAGGTTGTAATATAGTTATAACGGAGTAGGTAAGTACTCCGAGGATTGTACCCAAGGGAGGCAAGCACTAAATTAATTCTAATCTAAACATATATAGATCTACTTAGTACCTTTAATTGGATTATAGTATGAAGCATCAAAAGAAAGGTTTTTGATAAACTAAAATATAATAAGAAAGGAAATAAAAGAAAAGTAAATAAATGAGACATGAGAAATGAGAAATGAGAAATGAGAAATCAAATAATCAAATATATATCAAATCTGGGCATGAGTGATTAACTCGTTTTGGTAGTCATAATAAACTACCGACTCGAGCTTTCTCAGTTAATCAACTAGTCAATACCTTAGAAGGGTCTTTCGATTAGTCCACTCAAATATTGAATCAGCAAGAACTACTTCTCTTTTGACCTACAAAGTATATTAGTTTAACCTTAGGCCTCATTTGACCCCTAAGGTCAATAAAAGACTTAAATTATACATTTTATTAAACTTAACTAAACTTACGAAATGTAATTAAAACTTAACTAAAATGCTTATGTTCAAGCTCCTAAAGTGCGAAAACTAGTTTAATCTACTACATCGAATTATGACAAATCAAACTCCTTCACACTTAAGTCATTGCATGTCCTCAAGCAACACAAACAAAAACAATAAATGAAAAGACGACTCTTGAACAAGTATGATACAAGTGTTTGCTTTGGAGTACATGAATAAGCATTTTATATTCACACGTGATCTTGGAAAAATATATAACTTACTTACCACTTTTGGTATCAAACACCTAAGTTCAGTATATTAGAAAGCATTCAAGCATTAAGGGTCTCAAATGTAAGAATCCATCAATAAGTTATACAAATAATTTGATTATCCTGGAAGAATACAAACAGTCATAAATGCAATTATTTAGTATAATTTTGAATCAAGAATAAGTCTACTTAGATCACATAGGGCTTTTTAGTTTGTAACATCCTGAGGCTTAGGACAGGTATGGATTTTAAGAATAGTAAGCATCAAATAGTTTTAAGCACAAAAATAGTTTGACACATCATATTTTCCCTTATTCTACCCCTTAGTAACACTTTTCGGCTCATTGCCTTATTTCTCTTTCTTTTACCTTTCTAATTTATCCATAAGGAAGTCACGGCATAATATAATAATTATAGTTAGCTCATGAGTTTTTATGCACTAATGAATGAGCTTTTCTACTTTTGTGACTTTGTAACATTTTTTCCTTTTTCAGTACATCACCTTCACAAATGCTTTTACTTCTCAAGTACTTTTTCTACTCATTTTGAATTTTTTTTTGAAATTTTCTTTTGTTGCACATATTGGCTAACATATAATCACTATATCATATTGATGCTTCCTATTTCATTTTTTTTTACAAAATCCACCAAAATGTTCTACTTAGCCATCAATACTTATGGCCAGACTTCTATAATCGTGCATTTCAGGACCAAAGAAAAAGGGCAAGTACAAATTAATATTTTGGCTCGAGTTTTATATGAAGGTTCATCAAGAAGTGTTTTATGGCTCAAAAATAGGTACTAAAGATAAATAATAGGGTTGGCTTTTTGGCTCTGGGTGTATACCAAACAATGCCTTAGGTCATTCCTAGGCATTTCAATATTCACAACTCTAGTCAACCAAACAACCACAAATTCAACAATTTATCATTCATACTATCATGCTCATTTCCTTGTATTCTCTATATAATTTGGTACATTTGATTGCTTGATACCTATTTACAATGTAATATATGGAACTTTATAGTCTAATAATAAAAATTTTAAAATCACCTATCCTCATGCCAAATTTATCATGAATACACTCAACTTATATACATGCTCTTAACCAATCATTTGTATTTCTACAAGCTCAAACACAAATTGACAAGAAAATAAATTTAAAATAAATTTTCTATGTTACCCCCCACACTTTAGATTACACATTGTCCTCAATGTGTAGCCTTGTAAAAGATAAGGAAAGAAGTTACCTAATCGATCATGATGGATTCATGAGCTGTTAGTGGGTGCTACCTCTTTTGATCGTTGATAACTCAAAATTGCTATGCATCTACTTTGTAGGGTATTTTATAAATAATTTAAATCCATTAATTATAACAAATTACAATACCCTAAATTAATAAAAACAAATATATTATAAAAAAACTGATTTAACTCCTTTAATGCTATTTACTCCTAAAAAATCCTAATACATTAGTTTGATCTATCATTTATTGTCCTCTTGAAGTCCTCTACTCCTCCTTTCCTCCTTTTGCTTTTTCAATATGACAAACTATTTACATGCATCATGTTTTAGTAGTTTCTTTGGAGGATTCATCATTTTATCCAACCACACTATAGGTACTCCTATTTTTTTGCACAATTCTTTATCAAGTGGGGAAAGAATATACTTTTTTGTAGATTTCTTGCGCATTCAACCATATTCTTATATATCGACATGCCAATACATAGTTGTTTCTTTTGCAGTATTCCATATGTTATAATAGCATGGATTGGATTGATGCCAGACAGGTTAGTTTTGGGACAAATTTTTGAACATACAAACTTCATCTAAATTTTAGCTTTTGGCATAATTAATGCTTGGTTGAACGTTTCAGGTATTGTTGTGCCTTTTTGATATGTCCATATCTCTTTTCTTTCTATAACAAAAATCTCAGGATCTCTTCAGTGTCAACATTTTTGAACTCACGGAGATATGTTTTGTAAAGGTAGTCACGGTAATAATATGGTGCATTATAAAATCAACAAATACTTCGTTTAGTTACCAGGATATTAACCTTTCTTACCTTGACAGAAGATCGTATCTCATAGAGTGGTCTTTTAGCTTCCCTCGCTTTCAATGATAGTTAGAATTCCTACACCACAGGCATTATTATGGGTTCTTCAGGTGACAAACAAAAGTTGGTCCACTCCTTGTCTGTTGCGATCTCCCATAAACCTTTACAATTCCTCATTAAGGGATCAAATCCTTGTTCTTAATAAAAGTATAAGGCTACAACTATTGTAAATATTTATCTATGTCTCTTTCTTGGAATTCAATAAATAGGCTTGAAATGCTGCACAAAAACTTGCCATTCCTCAGACCTAATCTTCTATTATAATATTTCATTTTGAAATTTATTGAGCTTTTCATGGCAAAATTGTATTTCTTCTCAATGGTTGTAGATGCTGATTGACCTATTTATTTTTAAAGAAAATAATAACATAATCAAATTATAATTTAATCCTACTTAGTAAAAGGTTAAAGAGTTATAAATCTAATGGAACTAAACTACACTAATGTTAGTGGTTAGTTTCAATAAGGATTGCAGACTTTACGTAGTGATGTCTTGATGTCGAAGACAGTTTACTTGTTCTGAGTGTTGTTTGATGTCGCAACATAAGGTTCTGTTGTCACAACATGTGAGCCAGGTCTTACTTTGTTCCTCTTGTGTTTTGAAGTTATCAATTTCATCACTTTCTTCTTCATCGTTCTTTTTATTTACCAACATCCCTTCAGCCCCCCTTGAACTCCATATAGTTTTGCACTGTAGGAACTGTCTATCGACAATTGTATGCATCATTCCTCCCAAATAATTTTTTACACATTGTCTACTTATAAGGAAATATTGTCCCCCTTTTTTGATAAGTTATATTACTCCATGAGGTGTTACCTAGTTTATGGTATACGGGCCTATCCATCTTGATTTAAGTTTACCAGGAAATAGTTTTAATCTTGAATTGAGCAATAGAACTTTTTACCCAAGCAAGAATTCTCGTTTTTTGATTTTTGCATCATGCCGGAGTTTGCTTATTTCCTTGTACATCTTGGTGTTCTCATAATCCATAAAATGAAATTCTTCCAATACTTATAATTTGAATAATCTTTTTTTCTTTGAATAATCTTTTTTTCTTTGCCAATTTTGGATCTAAGTTTAGTTCTTTGATTGCCCAATATACTTTTTCTCTAATTCAACTGGTAAATGGAAATTTTTTTCCATAAACTAACTTGTAGGGAGACATACCTAATGGTGTCTTATATGCTGTCCTATAAGCCCATAATGCATCATCCAATCTTGCCGCCTAATCTTTCTTATTTGGGTTCACTGTTTTCTCTAGAATTTATTTGATCTTTCGGTTAGATACCTCTGTTTAACCGTTAGCCTAGGGGTGGTATGTTGTTTTCATTCAATGTCGTACACTCTATTTGGCTAAAGTGGCTTCGAATTGTTTACTTCAAAAATGGGATCCTTCGTCACTTACCAATGCACGTAAGGTTCCAAATCTGGAAAAAAATATTTTTTTCTCAAGAACTTAACTATTGATTTTGTGTTTGTAACAGCTCGATTTCTGGCTTAGTTAGAATAGTGGTTTCGAGACTATAAATCTAAAGTTATAGAAACTATTTTATTATTTTTTATGTTATTTTATGTGTTATAGCATGATTATATAGGTGCATGAAAACTTTGGTGAATTAATTTTAGCGATTGTGAGCCCAATTGTGAAAAAGGACTGAATCGCATAAAGTGCAAAATTTCTATTTTGATAGCTAAGGGTGTTAAATAGCTGTAGAACAAAAAATTAGGGTCTTTAAAGGGCAAATAGACCCATGGGTAAGTGATGGCTAGCCATAAGAGACAGAAGATAGAGAAAGTCAAAGTTAGGTGGAAATTTGGTAATTTATTTAACCAAAGTGAAATAAAATAAAGAGGAAAAAATATCATCTTTTTGTGACCCTCTTCACCACCAAAAATACCAGCAAGAATAGGGGTTTGGAAGCTAGAAAAATTTCAGCCACTCTTTACCTTCACAAGTAAGTGATTTTGATAGTTTTTCTTGATGATTTTTGTATTTTTGGAACCATTGTAGCATGAGCTTTCAAATGAGGAGACTATTTTACAAAATGGTTGAAAGTTTAGGGTTTTTCCATGATAGTAAACATGTTCATTTCTAAAATTTTATGGAAGAAAATGAATCATGGTTGTTAAATAAACAACTTTTGTGAAGTAGATTTCATGAAAACCTTAACTAAGGACCATTTTGCATAAGTTGTGAAATAGATGTTACATGTGTGTGATAATGAGAACTGTGGGCTACTTATAGTATAAAAAGTATTCGTCTAGGCTTGGCTAGGGAGAAAATGTGATAAAAATCAATTTTCGGACCAAGGAGTAAAATGGTCATTTTGTGGAAGTCTAGGGGCAAAATGGTCATTTTGCCTAATTTTTAATTTTTTGAGTACCTAGATTAATAAAATGATTAAATGTGTGAATTTTAATCATTATAGATCAAGAATTACAAAATTCGAGCCTAGACCACGGAAAAGCAAAGCAAGTGGACTAAGTAGAACTAGTCGTCTACATTTTTGTAATTTGAGGTAAGTTGTATGTAAATAATACAACTGCATAGTTATTATATGTGTTTGAATTGATATAGCATAAATTGCTTGTTTGTGGAAATGATTATGTATGGTGAATATATAGATAGTAGAACTCACGTTTGAACCTTAGGAAATAAATCGGATATTCATGCCATGACATTCGGGTTATTTGTGTGCTAGTGTAAGACATGTTTAGGACATGCATCGGCCACATTATGAGAACCAGTGTAAGACCATGTCTGGGACATGGCATCAGCAATGAGAAGAGAGTTAGTGTAAGACATGTCTGGGACATGCATCGGCTATGAGATGTGTCATTGCAAGACCATGTTTGGGACATGGCATTGGCACGTATAAAGGTGTCAGTGTAAGACCATGTCTGGGACATGGCATCGGCACGGGTATGTGAGAGCTAGTGTAAGACAATTTCTAGGACATGGCATCGACCTCAATTTCAATAGTCAGTCTAAAAACATGTCTGGGACATGGAATCGACTTGATAGGTGAGCCATTGTAAGACCATGTCTGGGACATGGCATCAGCATTATACCCTATGTTTGAGGCTTAGTGAATATCTGATAGTATCTCAAATGGTTAAATGATGAAAGTTACAATTTAAGTTAAATGAGAAAAGTATAACCATGTTGTGAGTGGTACAAGTACCTATTTGAAATGTATGAGATGTGAGCTCAATATATGCTATGTGAATTGTTTTGGATAGTGATGAGTAAGTTTTGCTTATGCCTACTTTTGTACTATGAGCATGATGATGAATGGTAAAGTTGTTGCTATATTTATTTGCATGCAACTTACTAAGCTTTATGCTTACTCCCTCTCCTTTTCATTTTCTTATAGTGCCGCCTAATTAGATTGAGGATCATCGGACTTCAAAGGCATCGATCACACTATCAACGAAGCACTTGGTATAGTCAGTTTTTTTATTTTGGATATGGCATGTATAGGGCTTAGACTTTTGAGTTTTGTGTCATTGTTAATTGGCCAAATGTGTTGGCTTACTTTAGCATTTTATTCATTTTTATAAGGCCATGGAAAATGGCTAATATTAAAAGTTTATATGTGAATGGAAGATAGTCTTTCATGAATGCAAAATTATTGGCATGGTTGAATATAAGAAATGTATATAGGCCTTAACTATGGTTGCTTGGTTGAGAAATTATATTAAGTTAGACTTTTATATGTTGGTTGGTATTAGATGGTGAGGGTGGCAAAAGGCTTGGTAGATAGCCTTATATTCTCCACACGGATAGACACACGAGCATGTGTCTAGACCGTGTGTGACACATGGTCAGCCCTATGAGCGTGTTGTTCAACTGTGTGTCCCCTGCACATAAAAATTGCAATTCAGTATGCATGGTAGTAAACACACGGGCATAGTCACGGCTCTGTGTCTCAGCCGTGTGGAGGACAAGGCCTCCGGCCACGAGCGTGTGCCTAGGTTGTGTGCCCCTTATTGGATGCTGATGTCAGAAATGGAATGTCAAGGTTTTTAGACACAGGCTAGGACATTGGCGTGTCATGGCCATGTAAGGGACACGAGCTATAGACATGGGCATGTGTCAGACCATGAGAAAACCCCTGTAGGTTCAAATTTAGAATTTAATTCCCACAGGCATGGGACACGGGCGTGTCCCTAGATGCTTAGGCCGTGTGTGTCACACGGGCAATCAGTACGGCCGTGTTATAATGACCACACGGGCGTGTGCCCCGTTTCAAGAGTTTTTTTTCTAAAGTTAGTTAAAGGACATGGGTTGGTCCTGGATGGTTTCCAAAGGATGTTTGAGGCCTCGTAGGCCCATATTGAAGAGTTTAAACAAGTTCGATAAATTTTTAAATTTGATCAAGCCTTGATGATTTGAAAACGTTGGAAATGCATTAGTTTAAGTTTCGTAATGCCTCGTCTTCCGTCCCGACATAGGGCACAGGTGTGGGGTGTTACATTTAGTGGTATTAGAGCTATGGTTTAGTCGGTTCTAGGACTAACCTTGCATAAGTACTAGTCTAGCTATATCCTTACGAGATAAATTGTGTTTTTATTTATATCCTCACGAGTCTATGCTGAAGGGACTGTGGCAGTAGATAGTGGGCCCTTGACAATGAGTCAGGTCGGAGAGGCTAGAGAAGCTTACCTCCACATGATGGACGCTTGGTACAATGTGTTTGTTCGAGTGAATCCAAACACTCCATCTTCCCTAGCACCTCCGATTCTTCAGTATGCCCTTATAGCTCTGCAAGGAGTGGATATCGTTAGGAGAGAGAAACCCCCTGCAGATAAAATATGAAAGCAAGGGGCCGAGAAATTTCGGGCTAATATTGATGAATACCCAGAAAGAGCAGAGTTTTGGTTGGAAAATACCATTACGGTATTTGATGAGCTAACATGTATGCTTGAGGAGTGCGTTAAGTGTGTAGTGCCACTCCTACGAGACTCAGCTTACCAATGGTGGAATACTCTCATGTCTGTTGTACCGAGAGAGAGGATAACTTGGGAATTCTTCCAGGAAGAGTTTCGGAAGAAGTACATTAGCCAGAGGTTTATAGACTAGAAAAGGAAAGAATTTTTAGAGCTAAAGCAATGCCATAGAATGGTGACAGAGTATAAGCGTGAGTTTGTGAGACTCAGAAAATATGAACGGGAGTGTGTATCTACAGAAGCTATCATGTGGAAGAGGTTTGAAGATGGTTTGAATGAAGATATCCGTTTACTAGTTGGTATCTTATAATTGAGAGAATTTGTGGTGCTCGTGGTGAGAGCATGTAAGGCCGAAGAATTGGCCAAAGAGAAAAGAAAAGCTAACATCGATCCTGAGACTCAAGCAGATGGAGCAATCATAGTAGGCCTCATCCAAGAGATCAAGATAGTTTCCTACCTGATCAAACACGTCAGTGGGGTTCTCGAGCAAGAGCAAGAACAAGCAACACACGATGTCTAAAGCTCAAACCACTTCTATCGCAAGTGTTGGTAGTGCTTGGCCAAATAGGCCAGAGTGTTCACAATGTGGTAGGTGTCATTTCAGTGAGTGCCAAGGGAATGAGACGAGTTGCTTCAAATGTTGATTGGTATAACTGTTTGTTATGTTACTTATTATTTGCATATGAACTTACTAAGCATTTATGCTTACTCCCTCCTTCTTACTCATTGTAGTTTTGGACAAGCCAGCTCAGGAGTCGGGATAGGTCGAAGGCTCAGTCACACTATTCGGAAGACTTTTGGTAAATGGCTTGTAAATTTAAGTATGGCATGTATAGCAATATACCTATTTTGTGTAAATGATCTTATGGTATGGTTGTGGAATGATTGAGGAAATGCTTGATCATGATAAATTATGAAAATGGTTAGTGTAGATTATGTTTGATGTTAAGGAAAACTATTAAGATACTTAGTGCATAAAAACTCATAAAAATGATGAAATTTGCCATAAACAGAATACTGCAGCAACACTGACGCGAGTTTGAAAATTTACTAAAAATCATAGCAATTGAATTTGGTGATGGACTACATATCAAATTGAAGCTTATTATGTCTAGTTTCACATGAAATAAATGAAACAGGTAAAGGAATTATATGTTAGAAGATATTTGAATTTTAGTGAAATAGGGTCATAGCAGTTTTTGAATCCCTGTTCCAACTTTAGAAATTCATCATAAATTATAAAGATATAATTAGGTGGTATATTTTATATCTTCAGAATCCTTATTGAGTCTAGTTTTAGTATAAACAAATATCATAGTCATATGAATTTTTTACAGAGAGAAATGTGGTTCGTAGTAAACAGAGGTCAGACCAGTCGAGTCCTGAAACAGGTGTAACTTTAACTAATAAACTGTACTAATTGTCCCAACCAAAAATTATAGAAAAAAATTAATAGATAGGTATATGAGTCTAGATTCATGGAAAATTTATGGATCTTTATTTCAAGTTTCGTAACTCCAGATATGATTTTTCTTGTGACTGTGACGCAAGTAGCTTAAAAGCTGTGAATGTAGAAACAATAATCCAAAGTTCTAAAAATGTTAAACTAAGCTTAGTAACACCTCATACTCGACTCCGGCGATGGTCTCGGGCGTGGGGGCGTTACACATGAATTGCATCACACTTCACAATCCTTTAAAGAATTTGATAATGTATATGTCTAAGACAATGATGTCATATTTCCAAATCATGATTAGTGTTACACTTCAATGGATCAAATAATATGTAACAATTGTTAAACATGTAACAACCCATTTTTAATCAAATCAAAACAATGGTTTTGGGACCACAAATTTGAGGTTGAATAATTATTTTATTATTAAATTGATGATAGTATGATTGTGTAAAAAATTCGTTCAGAAATTTTATCGATTGAACACTCAATTCGATAAAAATGACTAAATCGCTTAAAGTGTAAAAGTTATGTTCTAATAGCTAAAGGCATCTAATAGCTATAGAACTTTAAAGTGGAGGTCCTTATGTGGTAATTAGACCATTTTTATTGTGGGTGGACATTTATGGGCATAAAATGGATGTTTTAATGGTTAAAAACAAAGGTTAATTAAGTAATTTAGTAAATAAACTAATTAAAACAATATATATATATGTATCATATTTCTTAATGGATGATACCACCGGATGTTTTAAGGAGAAAACCTCTATGAGAGCTTAAGTATTCAGCCTTCACTCTTAGCCTTGCATGTAAGTATTTTTCATCCCGTTTTTTATGATCTCTATGTTTTTGGAGTCTTTGTAGCTTAATCTAGCTAGCTCAGGGACTATTTTCCAAAATTGTTAAATGTTTAAGGTTTTTCCATTGACGAATGTACATGCATTTTGATATTTGATGATAGAAAATGTATGGTTGTTGTTAGATAAACAACATTTTTAAAGTGATTTTTGGTAAAATTATCAATTAGAGATTAAATTGAGAAATATGATAAATTGTGCGGTAAATGTGTGAAATAATAAAAAATATGGGCTGCTTTGATAATAAGGAAAATTCGGATAGCATGGGTAGGGACCTAATTTCATGAATTTGTATTTTTATAAGCTAAGGACTAAATTGTAAAGATGTTGAAATATTGGCGGAAAAAGTGTAATTTGTGAATGTGTATCTACAGAAGCAATAATGTGCAAAAGATTTGAGGATGGCTTAAATGAAGATATTCGTCTGTTAGTTAGGATTCTGGAAATCAAAGAATTTGTTGTGCTTGTTAAACGAGCATGTAAAGCTAAAAATCTCTAGAAAGAGAAAAGAAAATATGATTTTGAAGCTAGAGAGGTACGAACGAAATCATCGTGCAAGTCATTTCAACCTGGATCAAAGAAATTCAGAGGTGATAATAGTCATTTAACGGCTAATGTGGGACATTCGAACAGAGATCGTGCTAGATCGTATTCGAACTTTAAAGCTCCAGCTACATCTGTTGCCAGTGTTGGTAATGCATAGAATGAAAAAACCTGAGTGTGATCAATGTGGAAGATGCCATTTTGGAGAATGCTGGGGAAAGAGTAATAACCGAGCTTGTTACAATTGTGGTTCATGAAATCATTTTATAAACGGTTGCCCAGATTTAGCTGAAGAAGATAATGTTCAGAATCAGAGGTCGAGTGGCAATGCTTCTCGTGGTAGACCTACCAGAAATACGAGAAATGTAAGCAATAGTCAAAGAGGAACAAAAGATACAACTGTTAGATCTGAGGCTCGTGCACCTGCCAGAGCCTATGCTATTCGAGCTCGCGAGGACATTTACTCTTTATGATACTTCTGTGATTGCTTTGATAGATCCTGGATCGACACATTCGTATATATGCATGAACTTAGTGAATAGTAAGACTTTGCCTGCAGAGTCTACTGAATTTTTAATTAGAGTTTTGAACCCCCTAGGCAGATGTGTTTTGGTTGATAAAGTCTGTAAGAATTGTCTGTTAATGTTTCGAGACATTTGTTTTCTAGCTAATCTGATGTTGTTACATTTTGATGAATTTGATTAATTTTGGGTATGGATTGGTTAACTTTGCATGATGCTGTTGTGAACTGCAAATGGAAAACTATTGATTTGAGATGCAAGAATGATGAAATAGTCAGAATTGAATCTAGTGATTTGAATGGATTGCCTGCTATAATATCTTCGATGAAAGCTTTAAGTATGGTGAGAAAGGGTTGTGAAGCTTTTTTTGCATATGTGATTGATTTGAGAATGTCAGGAAAGAATGTTGAATCTGTGCCTGTTGTCTGTGAGTTCCCTGATGTGTTTCCTAAAGAAATTTCAGGATTACCTCCGATTAGAGAAGTAGAATTTGGCATTGAATTGGTACCTGGTACTACTTTGATTTCGATAGCTACGTATAGAATGGCTCCGACCAAATTAAAAGAATTAAAGTCTCAGTTGCAAGAATTGACCGATAGAGGAATTGCTAGACTGAGTTTCTCACCTTAGGGTACTCCAGTTCTATTCGTGAAAAATAAAGACGAAACGATGAGAATGTGTATAGATTTTCATCAGTTGAACAAAGTGACTATCAAGAATAAGTATCCTCTTCCTCAAACCAATGATTTGTTTGATCAGTTGAAAGGAGTTGCTGTGTTTTCAAAAATAGATTTGAGATCAGGCTATTATCATTTACGAGTGAAAGACTCAGACATTCCGAAAACTCCTTTCAGAATGAGGTACAACCACTATGAATTTTTAGTTATGCCTTTCGAATTGACTAACTCACCGGTTATTTTTATGGATCTGATGAATAGAATTTTCAGACCATATCTAGATCAATTTGTTGTTGTATTCATTGGTGACATTCTGATTTATTCACGTGATAAATCCAAACATGCCTAGCATTTGAGATTAGTACTATAGATTCTGCGAGATAAACAGTTGTATGCGAAGTTCAGTAAATGTGAATTCTGGCTGCGAGAAGTTGGTTTTCTAGGTCATATTGTATCAGCCTCTAGTATCCGAGTTGATCCGAGCAAAATTTCAGCTATTTTGGATTGGAAGCCTCCGAGGAATGTCTCTGAAGTCTGTAGTCTTCTGGGACTTACTGGTTATTATAGAAGATTTGTAAAAAAAATTTCGACGATTGCAACTCCTTGACAAAACTACTTCAGAAAGATATGAAATTTGTGGGGTCTAAAAACTGTGAGACAGTTTTGATCAGTTGAAAACTTTGTTGACTGAAGCTCCAGTATTCGTACAACCCGAATCGGGTAAAGAATTTGTGATATACAGTGATGCTTCGTTGATTGGTTTGGAATGTGTTTTAATGTAAGAAGGAAAGGTTATTGCATATGCTTCGAGATAGTTGAAGCAGCATGAAAAGAACTATTCGACACACGATCTTGAATTAGCTGCGATTGTGTTTGCTCTAAAGATATGGCACCACTACTTGTTCGGTGAGAATTGTCATGTGTATTCTGATCATAAGAGTTTGAAGTATTTGATAACTCAGAAAGATCTAAATCAGCGACAAAGAAGATGGTTAGAGCTGCTAAAAGACTACGAACTTGTGATTGATTATCAGTCATGAAAAGCAAATGTTGTTGCTGATGCCTTGAGTCCAAAATCATTGTTTGCTTTGCGTACGATGAATGCTTATTTGGTTCTGTCCAATGATGGTTCACTTTTAGCTAAATTGAAAGCAAGACTTTTGTTCTTACAGTAGATTATCGAAGCTCAGAAGATTGATAATGAGATTTTAGCTAAAAGAGCTTAGTGTGATGTAGAGTCTGATTTAGAATTCAAAGTTGATAAAAATGATTGTTTGAGATTCCGAGATCGAATTTGTGTTCTGAGAAATTCAGAGTTAATTCAGATGATTTTGAGTGAAGCTTACAACAGTTAGTTATCTGTGCATCCGGGTAGTACAAAAATGTATAATGATCTGAAACAACATTACTGGGTCCAGAATGAAAAGAGATATCTCTAAATTTGTTTCTAGACGTGACCTTGCCCGCGAGGGTAATGAAATTATCCATGAGGCTAGCAAATGGAGTCTGAACTAGTCTTTGCTTGTGAAGTATGGAAGCGATCAAATTTGAATTGACGCGATGGATAAATTAGATAAAGTGTAAAAATGAGATAAACCGACTTCATAAATCAAATTTGAATTGAAGCAATGGATACTTTGTAATCCAATAATTCTTGTCGGTTTGTTGAATTGCAATTAAACTCGGCCCAATCTTTTACTAAAAGGATTGAGCCGATTCTATTGTCTATATTTTGATAGATATATTTTATCTAGATATACAAGATCTTAAATACAAAAATAAAAGACTAAACACAACTCAAATTTTCTCCTGGGTCCATAATTAATCCTATGTATGGATCCTTAGGATTGGTGTATCATTAGAAATCTCATGCAAATTTGAAAAGAAAAGATATTGAGTTTGAGATCGACGATAAAGTGTTTTTAAAGGTATCTCCGTGGAAGAAAGTGCTTCGGTTTGGTAGAAAAGGTAAATTAAGTCTGAGGTTCATTGGTATGAGATTATCAAGCGTATTGGGCCAATAGCGTATAGATTGTTGTTGCCACCAAAGCTAAAAAAGATTCATAATGTGTTTCTTGTAGCGATGCTTTGACGATACAGATTTGATCCGTTGCATGTAATTCCTTCGTCTGAGATAGACATTCAGTCGGATATGACTTACGAAGAAAAGTCGATCCGTATCTTAGCTCGAGAGGTTAAAGAACTGCAAAATAAGAAAAATCCATTAGTAAAAGTGATGTGGCATCGACACGGAATTAAAGAGACTACGTGGGAGCCTGAAGATATTATGAGGCAGCAATACCTGAATCTGTTCAATGGTAAGATTTTCGGGGATGAAAATCCCTAAGGGGGAGAATTGTAACAGTTCGATTTAGACCCTAGTTAGAATAGTGGTTTCAGGACCACAAATTTGAGTCAAAGAAATGTTTAAATATTATTTTCTGTGTTTATGATGTGTGATTTAACATGTGTGAAAGTCTCATATGAAAATTTGAATGTTTGTGTGCTTAATTTAATAAAAAGGACCTAATTGCATAAAATGTAAAAGCTATATGCTAGATGTTGAAAGTGCCTATTTGATTTGGCTTCATAAATGAGGGGTCCTTATGATGCAAATAGACTATTGGTTTAATGAATGGACAAATATGGACGATAGTTAGTGAAATTTTAATGAAATAGATAAGGTTAAAATTGGTATTTAGTAATTAAGTTATGTTAAATAAAACATATCATAAAATCATCCTTATTATCATCATTTTGACAGAAAATTTGAAAAGAAGAAAGCCAAAGGCTAGGTTTTCATTCGGCTATGGTTGAAGCTTGATTAGGGTATGAGTTTTGTTCTGTTTTTGATAATTTTTACGTTTTTGTGATCGTTACTTAGTATACTATCAAGCCCATGTCTCAATTTCTAATTTTGTTGATGCTTTTGAGTTATGCCATTGATGAAACTATGAGCTTTGTGATGTTAGTTGATGAACTATGAAAGATATGTTTTGGGTTAACATATGTTGTCTTTGAATTTTTGATGAATTGAGTAATTTGGGCTAAATTGTAAAAATGTTAATTTGCGGGACTAAAATGTGAAATAAATGAAATGTATGGATTTGTATGAGAAACTTGTGAACAAGAAAACTTTGTGTATTTTGTGATTTTTTGAATTAAGGACTAAAGTGTCGAAATGTGAAAATATGAGGGCTAGTTTGTAAAATGCCCTAAATATGTGCCTATGGATTGTTTTGAATAATTTAGTGAATAAAAGGGTTAATTTTGAATACTTATAGATCAAGAAAAGAGGATTTTAGACTTAGACCAAGGAAAGTCGAAGATTATAGAGTAGATGATTTGAGTCGACAATTTCGAGTACGAGGTAAGTTCGTACGTAAAACATGATGTTATAAGTATATTTTCATGGTTTGTTTATACATAGATCAATACATTTAGTTTGGATGAATACGATGATAAATCAATGGTATTCGGCACTAAGTGTGTGATTTAAACTAACTTCTGCTATATGAGGCACTAAGTGTGTGATACTGAGATAGCTTCAGTTAATTGAGAAAGCATTAAGTGTGTGGAATTATTATAGCTTCAACTAATCTTTAAAGCACTAAGTGTGCGGATGTTTAAAGTGTTGGTAATCTTCGGAAAGTCTTAAAATATCCGAACAAGAGGTGAGAATGAAAATGAATGAATACGGGAATGTTCAGGTAAGTATAATACCTATGTGGTAGATGGGATTATGCACATAAAGTTTATTGAATTGGTGTAAACATATGGATGATGTTGGCATGAAATTAATAGATGAGTTGAGAATTTATAAGTACTTATGTGTTGTTGTTTCATATTTTATATACTGTTGATGATTTTGGTACAAACTTACTAAGCTTTTGAAAGCTTACTTTGTGTGTGTGTTTGCATTTTTTATAGATGTCGAAGCTACTGTGAGCTCAGGGATCGTCAAGGATCATCACCACACTATCGAACCTCATTTTGGTACTTTTAAAATGTATATATTAAAGTATGGCATGTATAGGCTAAAAGTTGTGGGATTATGTTTTGTGATGTATATATTTAGCCATGTGATATGGCTTGGTATGGTTGTGGATATGTCATGATTTTGGTATAAGATATGTGATGCAATATGATATATTTGATATGTTTTAGTTGGACAAAAGAAATGGTAAATGTTGGTAAGTTTTGGCGTGAAATTGAATGATGTATAGAAAGAAATGTTTTGACAGGCTTTTGACTTATGTTTTGATATAGATTGGTAAGGCTTATAAGTATGTATTTGATTGAATTTGATATGTCATGAGTGGTTTATGTTTTGGTTTGGAATTTGGTTGAATTGATTGTGCATGCTTATTTGTTGCTTGTAGGTTGACCTAAATTGGGGTGGCAAATTGGCTATTCAAATGACCTATTTTTGTTAATACGGGAAAAGACACGGGCGTGTGTCTCAGCCGTGTGCGACACACGGTCACGTTACACGGCCGTGTGTCCCCTGGATTACCTTACAAATTAAAGGCAGTATACCCTTCAGTTTTGACACGGCCTAGATACAAGGGCGTGTCTATTGGTCGTGTGTGGCACACGGGTTGGTACACAGGCGTGTGGTCAGCCGTGTGGCCAAGTCAGTAGCCTCCCTAATTTTCACAGGCTTGGCACACAGGTGTGTCTTGTGGCCTTGTGGACAAGTTAGTATGTATGCCCTGTTTCGCCACAGCTTAGACACACGGGCGTGCCTAATGTCGTGTAAGGCACATGGCCTGTTCACACGGGCCTGTGACCTTTAAAAGATGAAAATTTTTATAAGTTCTAAAAAGTTCACATGTTATCGATTTAGTCCTAGATGCATGGATTAGACCTTGTATGCTCGATTTAAGTTCATAAGGAACATGAATGAATGGCATTTTATTGAATTGAGATGGTATTTGATATTTGGTTGTTTTGATCTAATTTAAGAGTTCGATAATGCCTCTTAACCTATTCCGGCGACGGATACGGGTTAGGGGAGTTACAAGAAATTTGACCCATACATGAGATGGTTGTTCTTTGATTAATTATGAAGGGTTATAAAAGTTAGATGTTAGATAAACATCCTTTGCTAAGTGATTTTTCATAAAAACACCAAAAAGGGACCTAATTGTAAAAGGCATAAAATATGGGGTAGAAATGTGAAATAGAAGAAAATATGGGCTGGCATAAGCATGAAAAATATTCGGCTAGGCTTGGGTATTCAAGAAATTTCATGCATTTCATTATACTAGCCTAGGGACTAATTTGTAAAAGTGTGAAAGGTTAGGGGCAAAATAGTTAATTTGCCCTAGAATGAGTTTTAGGTCGGAAATGAACAATGTGAGGTATTAATAATTCATTTTTACTGATATAGACCCCGAGGAACCAATTTTGAAGGTCGACCGTGGAAAACGAAAGGTTCTGGAGTAACCGAAATACAAAATCGAAGCAATTACCAGGTAAGTTCGTGTAACTCGAAGTAAACTTTAAATATAGTTGAAAATGCATATTCTTAAATGTATGTTAATTTAGATATTGATTGTATGACAATCCATGAAATGTGATAGTGTAAAATGAAAAAGATGACAATTGTCCCGGTTGAATGATAAAGGGAGACTTGATGGGTAAATTCTTGTTTACATGACATTAGATCTTGCATGTGTTGCAGAAAGGGATTTAGCCCGGACGGGTAATCCGATGATCTCAGTATAGTAAGGATCTAGCCTGGACGGGTGTTCCTTAAGTGATCAAACTTCGTGATGAATATATGTGCATTGTGGATTTAGCCCAGATGAGTAATACGATTAAAGACTAAAATTAGCCTGGATTGGCATTTCAGATCCAAGCGTACTGGAGTAATTGTCGTTGTAAAGGATTTATCCTGGAATGGTAATCCCGAGAATACTCCTTGAATTTATGTTATGAGGGATTTAACCTGGATTGGTAATCCCGCCGTAAGAGTGAGATTCACGGGAGTGAATATTTAAAATGGTCACTAGCATGACTTGACGGTTAATAGGATACCCATCGAGATTTCTGAGAAACTCAACGGGACTATAATGAGAAACGATAATGGAAATGTTTGAATTGATGAGCTCACCTAAGATTAATGTTATATTTCTTGAGAGGAAACTAACTTGATGATTGAGTGATGTGATAGGGGATTTATACTATGCATGTTTGGCATGAATATCTTTTGTGGTTGTATGCTAAATAATTAGTAAGTTTACCTTCCTATTATCCGAACTTACTAAGCATGTTAATGCTTACTCCTTTTCCTTTTTCGGTTTTACAGAGCTCGTGGACTCGTGAAGGTTGGAAGATGATTGGAGTATTGTCAACACTATCATCTTATCTTGCTTTGTTATATAGATGCCTTTACTTTGTTTCTATAGCATGTATAGGTTTTTGGTTATTTTGTTATATGTGTCATTGGTTAGCCAATATAAGGGCTTGAATGATATACCTATTCATTTTGTATATGGTCATAAGACATGGCTCATTTAGATGTAGGTTGTAACTTACTAATTGTGCATGTTGGTGTTTAAATGTTCATGGGATGGTTAATGTGGTATATCATGAATGGATATGTGGAATGTGGTCTAATCACTTGGAGATGGCTAGGTCATAATTTGCAGTGAGTTATAAAATGAGCCAAGTCTAAATGAGTTTGATGATATGGTAATCCTTAATACAAGGAGGATAATCTAGCATGTATAAAACCAATGAGATGAGGTTAAGATGCACTAGACCATTGAAGGTAGTCATTGGGCATATTTAGGCCCTGTTAAATATTATAGAAGTTCACAGATGTGTGTGGATGTTGAGGGTGATCATTGGCTTGGATTGTAGCCTCCAAAAAGGTCCACAAGGGTAGACACACGAGCGTGTGTCTAGGCCGTGTGTGACACGTGGTCAATTCCATGGGCGTGTGGTACGACCATGTGTCCCCTACACCTAAAATTTTTAGGTCAGTATGCATGGTAGTAAAAACATGGGTAGAGACACGGCCGTGTGTCTCAACCGTATGGAGGACACGGCCTAACACACGGGCATGTGTCTTGACTGTGTGCCCCTAAATGCATGATGACATCATAAACAAAATGCTCAGGTTTTTGGACTCAGGTAACCACTCGGGCTTGTCTAGGCCGGGTGAAGGACACGGGCCAGGGACACAGGCGTGTGGTCGGCAATGTGAAAACACCTGTAGGTTCGAAATGGAAAATAAATTCAATTAATTCCACACGGTTAAGGGACACGGGTGTGTCCCAAGCACATGGGCGTGAGCATTGCCTCCACATATAATAACTTAAACAAAATTTGGTTTTGTTTTAATTATATTAACTTAATAATCAAATTACCATTTTATCCATTAATAATAAACATATAAATTCACATATTGTAAGGTCATTTATGACCAACACCACTATCATTGGTCCAATAACACAATAAGGACCTCACATTTAACTCATCAAAGCAAATAAGCACTTAAACAATTAGAACACAGCTTTTACATTTTATGCGATTAAGTCATTTTTTTCAAATTGAGCTATTAAATGATAAAATTAGCTCACCAAATTTTCACACATATATATTCACATGCTATAAACACCAAAAATAATATTAAAATTATTTTACGACCTCGGATTTATGGTTCCAAAACCACTATTTTATTTTAGCTAAAACTGAGTTTTTACATGGTGAGGTTTATATATGTGCAAATGGCTTTTGTTATGTGATTGGTAATTGCTAGGTAAATGCTTTTTGTGAACTTGTATGTTGAGCGTTAAATGATTGAATTTTGAGATATGGTATATATGTGATTTTAGGTAAGAAAGTGCATATATGAAGTGACCATTTAGGTGATTTGAGAATGTGAAATTGGTATGAATTGAATGGCTTATTGTGATATTTGAGTGTCTTGTAGTAGTTGGTATGGAATTAGCATGAATTAAGCTTGGTTGAGATTGGTTTAACTTCCTATTTATGCCATGTTATATGCCATTTGATTTATGTAAGTGAATGCAAATTTGAGTGATGGCTTGGTAAATAGCCTATTTTTGTCCACACAGGCAGTGACATGGGCGTGTGTTTCAGCCGTGTATGACACATGGTCAGGTGACACGATTGTGGGTCCCATGGTGTTTAATTAGAAGCAAATCCAGTATGCTTCACACGGCCAAGCACATGAGCATGCGACTTGGTCATGTGGCATAAGTCAGTATACCCTACAGTTTTGGCATGGTGTAGCACACGGCCTGGCACATGGGTGTGTGAGGCCATTTCAAAGGGCACACGGGCTAGTCACACGGGCGTGTGGTTGGCTGTGTGACCCAAGTCAGAGAGTTACATGGGGTCAGACACTGGTTGGGACATGGCCATGTGATCCCATTTCGAATGTCCACACGGCCTGTGACACGGGTATGTGTCCCTATATTTTGAAAAATTTTCTAAATTTATTTTGAAAAATTTTCTAAATTTTCTAATAATTTCCTAAGTATCGGTTTAGTCCCGAACCACTTCTAATGCATTTTTTTAGCCTCGGGGGCTCGTATCAGAGAATTTATGATTTCTTGTAAATGACTTTTATTTTGGAAATGATAAATGTACGAAAATTGTATGTTCTTTTAAGTAATATATCCGACAATGCTCCATAACCCTATTTTGGTGTAGTTAAGGGTGTTAGAAAACTTTTTTGCCCCTTTCATGATGTGTTTGGTAGTTTGATCTATCACTTCACATGTAATCTATGGTAACTTAGTTGATTAATGCTAATTAGGTTTGCTTTGAACCTTTCAATAAGGAAAACAATTTTCAATTCAAGAAATCCTTAAACATTGAGAACTCCTTTCCCAAAGATTCTCTCCTTCTTCCAATCACCAAAGGCAACCTTGCATTAATGATTGTTTTAAACTCCTTTAAGAATCCTTTATCTTTAGTCATTTGCCTTGAAAATTCACTATCAAAATACCAAAAGTTATCGTTTGGTTTTTCTTTATCCAAACATGTTTCTATAGGTATTCCTTTTTTTTGTAACATGAGTTGCAACATAATACTTTTTTATTAGATTATTAAGAAATATGCAGCACCTTCGTTGATGTGACTAATCACACCACAGTAGTGGCATATTGGCCTTCCCTTATTCTTCTAATTATTCATATTAGGTAGAGAACCTTGAAAAAAAAAGTGGTTTAATTGCATCTTTGACTTTGATAATTAAGCTCTTTGTGACATGTTTCAATTATCCTAGTTGCAAAGATTTCATCAAGTTCTCTACTTCTAAATCCTAGGTTTTTCAGGATGAGGGAAACAATCAATTCCTTTTCAACTTTATTCATTTTTCCTTCTCGATAAGTTAAAGAGACGTTATTATCTTCTACAATTTCATACAGTCTTGGTTTTCCTTCCTTCAAGCTAAATTTTCTTCCCTTAGAGTTTCATTCACCTACATAATAAGTTCCACATATCTATCATGTTTCTATAAGCTTCTTCCAACTAGAGATTAGAAAAATCATCATCATTATCACTAATTTCTTTTGAATCTATCTTTGTTGATAAGTTGACAACCTATGTCTTTGTTGTAAAAGCAACATAATATCTTATATGTTTTTCATTATCATCTTCACTCTCAGCATTCTTATGAATCCAAATTGTATACTAGACTTTCTCATCAATGTCTTTAATAAATTCTTTCATATGTGACTTCTAGTAAGAATAGTTGGAAAAATCCAACAAGCGTGGTTGTGAGATTGAGCTTCTTTCCTTTGTTGAGTCCATATTCGTCATCTAAACATAAGATTAAATCAATTAACTTTGGTGGTAGACTCTAATACTAATTGAAAATTTGTCTTTATAAATGTTGCATTAGATTGTCATAACAAGAAATGAAACAATATACAATGAACAAAACAATAAAAAAATCAATGATACTTACATAATTTGGTGAACTAAATAAGTTTGCGGGACCTTACCTAGAGTTAAATCCACTTATTAAGTCTTAGTTAAAACACTAGTCTAAGTTGAACCAATCTATAAATTGTTGCAACCTTAATATTGTACACTTAATCTGAACATACTCCACCAAACAAACCTCACTTGTTGAAGGCTGTAAGAACACTCTAAAAAAATAACAAAAATCCCTATATTTGAACTCATTAAAATGTTCTTCAAATGAACTAAGTGGTTGCACATAAATAAACACTAAAAATAAAATATGTATCAGGATCTAGTGCGTTTAGTGTAGTGATTACGTCTAGTGTAGTGATTACGTCTATATACTTGTACTTTTTTCAAACAAATTTATTTAATAAAAGTCTATAACACCCCTTACCCGTATCTGACACTGGGACAGGGTTCGAGGCCTTATTGGACTAAAACATAAACATTCACACAAAGAGGCCATAAAATTTCGCCCAAATTTAAAAATTTTCATTCACATGCATATCATCCCTTATATGGGCCCACGAGGACCAAAACATACATTTGGGGTGGTTCAGGACTAAACTAAGGACTTTCAGAACTTATACAATACTAAGAAAATTTTCTTATTTTGAAGGGTTACACACCCGTGTAGGTAGGCCGTGTGGTCATACACGCCTATGTCCTCAGCCCGTGTAACTCTCTATTTATGACATCATCAATCGAAATAGGGTCACATGGCCAAGTCACACGCCTATATGCTAGGTTGTGTCCTTCACATGTTGAGACAGACGGTTGTGTCTCTGCCCATGTGTTTACTGTTGGGAATTCTATTTTACCTAGTTAGGGTGCAGGGGACACACGACCGGATCATACACCCATGGGGCTGATCGTGTGTCTCACACTGCCTAGACACATGCCCGTGTGTCTACCGTGTGAACAACTTTGAGGCTATTTTCCAAGCCAATTGCCACCCTTATTTGTACATACACATACATGACTTCAAAGGCACTTAGCATGGCATAAGTGAGCACTTAAACAGACACAAACAAGACATGACTGTGATCATTTCATTTTTACTTATACATGCATAAGACTTCATACTTTGTCAAGCCCAACTTATTAATTCTCATTTAAGCCATGTTTATCATCATACTAAACAAATCCCAATTAAATTTTCAAGCATTCATAACCACAACACATCTCATCACATTCACACAACCACCAACAACATCACTATTGCATGGACACATGTATCCTTATATAAATAGGCTTACAACCCAATAATCAATATGAGCCACATCTCATGGCCTTACAAAAAATGAATCAAATATCAATATAAGCCAATATAAGCTAATTTACGTAGCTTCACATTACATCAAACCTTTAACCATTACAAGCCAATACCTTTGGCTAAATCGTAATGACACATTCACAATTGACTAAGGCCCTATACATGCCATAAACTTAAGAGGTTTGTATTCATTTTTACCCACGATGATAGCTTGATAGTGTGATGACATCTCCAGTGGCCTCTAACCCGAGCTAGCTAAATTAACCTATAAGAGATGGGAAAGGAAGGGGAGTAAGCTTCAAATTTTAGTAAGTTCATATAAAAATAATGAGCAACTCATGCTAGTAATATACTATGCTTGACAATATAAGCACAAATTAATATAAAAATAGCTATAAATATAAAGGTTATAATATAAACTATTCACATGTTTACTCTCTTTTGATTTATTAAAATAATTTAACACTACTCGACTTTCAGTCTAGCAGCCATAATTTCTCCATTGCAGCATGTTTCATAATTAGCAAATCATTTTAAGCATCTTAGTAAAAGTACACGTTACTTATGTATATTCATGTTTTCATGCATATAGCTCAACATATTCTAAATTGTAATAACTCTTTCTTTCCATACTTTCTTAACCATTTTAATAGGTAATTAGACCAATATTTCCTTTCAATCATAACTGATAAATCACAAATCAAATGAACAACATTTACTATCTCACCAATCAATTGGGCGTCCAAGGCCTAACATATAGTCATCAACCGTGTTTACATGCATTTATACATCATGTCCATAAATCAACAATCATAGGGCTATCTCAAAGTCACTTTCATAGTGATCATAACTCACAAAATCATGAAGTCAATACTTAAAATCTTTACGTACATACCTATACCATCTCGTAACATAACCACTTACTTTCTCATCTTTGGTATACCCATTGAACACTTGGAATATTAAATGGACACACAGAAAGTCTTTGTACATAAGTGTCACATATGTAGCTAAAACTACCTCATATCTCATATCACATAAATGCTCGCTCTCGAGCAAATGTTGGGCCTACTCAGACGAGCTGCTCACACAAGCTCTCAGGTATCCGTAACACATGCCGGACTACCCAGCCACTAGTAGATGTACAAGACCAGCACCTGGATCACATAATCACACATACATCACAAATATCCTTAGTGACATGTCACTCATATCCTATTCTATTCCTGAGGTTCAAACGAGATTTTTCTCACTTATTTGAACTTCGTCAAATACAACCATAGAATCAATCATTTATTTCATACATCATCAAAGCATTTGGAATATTTAAAATAAAAATATAACATAGCATTATTTACATACGAACTTACCTCGACACCAAAATGGTAAAGAGGGACCTAACCGTCAATTACTCGTTTTCCCTCGTTCTAGGCCTGAATCTAATTTTTTTAGCCCACTTATTAGTCACATTACTCAATGTGACCCAAAAATCATACTATGGAAAAATTATGTTTTTGCCCCTAAAGTTTGTCATAATTACACTTTTACCCCTAGGCTCGTAAATTGATTTTCATTCAATTTCTTTGTACCTTAAGCCTAGCCGAACCATTTTAATAACCATAGTAGCCCAAAATTTCCATTAAAACACACTTTTACTACATATTTTATGACTTTTACAATTTAGTCCTTTTGGACGTTTTCACCAAAAATCACTTAGTAAAAGTCGTTTCTCTAACCATAAACATGCTAATCTACCATTAAACATCAAAATACACAAATTTATAACATGTTTCAAAACCTATACCTTCATCATATCTCAAATTAATGTAGAAATAGCTAGATCATGTTATAAGGATTTCAAAAACGTGAAAATCATTAAAAATGGGTCTAGAATGGACTTACAATCGAGCTTGAAAGCTTGAAAAACCCTATTCATGGCTTCCTATTGCAAATTTCAGCCAAGGAAGAAGATGGAAAAATTTTTAGGCTTTTATTTTTGTTTTTAATTCATTTTAATAACTAAATGACCAAAATGCCCTTAATTAAAAACTTTGGAAACATGCCTAGCCATGTCCATTTTTGTCCACCAACTTAACCAATGGTCTAATTACCATATAAGGACCTCCAATTTAAAATTTCATAACAATTGGACACCTCTAGCATCTAGAACTCAACTTTTGCACTTTTTACGATTCAGTCCTTTTGACTAAATTAAATGCCTAAACATCAAAATTTTCAAACAAAATTTTCATGAAATCATTTTGTGAGATCATAGAACATAAAAATATAATAAAAATAAGTTTTCTTACGTCAGATTTGTGGTCTCAAAACTAGTTTTTCGACTAGATCCTATATTGGGATGTTACAAACTCCGCTACTAACATTAATTTCTTTTGTATATTGTCCTTAATGATCTTTGCATGCAAAGCCAAATGAAAGAAAATATTAGCTCATTGATTATCTAATGTTTAACTAATATTAAGTTGCATTATATGGTTGGGTCATAATGTAGGAAGACAACTTGTATGAGTAGATAATCTAAACAAGTCCTTAGTATAATCGAAATTGAGCATGTCGATTAAAAGATTAATATGTCGTATATCAAGTTCAATTGGGAAGATATCTTGTCTTGGGTATTGGAGCAGATGACTCTTAGAAGATAGAGACATTGATGTGACTGATTGGACTAATAGTACATCTAACAAGACCCAAGTAGAATACAATTAACATGCCAATAGGTTATTTTGCATACTATACGGGATTGATTTGTGATAAGATGATGATTCTTTACTTGTTACCATACATTGAATATACTGGAGTCTAGCATTTGTTGCAGATTACAGCGTTATATTATAGTGATTCTAGCGTGTTTCTGGGGGCAGATGTAAAGCCTACAGGCTTAACACTTGATACCTAGGCGTGTTTCTAGAGGGTTTTTATCATACGGGCTAGGCACTTGGTGCCCAAGCATGTTCTTGATTGGATTAGCTCGGTTGAGCATTCTGGTGTGTTTTGGGTGGATAACTGTGTATCTGTATCAGTTTATCTAGTTCATCAGGCTAAAGTTTAATTATTAAATGATATGATGATGATGATGATATGTACTTGTAATAGTTTATAATAACTTGGTGATGATTTATATAAATGTTTACATGATTTATGATATTATACCGTGACTTGGTATTGAATGATCTTGTATGGTTGGAGTGATTGTGCTACTTGTGCATATAGAACTCACCTATTGAATGATTATGCTTGATAGGGTTAATGTTTACTAATGATTTTTTTCTATGTTAGGCTATATTTAAAAGGTAAGTTTTATCGTTTCAACCTATGAACCTACTAAGCTCTATTAAAGCTTAATCGTGTTGTTTTCCCTGTTTCCTTGTAGATCTTGTTTTGTTGAACTGGGCATGTAACAACCCATTTTCAAAAAAATCAGAATAGTGGTTTCAGAACCACAAATCTGAGCCAGAAAGAAAATTTATTTTTATATTATTGCATGATTTGAATTATGATAGGAAAGTCATATGAAAATTCTGATAAGAAACTTTTATTGATTATGTGCTTAATTACGGAAAGGACCAAATTACATAAAAGGCAGAAGTTGGAAGTTAGTAGCTAGAAAGGTCAAATAGCTATGAAATTCAACACTTGAGGTCCTTATATGGTAATGAGACCATTAAAGAAAAGTTAGTAGATATTTTTGATCATTCATCCATGGAAAAATAAGAAAATGGCAAGGACTAAATTGGAAATATGAATAATTAAAACATGATAAATAATTAAAATAGAATTAATATCATTTTTATATCATTTTCTTCCACAAATATTTCATGGAAACCCTAGGAAAGAGAAAACAACCTTTCTTGGCTTAATTGGGTAAGTTTTCTTGTCCCGTTTTTAGTAATTTTTATATTATTGAAACTAGGATAGTTTAATCACCTATTTGAGGGGTTAATTTGAAAAGTTATCAAAGAATAGAAATTATGTCATGGATGAATATGTTGAAAATTTGAAATTTATGGTAGAATGTGAAAGGTTGTTGATAGATAAACAACTTTTACAAAGTGAATTTTGATGAAAACATGATTTAGGTACTAAAATATAAAGTTGTGAAAATTGAAGAAAATTCTGAATTTTATAGAATACATGTGTTGTAAAATTTATATTGAAATTTTTGTTAGGCTTGGAATAAGGAGTAAATTGCACAAGTTTTATTTTTCGAGCCTAGGGACGAAATTGGGATTTATGGAAAGATTAGGGGCAAAATGGTAATTTTGCCTAGGATGTATATTGAGTCCAAATGAATATGAAATGTGAGAAATTGATGACTAAATTCATTTATATAGATCTGGATAACTCAAATTCGAAGCTAGATCGAGGAAAAGAAAAAGTTTTCTCAAAATTACACGGGGTCGTTAGGGTGTGGCAATGGTGGTGTGCATGTCTAGGATTGGATCTGAAGGGAGCTTGGTGCTTAACCTGCTTTAAAAAGTATCTTTTACAACCCCAACTAAGTTTTCCAAACTAAGTAAAACGGAACGTTTTGAGCGCATAGATGTGGCGCACCGGATCCGGTCATAACGTCTAGGCCGGGTTTGGGGTGTTAGATTTAGTGGTATCAGAGCCAAGTTGCAACAACTCGGCTGTTGAATGGGTTTACAAAAACGAAGATTTTCAAAAAAAAATCGGTTTTTAAATCTGGACTTCTGAAGGTGGCATTCCGAATCTCCAACCCAAGCCTGTAAGTATTCAATTTTTCTAAATATATTCAATTATCATGCATCTTGAAACTTTACTAGAATACTCTAGATAGGATGCTCTGAAACCCTAGAAAAGCTTGCTAAAAGATGAAGCGTAGTTAGGCGTCGATTCTCTGAAAACCATCTACGAATTACTATCATAAAACATCTCGTAATAATCTTTGGAATGCTAAAATTAATGCATAAAATTCGTAATCGATTATACGATATGAGTACGCGAGCACTCGAGGTAGAAGCCGTGGGCGAGGCGAAGAAGAGCTCGGCGGGATCTTCGTCTTGGGACATATGCCGGTGGCGAAGCACCGTACCTTGCAATGGAAGTGGAATCTCATGATCATGGTGCCGGGATGACGCTCTGTCGCGAGCAATGCTCGAGTTCGGAAAGGGTTGCCGGGCAAGTTCGCAACGGAATTCGAGGGTCAATTTCTGAACGACTCCGGGCTAATGGAGCGGAGATCTTTAGGGGCGTATCTGGTGTAGCCCGAATATGGCGGAATATTGCTTGGAGGCCACGGGCGAATTATGGATGACTTGGACCGCTACGTGGAGCGAAGTTGAAGGGGCCGATGTCGTTCTTTGCGAGATGAGGCTTATCGGTGGTGGCTCACTTGTGAGGATGGAACCCGGTGATAGGGTTACTTGGGAGCTTTAAGACGACCTTTAAAGGAAAGTACGTCGGGGCAAGTTATGTGGACGCCGTAGGAAAGAATTCTGAATCTGGTCCAAGGAGGCAAAGCATTGCTAAGTCGAGGTGAATTTCGAGGTGAGTAGGTATCTTTGTGGGAATAGTTGCTACGAGTATGAGCGTAGCGTTCGCTTTGAGGATGGACTCAAAGATGACCTTATAGTCTGTTTGCTCGCAGAGGGAGCGTGACTTGTGATTACGGTGGAAAAAGCTAAGATCGCTGATGAGGTAAAGCGTACTGAGAGGCAGAACCGTGAGAAAGATCGAAACCGTTTTCGGAGGGATTCTGGACCTTCGGGTGGAGCAAACAAGAATGCCAAAAGGGCGAGAGTGGAGGAGCCAGTTCGAGCCGTTCCGATGAATGTGGTTAGATCGCCAATCTGTGAGGACTGTGGTAAGGTACACTTGGGTGAGTGTCGGAAACGTTCTGGTGCTTGTTTCCGATGCGGATCTATGGGGCACAGAGTTAAGGACTGTCCACAGAGAGCTGATCAGGCTTAGGTTGCTGTACAGAGGGTTGTTCAACCCATGAGAGGTGGACCACAACCACCGAGAGGACGTGGACAAGGTAGGGGCAAAAATGGGAATAGAAATGGTTGAGGTCGTGGAGCGCCTGGCAGGGGAGCCAGAAATGTTGAGGCTCGACAGCCAGCGTTGGTGTATCTAGCTCGTCGCCGAGAGGAGGGCGACGCACCTGATGTCATAACTGGTACATTCTTAGTTTCTAATATGCCGTATACTGCCTTGGTGGATATTGGATCTACTCATTCTTATGTTGCGTGTGCCATATCTGGGTCTTTGGGAGTGCATTCTGAGAAGATAGTGAGTGGGGTATCTGTGCTAGGTCCCTTGGGTCACTCGGTTAGGGTAGACAAGCTGTATAAGGATGTACCCTTAGAAACTCAAAGTAGGATCTTTCCTGGCGATCTAATGGAGTTGCCGTTTGGAGAATTTGACATCATTCTGGGAATAGACTGACTTGTTAATCATAAGGCGACTCTGGACTGTGCTGCTAAGCGACTGGTGCTAAGGACCACCGAAGGGGATGGGGTTATGGTGATAGGTGAACGAAGGGACTATTTGTCTAATGTGATATCGGCATTGAGGGCTGAAAAGTGGATTCGGAAAGGTTGTGAGGCCTATTTTGTAACGGCCCCACGCCCGAGACCATCGCCGGAGTCGAGTATGAGGTGTTACTAAGCTTAATTTAACATATTTAGGACTTTGGATTATTTATTTCTACATTCACAGCTTTTAAGCTACTTGCATCACAGTCACAAGAAAAATCATATCTCGAGTTACGAAACTCAAAATCAAGATCCGTAAATTTTCCCTAAATCTAGACTCATATACCTATCTACTAATTTTTTTCTAGAATTTTTGGTTGGGCCAATTAGTACAGTTTATTAGTTAAAGTTACCCCTGTTTCAGGACTTGACTGGTCTGACCTCTGTTTACTACGAACCACATTTATCTCTGTACAAAATCCATATGACTATGAGGTTTGTTTATACTAAAACTAGACTCAATAAGGATTTTTAGGATATAAAATACACCACCTAATTATATCTTTACAATTTATGGTGAATTTCTAAAGTAGGAACAGGGGATTCAGAAACTGCTATGACTCTGTTTCACTAAAATTAAAATATCTTCTAGCATATACTTCCTTTACTTGTTTCATTTGTTTCATGTGAAACTAGACATAATAAGATTCAATTTGATATGTATTTCACCACCAAATTCAATTTCTATGATTTTAGTAAATTTTCAAACTCGCATTAGTGTTGCTGCGGTATTCATTTATGGTAAATTTCGTCCTTTTATGAGTTTTATGCACTAAGTATCTTAATAGTTTTCCTTAACATCAAACATAATCTAAACTAACCATTTTCATAATTTATCATTATCAAGCATTTCCTCAACCATTTCACAACCATACCATAAGATCATTTACACAAAATGGGTATATTGCTATACATGCCATACTTAAATTTACAAGCCATTTACCAAAAATCTTACGGATAGTGTGGTGAGCCTTGACCTATCCCGACTCTGGTGGCTTGTCCAAAACTACAATGAGTAAGAAGGAGGAGTAAGCATAAATGCTTAGTAAGTTCATATGCAAATAATAAGTAACATAACAAGCAGTTATACCGGTCAACATTAGCATACATCACTAAAACACATATCACATTTTAATCATTCTTCATCATCTTATTACCTTATCGTGGTTGTATCAATACTCAACCCGAGGGTTAAATACATAATCAACGAGTTCGGATGCTCAACCATCCTAGTGACATGTCACTTGTATCCTAATCTATTCCTAAGGTTCAAACGGGCTTTTCCTCGAACACTTATCCTTGCCGTCTTAGTAGAATGCGAAATCAATACTCGGTAACAATTATATTTAACAAGTAGTTCACATAATTTACATATTATTTGAAATTAACCACAAAGCATACATTTCATAATGAAATTCAGCATAACACATAATTAATATCAATAACTTAAAAATAACAATTATGCTACATTATTTACACATGAACTTACCTTGGTACCAAAATATAAAGATTTTGCAATTTAGTCCACAACCTTTTCTTTTCCTCGATCGCGACTTGAATCTCGTTTCTCTTGATCTATAATGCCAAATTAATCTTATTTAATACATACATTCATCAAAACAGCATTTAATACGAACTTTGGAAAAATTACACTTTTGCCCTAAACTTTTGCATAATTACACTTTTGCCCTAGGCTCTGAATTAAACTTTATTCCTTATTCTTATGTTTTATAACACGCTGATCACTTTTCCTTCTATGGCAACATCAAATTCTCTCTCTAACATATACTTGTGACTATTAGGTATTTTTGTCGATTAAGCCCTTTTACTCGTTTTCACTCAAAACCGAGTAGCACAAGTTGTCTAACATAATTTAAAACCTCATATTCTATCATAAAACATCAAAATACACAAATTTCACCTATGGGTATTTTTCCAAATATAAACCCTATGTTGAATTATTGCTAACATAAGCTTAATCGAGCTAAAGGATTCCAAAAACGTAAAGAACATTAAAAGCAGGGCTTGGAATCACTTACTATGGAGCTTGGAAGCTTGAAACAAACCCTAGCTATAGAGAACCCTTGAAATTTCGGCCTAATGAAGAAGATGGACAAAATTGGCTTTTAATTTTGTTTTAATTCATTTTAATAACTAAATGACCAAAATACCCTTACTACTAAACTTTCCAAAAATTCCTTCCATGTCCTAATTTTGTCCATGAACTTAAAATTGGTAAAATTGCTATTTAAGACCTCCTCATTAATATTCCAAAACAATTTCATACTAGAAACTTCTAGAATGCAAGTTTTGCAACTTATTCGATTTAGTCCCTACTTTCAATTTAAGCACTTTAGGCATAGAATTTCATCACGAAATTTTCACACAATCATGCAATCATATCATAAACATCAAAATCATTGTAAAATAATTATTTCTATCTCGGATTTGTGGTCACGAAACCACTATTCCGATTAAGCCCTAATTTAGGATATTACAACTCTCCCCCCCTTTTAAAGATTTTCGTCCTCGAAAATCTTACCAAATAACAGTGTGGGTATTGGTTTCTCATAGTTTCTTCGTTTCCCATGTAGTCTCTTCTACCCCATGCTTTTGCCACAACACTTTCACAAGTGCAACACTTTTATTTCTTAGTTGTTTGACTTCTCGAGCTAAAATCTTAATCGGTTCTTCTTCATAAGTCATATCAGTCGCAGATTCAATTTACATCGGTGAAATTATATGTGAAGGATCTGAACGATACCGACGTAACATAGATCGTGAAACACATCATGAATCTTTTCTAATTCGGTGGTAAAGCTAGCCGATATGCTACCGGTCCAACTTTTTCAATTATTTCATACGGTCCAATAAAACGCGGACTTAATTTGCCCTTCCGTCCAAATCTAAGGACTTTCTTCCACGGAGACACCTTTAAAAATACTTTATCACCAACTTGAAATTCAATGTCCTTTCGTTTTAAATCTGCATAAGATTTACATCTATCTGAAGCGACTTTCAAACAATCTCGAATTACCTTTACTTTTCTTGATTTCTTTTATTAGATCAACTCCATAAATCTGATTTTCCTTGAGTTCAGTCCAATACAAAGGCGTTAAACACTTACGACCATACAATGCTTCATAAGGTGCCATTTTCAAGCTCGTCGATAGCTATTGTTGTAAGCAAATTCTACCAACGGCAAATATCTTTCCCAACTTCCTTGAAATTCCAATACACAACATCGAGCATGTCTTCAAGAATCTGAATTACTCTCTCGATTGTCCATCGGTTTGTGGATGGCGATCGAAATTTAACTTTGTACCTAACGCGTCTTGCAACTTTTGCCAAAACCGCGAGGTAAACCTTGGATCTCTATCTGAAATAATCGATAATGGTATTCCGTGTAATCTAACAATTTTAATATCTGATTCAGCCAACTTGTTAAGAGAATAATTAAATGCGTCGGGATAAAATGAGCCGACTTAGTTAATCTATCAACTATTACCCGATGGCATCTTTCTTTCCCGAGTCAATGGCAATCTGAAACAAAATCCATAGTAATCCGATCCCATTTCCATTCGGGAACCATAATAGGTGGAGTAATCCTGAAGGTACTTGGTGTTCACTTTCACTGTTGACAAATTAAGCATTTGGACACAAACTCGATATATCTCTTTTCATTCCATTCCACCAATACATTTTCTTCAAGTCATTATACATTTTCGTACTACCCGGATGAATCAAGAAATAACCACTATGTGCTTCTGTAGGATCTTTTGAATCAATTCCTCATTCTTGATACACAAATTCGATCTTTAAACATTAAGCACCCATCGAACCAATTAAAATCGATCCGTGTCGACTTCACCTTTATTTTCTTTTGGCTAGCAAATCTTGATCATTTTTCCGAGTTTGAAATCTCTTGTAAAAACATTGGTTTTGCTCTTAACTCTGCTAGAATCGAACCATCATTTGACACTTTCAACTGAGTGTTCATAACTCTCAAAGCAAACAACAACTTTCTACTCAAAGCATCAGCAACCACATTCGCTTTTCCCGGATGATAATCAATAACAAGTTAAGTAATCTTTCAACAACTCCAACCATCTTCGTTGTCTCAAATTCAAGTCTTTTGTGACATCAAGTACTTAAGACTTTTGTGGTCGGTATATACCGACATTTTCACCATACAAATAATGTCGCCAAATTTTCAAAGCAAACACCACATGACCAATTCCAAATCGTGAGTAGGATAATTCCTCTCATGAGGTTTTAAGCGCCTCGAAGCATATGCCACCACTTTTCCTTCTTGCATGAGCACACACCCCAAACCATTTAGAGAAGCATCACTATACACCACAAATTCTTTACGATTTGGGCTGTACTAACACCGGTGCCTCTGTTAATAACTTTTCAATTCTTCAAAACTCTGTTGACATTCTTCCGTCCATTCAAATTTAACATCCTTTCGAGTAATCTAGTTATAGGAGCAGCAATTATAGAAAATCCATTTACAAACCGTGATAATACCCACTAGCCCCAAGAAACTTCTAACTTCGTTACATTTTTGGTGGTTTCCAATCAACGATGGCTGAAATTTTACTAGGATCAACCCGTATACCATCACGAAACAATATGACCCAAAATCCAACTTCCGGAGCCAAAATTCACTTTTACTAAACTTAGCATACAATTGCTTATCTCTCAAAGTTTGCAAAACTATCCTCAAATGCTCAAGATGCTCTATCTCATCTTTTGAATAAATTAAAATATCATCTATAAACACCACAACAAATCTGTCCAAGTATGGTGAAATATGCGATTCATTAAATCCATAAACACACATTTGTCAACCCGAATGGCATAACTAAAAATTCATAATGACCGTACCTTGTTCTAAAAGCGTTTTAGGCACATCCGACTCCTTTACCCGCAGATTGGTAATACCGGATCTCAAGTCAATCTTTGAAAACCATGTCGCTTCTTTTAGGTGATCAAACAAATCATCAATTTTGGCAGCGGATACTTGTTTTTGATTGTCACCTTGTTTAACTGCCGATAATCAACACATAATCTCATAGAACCATCCTTCTTTTCACAAATAACACGGAGCACCCCAAGGTGAAAAACTCGGTCTCACAAAACCTTTATCATCAACTCTTGCAAGCTGCGACTTTAATTCCTTCAACTCTGTTGGTGCCATTCTATATGGAGCAATCGAGATCGGAGTGTTCCGTATCAAATCTATACCAAATTCTACTTGCTCGATTGGAGGCAAACCCGCAATTCTTCCGGAAATCGTCCATAAATTCACACACAACCCAAGACTCGATTCAACTTTCTTTTCAACTTCTTTTGTATTAATTACATACGCCAAATAAGCTTCATAACCCTTTCTCGAGATATCTTTGAGCCGACATTGAAGAAATTACACTAGGCAATGCCTCGATTTATCTGATTCAACCCAGAGTTTCACCATTTTCACACTTTAATTCTATAACCTTTTCTTTGCAATTTACTATAGCATCATGCAATGTCAACCAATCCATACCCAAAATAACATCAAATTCATCAAGCGGCAACAACATCAAGTCGGTAGGAAAGTAATGATCCCGAATCATTAAAGGACATTTCTTACATACTTTATCAACAGTCACACATTTGCCTAACGGATTCGACACTCTAATCATAAATTTCGTATTCTCAACGGTATATTCATACTAGACACCAATTTCATGCACACATATGAATGAGTAGAACCGGATCAATCAAAGCAATAACATTAACATTATAGAGAGAAAATGTACGGTAATCACATCGGTGAGGAAGCATCTTCACGCGCTTTAATAGCATAAGTTCTAGCGGAGCCCTTCCTTGAGTCTAACAGGTGCATCCTCGCTACATTCTTCTGCTTGTTTCACTTCCAACTTTTCTCGGATACCTTCCCTCGAGTCGCACCACTAGCTTTTACATTCGAAATTTTTCTTTCTCGACTCTCTCTGGCGGTCTCTAATAAAATGATCAGGAGAACCACATCGAAAACATTCATTTGCTCTTGCACGGACCAAAATGATTTCTACCACACGGCGGCACTCGGGTTTAACAAATCTCGTATTTCCACACTAGCCATGAAGTAGTCCGAGATTTAAGACCCACATTTCGCTTCTTAAAATTTCCATATGATTGCCCAATTTGAAACTTGGGAGCGAGGATTCATATTTCTTGACTTTCCGGTTTCTTTGTGAGGTGCATTACTCATTGGTTTTTCTTCCAATTTCGTGTTTGATTCTACCTTTTCTTTTCCTTGAAGAATTCTTCACCTTGCAAGCTCGATCGACAAGTACCACCATTTCTTTTAGTTCAAGGATCCCAACAAATACCTTAATGTCTTCGTTAAGCCCGTCTTCAAATCGTCGGCACATCTTGGCTTCAGAGGAACATATTCCTGGCATACTTACTTAATCGAACAAACTCTCTTTCATATTCGAGACTGTCATATTACCTTGCTTCACTCAAGAAACTCTTTACATTTCGATCAATAAATCTTTCACTAATATATTTCTTCGAAACTCTTCTTGAAAGAATTCCCGAGTTACCCTCTCTTTCGGTACCACGAAATCAAAGTCTTCCACCAATTATAGGCTGAATCTCTCAACAAAGATGTAGCACATTTCAAACATTCTTGGTGTACAAGATAATTCATCAAATACCGGATAGAATTTTCAAGCCGAACTCGCTTTCTCGCATCATCATCAATATTTGCTCTAAATTCTTCAGCCCATTGTTTACGAATTCTATCAACGGGGTTCTGTGAAATTTTATCATATCCACTCCTTGAGGCATTGGAGGCATAGGTTGAGGAATTGGGGAGGTGGGGAGGTCGTACATTTGGGTTCGTCTGAGCGAACTCGATGTACCATGCACTCATCATTTGGAGAAAGGCTTCCGATCCCTTTCCCTCCTCCACGACCAACGATGAGGGGTGGGTTTTCGATCGTATTGCTCCATCAGTAGGAGCTGGCGCATTACTCATACTTCATCGCCACAGTGGATCGGGATCCATTTACTATATAAAAAAATTTCATTTAAAAAGGTCAAGTCGTCACACTATCACAATTCATACATATGGCATGTATAGCAAAATCCGTACATACAACACGTGGTCAGGAACCGACTAAACCTGCTCGATACCACTAAATGTAACGGCCCCACGCTTGAGACCATCGCCGAGTCGAGTATGAGGTGTTACTAAGCAATTTAACATATTTAGGACTTTGGATTATTTATTTCTACATTCACAGCTTTTAAGCTACTTGCATCACAGTCACAAGAAAATCATATCTCGAGTTACGAAACTCGAAATCAAGATCCATAAATTTTCCTAAATCTAGACTCATATATCTATCTACTAATTTTTTCTAGAATTTTGGTTGGGCCAATTAGTACAGTTTATTAGTTAAAGTTACCCTGTTTCAGGACTTGACTGGTCTGACCTCTGTTTACTACGAACCATATTTCTCTCTGTAAAAATCCATATGACTATGAGGTTTGTTTATACTAAAACTAGACTCAATAAGGATTTTGAGGATATAAAATACACCACCTAATTATATCTTTACAATTTATGGTGAATTTCTAAAGTAGGAACAGGGATTCAGAAACTGCTATGACTCTGTTTCACTAAAATTAAAATATCTTCTAACATATACTTCCTTTACTTGTTTCATTTGTTTCATGTGAAACTAGACATAATAAGCTTCAATTTGATATGTATTTCACCACCAAATTCAATTTCTATGATTTTTAGTAAATTTTCAAACTCGCGTTAGTGTTGCTATGTATTCTGTTTATGGTAAATTTCGTCCTTTTATGAGTTTTATGCACTAAGTAACTTAATAGTTTTCCTTAACATCAAACATAATCTAAACTAACCATTTTCATAATTTATCATTATCAAGCATTTCCTCAACCATTTCACAACCATACCATAAGATCATTTACACAAAATGGGTATATTGCTATACATGCCATACTTAAATTTACAAGCCATTTACCAAAAATCTTCGGATAGTGTGGTGAGCCTTGACCTATCCCGACTCTGAGCTGGCTTGTCCAAAACTACAATGAGTAAGAAGGAGGAGTAAGCATAAATGCTTAGTAAGTTCATATGCAAATAATAAGTAACATAACAAGCAGTTATACCAGTCAACATTAGCATACATCACTAAAACACATATCACATTTTTAATCATTCTTCATCATCTTATTACCTTATCGTGGTTGTATCAATACTCAACCCGAGGGTTAAATACATACCTGTCCAAAATATCCATTTCATATCACTTACCAATACGTCTCTTTACATCTCGAAATTTTCCTCCATTTGAGTAGAACTTTACTCGTTGAACACATCGGAATATAATTCGGATACATGGAAAGTTTGCACATAAGTGCCACATATGTAGCCAAGCTACCATGTAACCCGCCCATAAGTGAACTCGGACTCAACTCAACGAGCTCGGGCGTTCGCATCCATAAGTGAACTCGGACTCAACTGAACAAGCTCGGATGCCTAGTTACATCTCTCGAACTCAGACTCAACTCAACGAGTTCGACATTCGCATCCATAAGTGAACTCGGACTCAACTCAACGAGTTCGGATGCTCAACCATCCTAGTGACATGTCACTTGTATCCTAATCTATTCCTAAGGTTCAAGCGGGCTTTTCCTCGAACACTTATCCTTCTTAGTCTTAGTAGAATGCCGAAATCAATACTCGGTAACAATTATATTTAACAAGTAGTTCACATAATTTACATATTATTTGAAATTAACCACAAAGCATACATTTCATAATGAAATTCAGCATAACACATAATTAATATCAATAACTTAAAATAACAATTATGCTACATTATTTACACATGAACTTACCTTGGTACCAAAATATAAAGATTTTGCAATTTAGTCCACAACCTTTTCTTTTCCTCGATCGCGACTTGAATCTCGTTTCTCTTGATCTATAATGCCAAATTAATCTTATTTAATACATACATTCATCAAAACAGCATTTAATCTGAACTTTAGAAAAATTACACTTTTGCCCTAAACTTTTGCATAATTACACTTTTGCCCCTAGGCTCTGGAATTAAACTTTATTCCTTATTCTTATGTTTTATAACACGCTGATCACTTTTCCTTCTATGGCAACATCAAATTCTCTCTCTAACATATACTTGTGACTATTAGGTATTTTTTGCCGATTAAGCCCTTTTACTCGTTTTCACTCAAAACCGAGTAGCACAAGTTGTCTAACATAATTTAAAACCTCATATTCTATCATAAAACATCAAAATACACAAATTTCACCTATGGGTATTTTTCCAAATATAAACCCTAGGTTGAATTATTGCTAACATAAGCTTAATCGAGCTAAGGATTCCAAAAGCGTAAAGAACATTAAAAGCGGGGCTTGGAATCACTTACTATGGAGCTTGGAAGCTTGAAACAAACCCTAGCTATAGAGAACCCTTGAAATTTCGGCCTAATGAAGAAGATGGACAAAATTGGCTTTTAATTTTGTTTTAATTCATTTTAATAACTAAATGACCAAAATACCCTTACTACTAAACTTTCCAAAATTCCTTCCATGTCCTAATTTTGTCCATGAACTTAAAATTGGTAAAATTGCTATTTAAGACCTCCTCATTAATATTCCAAAACAATTTCATACTAGAAACTTCTAGAATGCAAGTTTTGCAACTTATTCGATTTAGTCCCTACTTTCAATTTAAGCACTTTAGGCATAGAATTTCATCACGAAATTTTCACACAATCATGCAATCATATCATAAACATCAAAATCATTGTAAAATAATTATTTCTATCTCGGATTTGTGGTCACGAAACCACTATTCCGATTAAGCCCTAATTTAGGATATTACATATTTGGCATTTGTAAGTCAAACAGATGTAGAGGGGCTGACAGTGGATAAGGTTAGGACTGTAAAAGAGTTCCAAGATGTCTTTCCGGAGGAGCTTCCGGGATTGCCTCCAAACCGAGAAGTCGAATTTGGAATCGACCTGTTGCCTGGGACAGCACCAGTGTCCATTGCACCATATAGGATGGCACCGAAAGAGTTAATGGAGTTAAAGGTGCAAATTCAAGAATTATTGAATAGGGGCTTTATTAGGCCAAGTGTGTCTCCATGGGGAGCACCGGTGCTATTCCTGAACAAGAAGGATGGGACGATGTGCATGTGCATTGATTATCGCCAGTTGAATAAACTGACGATTAAGAATAAGTACCCTCTGCCAAGGATTGACGATCTGTTCGACCACTTAAGGGAGCTTCAGTATTTTCCAAGATCGATCTTGATCTGGATATCATCGATTAAGGGTCAAGGAGGCAGATATTCATAAGACAAGCATTCGAGGACTCGTTATGGTCATTATGAGTTTCTGGTTATGCCATTTGGACTAACAAACGCTCCTGCAGCGTTTATGGATCTGATGAATCGTGTGTTCCAACCATTTCTGGATCGGTTCGTGGTCGTCTTTATTGACGATATTTTGGTATATTCTGAGACTAAAGCAAAACATGATGAGCATTTCCGCACTGTGTTACAAGTGTTAAGGGAGAAAGAACTTTATGCGAAGTTCAGTAAGTGTGAGTTCTGGTTGAGGGAGGTAATCTTTTTGGGGCATGTGGTCTCTGTAGAGGGGATTAGAGTGGATTCTCAAAAGATTGAAGTAATTTTGGAATGGAATCCACCTAGGTTGGTTTCAGAAATTCGAAGTTTCCTAGGATTGGCAAGTTACTACAGAAGGTTTGTGGAAGGTTTTTTTGTGATGGCACCACCTCTCACAAAACTTATAAGGAAAGGAGTACCGTTTGTTTGGACGGAGAAGCAGCAAGAAGCTTTTGAGAGGTTGAAGGAAGTTTTGACTGAAGCACCTGTGTTAATTCAACCAGAGTCTGGAAAAGATTTTACTGTGTACAGTGATGCATCACACGTAGGTTTGGGTTGTGTGTTGATGCAAGAGGGTGAGGTGGTTGCTTATGCGTCTCGACAACTTAAGCCTCACGAAGGGAACTATCCCACTCATGATTTGGAGTTAGCAGCAGTGATCTTTGCACTTAAAATCTGGAGGCATTACTTGTATGGAGAAAGGTGTATTATATACACAGATCATAAGAGTCTTAAGTATTTGCTGACTCAGAAGGAACTGAACCTTAGGCAAAGGAGATGGATCGAGTTGCTTAAGGATTATGATTGTTCAATCGAATATCACCCAGGCAAGGCTAATGTGGTGGCCGATACTCTAAGTCGTAGAGCTGTATCTGATCTAAGAGCAATGTTTGCTCATCTAAGTCTGTTTGACTATAGAAGTCTGTTGGCTGAATTGCAAGTAAGGCCAACCTGGGTGGATCAGATTAAAGAGAAGCAATTGAAAGATGAGTCTTTGGTCCCTCGTTTTCAACAAGTTAAGGAAGGGGAAACTTCTGAGTTTGGGATAAATGATGAAAGGGTTCTGTGTTTTCGAGGAAAAATTTGTGTTCCGAAAGACTCTGACTTGAGACAGTCAATTTTGAAGGAAGCTCATGGGAGACTTTGTACCATGCATCCTGGAGAGAATAAGTTGTACCATGACTTGCGAGAACTGTATTGGTGGCCTGGACTTAGCGAGAGGTGGCGAATTTGTGGGAAATGTCGACATGCCGGCGGTGAAAGTGAGCATCGATTACCTTACGGATTATTGCAGCCAGTAAAAATACCACTTTGGAAGTGGGAGAGGGTAACCATGGACTTTGTGAGTGGGCTACCCTTGTCACCATCTAAGAAAGACTCGATATGGGTGATTGCGGAGATTGTGCGACTGCATGGAGTTCTGGTTTCGATTATCTCTGATCGGGATCCTAGACTCACATCTCGATTTTGGCAAAAGTTGCATGAGGCGTTGGGAACGCGATTGAACTTTAGAACGGCTTTCCATCCCCAAACTGATGGTCAATCGGAAAGAGTTATTCAGATTCTGGAAGACATGTTGAGGGGATGTGTTATTGATTTCCGAGGTAGTTGGGAGGATTACTTGTCTTTGGCAGAGTTTGCATACAACAATAGTTATTAGTCGAGTATTCGACTGGCACCTTATGAAGCACTGTATGGGCAAAGGTGTCGAACACCTAGTTGTTGGACTGAACTGGGGGAGCGACAAGTTCTTGGACCTGAGTTGGTGGCGAATCTGAGGATAAGGTCAAGTTAATTAGAGATTGGTTAAAGAAGCGTCGATAGACAAAAGTCGTATGCGGATCTGAGCGTAAGGAGATTGAATACTCGATTAGGCGATATGGTCTTCTTGAAGGTTTCACCTTGGAAGAAGATACTAAGGTTTGGCAAGAAGGGCAAGTTGAGTCCGCGGTTCATTGGGCCTTATCGGGTTTTGAAGCGAGTAGGCCCAGTGGCTTATCAGTTGGAATTGCCTCCAGAGCTAGACAGGATTCATGATATTTTTCACGTCTCCATGTTAAGGTGTTATCGTTCTGACCCTACTCATGTCGTGCCGTTTGCAAAAATTGAGGTGCGAACTAATTTGACCTTTGAGGAGGAGCCTGTACAAATATTGGATCGAGACGTTAAGGTTCTGAGGAGGAAATCGGTACCTTTAGTGAAAGTGCTTTAGGCGTAACCATGGCAGAGAAGAAGCTACTTGGGAGCGGAGGAGGCAATGCAACAACAATACCCTCATCTGTTGGATCGGGTAAATTTCGAGGACGAAATTTCTTTAAAGAGGTAGAGTTATAACGCCCAATTTTAGAATTCGTAAAAGTTGTAAAATTTAAAATTCGTGTTACATTTGTTATGTGTAGGATTAATCATGTTGGTGGGCCCTAGAAGGCCCAAGCTTAAGATAAAACCAGTAGTTTTAATTAAATTTAATTCTATAAGAGAGAGGGTTCGATAAATTGGGCTTTTAGGAATTATTTGTGAAAAATGGATCACAAGGAAGCAAGTGGTAAAGTGGCATGTGCGCCCTTGGGAAGGATGTAGTGGCGTGTGGAAGCTTGGGGAGGACCAGGTTCAAGTCACAATGACAACAAATTAAGTGATTAATTTTATGTACAGAAAGGGAAGTGGTGGAATTGAAATAAAAGTCATCGGGAAGAGTTTAAGAGGGTAAGGGGATTGAATAAGGATAGAGATAAGGGAGGAAATCTAGGAGCTGATTGGGGTGAACTGTTTTGGCTGAATTTTGGACTCTTGAGGAGCAAGAGGTGGCCAGCCAAGGGTTTCTTTAGGGGGTAAATTCGGCTAGGTTAAAGTGCCAGTATAAATTCGGCAATAGGGAGGGAGTTGTGCCGTTTGCTGCTTTTCTCACCTTCTCCCTTTAGCCATTTTTGCTTTCTTCTTATTCTCTTTCTCCATAGCCGAACCTTTCAAACCTCTTGTCCATCTCCACCCAACTCTACATCACTTTCCTCCATTAATTTTCTTAGACTAAAGCCGAACCTCAAATCTCAAAATCTCTAAAGCTATATTCTTATGCCGTTTTTCCAAAGCCATATTCCTCAATATGTTTTCCTTTTTAACCAACATTCCTCTCCTCTAAACCCCTAGCATCTGTCGACAACATTACCCAGGGTTATAGCCTCAAATCATTATTTTCTATATCACCTAGAAAAGTCGAAACTACTATAGAGTTAGGGACTTGTAGCCGAAACTTCAAAGCTTCTAGATTCAAGTTTTACTGTCATTTAAAGGTTGAATCTGTATCAGATCTACGTGGAAAGCAGGAAGGAATAAGTGGTAAGTGCTCATCACTCTGAATCTAGTCTTATTTTTCAAGTTAGGAAAAAGCTGAAGTCCCTAAAATCTAGGGAGGCTATCGATTTGGGCATAGGGCATAAAGGGTCTTTAACCGATGATTTATTTTGATGATTAGTGTCTTCTCAAGGGTTGGATCGAAGGCTTGGATCTTTGGAGCGATCAGACTTGGATCTAGCCATCGGATTTTGGCAAGAAGGTAAAGTTTTAAAGGCTTTTAGGGACAGAGTCGAATATGGGTAAGTAATTATGGAGATTAGTGTTGTGATTTGCAATCTAAGAATTGTAGCAACGTAATTGTAGGCAGTTCGTGCGTGGATCTTGTCAGCAAGTCGTCACAAATCAGGTGTGTAACTGACACCCTCTCATAGGCTAGATCGGCAAAAGCCAAAAAGCCGAAATGCCGAAAAGCCGGTATTTTAGGCACTTGCGAGTGTGCGAATGCTCGTAAGATGTATGGGTAATTATTACTGGTAATCGAAAGTGATAAAAGCGTAATGCAGCGATTTAAATGCGTTTTGATATTTTGGGCTTAATGGGCTAAAACTGGGTTAATGGGCCAACGGGCCCAATTCGGTAAGAACATTCGGTAAGTGTTTCTAGCTAAAACGTAATGGCTACAAAATGCATGAAAACCTTAGAAATAGTTAGATGTACTAGAGTACCCCTATGTATGCAAAATTACCATTATACCCCTATGTATGCAAAATGACCTTTATACCCCTAGGGTTAATTTTTCCTGAAAAGCATGATGAATTAAATCTGTATGAATGTATATCTGTTGTGTAACGCCCCCTAACCCTATACCGTCATCGAAACAGGGTTTGAGACATTACCGGTCGATCAGTCAATTTCGGTCATTAATTAAAATAAATATTTACACATCCTAGTTTTAAGATGTCGTCCCTTTAATGGGCCCTCGCGGTCCAATATGAACAGTAAATTCAATTCGGGATTAATTTAGAATCACTACGAATTTTTAATAAATTTCAAAATTCATACTACATACCGTTGCCAACCATAATTTACTCATTTCATGAGTACATCTACAACCTAAATGACTCTCATAAAACATCCTAGGTACATGCCATTACCAATAATTAACACACTTTACCTTAATGAATTCGGGATCGAACTGGGATGCTGATTCAACGTTCTATCTTTACTAAACCTGCGCACGGAAACAAACCGTACGCTGAGTATGGTATACTCAAGTGGTATTTCCATAATCCGAACACTTAATAATATAACAATTAAACTTAAAATCACAATAACAATTATAAGTATTCATTTATTTGTTTTATAGATAAAATTTCAATTACTTACCATATAAATTCTATACAAGTCATATAACAAACACAATAACATATTTGTTCAATTCTTTTCATTTACTTACCGTATAAATTCTATACAATATATTCACAATTCACTTGTTTTCACACTTTACTTCTTAACAATATACCATTTTAATTCATTCTAACATCAATCATCATCCATATGAACTTCACTCATTTCATGAACCTTTTGGTTCATGTTTTCAATCTCATATCTCAATTTCAATTCTCAATTCAATTTCTTATTTCATTCCAATAGCTCAATCTATCAAATTCACTCGATTTATCTTTTCACTTATTTACCCCTATTAACAAGACTCGGACCTTGGCGATATACGGATCCAACCAAACACACCAATATGGCACCCGAGTGCCTCATCGGATAGTTCGAAGCAATATTTGACACCCGGTGTCTCATCGGCCTAGCCAAGTAAAGTTGGTACCCGATACCTCATCGAATCTATCCGAAGAAATATAGTGACACCGAGTGTCTCATCGACTCGAGGTCGAAGAATCCTGAACACTTCCAATCCTATGGCATGCCAACTATATCCGACTCAGCCCGATCTTTGTTAATAGGGTATTCAATTCACTTTTCAATTTTTCAATCAATACACATTTTAATTAATCACATAAATTCATAATTCAATACAATTCAATTCACTTTTCAATAACAAATATCCAAATATCACAAATCTCATACTTAAAATTTTCAAACAATTTATTTTTCAATTCAATTCAAATAATCAATATATATTCAATATTCAATATATATATCTATATATATATCGCCAATTCAATCAATATAAATTCAATAAATTCATCACATACTATATCAATCCATTTCATTTGCAAAACACAATAATTCTTACTTCAAAACACTTAATATACATATTAAGAAATAAATTCAACAATTAAGTATTAGGTTCGGGTTATAGAAATACAAACCGTAATTTTCGAGCTAACTCCGTTGACTTTGTCTTGTCCTTTCTTAGCCGAGATTTACGGTACCACATTGACTACGAAATTAATACAATTCATAATCATTAATACATTACTAATTCATATCTTGAGTTATAGAATTCTAAATTAAGATCCGCTAATTTTTCCTGAAACTAAACTCACAAATCTTCTTACAATAAAATTTTCAGAATTTTTGGTTTAGCCATTAAGTACAGTTTATTCTTTAAATTCACCCCTATTCTGCTGTCTAACAGTTTCGTCCCTTCTTTACTAAAAATTAATTATCTCATAGTACAGAACTCGGATAACATTCTCGTTGATTTCTAATGAAAATAGACTCATTAGGGATTCTAAACATATAACTTTAAGCCTCTAATTATTTTTATTCAATTTTTGGTGATTTTCCAAAGTCAGAATAGGGGAACCCGAATTCATTCTGACCTTGTCTCACAAAATTTATTATATCTCATAGTTTACAATTCAATTGCTTATATAGTTTCTTCTATAAGAAGCTAGACTCAATAATCTTTAATTCTATATTTTATTCATCCTATAATTCAATTTCTACAATTTTTGGTGATTTTTCAAACTTAGACTACTGCTGCTGTCCAATACAAAATGTTGATTTACTTTAATTTCAATTTAATTCTAACTAAATTCACTTACTTTTCTATCTTAATTCATACTTTATTTCTACTCAATTTTAACCAAACTTAGACATAATTATCTATTTTTCATCATAAAACCATAATTTCGAAATTCTTCCAATTTAGTCCTTAAAGCACAAAACTTATGAATCACTTTACAATTCAATCCTTATATCATTTCTAACTTGAATTTCTATCAATTTAGCCCTTAATTCATCATTTTATTTAACATGGACAATATCTAGAAATCTAATAACTTCAAAATATTAACTTAATTTCATCAAAACTTTGTTCTAAAACTTCTAAAACATCAAAATTAAGTAAAATGGCTAAATTGACTTACCAATTAAAGTTTAAAGCTTCAAAACATCAATTTTCCCTTTTCTCCCTTTCTTTCTTTCTTTCCTTTCTTTCTCCCTGTTCTTCTCTGTTTCGTTTCCATTTCATTCATTTCTTATGTTTATATATAATATAATATAATATAATATAATATAATATAATATAATATAATATAATATAATTAAAACATAAAAAAAAATCTTAGATTTTCTTCACGGTACACCGCCTCACTTAGGACAAATGGCATAATTGCCATTTTGGTCCTCTTCATTTTCTTTTAATCTACAATTTAACTTTCATCCTATATTCAATTTAGTCTTTTTTCTTAATTACTCTTCATTAAATTAAATTCACTTAATTAAACTCTAATTAACCACTCATTTTACTTCGTAAATATTTTTAATAAATATTTACGAATCCATTTTTCAGAAATGGAGACCCGAAAATACACTTTTTCGGTAACGGTAAAATTCGGGTCGTTACATGTTGCATGGGGACATGGGTTATATTATGGAGGAAGCGTCCTGGTGCCTATGCCACAAATTACCTGTTCTGGTGGCCCTGCCACATATATCTGTTCTGGTGGCACTGCCACAAAATATTTGTATCTGGTGACTCTGTCACATTTTCTGTATCTGGCAGCCATGCTGCATATTTCTGTGGCGTGTAGCGGTTGGGTGGGTCGAGTAGTCTCCCCACATGGTGAAAGGATGGTATGGGGGTGCACGTGGTTGGATATGGTTGGGTTTCTGCATAAGCATGATATATCTTACGATGCATTACGGGCCTATGGGCTTTATTCGAAATGCATTACGTGCTAAGGCCAACTTATTCTGTCTCTGTGGTTTGAACTGATTTAGGCAATGGTTGGGTTGAATTACACACTGAGTTTCCCAAAACTCACCCTTATTTTCACCCTCGCAGGTAATCCTCAACCATAGTAGGCTTGGAGCTATGAGAGATTCGGACTGGCCACATGTTTCAATGAACCTAGTTTCTTTCTGGTGAACTGGACGTCCTTTTAATTTCATCTATGGTTTTGGGTTTTAAGTGTAATAAGGCTTTTTAATTATTTTTATGGTTTTGTTTTACTTTTATTATTTTATTTTACTGCGATGAAAAACTATGATGACTAAGGAAAATGGGTTAACTTTAGGACGCATTTTCAAAAACATTAAGGGATTTCAAAATAACACGTTTACAAGTAAGACTTCCGCTAAACAAACGTTTTCAAACTTAATCATTTTCTTAAGATAGACATAACCAAATAGTTTTCTCAAAATTACACGGGTCGTTAGGGTGTGGCAATGGTGGTGTGCATGTCTAGGATTGGATCCGAAGGGAGCTTGGTACTTAGCGATCCGACGGACTCACCTCCTATTCTTCCCGGTTTCCTACGGTGCCTGACTTCTATTCACCTTAACCGCTTTAAAAAGTATCTTTACAACCCCAACTAAGTTTTCCAAACTAAGTAAAACGGAACGTTTTGAACGCATCGATGTGGCACACCGGATCCAGTCATAACGTCTAGGCCGGGTTTGGGGTGTTACAATGATAAATTATTAAATAGAAATAAAAATTATTTTATCATCTTCTTCCCCAAAATATTCCATAAAAACCCTAGGAGAGAGAGAAGAAACTTTCATGGCCAAATTGGGTAAGTTTCCTTAGCCTGTTTTTAGTAATTTTGATATTTTTTAAATCGGGATAGCTTAATCTATCTATTTAGGAGATCAATTTGAGAAATTATTAAAGTATGGAAAATGGGTCATGGATGTATATGCTGAAAATTAGAAATTTATGGTAGAAAATGAAAGGATGTTTATAGATAAACAACTTTTACAAAGTGATTTTTGATGAAAACATGATTTAGGGACTAAAATGTAAAGTTGTGAAATTGAAGAAAAATATTGAATTTTTATGAATACATGTGTTGTAAATTTTGTAATGGGACTTGGGTTAGGCTTGGAATAGGGAGTAAATTGCACAAATTTTTTTTTTGAGCCTAGGGAAGAAATGGGAATTTATAGAAAAGTTAGGGGCAAAATGGTAATTTTTCCTAGGATGTAAATTGAGTCCAAATGAGTATAAAATATGAGAAATTGATGTAAAATTTACTTGTATAGATTGGAATAGACCAAATTCAGAGTTAGAACGAGGAAAGAGTAAAATGTCGGATTAGTAGATTTTACGTACAAGAACACTGTTGAGGTAAGTTCGTGTAACTAAATTGTGTTTATTTACATGCTTGCATTGATTGTGTTTATGTAATTTGTATAAATGTCATAAATATGTGAAATGATTACATATCCGTTCAAGCCCGATAAATAAAAATGTTTAGATTAAATGATAATACCCAATAAATGATGAAGGATAAATGATGAAAATATTACTTATATGCTTGAAATGAATGTGGAATGTGTTTATTTCAATTATATGAATGTTATGGATGTATGAAATAATCACATGCCCGATAATGCTTGAGAAAAATGTTTAAATCCCGATTGAATAAAATGGAAAATCGATGGATATGTGATTTCTTGAAAGGAATGAGGTCCTGCATTTGTTGCTGAAAGGATTTAGCTCGGACAAGTGATCCTATTGACCTTATTACAGAAAAGGATTTAGCCTAGACGATAATCCTGATATGAGTCCTCTAGAGAACATGTTATAGATTGGATTTAGCCTAGACGGGTAATCCATATCAAGTTCCTTAGAGTATATGTCAAAAAAAGATTTAGCCTGGACTGGTAATTCTGTTGTACACATGTGTGGCTCGAGAGTGTACTCTCTGATATAGTACCTTTATGGGTACCATTGGACATGATTTGATGGATCCTGATTTGTACACCTCGAGTGTGTTACCTGTGTATCCATTGATATTCCGAATAAATTCAACGGGTGACAATTCTAGACATGAGAAGATATGAATGATAAAATGAGTTATTACACGAAGCCGTCTGAAATATAAGAAAATGATGATACATGACAAGTGATATATGAAAACATGTGATGATGATATTTGTACATGGATTTTATCTTATGAATATATGTTCATTCTTGATTATGGACTTGTACACCTTGAGTGTACTAATCGTGACCTTAATATTCCAAGTAATATGGGTAAAGCTCTGATATGAAATAATCTGAACTTGAGATAAACTATTATAAAACTATACTTGTAATATAAAGAGATGATTTATACATGTTAAATGAATACATGATATGGAAAGCATATGTGCATGGAAACTTGATTGTTGTTGAGCCATATATGTTTTGATATTATTATGGAATATATGACTAACAAGGGCAATGAAGATGTATGTAGGGCTTGAGGTCAAATAGATTGAGTATGCCTTACATAATTACCTTAAAATAGAATGAATGGTAAGTTAAGAATGAATGGTAAGTTAAGTACCATGTTATACGAACTTACTAAGCATTTTATGCTTACTTAGTTTTATTTCCCTGTTTTATATAAATCGGAAGCTCATTGGATTGGAAGCTTGGCGGATATCACTCACACTATCCATTGCCCCATGTCGGTACAGTATGGTAAATCAATTATTGTTGTAATGGCATGTATAGGATATATTAGCGATATTGGCATGTAAATGTAAATGATGCTTGTAATCTAGCCACTGGAATGGCTAGTAATGGTTTGTTTTAATATACTTGTAATGTCAAACTATGGTAGCTACACATATGTTAAGTACTTGATCAAACTATGTCTAACTTGAGGACTTAGTAAACTAAGGTAAGATAATAGACATGTAGGCATGAAATGATATGCCATGATGAATGATGGAATTTGCTTGATTTGAATGCTTGAAATGGTTGGTATTTGGATGTGTGATTCAAGTACAAGTTATGGGTGTGATTTTGGGTGAGAAATAAAGCTAGGAATGGTTTTATTTTGTCCACACAAGCAGACACACGAGCATGTGTCTAGACCATGTGTGACACACGGCTGAGTACATTGTCGTGTAGTTAGGTCGTGTGCCCCCTGCACCTTAAATTTGAGAAATAGAATGCTGAGAATTGGGTACATGGACAGAGACACGTGCGTGTGTCTTAGACGTGTGGCACATGGGCGTGTGTCTTGGCCATGTGAAACCTACACCTAATTTTGAATTGAATTATTTAACCACACAGCCTATCACACGGGCGTGTGGCATGGCTATGTGCACAAGTCAGAGAGTTATATAGGGTCAAACACGGCCTCTAGCACAAGCTGTCCCAGGGTCACACGGGAATGTCCCTCGGACCAGACGGGTGTGTGAGCACTGTAACCTAGAATTTTTTTTGAAAATTCGTGAAAAATTCCTAGAGGTTTCGCTTAAGTCCCGACTCGATTCTAATGCTCGTAATGGACTTCGAGGGTCCAATTAAGGGACATTTTAAATGATCTTAGTTAATGAATATTAACTTACGGGAATTATCTAAAAAATGTTCTCAAAACTCTAGTAACGCTTTGCAACCCTATTCCGACGATGGATACATGTTAGGGGTGTTACATTTAGTGGTATTAGAGCTATGGTTTAGTCGGTTCTTAGTCAGAATGTAGTGTATGTAGAGTTTAGAAATACATGCCATTATATAACCTGTGATAGTGTGATATCTCCCGACTCTGATGAAAATTGTTTTGCAAATAAACAGAGATGCTTTCCAATCGAGCTAATTCTGATAATGCTGAAAGTGATAATCATAATGTTCGAGTAAAAATATTGCGTATGATAAAAGGGGACCTATAAAGGTATGTAATAAATGTTTTATAATGGATATGTTACTGATAAATGTTAAGTGATATGTGTGTATTTATGGAAGTTAAATTTTGAGGCTTACGATCTCTACCCCTTACTAGTATAGTGTTATACAATGAAATTCACAAGATTTATGTGGATTAAGCTTATGAATGTGGAACTAAAGAGTTCAAAGACTGAATGATTAATGATGTAGTCAGAATGAGAATGGGTTAGAAAGCAAAAACGATTTTAAAAGAGATATCAGATTTTTCTGAAGATTATTCTGAATTTGTGATGTCATTGTTAAGGAAAAAGTTATTCATGATTAAATGACTTATCCAGATATGATATTTATAGAATGAATTAGCCGAAAATTCTTTCGGATTAACTCTTTCAGTGAACTGAATAATGTAAGATTATAGATGACTTAATTAGTTAGTAGAATAGTGATGAAATTGCAAAGATATTTCAAGGCAACTATTATAATTGAGTATATTACAACAACATCTCCTAGGTACTCTATAAGTTCTGTTATTCTCTGTGACACCCCGAATGTGACCCTAGTCGGAGAGTGGTTTCGGGACCACGAAACCGAGTCACAAGAATAATTAAGTGTTATATTCCGTACTTATTGTATGTGGAATTGGTATGCGTAAATATTTCGTGTCTCGATTTTTATTAATTAGGTGCTAAATTATAAGAAAGGACTTAGTAGTGAACTTTGAAAGTACGATAGGAAATAGGTGATGACTAATTAAAGCATGCATGCAAAATAATGGACTTGCATGTCAAATTCCCCTTTCTACAAGTAATGGCCGCCATGACAAAGAAATATGGGTCAAACATGTCATGAAACATGTTTTGTTGGGCATTAGGGAGAAATAGTAAACAAATAAGCATGGGTAAGAAAAGAATGAAAAAAAAAATGTGTGAGAGAGTGGCATACCCCATTGCCGTGAGTTGTAGAGAAGGAAAGAAAAAATTTTGTTCATCCTTTCTTTGAGCCAAAACTAAGGAAGAAGGAGGATTTTTGCTTCATGCTTGGTTTGGAAGAGATCTAGAAGGAGATTTGGCTAAGTTTGCATCAAGATTAAGGTATGTATGAGGTTGTGTTGGGAGTTTCATGCATGTTTTGGTTGCTAACTTGATGTGCATGTTAGCCATGGCTCAAATCTTTGGTATGCCATGGAAATGGTATTTGGCCAAAGTTGTTATAGTGATAAAGCCATTGCATGCTAAGTGTGAAGCTTGATGATGATGCATGCAATGATGGATTTTCTACTCATGAGTAAGATTTTGAGTTTTCTCTTTGTTTTATCATGATTAAAGTTGAAAAGGAGCATGATTGTCATACTTGGCCATGATGCATTCTTGAGCATGATTCATGCTTCTTGCATGTTAGTTAAAAGTTTGTGTTTTGGATGGCTATGGACACCTTGAAAATTCGCCATGCTCATATATGCATATATATGATTGCACATTATGTTTGGTTATGAACTAAGTGATGAATATATTGATTTAAAGAAGAAAATGTGGAAGAATGCTTGTGAAATTGCAAGCACAATTGACCTAGCACACATATAAGTGCTTGATGCTATATTATAAGTTTTGGGCCACAATGTGCAAAGCATAAATTAGTAGATTGCATGCTGTTTTGTGAGGTATTAAGTGCAAAATTGACCTCAACATGTACATGAATATTCGGCCTTGGGTAGCCTATTGAAGGCCTTAGCATTTCCTTGATGCTCAAATAAATTGTATTGAATTGCTTGATGTAGTATAAAATGTGCATGACCATTGTGTATTCAAGCTAAAGAGTGGCCATATGACCATTTAAAATCCTTGTCATATTCGCCATAAGCAAGCACAATGAGGTTTTAATAAATTGAATTTGTTTGAATTAGCTCAAGAGCTAAGAGGGCCACAATTGGACAAGGGGAAGGAAAAGGTGATCGAATAGCCGAAAAAGCCGTTCGACAACATCCGAGGTAAGTCCTCAAGAAGTGACCTTACTTGAATTATGTGAGATGAAATATGGATGTGTATGATTATTGATTATGTGTATGAGTATTTGAATTCCACCGGGCTAAGTCCCGGCGAATATGCTAATGATATTAATTGTGTTTGAGCCTTAGTAACGAAAATGAAATATGCATGTCCAATGATTATTGATGTATGTGTGCATGAGAAATTGAATGATATCCGGGCTAAGCCGAAGACAATTATGCTGGAAATTATATCCGGGTTAAGACCGAAGGCAATTGTGCTAGTGGTTATATCCGGGCTAAGGCCGAAGGCATTCGTATGCGAGTTATTCTATCCGGCTAAGACCAAGGCATTTGTGCACGTGATTATATCCGGTTATATTCGAAGAATCTTGGGCTGGAGGTGAGTGTTGGTTGCTGAAATGAATTTAATTAGTACACTCGGACAGCCCAAAGGATAAGGTACGTTATATGTGCATTGGAAAGTCGACGTGTTTGAGCAACATTCGCTCAATCGACTAATGAATTTCAGTTATTGAATTGATTGATGCTTTGCGAACTTATACAATGATGAAGTATGAAGTAAGAATGTGTATTAATGAAATGATGCATTTGGCTATGTGAATGTATTGCTGTAAATTATAGTTCATTATATTCCTTGAGACTTACTAAGCATAAAATGCTTACCCGTTGCTTTGGCTCTTAGTTTTCTAGATTTCGCTCGAGGCAATCGGATTTGGGATCGTTGAAGTCGAAGTCATCCACACTATCAAGCCTCCATTTTGGTATAAATTTTGGTTGAACTTGAGATGGCATGTATAGGACTACCTCTTGTTTGTTAAATACGTTGTAATGTAAGTTTGTATGGCCATGCGAAAATGGCTCAAAAGGGAGCATGAACTTAGACTTATTGTGGGTTGTATGTATATATATTTGGGGTCATGATGTGGCTATGGTTTGGAAATGGGAATGTTGGTCATATGATCAGCCATTGGCATGGTTAAAATGATCATATATGAACCTATGTATGGCAAGATTAGTTGAATCATGGAGACTACCAAATAGGTAAGTCCTACCTTAAAACAGATGCTGCCAGCTGCAGTGGCGTGAATGTGAAAATCACCATAATTCATAGGAATGGAATAAAATAGTGAATAAGCTATGTAAATGAACCTTGATGAGTCTATTTTCATATGGAAGAAACGAAACGGTCATAGGAGTTACAGGTTAAGAGATATTAAAGCTATTGTGAGACAGGGCCAGAATGGTTTCTGGGTTCCCTGTCGCAACTTTAAAAATTCACTATAAATTATCCAAAAAGAATTAGGAGATATACCTTATATGTACAGATTCCATTTTGAGTCTAGTTTCATTAGAAACAAACGACACCAGCATTAAAGCCCTGTGCAGAGAGATATTCAAGTTATACCGCGCGAAGGTCAGAGCAGTCGATCCCTGTAACTTGGGTAACTTTAACTAATAAACTGTACCAATTGGCCCGACCAAAATCCTAGAAATAAATCCATGGATGTATATATGAGTCTAAATTCAGGAAAATTTACGAAACCAGTTTCCGAGTTTTGAAACTCGAGATATGATTTTAAGGCGACAGTGACGCAGTTTTCCAGCCTGACTGGAAATGTCAAATTGGTGGGCAAAAACATGTGAACTTGGTTTGTTAACCCTCGGGTCCGACACCGGCGATGGTCTCGGGTTTGGGGTGTTACAATTTTATTGGTATCAGAGCCACGGTTTAGTCGATTCTAGGACTACCGTGATGTGTTTGGGGTCTAGCTATACATGCCATTAAATGATGAATCGATAGTGTGATGAATTCTGACAATTTGACTTCATGTTTGTTTATAGCAATGGATCCCGATCCCAACCGAGCGATAGCTGATGATGTGGAGAGTGTGGCGCCTGCTCGCGCGCAAGGGACAGCGCCGGCGGACTCTCAACCTATGGCCAGCAATCCTAATGACGAGGCTAAGCAAGCCTTTTATAGTGTGATGAACGAATGGTTTAATCAATACATTCGAACCAACACGGCTGTTCCACCACCTCCATTCCCGACGAATGCAACCCCGCACCTACAATACCTCCGTGGATCGACCCAATAAGGTCGTAAGCCCCGATCGATAGGATTCGAAAACATGGGGCCACTGAATTTAAGGCTACGGATGATGATGATGCCGAAGCGAGCTGAATTATGGTTAGATAACACTATCCGGGTGCTTGATGAGCTATCCTGTACACCGATGAGTGCTTAAAGTGTACCATCTCCTTGCTACGCGAGTCCGCCTACTATTGGTGGAGTACTCGACTTGTGGTGCCTAGAGAGCAAGTGACTTGGGAATTCTTTCTAACCGAGTTCTGAAAAAGTATATCGATCGAGATTCATCGACCAAAAGCGGAGGAGTTCCTTGATCTTAAGCAAGGTTCTATGTCCGTTACCGACTACGAACGAAAGTTTGTGAGGCTTAGCCGATGCTGCGAGAATGCATTTCGTCCGAAGCTATTATGTGCAAACGCTTCGAGGATGGGCTGAATGATGATATAAGGATGTTTGTTGGCATTCTCGAGATACGAGAGTTCGTAGTACTTGTTGAGCGAGCTTGTAAAGCAGAAGAGCTTAGAAAGGAGAAACAAAAAGCTGATGTGGGGATTGGAGAATTCGAAAGAGGTCCTCGGGAAAGTCTCTTCAACAAGCATCGAAGAGATTTCGAGATGATGCGAGCCGGTCTAGAGGCGTTTGGGATTTTCTAGACGAGGACGCGATCGACCCCTGTGACCACACGAGTCACCTCGATTGCCGGTGGCGGAAATGATCGCCGAGAGGACGGAGTGTCCACATTGTGGCAAATGGCATTCGGGAGCTGTTGGTTTCGTGATCGCTCTGCTATAAGTGTGGATCGGCCGACCATTTTATGAAGGATTGCCCGAGGATGCATGACAGAATGCAAGTCGAGTGCAAACCCGGTGCTACCATCGCCGAGGTAGGCCACCTAGAAATATGGGCAATGTCGTTGGCGGTCGAGAGGATCTAGAGATGCTACCATCGATCTCGAGGCTCGTGCTCTCTGCTAGGACTTATGCCATACGCGCACGCGAGGATCTTGCCTCTCCGGATGTTATTACCGGTACTTTCACTCTTTTCAATACAAATGTAATTGCTTTGATTGACCCCGGTTCTACTCATTCTTATATATGTGAAACCTTAGCATCCAAAGAAGACTTTGCCCATTGAGTCTCTTGAGTTTGTAATTCGGTGTCAAACCCTTGGGTCATTACGTGCTTGTTAACAAAGTGTGCAAGAAAAGTCCCCTAGTGTTCCGAGGTTCTTGTTTTCCGCGGACTTAATGCTTTTGCCATTCGATGAGTTCGATGTTATTCTTGGTTTGGATTGGTTGACCATGCACGATGCGGTTGTAAATTGCAAGAGCAAGACTATCGATTTGAGGTGCGCGAATAATGAAATAATTCGGGTTGAGTCCACGGACTTAAAGGGGTTGCCAGCTGTAATATCAGCGATGTTGGCCCAGAAATATGTAAGAAAAGGGTGCGAAGCGTACCTTGCGTACGTACTCGATGACAAGGAATCAGAGAAGAAACCCGAATCTGTGCCCGTGGTTTGTGAATACCCGGATGTTTTCCCCGAAGAATTGCCGGGTTTACCACCTGTTCGAGAAATAGAATTTGGCATCGAATTGGTACCTGGTACCACCCCAATTTCGATAGCTCCGTATCGTATGGCACCAACGGAATTGAAGGAGTTGAAAACTCAGTTGCAAGAATTGGTGGATAGAGGTTTTGCTCGCTTGCGAGTTTTTCGCCTTGGGGTGCGCCGGTGTTGTTCGTGAAGAAGAAGGATGGAACCATGCGACTATGCATCGACTATCGTCACTTAACAAAGCGACGATAAAGAACAAATATCCGTTGCCACGTATTGATGACTTGTTCGATCAAACTGAAGGGAGCCTCGGTGTTCTCGAAAATAGATTTGAGATCGGGCTACTATCAATTGCGAATCCGAGATTGAGACGTGCCCAAGACCGCCTTGAGCGAGATATGGTCACTATGAGTTCTGGTGATGCCGTTTGGGCTCACTAATGCCCTGCGGTATTTATGGATTTAATGAATCGAATCTTTAGACCATATTTGGATCGATTCGTAGTCGTGTTCATTGATGACATCTTGGTCTATTCAAGAAATGAGACCGAACATCTGAACACTGCGGTTAGTCTGCAAATTTTACGGGACAAGCAATTATATGCTAAGTTCAACAAGTGTGAGTTACGGTTAAGAGGTAAGCTTCTTGGGTCATGTGGTATCTGCGATCGGGTATTCGAGTCGACCGAATAAAATTTCAGCCATACTAAATTGGAAGCCTCAGAAATATTCTTGAGGTTCAAGCTTTTTGGGGCTTTAGGTTACTACCGACGATTTGTAAAAGGCTTCTCAACGATAACCACGCCGATGACGGCTACTCCAAAAGGATGTTAAGTTGAATGGACGGAGAATGCCAAAAAGCTTCGATCAACTGAAAACTTATTTGATGAAGCCCCAATTCTAGTGCAACCCGAGTCCGGCAAGGAGTTTGTCATCTATAGCGACGCCTCTCTACTTGGGTTAGGTTGCGTATTAATGCAAGAAGGTCGAGTTGTGGCCTGCGCGTCGAGGCAATTAAAGCCACATGAGAAAAATTATCCGACTCATGATCTCGAATTGGCGCCATCGTATTCGCCTTAAAGATTTGGCGACATTACTTATTTGGTGAAAGGTGCCATGTATACTCGGATCACAAAAGTCTCAAGTATTTGATGACCCAACGAGACTTAAATCTGCGACAAAGACGTTGGCTCGAGTTGTTAAAGGATTATGAGTGATCATTGACTATCACCGGAAAGGCGAATGTAGTTGCGGATGCCTTGAGTCGTAAATCGTTATTCACTTTCGAGCGATGAATGTGCACTTGTCTATCCGATCCGACGGTGTGTTAGTGGCTGAAATGAAAGCCAAACCATTATTGACACACCAAATTCGAGAAGCTCGGAAAGTCGATGACGAGTTGGTTGCAAAAGCGGCTGCGTGTGTTCGAACAAGGACTCGGAGTTTCAAATCGACGATGACGATTGTTTGAGGTTCAAAAGTCGTCTGTGTGTCCCAAAGAATTGAACTCATTTCGATAATTTGAATGAAGCCCATTGTAGCGAATGGCAATCCACCCGGGAGTACGAAGATGTACAATGATTTGAAACGTCGATTTTGGTGGCATGGTATGAAGCGAGACATCTCGACTTTGTTTCAAGATGTTTAATATGTCAACAAGTGAAAGCGGAACATCGGTGCCTTGAGGATTACTTGACCAATCACGATACCCGAGTGGAAATGGGATCGAGTCACAATGGACTTTGTATCCGGACCGCCATTGTCGACAAGTAAGAAGGATGCGGTTTGGGTCGTGGTAGATCGATTGACTAAGTCGGCCCACTTTGTCCCCGTGACGTCGGATTTTCAATGGACAAATTAGCGGAATTGTACGTTTCTCAGTTGTGAAATTACACGGGTGCCTATTTCTATCGTGTCGGATAGAGATCCGAGATTTACCTCGCGGTTTTGGAAAAAGTTGCAAGAAGCTTTGGGTACCAAGTTGCATTTCAAAGACCGCCTTCCACCCCCAAACCGATGGTCAATCCGGCGGGTAATTCGAGATACTTGAGGATATGTTAAGATGTTGCGTCCTCGAGTTTAGTGGTTCATGGGAAGCGGTATTTGCCGTTGATTGAATTCGCTTACAACAATAGCTTTCAATCGAGTATTAAGATGGCACCTACGAGGCTTTGTACGGCGTAAATGCCGTACACCATTGTTTTGGTGAGCTTGGTGAAAGCAAGATTTTCGGTGGATTTGATTAGGGATGCGAAGAAAGTGAAAGTAATCCGTGAAAGTTTGAAGATAGCCTTCGATCGTCGTAAGTCGACGCGGATATGAAGCGTAAGGATATCGAGTATCGTGGGTGATAAAGTGTTCCTCAAGGTATCGCCTTGGAAAAAATACTCGTGTTGGTAGTAAGGGCAAGTTGAGCCCGAGGTTCATTGGGCCATATGAGATATCGAGCGAGTCGGTCCGGTGGCATATCGTTTGATTTTGCCCCTGAACTCAAAAGGTTCACGATGTCTTCCACGTTCGATGCTTCGACGTTATAGATCCGATCCATCGCACGTGATTAGTCCATCGAAATTGAAATTCAAGCTAATATGAGTTATGAGGAAGAACCAATTCGTATCCTATCACGAGAAGTGAAAGAGTTGCGAAACAAGCGGGTTCCGTTAGTGAAAGTGTTATGGCTCAAGCACGGGATAGAAGAAGCTACTTGGGAGACCGAGAACTCAATGAGAGAGCGATATCCGAACCTATTTACCGGTAAGCTTTTGGGACGAAAATCTCTTGAGTGGGGAGAGTTGTGACACCGAATGTGACCCTAGTCGGAGAGTGGTTTCGGGACCACGAAACCGAGTCACAAGAATAATTAAGTGTTATATTCCGTACTTATTGTATGTGGAATTGGTATGCGTAAATATTTCGTGTCTCGATTTTTATTAATTAGGTGCTAAATTATAAGAAAGGACTTAGTAGTGAACTTTGAAAGTACGATAGGAAATAGGTGATGACTAATTAAAGCATGCATGCAAAATAATGGACTTGCATGTCAAATTCCCCCTTTCTACAAGTAATGGCCGGCCATGACAAAGAAATATGGGTCAAACATGTCATGAAACATGTTTTGTTGGGCATTAGGGAGAAATAGTAAACAAATAAGCATGGGTAAGAAAAGAATGAAAAAAAAAAATGTGTGAGAGAGTGGCATACCCCATTGCCGTGAGTTGTAGAGAAGGAAAGAAAAAATTTTGTTCATCCTTTCTTTGAGCCAAAACTAAGGAAGAAGGAGGATTTTTGCTTCATGCTTGGTTTGGAAGAGATCTAGAAGGAGATTTGGCTAAGTTTGCATCAAGATTAAGGTATGTATGAGGTTGTGTTGGGAGTTTCATGCATGTTTTGGTTGCTAACTTGATGTGCATGTTAGCCATGGCTCAAATCTTTGGTATGCCATGGAAATGGTATTTGGCCAAAGTTGTTATAGTGATAAAGCCATTGCATGCTAAGTGTGAAGCTTGATGATGATGCATGCAATGATGGATTTTCTACTCATGAGTAAGATTTTGAGTTTTCTCTTTGTTTTATCATGATTAAAGTTGAAAAGGAGCATGATTGTCATACTTGGCCATGATGCATTCTTGAGCATGATTCATGCTTCTTGCATGTTAGTTAAAAGTTTGTGTTTTGGATGGCTATGGACACCTTGAAAATTCGGCCATGCTCATATATGCATATATATGATTGCACATTATGTTTGGTTATGAACTAAGTGATGAATATATTGATTTAAAGAAGAAAATGTGGAAGAATGCTTGTGAAATTGCAAGCACAATTGCCTAGCACACATATAAGTGCTTGATGCTATATTATAAGTTTTGGGCCACAATGTGCAAAGCATAAATTAGTAGATTGCATGCTGTTTTGTGAGGTATTAAGTGCAAAATTGACCTCAACATGTACATGAATATTCGGCCTTGGGTAGCCTATTGAAGGCCTTAGCATTTCCTTGATGCTCAAATAAATTGTATTGAATTGCTTGATGTAGTATAAAATGTGCATGACCATTGTGTATTCAAGCTAAAGAGTGGCCATATGACCATTTAAAATCCTTGTCATATTCGGCCATAAGCAAGCACAATGAGGTTTTAATAAATTGAATTTGTTTGAATTAGCTCAAGAGCTAAGAGGGCCACAATTGGACAAGGGAAGGAAAAGGTGATCGAATAGCCGAAAAAGCCGTTCGACAACATCCGAGGTAAGTCCTCAAGAAGTGACCTTACTTGAATTATGTGAGATGAAATATGGATGTGTATGATTATTGATTATGTGTGTATGAGTATTTGAATTCCACCGGGCTAAGTCCCGGCGAATATGCTAATGATATTAATTGTGTTTGAGCCTTAGTAACGAAAATGAAATATGCATGTCCAATGATTATTGATGTATGTGTGCATGAGAAATTGAATGATATCCGGGCTAAGCCCAAGACAATTATGTTGAAATTATATCCGGGTTAAGACCGAAGGCAATTGTGCTAGTGGTTATATCCGGGCTAAGGCCGAAGGCATTCGTGCGAGTTATTCTATCCGGGCTAAGACCAAGGCATTTGTGCACGTGATTATATCCGGTTATATTCGAAGAATCTTGGGCTGGAGGTGAGTGTTGGTTGCTGAAATGAATTTAATTAGTACACTCGGACAGCCCAAAGGATAAGGTACGTTATATGTGCATTGGAAAGTCGACGTGTTTGAGCAACATTCGCTCAATCGACTAATGAATTTCAGTTATTGAATTGATTGATGCTTTGCGAACTTATACAATGATGAAGTATGAAGTAAGAATGTGTATTAATGAAATGATGCATTTGGCTATGTGAATGTATTGCTGTAAATTATAGTTCATTATATTCCTTGAGACTTACTAAGCATAAAAATGCTTACCCGTTGCTTTGGCTCTTAGTTTTCTAGATTTCGCTCGAGGCAATCGGATTTGGGATCGTTGAAGTCGAAGTCATCCACACTATCAAGCCTCCATTTTGGTATAAATTTTGGTTGAACTTGAGATGGCATGTATAGGACTACCTCTTGTTTGTTAAATACGTTGTAATGTAAGTTTGTATGGCCATGCGAAAATGGCTCGAAAAGGGAGCATGAACTTAGACTTATTGTGGGTTGTATGTATATATATTTGGGGTCATGATGTGGCTATGGTTTGGAAATGGGAATGTTGGTCATATGATCAGCCATTGGCATGGTTAAAATGATCATATATGAACCTATGTATGGCAAGATTAGTTGAATCATGGAGACTACCAAATAGGTAAGTCCTACCTTAAAACAGATGCTGCCAGCTGCAGTGGCGTGAATGTGAAAAATCACCATAATTCATAGGAATGGAATAAAATAGTGAATAAGCTATGTAAATGAACCTTGATGAGTCTATTTTCATATGGAAGAAACGAAACGGTCATAGGAGTTACAGGTTAAGAGATATTAAAGCTATTGTGAGACAGGGCCAGAATGGTTTCTGGGTTCCCTGTCGCAACTTTAAAATTCACTATAAATTATCCAAAAGAATTAGGAGATATACCTTATATGTACAGATTCCATTTTGAGTCTAGTTTCATTAGAAACAAACGACACCAGCATTAAAGCCCTGTGCAGAGAGATATTCAAGTTATACCGCGCGAAGGTCAGAGCAGTCGATCCCTGTAACTTGGGTAACTTTAACTAATAAACTGTACCAATTGGCACGACCAAAAATCCTAGAAATAAATCCATGGATGTATATATGAGTCTAAATTCAGGGAAAATTTACGAAACCAGTTTCCGAGTTTTGAAACTCGAGATATGATTTTTAAGGCGACAGTGACGCAGTTTTCCAGCCTGACTGGAAATGTCAAATTGGTGGGCAAAAACATGTGAACTTGGTTTGTTAACCCTCGGGTCCGACACCGGCGATGGTCTCGGGTTTGGGGTGTTACATTCTCAAAGGCATATGAAATTGTTCATGTTCAAATGTGATATATGTCATATTGAAAGGCTAGTAAATCATGATAGATGGAATTACTAAAAGTTAGGTTGAATTATGAGTGGTATTGCTCTACCTTACTTGGGTTTTCTAATTCATCATGATTGATATAAGATTTGAGGATAAGATTTATACAATGTTATTTTTTATTTCTACTGATTGAAGCCCTAAAATTGCGAATGTGCAAGTTATATTGTCTTTATCATAGTTGTTTCCACTGAGTATGCGTGATATTACCCTTCTAAATTTTCTCTGAGATATCATTAATCTCTTTATTATTCAAACATGGTTTATCTGTGAAAGATATTCATCGGTTGAGGTAATTACGTTTATTACCGTTATAAATATTGACTCAATCATGAAATTTGGTGACAAAGATTACAGATTATAGAAACTGAATTACCTCATTGGTTATTATAGGGGCCACTTTCGGTTCTCCCTCTTCTAATTTGAGGTACATTATTGATATTAAAGTGTTGCTTTATCTATACGGTTGAAATGCCAGTCATATTAATGCACTATGGTTTTAAATCTATCTGATGGTTGTAGCTTTGGAAAAACTCAAAGTTTCAATGTTAATAATTGAAATAGTTACATTGATGACATATTTATTATAGAAAGATGTAAAATTTGAATCGACTGACAAATGTTAGTAAAGTTTTGACCAGTTGAAAGCTCTATTGATCAAAGTATTAATTCTGGTTCAGCCTTAATCGGATAAGGAATTCGTTATTATAGTACTGTACTATTGAATAGGATTTGCCTATGTTTTGATGCAGTAAGGCAAAGTAATAGCTTGTAATTTTAGACAGTTAAAAACCACATGGAAAGAATTACTCGATACATGATCTAGAATTGATAGTATTACTTTTATGTTGAAATCTGATAACATTACTTGTTTGGTGAAAAATGTCATATACCACCCCTAACCCGTATTCATTATCGAACTAGGGTTAAAGGTATTACGGGACAAAATCCGAACATTAACATTCATTAAATAAGCATCAAAGCATTAAAGATCAATCATCAATATAGAGTCCCTTATATAGGTCATCGAGACCTTAAACATGTATTAGAAAGGGGTCAGGACTAAATCGAACATATACAAAATTTCTCCAAAATTTAAACATTTTTTAAACAAGTACAGGTCACATGCCCGTGTGAACAGGCCGTGTGCCTTACACGACATTAGACATCCCTGTGTGTCTAGGCTATGACAAAATAAGGTATACATACTGACTCACTCACACGGCCACAAGACACGCCCATGTGCTTTGGCCATGGTCGAATCTGACTTGGGCCACACGGCTAGCCATATGCCTGTGTGCCTTCGCCGTGCTCGAGCCTGACTTACAATTGTAGGGTACCCCAGAGGACACACGACTGTGCAACAAAGCTGTGTGTCACACACGCCTAAGACACATGCCTGCGTCCCTGCCCATATAGACAAAACTAGGCCATTTGAATAACCAACTTGCCACCCCAATAGGGTCAAACCTACAAGCACCAATCCAAGCATATTTGCACACAATTTATGACCAATACACAATCAAAATATAAGCCATTCATGATATATCATTGCCAACCAAATTTACATCTCAATACATCAACCAAATCGTAACAAATCTAAAACAAAATCATACCAAACATGAATTTTCAACTTCATGACCAAACGTTATCAATTACCTACATAAATATATCATATTGCCTCATAATTCATATACTAAAACCATGTCATAATCACATCCATACCAAGCCACATCACATGGCTAAATATATATACAATCACAAAACATAATCTAAACACTTCTAGACTATACATGCCATACAATATATTCATTTTCAAAGTACCAAAATGTGGTTCGATAGTGTGGTGATGATCCTTGACGATCCTCGAACTCACAGTAGCTTCGATGTTTATAAAACAATGCAAACACACATACACAAAGTAAGTTTTCAAAAGCTTAGTAAGTTCGTACCAAAATCAACAACAGTATATAAATTATGAAACAAAAACACATAAGTACTTATAAATTCCCTAGTCATCTATCAATTTCATGCCAACATCATCCATATATTTACACCAATTCAATAAACTTTATATGCATAATACCATCTCCCACATAGGTAATAAACTTACCTGAACATTCCCGTATTCATTCATTTTCATTCTCACCTCTTATTCGGATATTTTAAGTCTTTTCGAAAATTACAAATGCTTCAAATATCTGCACACTTAGTGCTTTAAAGATTAGTCAAAGCTATAATAATTTCGCACACTTAGTGCTTTCTCAATTAACCAAAACTATCTCGGTATTGCACACTTAGTGCCTTATATAGCCGAATCTAGTTTAAATCGCATACTTAGTGCCAAATACCATTGATTTATCATTGTATTCATCCAAACTAAATGTATATACAATCAATGTATAAACAAAGCATCAAAACATACTTATAACATCATGTTTTATTTATGAACTTACCTCGTACTCGGAGTTGTCAACTCGGATTGTTTACTCAATAACCTTCGACTTCCCTTGGTCTAAATCCAAATTCCTCTTTTCTTGATCTAATTTATGCTTGTAAGTGCCAAATGTTTAAAGCTCAAGAACCCTAATTCTTTTTTCAAAATTTCGGCAAGAATGATGATAATGGACAAATTTTATGTATTTGTTTTATTAAATCAACATTTGTTTATCAATTACTAAAATAACCTTTTTAATTTCATTCAAAATACACTAACTCATGCCCATACTGTTCCATGCATTAATTAAATGGTCCAATTGCATCATAAGGACTTCATACTTAAAAAGCCATGTCAATTCAGCAGTTTAACAAATAGCAGGCAACTTTTACATTTTACGCGATTAAGTCCTTTTTACCAAATCGGTACACAAACGATTAAATTTTCATACGAAACTTTCATACATACTAATTCACACATATTAAGCACAAAAAATAATATTTAACTACTTTTCTGATTCGGATATGTGGTCTCGAAACCATTATTCTGACTAAGGTCTAAACCAGACTGTTACAATTCTCCCCTTAGAGATTTTCGTCCCCGAAAATCTGACTGTTAAATAGATTTGGATATTTTCATCTCATAGCATCTTCAAGCTCCCACGTGGCCTTTTCAATACCATGTCGATGCCACATCACTTTTACTAACAGAATTTTCTTATTTCGCAGCTCTATAACCTCGCGAGCTAAGATATGGATTGGCTTTTCTTCGTAAGTCATATCAGACTGAATTTCAATCTCAAACGGAGAAATCACATGCGACGGATCAGATCTGTATCATCGAAGCATCGATACGTGAAACACATCATGAATCTTTTCTAACTCTGATGGTAACAACAATTTATTTGCTAGTGGTCCAATACGCTCGGTAATCTCATACGGTCCGATGAACCTCGGACTTAATTTACCTTTTCGACAGAACCGAAGCACTTTCCTCAACGGAGATACTTTCAAAAACACTTTGTCGCCAACCTCAAACTCAATGTCTTTTCTTTTCAAATCTGCATAAGATTTCTGACGATCAGAAGCTGTTTTCAGACTATCTTGGATCACTTTCACTTTCTGTTCAATTTCTTTTATCAAATCAATCCCATGAATCTTATTTTCGTTTGAGCTCCATCCAATACAAAGGTGTACGACATTTGTGACCATATAAAGCTTCGTACGGAGCCATTTAATGCTCGACTGAAAATTATTATTATAAGCAAATTCAATCGAAGGCAAATACTATTCCTACGTACCTTCAAAATCAAGAATGCAACATCTCAACATATCCTCGAATATCTGAATAATCCGCTCGGATTGACCATCCATTTGTAGGTGAAAAGCAGTACTGAAGTGCAATTTAGTACCTAGAGCATCTTGTAATTTCTTCCAGAATCGTGATGTGAATCTCAGATCTCTGTCTGACACGATAGACAATGGCACACCATGCAATCTCATGATATCAGAAATGTATAAATCAGCTAATTTATCAATCGAGTAATCAGATCGAACCAGAATAAAATGAGTTGATTTCGTAAATCGATCAACTACAACCCAGATAGCATCTTTCTTTCTCGGAAATAGGGGTAAACCAGAAACAAAGACCATTGTCACTCGATCTCATTTCTACTCTGGAACCAAAATCGATTGTAACAAGCCAGATGACACCTGATTTTCAACTTTAACTTGCTGACAAATCAAACATTTAGAAACAAAGTCAGAGATGTCTCTTTTCATTCTGGACCACCAGTAATGTTGTTTCAGATCATTATACATTTTTGTACTACCCGGATGCATAGATAACTGACTATTGTGAGCTTCACTCAAAATCATATGAATTAACTCCAGATTTCTCAAAACACAAATTCGATCTCGGAATTTCAGACAATCATCTTTATCAACTCTGAATTCTAAATCAGACTCTAAATCACACAGAGCTCTTTTAGCTAAAATCTCATTATCAAACTTCTGAGCTTTGATAATCTGTTGTAATAATAAAGGACTTTCTTTTAATTTAGCTAAAACTGAATCATCATCGGACAGAACCAAATGAGCATTCATCGCACGCAAAGCAAACAACAATTTTCGACTCAAGGCATCAACAATAACATTTTCTTTTCCCGGATGATAATCAATCACAAGTTCGTAGTCTTTTAATAGTTCTAACCATCTTCTTTGTTGCAGATTCAAATCTTTCTGAGTCATCAGATATTTCAAACTCTTATGATCAGAATATACATGACATTTCTCACCGAACAGGTAGTGACGCCAAATCTTTAGAGCAAACACAATCGCGACTAACTCAAGATCGTGTGTCAGATAGTTCTTTTCATGCGGCTTCAACTGTCTCGGAGCATAAGCAATAACTTTGCCTTCTTGCATTAAAACCCATCCCAGACTGATCAACGAAGCATCACTCTATATCAAAAATTCTTTACCCGATTCGGGTTGTACCAATATCGGAGCTTTAGTCAACAAAGTTTTCAATTGATCGAAGTTGTTTTGACACTTTTTAGACCACTCAAATTTAGCATCTTTTTGAAGCAGCTTTGTCAACGGATTCACAATCATAGAAAAGTCTTTTACGAACCTTCTATAATAACCGGTGAGTCCCAGAAAACTATAGATTTCAGAGACATTCCTCGGAGGTTTCCAATCCAAAATAGCCAAAATCTTGCTCGGATCAACTCGAATACTAGATGCTAATACAATATGACCTAGAAAACCAACTTCTCACAACCAGAATTCACATTTACTGAACTTCGCATATAACTGTTTATCTCGTAGAATCTGTCGCACTAATCTCATATGCTCGGCATGTTCGAATTCATCACGTAAATAAATTAATATGTCATCAATGAATACAACAAAAAAATCATATAAATATGGTCTAAAAATTCTATTCATCAAATCCATAAAGTAGTAGGGGCATTAGTTAATCCGAAAGGCATAACTAAGAATTCATAATGGTCATACCTCATTCTGAAAGCAGTTTTCGAAATGTCTGAGCCTTTTACTTGCAACTTATAATAGCCTAATCTTAAATCTATTTTTGAAAACACAACAGCTCATTTCAACTGATCAAACAAATCATCAATTCGGGGCAGAGGATACTTATTCTTGATAGTTACTTTATTCAACTGACAATAATCTATACACATTTTAATCGTACCGTCTTTATTTTTCACAAATAGAACCGGAGCACCCCAAGGTGAGAAACTAGGTCTAGCAAATCCTCTATCGGTCAACAGTTGCAAATGAGATTTTAATTCTTTTTGTTCGGTCGAAGCCTTTCTATACGGAGCTATTGAAATTGAAGTAGTACCAGGTACCAATTCAATGCTAAATTCTACTTCTCTAACCGGAGGTAATCCCGAAAGTTCTTCAATGAACACATCAGGGAACTCATAGACAACAGGCACAGATTCAAATTTCTTTTCTGACATTCTCGAATCAATCACATATGCAAAATAAGCTTCACAACCCTTTCTCACCATACTTAAAGCTTTCATCGAAGATATTACAGCAGGCAATCCATTCAAATCACTAGATTCAATTCTGATTATTTCATCATTCTTGCATCTTAAATCAATAGTTTTCCGTTTGCAATTCACAACAGCATCATGCAAAGTTAACCAATCCATACCCAGAATTATATCAAATTCATCAAAAGGTAAAAACATCAGATTAGCCGGAAAACAAGTGTCTTGAAACATTAACGGACAATTCTTGCAGACTTTATCAACCAAAACACATCTGCCTAGAGGGTTTGAAACTCTAATTTCAAATTCAGTTGACTCTATAGGAAAAGTCTTATTGTTCACTAAGTTCATGCATATATACGAATGTGTTGATCCAGGATCTATCAAAGCAATCACAGAAGTATCATAAAGAGTAAATGTACCCGTAATCACATCTGGCGACAAAACTTCCTCACGAGCTCGGATAGCATAGGCTCTAACAGGTGCACGGGCCTTTGATCTAACAGCTGTGTCTTTTTCCCTCTCTGACTACCACTTACATTTCCCATATTTCTGGGAGGTCTACTACGAGAAACATTGCCACTCGGCCTCAGATTCTGAACATTATCTTTTTTAGCAAAATCTGGGTAATCTTTTATAAAATGATTTTGTGAACCACAACTGTAACAAGCTCGGTTATTACTCTTTCCCCAACACTCTCCAAAATTTCGTCTTCCACATTGATCACACTCAAGTTTTTCATTCTTTGCATTACCAACACTGGCAACAGACGTAGCTGAAGCTTTAAAGCTCTATTGCGATCTAGCACGATCTCTATTTGAATGTCCCATAGTAGCCTTTGAATGGCTATTATCATCTCTAAATTTCTTTGTTGTAGAGTGAAATGACTTGTCCGATGATCTCTTTCGTACCTCTCTAGCTTTAAAATCAGCTTTTCTTTTCTCTTTTCCGAGATCTTCAGCTTTACATGCTCGTTCAACAAGCACAACAAATTCTTTGATTTCCAGAATTCTGACTAACATATCTTCGTTTAAGCCATCCTCAAATCTTTTGCACATTATTGCTTCTGTAGATACATATTCATGAGCATACTAACTTACTCTTACGAATTCCCATACGAATTCCCATTCGTATTCTGTGACAAACATACGACCTTGTTTAAACTCAAGAAACTCTTTACATTTCTGATCGATGAATCTCTGACTGATATATTTCTTCCGGAACTCAGCTTGAAAGAAATCTCAAGTAACTCGTTCACTCAGAACCACAGATGTCAAAGTCTTCCACTAATGGTACGTCGTATCTCTCAGAAGGGAAACATCATATTTTATGCATTCTTCAAGATTTAATGATAATTCATCAAACACCTTATTGTGTTCTCTAGCCAAAACTCAGCTTTTTCAGCATCATCACTTATTATAGCTCAGAACTCTTCAGCCCCAAATGTTCTAATCTTATCGACTGATGGTCTACTTAACTAAACTGGATTCACTAGTGGCATAACAAGAGTTTAAGGAGAATTAACCGGGGGTGGAGGTTGTTGTACAGCCGGATTGGTTCTAATATATTGGCTGAACTAATCATTCATCACACCTACTCGTAGCTAGTCGAGAGTCAGATGGAGCTGTCCCTTGCGCGAGAGCAGGTGCATTGCTTTCAACATCGTCCCTTATGGCTCTTTCAAGATCCATTCGCTATATAAAAGCACATTTCAATGTCAAGATTCATCACACTATCGCAGTTCAAAAATATGGCATGTATAGCTAGACTCACATATGCTATGGCAATCCTAGAATCGACTAAACCATAGCTCTGATACCAATAAAATGTAACACCTCTAACCTATATCCATTGCCAAACTAGGGTTAAAGGCATTACCATACAAAATCGAAACATTAACATTCATTAAATAAGCATCTAAGTACTAAAGATCAGTCATCAATATAGAGCCCCTTATATAGGTCATCGAGACCTTAAACATGTATTAGAAAGGGGTCGAGAATAAACCGAACATATACAAAATTTCTCTAAAATTTAAACATTTTTCAAACAAGTACAGGTCACATGCTCGTGTGAACAGGCCATGTGCCTTACACGACATTAGACACGCCCGTGTGTCTAGGCAGTGACAAAATAGGGTATACATACTAACTTGCTCACACGGCCACAAGATAAGCCCGTGTGCTTTGGCCATGGTCAAATTTGACGTGGTCCACACGACTAGCCATAGGCCCGTGTGCCTTGGCCATGCTCGAGCCTAACTTACAATTATAGGGTACCCTGGAGGACACATGGCCGTGTAACAAAATCGTGTGTCACACACGGCTAAAACACATGCTTGTGTCCCTGCTTGTGTGGACAAAAAAAAGGCCATTTGAATAACCAACTTGCCACCCCAATTGGGTCAAACCTACAAGCACCAAACCAAGCATATTTGCACAACAATTTATGAGCAATTCACAAACAAAACATAAGCCATTCATGACATATCATTGCCAAACAAATTTCCCTCTCAATACATCAACCAAATTGTAATAAATCTAAAATAAAATCATACCAAACAGAAATTTCAACTTCATGACCAAACCTTATCAATTACCATATTTAACACATGCCAAAAGCTTACATATCTTACCATTTCTTATATTCATACACAAACACACTAAATATATCATATTGCCTCATAATTCATATACCAAAACCACGTCACAATCACATCCATACCAAGCCATATCACATGGCTAAATATATATACAATCACAAAACATAATCTAAACACTTCTAGACTATAGATGCCATGTAACATCCCTCGCCCGTATCCGACGCCAAGACAGGGTTCGAGGTCATACCGGACTTCAACTCAACCAACTATATAAAACTGGGCCTTAAAATTTTGATCAATTTAAAACTTTTCATTTCACATACATTTTGTCCCTTAAACGGGCTCACGAGGCCCCAAAAATGCATTAGAGACGGTTCGAGACTAAATCGAGAACTTAAGAAAAACTTGAAAAAATTTCATGCTTTAAGGCTCCACACGCCCGTGTACTAGGGACACACCTGTGTCCCAAACCTGTGTCCAAAAACTTGGACATTCTGTCAATTTGGTTATGAACGAATTGAAGCCGCACAGCCAAGGCACACACCCATGTCATATAGCCGTGTCCTTTACACGTCTTAGTGATCTCGAGGTTTTGTGATAGGTTTTAAAAATTTATAATTAATCATTCTTGAAACTAACTATTATCGCGATTTAGGCAAGTGTACCTATCGAACAGTAGTATAGTTTCAGCAAGACCAGATTATCGAACCCAAAGGAACTAAAAGTACTAGTACTGACTGTCTTTTTATTATCTAACCTAAGAATAATGGGGTTTTGTTTTAATTAACTAATTATCTAAACTAAGAACGCACAGAGAAAAGAATTGGGGAATTGCTTTTGGGAAAAATCAATTGACTTAAGACAATACCTAAGGAAAAATCCACCTAGACTTTACTTGTTATTTTGGCTCCGAATCAGACGATTTATTCATTCAACTTGTTCCGTAGAGATCCCTAAGTTATGTTATTATACCTATTCAAGACTAATAACGTCTAATCCCTAGATTGAATAACTGAGACTTTTCTCTAATTAACACTCTAGGGTTACATTAACTCGATCTATGGATCCCCTTATTAGGTTTCACCCTAATCTGGCAAAATCTTGTCACCCTATTTCTAGGTGTGCAATCAAATCTGCTTAATTATGACAAAAGTACTCTTAGACAGGGTCTATTCCTCCTCTGAATAAAAGCATGTCTTGAATCAGTATCCTGGGATATCAAAAAAGAATTAAGAACACATAATTAAGAACAAGTTAAATATTTATCATACTAATCAGAAAATAATAACAAGATTCGTCTTAGGTTTCATTCCCCTTAGGTATTTAGGGGTTTTAGTTCATAACTAAATAAGAAAACATCTCAAAAGAATAAAGAATACAAATCATAAAGAAAACCCAAAACTCCTGAAGGGAAATTAAGGAGAGATCTTCAGCCTTGATGATGAATACGGCTTCCGAGATGGATCAATCGACTTTCTTAGAGTAATTCCTTACCCCATATTCTCTGTCTCTTTTTCTTCCTCCTCTAGGGTGTATTTATAGGTTTTGGAATGCCTAGAAGCCCTCAAAAGTGGCCTTTTCCAAATTGGACATAACTTGGGCTCGGCAGGAACACGCCTGTGTGACACGCCAGTGTGCGATTAGTTCAGGCCGTGTTCGAGCCTGTTAAAATGGCACGGGCATGTGCTATACCTGTGTGAATCATGCTTTGAATCTTCCAGATTAACACGGCCATGTGGTTTTCCCGTGTGAGGAGGTCCAGGCCGTGTTGATTTCGTACTTTGGCCCATTTTCTCTGTTTTTGGCCCGTTTCTCGTTCCTTTCGCTCTCCTATGCTCTTTTAAGTATAAAACATGAAATTAAAGCATTAGGAGCATCAAATTCACCAATTTTAATGAGAAATCATCCATAAAATGCATTAAACATGGGGTAAAAATATGTATAATTTACGGTTTATCACTTAGACACATGGTAGTGTCTCTTGCCCATGTGCTTACTACCATGCATATTGACTTGAAAAAATTAGGTGCAGGGGACACATGGCTGGACAACACGCCCATGGGGGCGGACCGTGTGTCACACACGGCCTAGACACACGCCCGTGTGTCTACTCGTGTGGACAAATACAAGGCTATTTTCCAAGCCATTGTGTCCCCCTCACAACACATGCACGCATACTTATACAATAGCATACAACATGGAAAATTTAGGCACTTAAAAATTCCTAACATGTCATGACCATGGCAATTTCACATGCAATAGATATCATAGATTTTACTCACATCTTTACCACATTCATGCCATAATCATTATAAACTCATCACATAAGTCCATAGCACATGCATGCATCTTTAAAATGGGTTTACAACCCCATAATAAAAATAAGCCAATACATTTGGCTAAAAAAATATCACATACTCGAATATTTAATCTTCTATTCATGCCATGAACTCAAAGTACTTGAAATCACTTACACCAATAGCAATAGCTTGACAGTGTGATAATATCTCCGACAAACTCCAACCTGAGCAAACCTGGAAACCCTAGAGCTATGAAACTCATTAACATGTTTTATCCAAGTTCCCAACATATTCTCAAGTCATGATAAGCTATCTTCTTGTACAATAGTAAATAAAATATTTATATCTGGAGCTACGAAACTCTAAATTAAGTTCTGTTAGTTTTCCTTGAAAATAAACTCATGTAACTTTCTACCATAAAATTTCCAGAATTTTTGGTTAAGCAAAATATTACAGTTTATTCCTCAAATTTACCCCTGATTCACTATATGATAGTTCCGACTCTTCTTCACTAAAGTTCAATTATCTCATAGCACATGACTTGAATAATGTTCTTGTCTATTTATATTGAAAATAGACTCATTAAGGATTCTAAACATATAAATTATATATTATAATTATTTTTTTACAATTTGTAATGATTTTCTCAAATCAAAACAGGGGATTTTGAAGTCATTCTGAATCTGTCTAACACAACTTCAAATATCTCATTATAGAAAATTCTTTTGCTTACATGATTTCTTTTATAAGAAACTAAACTCAATAATATTTAACTCAATATTTTATTTAGCCTCTAACTCATTTTCCACTATTTTTAGTGTATTTTCAAAGTCAGACTATGGCTGTTGTCTAAAACTATTTTAATGTAAATTAACGAGGCTAAGTTTATCACAACATATTAATTCATTTCCACCACATTGGTAAGGCTACATATTCATACATCATATGTATAGACCTATAATCACAAGATCATAACAAAATCATTCTCATAAGCATGAATTACCTATTTACATCTTCATTTCTTATGAGCTTGGCATACATACTTGTGTTACTCAACATGCTCATGTTCATTCCTTACTAATCATATAACATGAATTGAATTCACATCTCATTAATTTCATGTAAGTACTTGTACCACTCAAAATATAGTCATAACCTTTCTCATTTAGCTTAAACCGTAACTCTCACCATTGAACCATTCGGAAAGCTATCAAATATTCACTAAGCCTCAAACATAGGGTATAATGTCGATTCCATGTCCCAGACATGGTCTTACACTGGCTCTCACATATCCGTGCCGACACATGTCCCAGACATGTCTTACACTAGTACATCTCATAGACGATGCATGACCCAGACATGCCTTACACTGGCTTACATCTCAAGGCCGATGCATGTCCTAGACATGTCTTACACTAGCTCTTGTCTCAATGCCGATGCCATGTCCCAGACATGGTCTTACACTAGCTCTCATAATGTGGCTAATGCATATCCCAGACATGTCTTACACTAGCACACACGCATCGCCCAATGTCATGGCATGAATATCCGTTTATTCTTAAGGTTCAACCGGGAGGTTCCTCTACATTAATTCTCATCATACATAATCTTATCCACAATCAAGTAATTTATGCTATATCAATTAAAATACATGTAATAACGATGTAGTTATATTATTGACATACGACTTACTTGTTTCTATGGGATATCATATTCCATTGAATTTCTAATGTCTTCTACCATCACGTGAATGATATTAACTTTTGGCATCACTTTCATCATACTCAATATCATCAACATATAATTCAATATAACCGAAGCAAGATAGATTCAAGTATATTAACAATAACATGGATAACATGCTTATTTAGTCATACGAACTTACCTCGACACCAAATTGGTAAAAGAGGCCTAAACATCAATTTCTCGTTTTTCCTCGTTCTAAGCCCGAATCTCATTTTTCATCATCTATAACATCACATTTAACTTATTAACAAAATATACTAATCAAATTAGTCCAATAACACATTTTGGAAAAAAATTTTATTTTGCCCTTATACTTTGCCAAAATTACCAAATTGCCCCTAGGCTCGTAAAATGATTTTTATAACATTTTCTTACTCATTAAGCCTAGACAAACCATTTTCATAACTAAAGAAACTCACAAATTCAATTATTTCACACATTTACACTTATTTAACAACTTTGCAAAATACCCCATTTTAGGTGTTTTCATGCAAACTTCTTTCATTAAAGTTGTTTATAACACTACCAAGACTCATATTCTTCCATAAAAACTCAGTAAACAACACATATGCTTTCATGGCAAAACCCTAGACTCTTAATCATTTTGCAAAATAGTCCCCTCTTTTGAAAGCTCATGCTTTAGGGGTTCCAAAAATGCAAAAATGATCAAGAAAGGCATTAAAAATCGCTTACTAGCATGGGGGTTTCTTTGCTGAAATTTTCTAGCTTCTAAACCCTGTTCTTGGCTGGAAAAATAGGTGGAGAGAAGATGAAGAAAAGATGATATTTTCTTTTCTTTATTTTATTACTTATTTGTCAAATAGGTCACCAAACACTTACCTAACATATTTGACCATTTAATTCCTTGTCTCATGGCCGGCCATCACTCTTTAAATGGCCTAATTTCACATTAAAACCCCCAATTTAAGATACAAGTCAATTTAACACCTTTAGGTATTAAAACATAACTTTTACTTTTTACGTGATTTAGTCCTTTTTCGAAATTGGACTAGAAATTGCTAAAATTAATATACCAAAATTAACATGCACTTATAAAATCACATTAAAACACATAAAATAACATCAAAATAATTTTCTCCGGCCTCAGAGTAGTGGTTCCGAAAGCACTGTTCCGACTAGGCCCAAAATCAGGCTGTTACATGCCATACCTTAATATATATACATTTTCAAAGTACCAAAATGAGGTTCGATAGTGTGGTGATGATACTTGACGTTCGCCAAACTCAAAGTAGCTTTGATATCTATAAAAAAATGCAAAGACACACACAAAGTAAGCTTTCAAAAGCTTAGTAAGTTTGTACCAAAATCAACAACAATATATAAATTATGAAACAACAACACATAAGTACTTATAAATTTACTCATCTATCAATTTCATGCCAACATCATCCATATATATACACCAATTCAATAAAATTTATATGCATAATACCATCTACCACATAGGTATTAAACTTACCTGAACATTCCCGTATTCATTCATTTTCATTCTCACCTCTTGTTTGGATATTTTAAGACTTTCCAAAGATTACCAATGCTTTAAACATCTGCACACTTAGTACTTTAAAGATTAGCCAAAGCTATAATAATTTCGCACACTTAGTGTTTTCTCAATTAACCGAAGCTATCTCGGTATCGTACACTTAGTGCCTCATATAGCCGAAGCTAGTTTAAATTGCACACTTAGTGTCAAATACCATTGATTTATCATCGTATTCATCCAAACTAAATGTATATACAATCTATGAATAAACAAAGCATCAAAAAATACTTATAACATCATGTTTTACATACAAACTTACCTCGTACTCAGAGTTGTCGACTCAGATTGTTTACTCAATAACCTTCGATTTTCCTTTTTTCTTGTTCAAATTAATGCTTGTAAGTGTCGAATGTTTAAAGCTTAAGAACCCTAATTCTTTCTTCAAAATTTCGGCAAGAATGATGATAATGGAGAAATTTTATGTATTTGTTTTATTAAATCAACGTTTTTTTATCAATTACTAAAATAACCTTTTTAACTTCATTCAAAATCCACTAACTCATGTCCATACTTTTCCATGCATTAATTAAATGGTCCAATTGCATCATAAGGACTTCATACTTAAAAAGCCATGTTAATTCAGCACTTTAACAAACAGCAGGCAACTTTTACATTTTATGCGATTAAGTCTTTTTTATCAAATCGGCACACAAACGATTAAAGTTTCATACAAAACTTTCACACATACTAATTCACACATCATAAGCACGAAAAATAATATTTAACTATTTTTTCGACTCAGATATGTGGTCCCGAAATCACTATTTCGACTAGGGTCTAAACCGGACTGTTACATTCACCGATTATAAAAAGTTGAAGTATTTGATGTTGCAAAAAGATTTGACTTTGAGATAGCGTATATGACTTGAATTGTTGAAGATTATGATTTGACAATTGTATATCACTTGGAAGGAACGAATGTGGTTATAGACATTTCGAGTAGGAAATCTCTATATAATAGCTTAATTTTAGCTGAGAATAGAGCTAAACTGATGTTTCTATGACAGAATAGTGAAACCTAGAAAAATGATAAAAAGGTGTAAGTTAAACGGGTATAGAATCAAATAATTATTGAATCAGGATAACATATTTGAATTTGATGATTGTCTATTATTCCAAGATAGAGCTTGTGTACTGAAGAATTCGAAACTTTTACAGAAACTTTTACATGAATGATTACACTAGTACTATGTCTGTTTATCTGGGAAATGATAAAATGCCCAACAATTTGAAAAAGAAAGATGTATTGGTAGCCCGGAATGAAATGTGGTATTTTTGAATCTATATTTAAATGCTAGACGTATCAGCAAGATAGAGATGATACTTTCAAGATGGGTATATCAATGTAAGTACCGAAATTGAAATGGGACAAATTTACCATGAATTTTATATCAGGATTATCCCTTTCTATGAAAAAGAAAGATACTATTTGAATAATTGTTGATTGTTTGACGAAGCCTACACATTTCATTCTGGAATGAGTGGATTTCACACTTAATAGATTGCTTGAATTATCTATTTTTGATATTGTCAAATTATTTGATGTGCTAGTTTCTGCTATGTTTGATAGAGATCTACAGTTTAAATTTCTATTCTGAAACAAGTTACAAGAAACTCTGGGTATAAGGTTACATTTTAGTATCGTATTTCATTTTTAGACGGATGATCAATCTGAACATATGATTCAGAATTTGAAAGATGTTCTTCGATGTTGTGTACTTGAATTTGAAAGTAACTGGGAAAAGTATTTATCTCTGGCTGAATTTGCTTATTATAAAAATTAGCTATCAAGTACAAAATTTTTACTGTACGAGGCTTTATATGGTCACAAATATAAAACTCTGGTGTTTTGGAAGGAGTTCAGTGAGAAAGGATACATGTAGTAGGTTTGATTCTTTGAAATTGAAGAAAGATGGAAATGATCTGAGACAGTTTAAAAGCAGTGTTTGATCATCAGAAATTTGATGTGAATCTAAAATGAAAAGAACTAGAATTCTAGATTGGCGATAAAATAATTTTGAAAGTTTTTCCATGGAAGAAAGTTCCCCGGTTTGGCCGTAAAGGCAAATCAAGTCTATGGTTTATCGGGTCATATAAGATTATTGAAAAGAATTATACCTATTGCGAGTTGACAGGTATTATTATCAAAGTTCTACAGAATTCACTATGTTTTTATGAGTATAATTTTTATGACAGTATCGATCAAACCCATCATCTATTATTACTTTGATATATGTTAAATCCGGCCTGGCATGACTTATAATGAGAGATTGATTGGAATTCTGGCACTTGAAAAGAAGAAAAAAAATTGAGAAATAAAAAGGTAGTTTGAGTAAAAGTTTTCTAACAATGACATGATATAGAGGGTGCTACCTAGTAACTGGAGGAAACTATGAGAAAATAATATCTGAATCTCTTTGCTGGTAAAATTCGAGGACGAAAATTCCTTAAGGGGGAGAGTTGTAACAGCCCAATTTCGATGAAATCAGAACAGTGGTCTCAGAACCATAAATCTGAGCCGAAAATAAAATTTATTTTTATTTATTATATGGTCCGTAATACGATAGAAATGTCATGTGAAAATTTTGATAAGAAAATTTTACCGATTTTGTGTTTAATTACGAGAAGGACCAAGCCGCAAAAAAAGCAAAAGTTGGATTCTAGTAGCTAGAATGATCAAATAGTTATGGAATTCAAAATTTAAGGTCCTTATATGGTAATTAGACCATTAATAAAAAATATATAGATATTTTTGGATGATTCGTCCATGGAAAATGAGAAAAAGGCTAAGGATTAAACTGGAAATCCAAATTATTAAAAGATGATAAATTATTAAATAGAAATAAAAATCATTTTTATCATCTTCTTCCCCAAAATATTCCATGGAAACCCTAGGAGAGAGAGAAGAAACTTTCAGGGCCAAATTGGGTAAATTTCCTTGGCCCATTTTTAGTAATTTTGATATTTTTGAAACAGGGATAGCTTAATCTATCTATCTGGGGGATCAATTTGATAAGTTATTAAACTATGGAAAATGGGTTATGGATGTATATGCTGCAAATTAGAAATTTATGGTAGAAAATGAAAGGTTGTTGATAGATAAACAACTTTTACAAAGTGATTTTTGATGAAAACATGATTCAGGGACTAAAATGTAAAGTTGTGAAATTGAAGAAAAATGTTGAATTTTTATGAATACATATGCTGTAAATTTTGTAATCGGATTTTGGTTAGGCTTGAAATAGGGAGTAAATTGCACAAATTTTATTTTTCGAGCCTAGGGACGAAATGGGAATTTATGGAAAAGTTAATAGCAAAGTGGTAATTTTGCCTAGGATGTAAATTGAGTCCAAATGAGTATGAAATATGAGAAATTGATGTAAAATTTACTCGTATAAATCTAGATAGACCAAATTCGAAGCTAGAACGAGGAAAGAGAAAAATGTCAGATTAGTAGATTTTACGTACACGAACGTTGTCGAGGTAAGTTCGTGTAACTAAATTGTGTTTAGTTACATGCTTTGTAATAGCTCGATTTTAGCTAAATCAGAACAGTGGTTTTGGAACCACAAATCCGATGCTAAAAATTTATTTTAATATTATTTTTGGGGTTTATAGCATGATAGCATGTATGTGTGAAAATTTCATGAGCTAATTTTATCATTTAATTGCTCAATTTGAGAAAAAGGATTTAATCGCATAAAATGCACAAGTTGCATACTATTTGTTTAAGTGCTTAATTGTTATGATTTAATAAATCAAATGTTTTTATAATAATATTAGACCATTGGTAGTGTTAATGGACATTAATGGACATGCATTATAAATTTTTATGTTTAATTCATTAAGGGTAAATAAGTAATTTTGTAATTAAGTTAATTAAAATACAACAAAACATGGATTTTTGTCCATCTTTCTTTCTTTTGGTCGAATGTTGAAGAAGAAGAAAGCTTTGAATTGAGTTTTAGGGTTCAGCACTTGTAAGTTCAATTTGGTAAGTGTTTTGAGCTCGTTTTTTTATGATTTTTACATTTTTGAGATCGTTGTTTTGTACTCTAGCTAGCCCGTACCTTAAGTTTAGAAAATTTTAAGGTTTAACATATTTTCATTGTTGAATACTTGAGTAATTTGATGATTGATGATAGATTATGAAGGTTAATTGATAAATTAATAGATTTTGTAAAGTGATTTTTGACAAAAATGTCAAAAAGGGATTAAATTGAGAAAATGTTAAATGTAGTGGTTAAAAGTGTGAATAAATGAATGTTTTGGGCCGCTAGGGACTTATATGTAATTCGACCAAGCTTGGGTTTAATGAAATTTTGTGAATTTGTAAAATAGGGACTAAATTGATTAAATGTGAAAGTTTAAGGGCTAAAGTGCAACTAGGCCTAAATGTATGTTTTGAACTAATTGAATGAGTGGTTGATTAAAGAATTTAATTTTGAATATATTTAGATCAAGAAAAGAGGAATCCGGAATTAGATTGTGGGAAAGGAAAGATTATCAAATAATTGACTCATTTCACCATTTTCATACCCGAGGTAAGTTCGTGTGTGACGATTTCATTATAAATGTATGTTATACGCTTTGATATTGCCTAAACTGTGATTATGAGATTTTCATTAATGTATGAATTGTAAATATGACTCTACGAAATTATTCGAAGATAGAATCGATAAGCTAGAAATCCCGGTTGAACCTTAGGAATAGATTTGGATGCTTGTGACATGATATAAGATGGTATACCGATTTGGCTTCGGGCCATGCATATCGGATGAGTTGGCTTCGGGCCATGATATTAGCACTTCAGGTGCGAGTTATACCAATTTGGCTTCGGGCCATGCATTCGAATGTTTTGGCTTTGGGCAATGAAAATAGTTCTTAGGATAAGTTACCTCGATTTGGCTACGGGCAATGGTATAGGTAATTATAGTATGAGACTCATGAGTATCTAATATTTATTTCGAATGGTTCAACAAGTAAACGAATGATATGGTTGTGAAAGAGGTTAGTACGAGGCGATACAGGTATGTATAGGACCTATTCGAGTATTAAATAGAGAAAGTTTGATGAGATGGTATTTGATAATGTTTTGAGACATGAGAAAGGTTTGTAGTTAATGTGTATAATTAGTTGATTTATATTTATTTGATGAATTAAGTTATTTACATACGAGCTTACTAAGCTATGAAGCTTACTTTGTGTTATTTTTTCTATGTTTTATAGTGAATCAAGGCTAGCTCGGATTCAGAAATCATCGGGAACATCATCTCACTATTGGACATCTATTTGGTACTTTTGAGTTATGTATATATAGTATATGGCATGTATAGGCTAGGTGTGGTATTTTGGTTGTGTTTATAGCCATGAGAGTTGGCTTGTAAAGGATGTTAATGTTGATGCTTGTTTTGCTAATAGAAATGGTTTATTTTGACATGTATGGTATGAGCATGGTTATTTGAATTGTGGAGTTTAAATGCTTAAGAAATGCTTTGATGAAATATGATTTTAGAAGTTGAATTGCTAAGTATTTGATTAGGTAAATGGCATTGAATTAAGTATTGAAATTGGTTGAAATGGATATTGTATGAATTGTGCATTTGATTGATGTTTTGGCTGCCTAATTGTGTGATGAAATGGTACCATTTTGATTGTTTAGGTGTGCATGAATAAGGGTGGTAAATTGGCCTTGCAAATGACCTATTTTTGTCCACACGGGCAGAGACACAGGCGTGTGTCTCAGCCGTGTGTGATACACGATCATGTTACACGGCCTTGTGTCCCCTGGTGTTGTTATTAAAATGAAGTCAGTATGCTCCACACGGTTTCACACACGGGCGTATGACTGACCGTGTGGTACAAGTCAGTATACCCGCTCATTGGAACATGGCTTAGCACACGGGCGTGTGACTTGGCTGAGTTGCATAAGTTAGTATACCTTACAGTTTTGGCACGACCTAGTGCACGGCCTAGCACACGGGTGTTTGTGGCCACTTCGAAAGGTACACGGGCTGGACACACGGGATTGTGGTTGGCCATGTGACCCAAGATAGTATGTATGCTCTATTTTCACACGACATGAGACACGGGCATGTTCGAAGCTGTGTGAGGCACACGGCCAGTTCAAATGGTCATGTGACCCCTGTATGCTTGAAATTTTTTTTTTAGTTCCCAAAATTTTCATATGATATCGGTTTAGTCCCGAACCACTTCTAAAACATGTTTAAGGCTTTGTAAGCCCTTATAAGGGACAATGTGATTGTGTTGAATGATTTATGAGAATGAATGCTTTACAGTTGATAAATGTATGCCTTACGTTGTGAATTGATCGAAAATACCTCGTAACCCTACTCCAGCGACGGATATAGGTTAGGGCTATTACATTTTATTGGTATCAAAGCTATGATTTAGTCGATTCTAGGACTAACGTAGCATGTGTGAGAGTCTAGTTATACATGCCATATATACTTTAAGATAGTGTGATGATTCCTGACAGCTTAAATTATGTTTTCGTATAATAATGGATCCCGAACAAGCTGTAGCCAATGATGTAGAGAGTAATGCGCCCGCTCTCACTCAAGGCGTAGTGCCATTAGATTCTAGACCTGTAACGAGTAGCCACGAGGGAGAACCTAAACAAGCCTTTTTCCAAATGATGAACAAGTGGTTCATAGAGTTCGTTCGAACGAATCCGGCTGCTCAACAACCTTTACCCCCACATATCCCTTAACAAATCCCTTTTGTTCCTCAAGTTGTAGATCTGATATGGTGGAATAAACCACCCGTAGATAAAATTCGTAAACACGGGGTGAAGAGTTTCGGGCTACTACTGATGATGATGCTGAGAGAGCTAAATTCTGGCTCGAAAGACGATTCAAGTATTCGATGAATTGTATTGTACTCCTAATAAATGTATTAAATGTGTTGTATCTTTGCTGAGAGACACCACGTATCAATGGTGGAACACGCTGATATCTGTGGTTCCGAAAGAATGGGTTACCTGAGAATTCTTTCAAATAGAGTTCCGAAAGAAATATATAAGTTAGCGATTCCTTGCTCAAAAGCATAAGGAGTTTCTAGAGTTAAAACAAGGCTGAATGATTGTTACTGAGTATGAAAGAGAATTCGTACCATTAAGTAAGTACGCTCCAAAGTATGTTTCTACTGAAGAAAGAATGTGCAAGTAGTTTGTTGATAGGCTGAACGAAGATATAAAACTTCTAGTCAGAATTCTAGAACTGAAAGAATTTTTATCGTTCTGGTTGAAAGGGCCCGTAAACCTGAGGATCTTAGCAAAGAAAAGAGAAAAGCAGATTCAGAAGCTAGAGACTTGAGAAAAAGATCAATGAGTAAACTATATCAATCTTCCTCAAAGAAATTCAAAGATTTATACGCTTGCCCAATCTTTTCTAATGAATATTCGAACAGAGATAGTAGTAAACAATACTCCGGTTCGAAAGCTCAAGCTACATCAGTGTCGAGTGTTGGCAATGTGTAAGACAACAAAGCCAAATGTCAGTAGTGTGGGAGACGACATTTTGGAGAATGCTGGAATAAAAATAATAAAGCTTGTTACAAATGTGGTTCGATAAATCATTTTATACGAGATTGCCTTGAGCTAGATGAGAAAAGTAAAGTTTAGAATGTGAGACCATGTAACACGTTGAATAGAGGTAGAGACCTAGAGTTACCGAAAATGTAAGTGGTATTAAAAGGGGAAACAAAGGATTCAGCAGTAAGATTGGAGGTCAGAGCACTTGCCGGAGCCTATGCTATTCGTGCTCACAAAGAAGCATCATCTCCAGATGTTATCACCGGTACTTTTAATCTCTATGATACTAATGTGATTGCATTGATAGATCCAGGATTGACTCATTCTTATATATGTATGAATTTAGTATCCAGTAAGACTTTGCCTATAGAGTCTATTGAATTTGTGATTAGAGTATCGAACCCCTTAGGCAAATGTGTTTTGGTTGACAAAGTCAGCAAGAATTGTCTGTTAATGCATCGAGATTTCTATTTTTTGGCTAATCTAATGTTATTGCCATTCGATGAATTTGAGGTGATTTTGGGTATGGATTGGCTAACAATGCATGAGGCTATAGTGAATTGTAGACAAAAGACAATTGAACTGAAATGTCAGAATAATGAGACTATTAGAATTGAATCTGATGATCTGAGTAGTTTTCCAGTTGTGATCTCGTTGATGTTAGCTCAGAGATTTGTGAGAAAGGGGTGTGAAGCTTATCTTGCATATGTACTTGATACAAAAGTTATAGAAACAAAGATTGAATTAGTACCAGTTGTGTGCGAGTATTTAGATGTATTTCTCAAAGACTTATCGAGTTTACTACCTATCCGAGCGGTTGAGTTTGGTATTGAATTAGTACTGGGAACAACATCAATATCAATAGCTTCGTACAGAATGGCTCCGACAGAGTTAAAAGAATTGAAAGCTGAGTTGCAAGAGTTGACAGGTAAAGGTTTTGCTAGATCGAGTTTCTCTCCCAAGGGTGCACCGGTGTTATTTGTAAAAAAGAAAGATGGCACGTTGAGAATGTGTATAGACTATCGATAGCTTAACAAAGTGACTATCAAGAATAAATACCCTTTTCCACGAATAGACGATTTGTTTGATCAGTTAAAAGGGGTAACAATGTTTTCAAAAATTGACTTGAGATCGGGTAATTACCAAGTACGAGTTAAAGAATCAGATGTGCCAAAGACTGCATTTGAAACAAGGTACAGACACTACGAATTTCTTGTTATGCCTTTTGGACTAACAAATGGACCAGCAGTTTTAATGGACTTGATGAACCAGATTTTCAGGCCGTGCTTAGACCAATTCGTAGTTGTGTTTATTGATGATATTTTAATTTACTCTTGAGATGAATCTGAGCATACTGAGCATTTCAGAATCGTGCTACAAACTCTGAGAGATAAATAGTTGTTTGCAAAATTCAGCAAATATGAGTTTTGGCTACAAGAGGTTGGCTTTTTGGGACATATAGTTTCAACCGCGGGTATCCAAGTTGACCCGAGCAAGATTTTTGCTATTATAGATTGGAAGCCTCTAAGAAATACATCCAAAGTCCATAGTTTTTTGGGACTAGCCAGTTATTATAGACGATTTGTGAAAGGCTTCTTGACGATTGTGACTCCGATGACAATTAAACTTGATTGGTTAGAAAAGTGTTAGCAGAGCTTCGAACAGTTGAAAGCATTATTGACAGAAGCACCAGTGTTATTTCAGCCTAAGTCGGGTAAAGAATTTGTAGTTTTCAGTGATGCATCATTAGATGGTCTGGATTGTGTTTCAATGCAGGAAGGCAAAGTTGTAGCTTATGCTTCGAGACAATTGAAGCAACATGAAAAGAATTATCCGACGCACGGTCTAGAGTTAGCCGCGATAGTGTTCGCATTGAAAATTTGGCATCATTACTTGTTTGGTGAGAAATGCCATATTTATACTGACCACAAAAGCTTCAAATATCTGATGACTTAGAAGGATTTGAATTTTTGACAACGAAGATGGCTAAAATTGTTAAAAGACAATGAATTAGTGATTGACTATCATCCGGGGAAAGCAAACGTAGTTGCTGATGCTTTGAGTCAAAAGTCTTTATTTGCTTTACATTCTTTGAACACATAATTAGCTTTATCTTACGACTGTTCGAGAGTAGCCGGGTTGAAAGCAAGACCATTATTTATACAGCAAATTTGTGAGGCTCAAAAATTTGATAATGAATTGCAAGCAAAATGAGCTCAGTGTGAGTCGACTTCTAATTCAGAGTTTCAAATAGGGCCTGATGACTGTTTGATGTTTCGTGATAGAATATGTGTAGCAAGAAATTCTGAGTTCAATCGAAAGATTCTAAATGAAGCACACAATAGTTGTTTTTCAGTACATCTGGGGAGCACGAAAATGTATAACGATTTGAAACAACATTATTGGTGGCATGGCATGAAACGAGATATCCCAAAATTTGTTTTGAAATATTTGAATTGTCAGCAAGTCAAAGCTGAGCATCAAGTGTCGTCAGGTTTATTACAGCCTATTTTGGTTCCCGAGTGGAAGCGGGATAGAGAAATTGGACTTTATATCGGGTTTGCTTTTATCTCCAAGAAAGAAAGATGCAATCTGGGTTGTGGTTGACAGATTGACGAAATCAGCTCATTTCATTCCGATAAGTACAGATATCTCACTAGATAAATTAGTCGAATTGTATATCTCTGAAATTGTAAGATTACATGGTGTTCCCCTATCTATTGTTTTGGATAAAAATTCGAGATTCACTTCGCGATTTTGGAAGAAATTGTAAGAAGCTTTGGGTACAAAGCTGCATTCTAGCACTGCATTTCACCCACAAATGGATGGTCAATCCGAGCAAGTTATTCAGATACTTGAGGATATGTTGCGATGTTGCATTCTTGATTTTGAAGGCAACTGGGGAAATATCTACCGTTGATTGATTATGCTTACAATAATAGCTTCCAATTGAGTATTAAGATGGCACCGTACGAAGCTCTATACGGTCGTAAATGTAAAACACCGTTGTATTGGACTGAGCTTAGCGAGAATAAGATTCACAGAGTTGATCTAATCAAAGAGACTGAAGAAAAAGTGAAAGTAATTCGCGATAGTTTGAAAGCAGCATCAGATCGACCGAAATAATACGCAGACTTGAAATGGAAAGATATTGAGTTTCAGATCGGAGATAAAGTGTTCTTGAAGATGTCGCCGTGGAAAAAGATATTACGGTTTGGTCGAAAAGGAAAATTGAGTTTGTAATTCATCGGACCGTATGAGATTATCGAGCAAGTTAGGTCAATGTCATATTGGTTATCTTTACCGTCTGAGTTGAAGAAAATACATATTATGTTTCATGTATCGCTACTTCAATGATACCGATCCAACACTTCACATGTCATTTTCCCGACTCAGGATGAAATTCAGTCTGATATGTCATATGCTGAAGAATTGACTCAAATTTTAGCTCGTGAGATCAAAGAGCTGGGAAATAAGAAAATTGCATTAGTGAAAGTGTTATGGCATCGACACGGGATTGAAAAAGCTACATGGAAACCTAAGGATGCTATGAAAAAACAATACACGAACCTATTCACTGGTAAGAATTTTTGGGGACAAAAATCCCTAAGGGGGGAGAGTTGTAATACCCGGTTTTAGCTAAATCAAAATAGTGGTTTCAGAACCACAAATCCAATGCTGGAAAATTATTTTAATATTACTTTTGGTGTTTGTAGCATGATAGCATGCATGTGTGAAAATTTCATGAGCTTATTTTATCGTTTAATTGTTCAATTTGAGAAAAAAGGATTTAATCGCGTAAAATGCAAAAGTTGCATACTTTTTGTTTAAGTGTTTAATTGTTATGATTTAATAAATCAAAGGTCCTGATAATGACATTATACCATTGGTAGTGCAAATGGACATTAATGGACATGCACTATAAATTTTTATGTTTAATTCGTTAAGGGTAAATAAGTAATTTTGTAAATAAGTTAATTAAAATACAACAAAACATTAATTTTTGTGCATCTTTCTTTCTTTTGGCCGAATTTTGAAGAAGAAGAAAGCTTTGAATTGAGTTTTAAGGTTTGACACTTGTAAGTTCAATTTGTAAGTGTTTTGAGCTCGATTTTTGATGATTTTTACGTTTTTGAGATCATTGCTTTGTATTCTAGCTAGCCCGTACCTTAGATTTAGAAATTGTTAAAGGTTTAACATATTTCCATTGTTGAATACTTGATTAATTTGATTATTGATGATAGATTATGAAGGTTAATTGATAGATTAATAGTTTTTGTAAAGTGATTTTTGACAAAAATGTCAAAAAGGGATTAAATTGAGAAAATGTGAAATGTAGTGGTTAAAAGTGTGAATAAATGAAAGTTTTGGGCTGCTAGAGACTTATATGAAATTCGACCAAGCTTGGGTTTAATGAAATTTTGTGAATTTTGTGTATTTGTAAAATAGGGACTAAATTGATTAAATGTGAGAGTTTAGGGGCTAAAGTGCAAATAGGCCTTAACGTGTGGTTTGAACTAAATTAAATGAGTGGTTGATTAAATAAGTTAATTTTGAATATATTTAGATCAAGAAAAAAGGAATCTGGAATTAGATCGGAGGAAAGGCAAGATTATCGGGTAATTGACTCATTTCGCCGTTTTCATACACGAGGTAAGTTCGTGTATGACGATTTCATTATAAATGTATGTTATATGCTTTGATATTTCCTAAACTGTGATTATGAGATTTTCATTAATTTATGAATTACAAATACGACTCTACAAAATTATTCAATGATGGAATCGATAAGCTAGAAATCTCAGTTGAACCTTAGGAATAGATTTGGATACTTGTGACATGTTATAAGATGATATACCAATTTGCCTTCGGGCCATGCATATCGGATGACTTTGCTTCGAGCCATGATATTAGCACTTCGTGTGCCAGTTATACCAATTTGGCTTCAGGCCATGTACATCAGATGTTTTGGCTTTGGGCCATGAAAATAGTTCTTCGGATAAGTTACCTCGATTTGGCTATGTGCCATGGTATAGGTAATTATTGTACGAGACTCATGAGTATCTAATTTTTATTTCGAACAGTTCAACAGGTAAACGAATGATATGGTTGTGAAAGAGGTTAGTACGAGGTGATACAGGCATGTACAAAACCTATTCGAGTATTAAATAGAGAAAGTTTGATGAGATGGTATTTGAACATGTTTTGAGACATGAGAAAGGCTTGTAGTTAATGTGTATAATTGGTTGATTTATATTTAGTTGATGAATTAAGTTATTTACATATGAGCTTACTAAGCTATGAAGCTTACTTCGTGTTATTTTTTCTATGTTTTATAGTGAATAAGGCTGCCTCGGATCCGAAAGTCATCGGGAACATCATCGTACTATCGGACATCTATTTAGTACTTTTGAGTTGTGTTTATATGGTATATGGCATTTATAGGCTAGGTGTGGTATTTTGGTTGTGTTTATAGCCACGAGAGTTTGCATGTAAAGGATGTTAATGTTTATGTGTGTTTGGCTAACAGAAATGGTTTATTTTGAAATGTATGGTATGAGCATGGTTATTTGAATTATGGATTCTAAATGCTTCAGAAATGATTTGATGAATTATGATTTTAGAAGTTGAATTGATAAGTATTTGATTACGTAAATGGCATTGAATTTAGTATTGAAATTGGTCGAAATGGATATTGTATGAATTGTGCATTTGGTTGATGTTTTGGCTGCCTAATTGTGTGATGAAATGGTACCATTTTGATTGTTTAGGTGTGCATGAATAAGGGTGGTAAATTGGCCGTGCACATGGCCTATTTTTGTCCACACGGGTAGAGACACGAGCGTGTGTCTCAGCCGTGTGTGATACACAGTCATGTTACACGGCTGTGTGTCCCCTGGTGTTGTTATTAAAATGAAGTCAGTATGCTCCATATAGTCTCACACAGGGGCGCGTGACTGGCCGTGTGGTACAAGTTAGTATATCCTCTATTTGGCACATGGCTAAGCACACGGGCGTGTGACTTGACCATGTTGCATAAGTCAGTATACCTTACAGTTTTGGCACGATCTAGTGCATGGCTAGAACATGGGCATGTATGGCCACTTCGAAGGGCACACGAGCTGAACACACGGGCGCGTGGTTGGTCGTGTAACCCAAGTCAGTATGTATGCCTTGTTTTCACATGGCCTGAGACACGAGCGTCTCTAGAACCGTGTGAGGCACACGGCTTATTCGCACGAGTATGTAACCCTTGTATGTTTGAATTTTTTTTTTTAGTTTCCAAAATTTTCGTATGATATTAGTTTAGTCTCGAACCACTTCTAAAGCATGTTTAAGGCGTCGTATGCCCTTATAAGGGACAATGTGATTGTGTTGAATGATTTTTGAGAATGAATGCTCTACGGTTGATAAATTTATGCCTTACATTGTGAATTGATCAATAATTCCTCGTAGCCCTACTCCGACGATGGATATGGGTTAAGGGTGTTACATGCTTGCATTGATTGTGTTTATGTAAATTATATAAATGTCACACATATGTGAATTGATTGCATATTTGTTCAAGCTCGATAAATAAAAATGTTTAAATTAAATGATAATGCCCAATAGATGATAAAGGATAAACGATGAGAATGTTACTTATATGCTTGAAATGAATGTGGAATGTGTTTATTTGAATTATATGAATGTTGTGGATGTATGAAATAATCACATGCCCGATAATGCTTGAGAAAAATGTTTAAATCCCAGTTGAATAAAGTGGAAAATCGATGGATTTGTGATTTCTCGATATGAATGAGGCATTGCATTTGTTGCTGATGGGATTTAGATCAGACGAGTAATCCTATTGACCTTATTACAGAAAATGATTTACCCCAGACAAGTAATCTAATATGAGTCCTCCTGAGCACATGTTATAGATTGGATTTAGCCCAAACGAGTAATCCAGATCAAGCTCCTTGGAGCATATGTCATAAATAGGATTTAGCCTGGACTGGTAATCCTATTGTATACATGTGTGGCTCGAGAGTGTACTCTCTGATATAGTACCTTATGGGTCCCATTGGACATAATTTGACGGTTCCTGATTTGTACACCTCGAGTGTATTACCTACGTATCCATTGATATTCCGAATAAATTTAAAGGGTGACAATTCTAGACATGAGAAGATATGAATGATAAAATGAGTTATTACACGTATCCATCAAATACAAGAAAATGATTATACATGACAAATGCTATATGAAAACATGTGATGATGATATTTGTACATGGATTTTATCTGATGAATATATGTTCATTCTTGACTATGGACTTGTACACCTTGAGTGTACTAATCGTGACCTTGATATTCCAAGTATTATGGGTAAAGTTCTGGTATGAAATAATCTGAACTCGAGATGAACTATTAAGAAATTATACTTGTAATATAAAGAGATGATTTATACATGTTAAATGAATACATGATGTGGAAAGCATATGTGCATGGAAACTTGATTGTTGTTGAGCCATATATGTTTTGATGTTATTATGGAATATATGACTAACAAGGGAAATGATAATGTGTGTAGGTCTTGAGGTCAAATGGATTGAATACGCCTTACATAATTACCTCAAAATAGAATGAATAGTAAGTTAAGTACCATGTTATATGAACTTACTAAGCATTTTATGCTTTCTTAGTTTTATTTCCCTATTTTATAGTAAATCAGAAGCTCGTTGGATTAGAAGCTTGGCAGAGATCACTCACACTATCCATCGGCCCATGTCGGTACAAAATGGTAAATCAACTATGGTTGTAATGGCATGAATAGGATATATTGGCGTGTAAATGTAAATGATGCTTGTAATCTAGCCATAGAATGGCTAGTAATGGTTTGTTTCAATATACTTGTAATGCCAAACTATGTAGCTACACATATGTTAACTAGTTGATCAAACTATGTCTAACTTGAGGACTTAACTAAGGTAAGATTATAGACATGTATGCATGAAATGATATGCCATGATGAATGATGGAATTTTCTTGATTTTAATGCTTGAAATGGTTGGTATTTGGATGTGTGATTCAACTGCAGGTCATAGGTGTGATTTTGGGTAAGAAATGAAGCTAGGAATGGCTTTATTTTGTCCACATGGGTAGACACATAGGCGTATGTCTAGATCGTGTGTGACACACGGCTGAGTACATGGGCGTGTAGTTAGGCTGTGTGTCCCCTGCACCTTAAATTCAAGAAACAGAAGGCTTAAAATTGAGCACACAGGCGTGTGTCTCAGCCGTGTATGCCACACTGCCTAGAACACGGGCATGTGTCTTAGCCGTGTGAAACCTGCACCTAATTTTGAATTGAATTATTTAACCACATGACCTATGACACGGGCGTGTGGCACGGCCATATGCACAAGTTAGAGAGTTACACGGGGTCAAACACAGCCACTAGCATAGGCTTGTCCCAAGGTCACACGGGCGTGTCCCTCGGACCATACGGGCATGTGAGCCCTGTAACTTAGAAAAAATTTTGAAAATTCATGAAAAATTCTTAGAGGTTCCGATTAAGACCCGACTCGATTCTAATGCTCGTAATGGACTTCAAGGGTCCAATTAAGCGACAGATACGTGTTAGGGGTGTTACAACTATAACAGCCTAATTTTGGGCCTAGTCGGAACAGTGGTTTCAAAACCACTAACCCGATGTCGGTGAAATTATTTTTAATACTTTTTTATTTGTTATAGCATATTTATATGAGTGCATGAAAAGTTTGGTGAAATAATTTTAGCGATTGCATGCTCAATTGCGAAAAATGACTAAATCGCATAAGGGACAAAAGTTTTATTTCATTGGCTAAAGGTGTCAAATAGCTAGAGAACCAAAATTAAGGGTCTTTAAAGAGTAAATAGGCCTTTATTAATGGCATGGCTGGCCATAGGGACAAGAAAATCAAAAAGGTCAAAATTAGGTGAAATTTGGTGACCAATTTGACTAGAATAAAATAAAATAAGGAAAACACTATCATCCATTTTCTCTTCTTCTCTTCTCCACCAAAATTTTCAGCAAGAAAAGGGTCTTGAAAGCTTTAAATTTTCAACCATTGAGCTCTCCTATAAGTAAGTGATTTTGATGACTTTTCTCGATAATTTTTGTACTTTTGGGACCCTTGTAGCATAAGCTAACTAAAGAGGGAACTATTTTACAAAATGGTTGAGGGTCTAGGGTTTTTCCATGAGAGCATTCATGTTGTTTGCTGAATTTTTATGGAAGAAAATGAATCTTGGTTGTTAAACAAACAACTTTTGTGAAATAGTTTTCATGGAAACCCTAACTAAGGATCATTTTGCATAAGTGATAAATTATGTGGTAAATATGTGAAATAATGGGAAATTTGGGCTGTTTTTAGTATAAAACGAATTTGGCTGGGCTTGGATAGTGAGAAAATTAGATAAAAAATCGATTTACGAACCTAGGGGTAAAATAGTAATTTTGTAAAAGTTTAAGGGCAAAATGGTCATTTTTTCCAAAATATGAATTATGAAATGCGTTGCTCAATATGATGATTAAATTAGTGAAATTTTATCATTTTAAATCAAGAAATATGAAATTTGGACCTAGGCCAGGGAAAGGCCAAGCTAGTAGACTAAAGCCAATTAGTCGTCCACTTTTTATATACCGAGGTAAGTTGTACGTAAGTAAGGTAACTTTACCATTATTATATGTTGAATAATTAATTTTGCGTAATATGGTTGAAATTGCTTATGAATAATGCATGATGAAATTCAATGTAGTAGAGTCCTGATTGAACCCAGGACTAGATTGGATATCCATGCTATGACATTTGGGTGATATGTGTGCCAGTGTAAGACCATGTCTAGGACATGGCGTCGGCCACGATATGAGAGCTAGTGTAAGACCATGATTGGAACATGGCATTAGCGATGTTGTGAGAGCCAATGTAAGACCATGTCTGGGACATGGCATCGACCTCGACATGCGAGCCAGTGTAAGACCATGTTTGGAACATGGCATCGGCAATTCACCCTCTTTTGTAAAGCTTGTCAGATATCCTTTAGTATTCCAAATGGTTTCACGGGTTATTTTAAAAGCTTATGACAATGATATGGAATGACATAATCATGTTGTGAGTGGTATAGGTTCTTACTCAAAACTCATGAGATATGAGTCTAATTATGTTGCCTTGATGGTAAGAATGACATGACTAAGTTCTAGCTATGAAAACGATCTTAGGATGATATTTATATCTTTGGTTTATACTTGTGATATATATAAACATGTAGTGATATTTACCCACATGGTTGATGTTGTTACTTACTTATATTGTTACTTACTTATATGCAACTTACTAAGCTTTATGCTTACTCCCTCTCCTTTCCATTTTCTTATAGTGCTATCAAGCTAGTGTCAGGGACCATAGGACTTCAGAGGCATCGATCACACTATCACCTGAAGCTTTGGTATAGCTAGTTTAATATTTTGATTTTGGCATGTGTAGGGACTTGAATATTTTGTTTAATGTCTTGATAGTTTAGCCACAAGAGTAGGCTCATATGATGGATGTGATATTCATTTTTTGTAGGCCATTAATGTTGGCTAATATTGATTATTATTAAATGCATTTGATGCAAATTTCTTATGGTTGTGGTGGTTTTGGCTATATATGTTATGCTTGAATTGGTTTTGGTTGAAGTTGTATAGGTTGGTTCAAGTAAGGATGGCAAAAGGCTTGGTAAATAGCCTTGTTTTTGTCCACACAGGCATGTGTCTAGACCGTGTGTGACACACGGCTTGCCCCATGGGTGTGTAGTCAGGTCGTGTGTCCTCTACACCTCAATTTTACAAGTCAGTATGCATGGTAGTAAACACACGGGCAAAGACATGGCCGTGTGTCTCAGCCGTGTGGAGGACATGGCCTAACACACGGACGTATGCCTTGGCCATGTGCCCTCAATTGGTTGCTAACGTCAGAAACAAAATGTCAAGGTTTTTGCACACGGGCTGAGACACGAGCGTGTCATGGCCGTGTGGGAGACATGGGTCATGGACACGGGCATGTGCCAAGTCGTGTGAAAAACCCTATAAGTTCAAATTGAAAAATAAATTCACACGGGCTAGGGACACGGACGTGTCCCGATATGTTCAGGCCATGTGAGTCACATGGGTTTCAACATGGCCATGTTAAGGAGACACACAGGTGTGTTTCCCATCCAGATGAGTGTATGCCCCTGTTAGCTTGAATTTTACAAAGTTTTCTAGAGTGCACAAATTAGTCCCAAATCAACTCCAAAGTGTGTTTGGGGCCTCGTAAGCCTATAGTAGAGACATCAAGGTATTAGGAAAAGTTTTAATTTGGAGCTATATCTAAAAAATGTATGTTTGTTGTGTTTAAGTCCGATAACATCTCATATCCTATTCCGGTGTCGAACTTGGGTAAGGGGTGTTATAGCAAAGGCCTCGAACACAGGCGTGTGTCTTGGCCGTGAAAAACCTGCACTTAATTTTGAAAATTTTAATTGACCACACAGCCTAATACACGAGCGTGTGCTAGCCGTGTTGTAACACCCCTTACCCGTATTCGGCGCTAGAACAGGGTATGAGGCATTACCGGACCTGAACATAAGAAAACATACAAAATCGAGACGTAAATTTCCCTCCAAATTTAAAACTTTTCATTTGCATTCACATCATCCCTAAAATGAGCCTACGAGGCCCAAATAATGTATTTGAAGCGGTTCGAGACTAAACCGAGAACTTTGGAAACTTTTGACAACACTTAGAAAAAAAAATTCATATTTTAAGAGACACACGCCTGTGTCCTTAACTCGTGTAATTCTCTGTTTATCACCAAAAAAAATTGAAGTCACACAGCCAAGGTACACACCCATGTCCTTAGGTCATATGGTCGATTTAATTTTCATAATTTTTCATAAAATAGGTGCAGACTTCACACGCCCAGGGAAAACACCCGTGCTTAAGGCTGTGTCATCCACACGACTGAGACACACGCCTGTGTCTCTACCCGTGTGCCCAATTCTGAGCATTCTGTTTTGTAACAATTAAGGTGCATGGGACACATGGCCAGAACACATGCCCATGGGGCAAGCCATGTGTCACACACGACCTAGACACACGCCCGTGTGCCTACTCGTGTGGACAAAAACAAGGCTATTTACCAAGACTTTTTGTCACCCTTTTATGCATACACCTACAGAACAAAACATAACACCATTCCAAGTATATACATTCAACCAAATCAGCCACAACCAAGGCATCAATACCTCATTCACTTGTTATTAGTGATCATACACAAATATCACGTATAACTCAATACAAATCAAGCTACTTTCCACATTCATGAAAACCTCATCATATGCATGAATACTTAAACCAATATTACCCAATTTCATATGGCCATTTACAAAATGAATTATCAACCAATATAGGTCGACACATTAGGCCAAATCAATTATGACACATAACAAAATAACCAAGTCCCTATACATGCCATAACTCAAAATATTGAAATCAATGGTACTCAAAATATTAAGTTGATAGTGTGACTGGATCTCTGACAATCTCTGATCCTGAGCTGGCTTGGTGACTCTATAAGACAAGGGAAAAGAAAGGGAGTAAGCTATAAAGCTTAGTAAGTTCCCATGCAAATAATAAGCATTATAAACTCACATTTAATATACAATTAACTTAAAGTAAATTAACATAAATGTCATTATAAATCTCATAATCCAACTTACTCAATCACAACCTTACCGAAGGATTCATCACATATCGAACTCACTAGCATGAGTTTTACATACATACCTGTACCAATTTACCACATACCATAGTCTTTCACAACTTTTACATTTTCGTTGCATTTCTTGTAGAACCACTTGGAACACTTAAGGATACTCGGGTATTTCATACACATAGCACCACACCAATGCCACATCCCAGATATGGTCTTATATGGGATCTCGTATCAATGTCAATAGCCTAGCTATGGTCTTACACGAGACCTCATATCGATGCCATATCCCAGATATGGTCTTACACGAAGTTTCACAATGATGTCATATCCCAGATATGGTCTTACACATAGCCTTGGTAACCCTAATGTCATGACATTTGTATCTTATCTATTCCTAAGGTTCAATCGGGATTTCATGCTTGTCGTAACCTTGTTGAACACACTCAATGGTCGATCATAATTCATACAATAGTAGAGCATTCAAAATATAATTAAAGCAATGCATTATTTACATAAGAACTTACCTCGGTACAAAAATAGTAGGAAATAGACCTAATCGCCAAATACTTTGTTTTTCCCCCGATCTAGGTCCAAACCTCATTTCTCTTGACATATAATAGGAAATTTTACTCATTTATTAATCACATTACTCAATTCAGTCCAAAACTTATATTATGGAAAAATTACATTTTTGTCCCTAAACTTTGACATATTTACATTTTAGTCCCTAGGCTCGTAAAATGAAATCTATTCAATTTCATCAAAACCCAAGCCTAGCCGAACCTCTTTTATGCTTATAACAGCTCAGGTTTTCCATTTAATCACACTTTTATACACATTTTGAAATCTTTTTACAAATTGGTCCTTTTGACATTTTCATCAAAAATCACCTAGTAAAAGTTGTTTATCTAACATTAAACTTGTGTAATCTACAATTAGACATCAAAATTCACAAATATATAACATGGTTCAAACCCTATACCTCAATCATCTGGCAAATTAATGGTAAAAATAGATAAATTGGGTGATAACGACTTCAAAAATGTAAAGAGCATTGAAAACGAGGCAAGAACGGACTTCCAATCGAGCTTGAAAAGTGGAAAAGCCCTAGCTATGTCCTCCTTGCAAATTTCAGCCAAGCATGAAGAAGATGGACTATTTTGGCTTGATTTTTGGTTTTTAATTCATTTAATTACCAAATGACCAAAATGCCCTTTTCTCAAAACACTAAAATTCTATTACCTCATGTCTACTTTTGTCCAAATTCAAGTAAAATGGTCTAATTACCATCTAAGGACCTCCAATTTAAAATTTCATAGCAATTAGACACCTCTAGCATGTAGAACTCAACTTTTTCACTTTTTACAATTTAGTCCTTTTTGTAATATCCTAATTTTGGGCCTAGTCGGAATAGTGGTTTCGTGACCACAAAATCCGAGATATAAATAATTATTTTATGATTATTTTAAGGTCTATGATATGATTGCATGATTGTGTGAAAATTTCGTGAAGAAATTTTATGCATAAAGTGCTTAATTTGAAATTTGGGACTAAATTGAATAAATTGCAAAACTTGTGTTCTAGAAGTATTTTGCATAAAATTGAATTAGATTATTAAATAGAGGTCCTTAAAGAGTAATTTTACCAATTTCTAAGTCTATGGACAAAAATTAGGACATGGAAGGAATTTTGGAAAGTTTAGTAGTAAGGGCATTTTGGTCATTTAGGTAAAATGAATTAAAATACACAATTAAAAGCCAATTTTGCTCATCTTCAACCCCATGGCCGAATATAGCAAGGAGAAACCATGGCTAGGGTTTTCAAGCTTCCAAGCTCGATTGTAAGTCCGTTCTAGACTCGCTTTTAATGATTTTACGCTTTTGGAGTCCCTAGCTTCGATTTAGCTTATGCTAGCAATAATTTAACCTAGGGTTTATATTTGGAAAAATACCCATAGGTGAAATTTGTGTATTTTGGTGTTTTATGATAGAATATGAGGTTTTAAATTATGTTAGACAACTTGTGCTACTCGGTTTTAAGTGAAACGAGCAAAAGGGCTTAATCGGTAAAAATACCTAATAGTCATAAGTACATGTTAGAGTGAGAATTTGATGTTGCCATAGAAGGAAAAATGATCAGCATGTCATAAAACATAAGAAAATAGGCTGAATTTTAATTTACGAGCTTTGGGGCAAAAGTGTAAATATGCAAAAGTTTAGGGCAAAATTGTAATTTTTCCAAAATATGATTTTGGGTCAATTTGAATAATGTGAGTCCTAATTAGACTATATTTTAAATGATAGAGCAAGGAAAACTGAAATTGGGCTAAAATGGGGAAAATACCAAGTTGTGGACGAAATGGTAAAATAGCCATTTTAGCATACGAGGTAAGTTCATGTGTAAATAATGTAGCATAATTGTTATTTTAAGTTATTGATATTAATTATGTGTTATGCTGAATTTTATTATGAAATTTATGCTTTGTGGTTAATTTCAAATAATATGTAAATTATGTGAACTACTTGTTAAATATAATTGTTACTGAGTATTGATTTCGGCATTCTACGGAGAGCAGCAAGGATAAGTGTTCGAGGAAAAGCCCGTTTGAACCTTAGGAATAGATTAGGATACAAGTGACATGTCACTAGGATGGTTGAGCATCCGAACTCGTTGAGTTGAGTCCGAGTTCACTTATAGATGCGAATGTCCGAACTCGTTGAGTTGAGTCCGAGTTCGTGAGATGTAACTAGGCATCCGAACTCGTTGAGTTGAGTCCGAGTTCACTTATGGATCGAACGCCGAGCTCGTTGAGTTGAGTCCGAGTTCGCTTATGGGCGGGTTACATGATTGCTTGATTGCATATATGGCACTTATGTGCAAGTTATCCATGTATCCGAATTATATTCCGATGTGTTCAACGGGTAAAGTTCTACTCAAATGGAGGAATACTCAAGATGAAAGGGACGTATTGGTAAGTGTTGTGAAATGGATACTTGAACAGGTATGTACTTAACCCTCGGGTTGAAAACTCGATATAACAACAATATGGTAAGATGATAAATGAAAAGGTGATATGAATGTCTTGGTGATGATTATGCAAATGATGTTTTATGTTTGCTTATATGGTTATGTTACTTGCTATTTGCATGTGAGCTTACTAAGCATTTATGCTTACTCCTCCTTTTCATTCCTTGTAGTGTTGACAAGCCAGCTCGGAAATCGGAAGCGGTCGGAGGCACGCTCACACTATCCGTATACCATCTTGGCATAATGGCTTGTATATTTTGAGTATGGCATGTATAGCATTATAATCATTTTATATGTATGGTCTTATGATATGGTTATTGAGTGGTATGGAAATAGAAATGCTTGGTAATGATTAGCCATTGGAATGGCTAATCATGATCATATTTGGTATTATGTATGTCAAATTGCTAGCTAATCCATGGAAACCATGAAATAGGTAAAATTTACCATAAAATAGATTCAGACAGCAGCAGTGACGTGAGTTTGAAAAATCACTAAAAATAGTAGAAATGGAATTAAATAATGAATAAGTTATGGAATCGAAGCTTGATGAGTCTATTTTCATATGGAATAAGCAAAACAGGTATATGAGCTATATTTTATGAGATGTTTAAATTTTTGTGAAACAGGGCCAGAGCGATTTCTGGATCCCTGTTCTGACTTTGGAAATTCACCATAAATTTTACAAAGATAATTAGAAGTCAGCTTTATATGTACAGATTCCTTATTGAGTCTAGTTTTATTAGAGACAAACGGCATAGTCATTGAAGGTCTGTATAGGGAGATATCTGATTTGTAATACACAGAGGTCAGAGTAGTTGAACCCTGAAACAGGGAGACTTTAACTAATAAACTGTACTAATTGGCCCAACCAAAATTCTAGAAAAAATTAGTAGATATATATATGAGTCTAGTTTCAGGAAAAATTTACGGAATTGGATTTCGAGTTTCGTAACTCGAGATATGATTTTTAAAGCGACTGTGATGCAGTTAGCCAGCTTGTCTGGAAATTTTAAAATGAATTGTATGAGCTGTTTAATTAATGAATTAAGTCCGTTAACACCTCGTGTTCGACTCGGAAATGGTCTCGCACGGGTGTTACATTTAGTGGTATCGAGCAGGTTTAGTCGGTTCTCGGACTAACCTAGCATGTGTAAAAGTTTAGCTATACATGCCACCGATCCGTGATAGTGTGATGTCTTCCGACGGCGTATAAGTACCGTCTTATTTAGACAGGTACTCTCCAACCGAGCTGCGCCAACCATGTTCAATGTTAAGTAAAGGTATTTGAGTAAAATTATGATTATGATAAGTCTCGGTTCAAAAAGTATGAATAAAAGTTTATGATACATATGTGATAATATGTGAGATGAAAGTTCATGTTGTGATAAATATCTATATTTGCTTAATGCTCATACGATGTAGTGTATGTGGCTTACTTGATAAGATGAACGGAATAAATAGAAAGTAGTAGAGGTATGAATAAAGGTCATAATATTATGATACTGAATGAAAATGTCCTTGTCTTGATTGGATGTCGAATGTTGATGAATGTTAATGGTATATAATTTTATGAGGTAAAGGATTATAATGAAATGAACTTATCTATGTTAAATTGTTGGACCTGAATTATATGATTGTAATGATATGTACATGATGATGCACGAAATGAAAGTTGTGATTGTGATGCAAATATCTATGTTTGTTTGGCCTTATATAATGTCATGAGCATGAATTAATTTAATTAAATGAATGGATAAGTAAAGCTATCTAGAAAACATAGAATGTATGCATAAGTATATTGTCTAAATGGGACAATAGGAAAATTGGTGTAAGCCAACATGAATGAATGACATGATTTTGATGATGTTACTATGATGATGGAAGTTGTGTCATATGTGTATGTATAAGAAAGTCGAGTCAGAGGTCCTACAACCCCTCCCCCTTACCAAAGTGGTACTTATAATGGAATTTCATGAGATTTGTATTGAATAAGTTTTGGTTGAGAACCCAAAGAGTTCGGTGATAGAATAATTATAAGTATGATCCGAGATTGAAAATGAGCTGATAAGTAAAGTCAGAGCCAGAAAGTATCGGATTGACGTAAAAATTATTGGAGTTATGCACTGTCCTAGTTAGAAAAGGAATTCTCCTTGGTAAATCGAATTACTCAAGTGCAAGGTCGAGAAAAGTGTAAATCGAAATTTATTCAGAATTGGCCTTTTTTAGTGAATGGTTTAATATAAAATTTGTGACGGCAGAACTAGTTGGGGAAATGATATTTCAAATGTGAATTATCTGAGTGTGACAGCTTATGACCGGATGATTTAGCGATCTCTTTTGAGATGTTCTATGTGTTCACCCGTTCTCGTAAATATTTCTATGGCTATTGATCTTACGAAGAAATTCTTGTTATATGGGAATGTCTTCTAATTCGGTGTTGGATGAAAGCATTGGTATTCGATTGGTTTATAATTTATATTGCTCTATTTTATCGGGTATTCTATTTCATTTAAATCGATAAGAATTGATGAGAGAATTCATATGATATTATGATTCTGCTTTCTTCTACTTGATGCTTCATCCGATATATATGTATGGGAAGATATATTGATCTTGTTATATTTGATTTCATGGGATTAAATAATGTTTTCTTTTGGACTTTCTTTCTTTGAAGAATTATCGAGGTATTCTGTATTTTCTCTATGAATTTGGTTTTCGATTCTCCGGCATAGTATCGTATCTTGGGTTTCTTTATCCCGGATCTCTTTATTCGGATTTCTTTATTCGGGTTTTCTATCTTGGATTTCTTTATTCGGTTTTCTTGTTATCTTTGTTCCATAATTTGTCAATTATGACTCATGTTCAAGTAACGTTCTTCATTTCGTGATAATCATGTCAAATATGACTATACTTCTAATTTGATCTTGGTAATGTGGTGATTTTAGTATTGGGATTTTTCTAATTTCTATGTAAGGATTTGACATCAATAAAGGCATAGGTGATAAAAGCGAGTTTTAGTCAAGATGGTAAATTATTTATTTGAAAGATTTCATGTGACAATTATGTCGGGATTATTTTTCCCAAGTTTGATAATAGAATTTCATTTTGTACAGATCAAAGAGTAAATAGTTTGAACGAGAAGTCTATATTTATTAGAAAGAGTTGAATATTAGTTTAAGTCACTACGAATGATAAGGTTTCCATCTTGTGAAAGCTGAAAAGTTTATTACATGTTGTGAGTTCGGATAGATGAGAATATTGGTAACCAAAGCGCCTAAACTAGACTAGTCTACATTGAGCAAAGACTTCGACTTTCAAGAATGTATTGTTGTATGAATTGTGATGTGTTTCAAGACGGTGAGGTAATGTGATAGTTTAGAGCATCCGATGTTACATAAAATCGGAGTTGTTAAAGGGTTAAAGCGAGCATTGGGATCTATCAAAATTATCCTTGTCAATGTTGATATTGGGATGGAAATGAGAAGGATTATTCTTGAGGCCATATCGAATTATTTCTATGGCGGAAAGAGGAAAATGTGATGTATCCTATTGTTAAATGTTTGGCGAGATCTATAAATCACATCTCAGATTGAATGAATTCCTACTCATCGATTCATGGAATTTCGGTCTCTTTGATTGTTGGATTTCTTGGAATTCGGTCTCCATTAAATCAAGTTGAGATCCGGGTTTTATGTCATGATATCATGGGAAATTAAGAAGGGTTGAAAATTTAAGAACAGTTGAGAGTTGAGACCGTAGCTTTTAGATCATATGAGAAATTGAAGAGATGTATTGGAGGTACAGTCTAAGTGCAAGTTCTTCGCACCAAATATGAGATTAAAAGTGAAGACCACTTTTTCGGTAAGATTTTGGGACGAAAATCCGAAGGGGGGAGAGTTGTAATATCCCGATTTTGGGCCTAGTCGAATAGTGGTTTCGTGACCACAAAATCCGAGATATAAATAATTATTTTATGATTATTTTAAGGTCTATGATATGATTGCATGATTGTGTGAAAATTTCGTGAAGAAATTTTATGCATAAAGTGCTTAATTTGAAATTTGGGACTAAATTGAATACATTGCAAAACTTGTGTTCTAGAAGTATTTTGCATAAAATTGAATTAGATTATTAAATAGAGGTCCTTAAAGAGTAATTTTACCAATTTCTAAGTCTATGGACAAAAATTAGGACATGGAAGGAATTTTTGGAAAGTTTAGTAGTAAGGGCATTTTGGTCATTTAGGGTAAAATGAATTAAAATACACAATTAAAAGCCAATTTTGCTCATCTTCAACCCCATGGCCGAATATAGCAAGGAGAAACCATGGCTAGGGTTTTCAAGCTTCCAAGCTCGATTGTAAGTCCGTTCTAGACTCGTTTTAATGATTTTACGTTTTGGAGTCCCTAGAGCTCGATTTAGCTTATGCTAGCAATAATTTAACCTAGGGTTTATATTTGGAAAAATACCCATAGGTGAAATTTGTGTATTTTGGTGTTTTATGATAGAATATGAGGTTTTAAATTATGTTAGACAACTTGTGCTACTCGGTTTTAAGTGAAAACGAGCAAAAGGGCTTAATCGGTAAAAATACCTAATAGTCATAAGTACATGTTAGAGTGAGAATTTGATGTTGCCATAGAAGGGAAAAATGATCAGCATGTCATAAATGACCACAAAATCCGAGATATAAATAATTATTTTATGATTATTTTAAGGTCTATGATATGATTGCATGATTGTGTGAAAATTTCGTGAAGAAATTTTATGCATAAAGTGCTTAATTTGAAATTTGGGACTAAATTGAATAAATTGCAAAACTTGTGTTCTAGAAGTATTTTGCATAAAATTGAATTAGATTATTAAATAGAGGTCCTTAAAGAGTAATTTTACCAATTTCTAAGTCTATGGACAAAAATTAGGACATGGAAGGAATTTTGGAAAGTTTAGTAGTAAGGGCATTTTGGTCATTTAGGGTAAAATGAATTAAAATACACAATTAAAAGCCAATTTTGCTCATCTTCAACCCCATGGCCGAATATAGCAAGGAGAAACCATGGCTAGGGTTTTCAAGCTTCCAAGCTCGATTGTAAGTCCGTTCTAGACTCGTTTTTAATGATTTTTACGTTTTGGAGTCCCTAGAGCTCGATTTAGCTTATGCTAGCAATAATTTAACCTAGGGTTTATATTTGGAAAAATACCCATAGGTGAAATTTGTGTATTTTGGTGTTTTATGATAGAATATGAGGTTTTAAATTATGTTAGACAACTTGTGCTACTCGGTTTTAAGTGAAAACGAGCAAAAGGGCTTAATCGGTAAAAATACCTAATAGTCATAAGTACATGTTAGAGTGAGAATTTGATGTTGCCATAGAAGGAAAAATGATCAGCATGTCATAAAACATAAGAAAATAGGCTGAATTTTAATTTACGAGCTTTGGGGCAAAAGTGTAAATATGCAAAAGTTTAGGGCAAAATTGTAATTTTTCCAAAATATGATTTTGGGTTAATTTGAATAATGTGAGTCCTAATTAGACTATATTTTAAATGATAGAGCAAGGAAAACTGAAATTCGGGCTAAAATGGGAAAATACCAAGTTGTGGACGAAATGGTAAAATAGCCATTTTAGCATACGAGGTAAGTTCATGTGTAAATAATGTAGCATAATTGTTATTTTTAAGTTATTGATATTAATTATGTGTTATGCTGAATTTTATTATGAAATTTATGCTTTGTGGTTAATTTCAAATAATATGTAAATTATGTGAACTACTTGTTAAATATAATTGTTACCGAGTATTGATTTCGCATTCTACGGAAGACGGCAAGGATAAGTGTTCGAGGAAAAGCCCGTTTGAACCTTAGGAATAGATTAGGATACAAGTGACATGTCACTAGGATGGTTGAGCATCCGAACTCGTTGAGTTGAGTCCGAGTTCACTTATAGATGCGAATGTCCGAACTCGTTGAGTTGAGTCCGAGTTCGTGAGATGTAACTAGGCATCCGAACTCGTTGAGTTGAGTCCGAGTTCACTTATGGATGCGAACGCCTGAGCTCGTTGAGTTGAGTCCGAGTTCGCTTATGGGCGGGTTACATGATTGCTTGATTGCATATATGGCACTTATGTGCAAGTTATCCATGTATCCAATTATATTCGATGTGTTCAACGGGTAAAGTTCTACTCAAATGGAGGAATACTCAAGATGAAAGGGACGATTGGTAAGTGTTGTGAAATGGATACTTGAACAGGTATGTACTTAACCCTCGGGTTGAAAACTCGATATAACAACAATATGGTAAGATGATAAATGAAAAGGTGATATGAATGTCTTGGTGATGATTATGCAAATGATGTTTTATGTTTGCTTATATGGTTATGTTACTTGCTATTTGCATGTGAGCTTACTAAGCATTTATGCTTACTCCTCCTTTTCATTCCTTGTAGTGTTGACAAGCCAGCTCGAAATCGGAAACGGTCGGAGGCACGCCACACTATCCGTATACCATCTTGGCATAATGGCTTGTATATTTTGAGTATGGCATGTATAGCATTATAATCATTTTATATGTATGGTCTTATGATATGGTTATTGAGTGGTATGGAAATAGAAATGCTTGGTAATGATTAGCCATTGGAATGGCTAATCATGATCATATTTGGTATTATGTATGTCAAATTGCTAGCTAATCCATGGAAACCATGAAATAGGTAAAATTTACCATAAAATAGATTCAGACAGCAGCAGTGACGTGAGTTTGAAAAATCACTAAAAATAGTAGAAATGGAATTAAATAATGAATAAGTTATGGAATCGAAGCTTGATGAGTCTATTTTCATATGGAATAAGCAAAACAGGTATATGAGCTATATTTTATGAGATGTTTAAATTTTTGTGAAACAGGGCCAGAGCGATTTCTGGATCCCCTGTTCTGACTTTGGAAATTCACCATAAATTTTACAAAGATAATTAGAAGTCATTCTTTATATGTACAGATTCCTTATTGAGTCTCGTTTTATTAGAGACAAACGGCATAGTCATTGAAGGTCTGTATAGGGAGATATCTGATTTGTAATACACAGAGGTCAGAGTAGTTGAACCCTGAAACAGGGAGACTTTAACTAATAAACTGTACTAATTGGCCCAACCAAAATTCTAGAAAAAATTAGTAGATATATATATGAGTCTAGTTTCAGGAAAAATTTACGGAATTGGATTTCGAGTTTCGTAACTCGAGATATGATTTTTAAAGCGACTGTGATGCAGTTAGCCAGCTTGTCTGGAAATTTTAAAATGAATTGTATGAGCTGTTTAATTAATGAATTAAGTCCGTTAACACCTCGTGTTCGACTCCGGAAATGGTCTCGGGTACGGGGTGTTACACTTTTTGCTAAATTGAGTGCTCAAACGTTAACATTTTCCAACGAAATTTTCACAAAATCATTCCGTAAAATTGTAGACTATGAAAATGTAATAAAAACAAATTTTTCTACATCAGATTCGTGGTCCGAAAACCACTGTTCTGACTAGGCCCAATGCCGAGTTGTTACAACTCTCCCCCTTTAGGGATTTTCGTCCCCGAAAATCTTACCAAAAAATAAGTTTGGGTACTATTTTCTCATAGCCTTCTCAGGTTCCCACGTAGTCTCTTCGACCCCATGTCGTTGCCATAAAACTTTCACTAGGGCTATACTTTTGTTTCCCAACTGTTTAACTTCCCGAGCTAATATCTTGATCGGTTCTTCACCATACGTCATATCTCTGATGAAGAAATCACATGTGAAGGATCAAAACGATATCATCGCATCATAGACACATGAAACACATTATGAATTCTTTCTAACTTTGTCGGTAAAGCTAACTGATATGCCACTAGCCCTATTCTTTCGATAACCTCATACGGCCCAATGAAACGTGGACTCAACTTGCCTTTACGGCCAAATCTCAGAATCTTCTTCCATGGAGATACTTTCAAAAATACTTTATCACCAACCTGAAACTCAATCTCTTTTCTTTTTAATTCCGCGTACGACTTCTGTCGGTCTGAAGCTGCTTTCAAGCTATTACGGATTACCTTTACTTTTGCTTCAGTTTCTCTAACAAACCGTGAATCTGTTTCTCACTAAGCTCGGTCCAATATAAAGGTATTTGGCACTTACGGCCATACAATGCCTCATAAGGTGTCATTTTTATACTTGATTGAAAACTGTTGTTATAGGCAAATTCGACCAATGGTAGATATATTTCCCAACTACCCTCAAATTCTAAAACACAACATCAGAGCATATCTTCGAGAATCTAAATCATTTTTTCAGACTGACCATCGGTTTGTAGATAAAATGCGATACTAAAGTTCAACCTTGTACCCAAAGACTCTTACAACTTTTTCTAAATCTCGATGTCAAACTTAGATCTCTATCTAAAATAATAGACGTAGGAACTCCGTGCAATCTCACAATCTCTGAAATGTACAATTCGACTAGCTTATCAAGTGAGGAGTCAGTATGTATCTAAATAAAATGAGTTGATTTTGTCAATCTATCAACAACGAGCCAAATGACATCTTTCTTTTTCGGAGTCAAAGGCGACCTAGTTACGAAGTCCATCGTAATCCTATCCCATTTCCACTCGGGCACCATCACTAGCTGAAGTAAACCCAAAGGCAGTTGGTGTTCAGCTTTCACTTGTTGACAAATCAAACACTTCGAAACAAACTCTGAAATGTCTCATTTCATACCAGACCACCAATACAATTTCTTCAAATCATTATACATTTTTGTACTGCCCGAATGCATAGACAAACAACCATTATGTGCTTCATGAAGAATTTTTTGAATAAGTTCATCACTTTTCGGTACACAAATTCTACCTCAATACATCAAATGATCATCGGATCTGATATGAAAATCTGAATCACTACCCGATTCACAATGAACTCTTTTGTCTTGCAAATCATTGTCACATTTCTGAGCTTTACAAATTTGTTAAATAAAAAACGGTCTAACTTAATTCGGCTAGAATCGAACCATTATCAGATAAAGTCAACCGTATATTCATCGCTCTCAAGGAAAACAAAGTCTTTCTACTCAACGCATCTGTGACTACATTTGCCTTACCCGGGTGGTAATAAATTACTAGCTCATAATCTTTTAATAACTCGAGCCTTCTCTGTTGTTGCAAGTTTAAATCTTTCTGAGTCACTAAGTATTTTAAACTCTTATGATCAGTAAAGATATGGCATCTCTCACCGGACAAATGATGTCTCCAAATTTTTAAAGCAAACACAATGGCGGCTAATTCCAAATTATGCGTCGGAGAATTCTTCTCGTACGGTTTCAACTGTCTCGAGGCATAAGCTGTCACTTTGCCCTCTTGCATTAACACACATCCTAATCCATTCGGTGATGCGTCACTATAAATCACAAACTTCTTGTAACTCCCCTTACCTGAGACTATCGCCGTAGTCGAGCACGAGGCATTACCTGACTTAACTTACTAATTTAGGGCATAAAATTTGCTTTTAAAATTAATTTATTTACATTCATTAAATATGTCCCTAAAAAGGGCCCTCGAGACCCTAAAACATGCAATTGAAACGGTTCGGGACCAAACAGGGAACATTAAAAATTTTCTGAATACTTAGAGAAATCAAAACAATTTATTTCATTATTCCTTATAAAACTGCCCACCTGCGTCATAGTCACAAAATAAATCATAACTCGAGTCAAAAAACTAAAAATTTAAATTAGTGAATTTTCCCTAAAACTAGACTCATATATCTTCTTACTAATTGTTTTCCAGAATTTTTGTTCCAGCCATTTAGTACAGTTTATTAGTTAAATTTTCCCCTGTTGCACTGTTCAACTACTCTGACCTCTCCTCACTACAAATCAATTTTCTCCCTGTACAGAATTTAAATAACCAGGGAATTTATTTCTCTTGAAAGTAGATTCACTGAGGAATCTAGAAATATAAACTATAACTCCTAATTATTTTTGTACAATTTTTAGTGAATTTATAAATTCAGAACAGGGGATTCAGAAATTGCTCTAACCCTGTCTAGCAAAAATTCAAATATCTCTTAATATACACTTTTTTTGCTTACTCTATTTCTTTCATATGAAAATAGAATCAATAAGTTTTAATTCTATATCTCATTTATCACCTAATTCCATTTCTAATATTCTTGGTGATTTTTCAAGTTCACATCACTGCTTCTGTTCAATACTGTTTTAATGCTAATTTCACTTTTTCATGATTTCTTTGTATTAACTATCATTTAGGCATACATAATGCCGAAACATTTCTTCATTAGCCATTTCAATAGCTAATCATTATTAAATATTTACATACCATTCTTTAGCCATATTATAAGGACATACACACAAAATGGCTAAGTCCCTATACATGCCATAAACTAGAACGTTTGTAAATGAAGATACCCATTTGGTAACTTGATAGTCGATAGTGTGAAGTGATCTCCAACGACCTCCAACCCGAGCTTGCTTTTAAGTACTCTGAAACATGGAAAAGTGAAAGAAGTAAGCTTATAAAGCTTAGTAAGTTCACATGTAAAATAATAAGCATTAGTAATCAATTTAGCTTACTAGTATGCTGTAATAATTTGCTTAAATAATGTTTAGTTCTTACTTTCCGATCTTACTCATCGTAACCTTACCAAAGGCTCAGAATACAAAAGGCACCTTACTTAATAGCTTGCTTACATACCTGCAACATCTCACTTAACACACGAGTACTCTTTCATAATATAGGCATATTTCCAATCATGTCATAAAGTGTCACAAGCATAACTGAAAACTCATCACTTACTTAATACTTGATAATTTCAATTACTTACAATCTTAATATTAAATAAGCCTTAAATGCATACATGTACTCTTTCTTCATGTTCTTATTTTTTCGTTTCTTTGACTTACTCTTTGGATTACTCAAGAACCTTTTTCTTTTTGAGCTTACCATTGCCATGTCTTAACATGGTCTTACGTGGTATCCTTGCCTTGTGAACTCACCAATGCCATGCCTTGGCATGGTTTTACATGGGACCTTTGCCTTATAGTAACTCATTAATGTGATGTCTTGACATGGTCTTACATGGTATCCTTGCCTTATGAACTCACCAATTTCATGCCTTGGCATGGTCTTACATGGGACCTTTGCCTTATAGTAACTCATCAATGCCATGTCTTGACATGGTCTTACATGATTTCTTGCCTTATAGAACTTATCAATGCCATGCCTTGGCATGGTCTTACATGATATCCTTATCTTACCAAATGTCATGTTCCAAACATGGTCTTACATGGTATCCTTGTCTTATAGAACTTATCAATGCAATGCCTTGGCATGGTCTTACATGATATCCTTATCTTACCAAATGCCATGTTCTGAACATAGTCTTACATGGTATCCTTGTCTTAGTGCCAATGCCATATCTTGATGTGGTCTTACATGGAGTCCTTAATCAATGCCGATGCCATGTCTTGATATGGTCTTACACGGGATCCTTGCCTTACCAATGCCATATCTTGACATGGTCTTACATGGTATCCTTAACTATCAATTCCTCCTTAAATGCCATGTTATGAACATGGACTTTGCCATCAATTCTTCCTTAACTGCCATGGTACAACCATGGACTTTGAGATATCAATGCCTTGTCAAGTCATAGCTAAAACATACTTGCTCAAATTCTCAAGGTTAGTAGCATAACTCAATAATAACAATACTAATAACAATAATTGCATAATAATAAAATGCTACTCAACTTACATACTTACATTCTCAATCTCATCATATCATCAACTTAACTTATTATCATAAAACTATGCTAGTCAATACTTTCTTGTTATCATACAAAGCCATAATACAAAATATGGTCTTACATATAAACTATACAAGTTCTCTTTCCAATGTTGAATTATTATCGAACGTTAATCATTATATTTGAAACTCAATACTAAAGTATTTATGGCAATAATATCAATTTACCATTCAAATATGGATAATTAAATGCTTATTAAACATATGAACTTACCTCGATACCAAAACGACCATTTTACCAACTTTCTTGATTTTTGGTTTTTCTCCCGTTCTAGGTCCAAATCTCACTTTCCGGGATCTAAAACATCATATTTCGCTTATTTAATTAATGTACTATTCAAAACATCCCCTAACTCAAACTTTGGAAAAATTACAAATTTGCCCCTAAACCTTTGTAGAATTATGATTTTTCCCCTAGGCTCGGAAATTAAAATTTATCCATTTTTCTTATGTTTTATGACACACTAAATAGTTTTTCCTTCTATGGCAACATCAAATTCCCACTCTATTATGTACTTATGAACATTAGGTATTTTTACCGATTATGTCGTTTTACTCGTTTTCATTTAAAATCGCTTAGAAAAAGTTCTTTAACATAATTTCAAGCTTCATATTCTACCATAAAACATCAAAATAAACACATTTAACCTATGGGTGTTTTTCCAAATATGAACCCTAGCATGAATTATTGCTAGAATAAGCTAAATAAAGTTACCGGGACTCCAAAAACGTAAAAAACATAAAAAATGAGGCTAGAACGAACTTACTATTGAGCTTAGAAAGCTTGGAAACCATAACCATGGCTTCCCCCATGCTATATCCGGCCACCATGAAGAAGATGGACCAATTTTGGCTTTATTTTCCCTTTTTAATTCTTTTAATTACTAAATGACCAAAATGCCTCCTAAAGGCTTTTCCTTCAAATTTGTCCTGTTCTTGCTCATTTTTGTCCAAAATTAAATATAATGGTCTAATTACTAAAGAAGGACCTCCAATTTAAGAACCCATTTCAATTAAATCACCTTTATTATCTAGAACACACATTTTGCTAATTTTACAATTTAGTCCTAATTATCAAATTAGGCACTTATACATAAATTTTCTTCACGAAATTTTCACAGAATTATTCAATCAATGAATAAACCTTAAAACTTAATCAAAATAATTTTTTTGACCTCAAATTCATGGTTTCACAACCACTATTCCGTTTAGGCGCTATTTTGGGATGTTACACTTCTTTTCCGACTCAGGTTGTACTAAAATCGGTGCCTCAATCAATAATGCTTTCAACTTCTTGAAACTTCGCTGACATTTTTCGGACCATTCAAACTTAACATCCTTGTGCAACAACTTGGTCAGTGGATTAGCAATCATCAAAAATCCTTTGACAAATTGTCGGTAATAACCGGTTAAGCCCAAAAAGCTTCTAACTTCAGATACATTTCTTGGCGATTTCCAACCAACAATTGCCTAAATCTTTCTTGGATCAACACGGATACCATCACCTGAAATAATATGTCCCAAAAGTCAGACCTCTCGGAGCCAAAACTCATTTTTACTGAATTTAGCAAACAATTTCTTATCTCTTAAAGTCTACAATATGGTTCTCAAGTACTCGGCATGCTCGAACTCATCTCGAGAATAAATCAGAATGTCATCGATAAACACAACCACAAACTTATCTAAATACGGTCAAAAAATTCTATTCATCAAGTCCATGAAAACGGTAGGTACATTTGTTAATCCAAAAGGCATAACAAGAAATTCATAGTGCCCATACCTTGTTCTGAAAGCGGTCTTCGGCTCATCAGACTCTTTAACTCTTACCTGATAGTATCCGAATCTTAAATCAATCTTTGAAAATATCATTGCTCCTCTTAACTGATCGAACAAGTCATAAATCCTCCGTAAAGGATACTTGTTCTTTATAGTCACCTTTTTGAGCTATCAGTAATCGATACAAAGTCTCATAGACCTGTCTTTCTTCTTTACAAATAACACTAGAGCACCCCAGGGAGAAAAACTCGATCTCGAAAAACCCTTATTCGTCAACTCTTGCAACTGAGCTTTTAATTCTTTTAATTCAATCAGAGCCATTCTATCCAGAGCAATAGTTATTGGTGAGGTCCCTAGTACTAAATCAATACCAAACTCAACTTCTCTAACTCGTGGTAACCCCGGCAACTCTTCCAGAAACACATTCGGATATTCACAAACTATTGTCGCTGATTCAATTTTTAGTTCAGACACTTTTGTATTCAACTCATAAGCAAGATACGCTTCACACCATTTTCTTACATATATATGGGCACACATCGAAGAAATCACAACAGGTAACTCACTCGACTCATCTGAATCAATCCAAAGAGTTTTACCATTTTCACATTTTAGTTCAATAATCTTTCTTTTACAGTTCACAACAACATCATGCAGTGTCAACCAATCCATACCCAAAATAACATTGAATTCATCAAATGGCAACAACATTAAATCAGCTAGAAAATAGTGACCTCAAATCATCAAGGGATAATTCTTACAAACTCTATCAACTAATACATGTTTGCCTAAGGCGTTTGACACTATAACCAAAAATTCAATAAACTCAACAAGCAAGCTCTTACTAGTTACCAATTTCACTTAAACATAAGAATGGGTTGATTCAGGATCAATCAATGCAACTAAATTAGTATTATAGAGAGAAAAAGTACCAGTGATAACATCGAGAGATGTCGCTTCTTCGTGAGCACAGATGGCATAGGCTCTAGTAGGTGCTCGAGTTTCGAATATCACAGATGTATCCTTTGTCACACCTTGACTACTAGCTCCATTTTCGTATTCCTAGGTGGCCTAACCCTATTAGTAGTATTACTCAGCCTTGCACTCTGAAATTTTTCTTTCTCTGCCATTTCAGGACAACCTCGGATAAAATGCTCTTGGGAGCCACACTTGAAACAACCCTGATCATTCGTTCTACACTCACCGGGATGACGTCTGCCACAATGTTGACAATCAGGTCTATTAGGCCTCACATTACCCACACTTGCCATTAAAGTGGCTTAAGATTTAAAACTCGAGTGTTGCTTCCTACGGTCTCTGTGCGAATACCCACCTGATACATTCGAATAGGAATACATTTCTTTAGAATTCTTTGACTGAGACAGAAATGACTTACTCATAGGTCTTTTCCTCAAATCTCTAGTTTCAAGATAAATGTTCCTCTTTTATTTATTCAACTCCTCGGCCTTGCAGGCTCATTCAACCAATACCACAAATTCATTTAGTTTTAAGACCCCAGCTAATACACGAATATCCTCATTCAATCCATCCTAAAATCTCTTGCACATAATAGCCTCGGTGGAAACACACTCTCGAACATATTTACTAAGTCTGACAAATTCTCGCTCATATTCAGTCACTGACATACGATCCTATTTCAGCTCAAGAAATTCCTTATATTTCTGATTGATGAATCGCTGATTAATATATTTCTTTCGAAACTCCTCTTGCAAGAATTCCAATGTAACTCTCTCTTAGTACTACCGATACCAGTGTATTCCACCAATGGTATGCAGAATCTCTTAAAAGTGAGATGGAACACTTTAAACACTCATCCGGTGTGTAGGACAACTTATCAAATACCCTGATAGAGTTTTAGAGCCAAAACTCAACTCTTTCAGGATCCTTATCCACATTAGCTCTAAAATCTTCAGCCCCATGCTTTCGGATCTTATCAACCGAAGGCTTGTTCATTCTTACAAATTTTATACCTTGTAGAGCTACGGGAACCGGTCGAGAAATAGGTGGGGGTGGAGGAGGTTGGGCATTTAGATTTGTTTGAACAAATTTCATATACCACTTATTCATCATATAGAGAAAGACTTCTCTACCCCCTTCTCTTTGACTAACCATAAGAGGTCTACTGTCAGACGGTGCTGCCCCTTGAGCAGGAGCCGGTGTGTTACTTTCAACTTCATCAATCTCATCTCGATTGGGATCCATTTACTATATGAAAACACAATTTAAAATTGTCAAGAGCCATCACACTATCACAATTCATTTATGGTATGTATAGCTAGACTTTTACCACGCTATGTTAGTTTGAGAATTGACTAAACCATAGCTCTGATACCACTAGATGTAACACCTCTTACCCATATTCGATGTTGGAACAGGGTATGAAGCATTACCGGACCTAAACATAAGAAAACATACAAAACAGAGATGTAAATTCCCTCCAAATTTAAAACTTGTCATTTACATTCACATCGTCCCTAAAACGAGCCTATGAGACCCAAAACATGCATTGGAAGTGGTTCGAGAGTAAACTAAGAACTTCAAAAAATTTCACCACACTTAGAAAAAAAAATTTCATGTTTTAAAAGCCATACACTCTTGTGGCTTGGGACATGCCCGTGTGGGCAAGTCGTGTGGTCACACACGCTCGTGTCCCTAACCCGTGTAACTCTCTATTTGTCATCCAAGAACAAATTGAAGTCACACGGCCAAGGAACACGCCCGTGTTCTTAGGCCATGTGGTTGATTGAATTTTCATAATTTTTCGTAAAATAGGTGCAGACTTCACACACCCAGGGCACACGCCCGCGCCTGAGGCCGTGTCATCCATATGGCTAAGACACATGCTTGTGTCTCTGCCCGTGTGCTCAATTATGAGCATTTTGTTTTGTAACAATTAATGTGCAGGGGACACATGGCCAGAACACACACCCATGGGGCAAGCCGTACGTCACGCATAACCTAGAAACACCCCCGTGTGCCTATCCGTGTGGACAAAAACAACGCTATTTACCAAGACATTTTGTCACACTTTTATGCATACACCTACACAACGAAACATAACACCATTCCAAGTATATACATTCAACCAAATCAGCCACAACCAAGGCATCAATATCTCATTCACATTCTATCATTGATCATACACAAACATCACATATAACTCAACACAAATCAAGCAACTTTCCACATCCATGAAAACCTCATCATATGCATGAATACTTAAACCAATATTAGCCAATTCCTTATGGCCATTTACAAAATGAATTATCAACCAATATAGGCCAACACATTAGGCCAAATCAATTATGACACATAACAAAATAACTAAATCCCTATACATGCCATAACTCAAAATATTTAAATCAATGGTACCCAAAATATTAAGTTGATAGTGTAATTGGATCTTTGACAATCTCCGATCCCCGAGCTAGCTTGATGAGACTATAAGACAAGGGAAAAGAAACTAAGTAAGCTATAAAGCTTAGTAAGTTCCCATGCAAGTAATAAGCATTATAAATTCACATTTAACATATAATTAATTTAAATTAAATTAACATAAATGTCATTATAAATCTCATAATCCAACTTACTCAATCATAACCTTATCGAAGGATTCATTACATATCGAAATCACTAGCATGAGTTTACATACATATCTATTCCAATTTACCACATACCATATTCTTTCACAACTTTGACATTCTCATTGCATTTCCCGTTGAACCACTTGGTGTAACATTCTAGTTTAGACCTTAGTCAGAATAGTGGCTTTGGGACCACAAATCTGAGTTTAAAAAATATTTTAATATTATTTTCTGTGTTTGTGATATGTGAATTTATATCTGCAAAATTTCTGTGATTTAATTTGTCTGTTTCTGTGCTTAATTATGAATAAGGGCTTAATCGCATAAAATACAAAAGTTGCATGCTAATTGTTAAAGTGCCTATTTGGCTTGGCTTTGGATAGTAAAGGTCCTTAAGTTGTTATTAAACCATTGGAAACATGAGTGGACTATTATGGCCTTATTATAATGATTTATTAATGGCTTTATAAATGGGGCAAAATTGGTATTTAGTATTTTATGTTAATTAAAGTAAACAAAATGCATGAAATTAGCCATTTCCCATGTGTTCTTGCCGAAAATACCAAGCAAAATAAAAAGAAAAAGAGCCTTACAGTTTCGGCATTTGCAAGCATCATTAGGTATGTATTTTTAATCATTTTTTGATAATTTCTACGTTTCTGTGATCATTGCTTCGTGTTCTTCAAAGCCCATGTCTAAATTTTTGTTTCTGTTAACAATTTCATGAAATGCCATTGTTGAAATCATGAGTTTTGTGATGTTTTTGGATGAATTATGAAGGCTTGGTAGATGAGTTATAAGTTTTGTCTTTGAATTTTTATGGAATAGAGCTATTTGAGCTAATTTGTGAAAATAGGGTTTTAAAGGACTAAATTATGAATTAAATATGTTATTTGGGCTTGTATAGAATCCATGTATATTCGACCAAGAATGAATTTTGCATATTTGTGATTTTGTGAAAAATGGACGAAATTGTCAAAGTGTGAAATTATAAGGGCTAAAATGAAATGTTCCCTAAGTATATGTATATGGATTAAATTGAATGTAATAGATGATTGAATGGTTGAAATTTGTATTGTATTAGATCAAGAACAAAGAAAATCGGACTTAGATTCGGGGAAGTACAAATTAGTCGAATAGTCGATTCGTTCTGTCCGAAATCCAAGGTAAGTCAATTAAAATTATGTGTTAATTTGAGTAAATTCTACTCATATAAACTGTAATCTTTATTGGATTGCCTTATGTGCCAGATGAATATCTTTGGAATAAAGTATAATAATATGTTAGTATCCGAAAAGCTCTGTATACTTCTAAAGGAAAGTTGACATCTATTTGAGATATCGTGTAAAACCGTGTTCGGGACACAGGCCTCAATTGAGATTTACGTATAAGACGATGTTTGGGACATAGGCATCATATCTGATTTCGTGTAAGACCTTGTCTGGGACAGAGGCATCGACATTAAATTACATGTAAGACCACGTCCGGGACGTCGGCATTGTACCTGTTTATGATTATCTGTGTCATTTCTGAACCATCTGAGGATTGAGTACGAGATATGGGAATGAATGTATTGTGAAATGTATAATCTATACAGGTACGTATGTATCGCACTAAGTCTCTAAATATGAAAGACTCGATTCTGTGAAGTATGTACGAAACCATGAATTACTTCTTGAAATAACTCTGAATTCTTACTATTGATTTTACTTATATGTTTTAATAGATGGACTAGCTGTATTTGACTTACTAAGCTCTTTGTAGCTTACTTTGTGTGATTTATGTCTGTTTACAGTTATCGTAGCTACTAAACGCTCGGGATAGTCGAGGATCGTCACCACACTATCGAAATCATTTTGGTACTTTTGAAAGTGTAAATATTTTTTTTAGTATGGCATGTATAGGCTAGGATGTTTAAGAAAGTAAGCTTGATATGTATATATGTTATGCCATGTGAATTGGCTAATAAATGATAAGTTTGTGCATAGCTTTGGTGTATGTTTGTAATGTGTTATGTTCTAATGTGTTTTGGTCATCTTTAAGCATGTTTTGAGCATGGAATTGGTTGGAAATTTTGGTATGAATGTTGTATATTATTGCTTGAAGGATTGGATCTTAGAGAAGTGGCAAATTGGCTTAAACCAAGCCTGCATTTTCCCACACGGTCATGGCACATGGTCGTGTCTATTGGCCATGTGAAAAAGTTAGTATTGGACCTATTTTTTGCACGGATGGTTCACATGGGCGTGTCTAATGCTCGTGTGTGCCACATGGCCTAGTCACACGAGCGTGTGACTTTAATAGTTTTGGAAGATTTGGTTAAGTTCTGAAAATTCTGAATAGGTTCAGTTTAGTTTCAACCTTTCCTTAAACGTATGTTTTAGGTCTCGTAGACCATCTTAAGAGACGATTGCTTATGAAATGATGTTCAATAATATCTGTAATTCTGAATTATTCTGAAATGTTCTGTCTATATGGTAATGCCTCGTAACCTTAATCCGATGTCAGTTACGGGTTAGGGGTGTTACATTTGATTAGTATCAGAGCTAAGGTTTAGTTAGTTCTAGGACTACCATAGCGTATTTGAGTCTAGCTATACATGCCATATATCTGAATCTGTGATTATGTGATGACTCCTAACATTGAAATGTGCTTTTATATAGCAAATGGATTCCGATAGAGTTGTAGCTGATGATGTTGAAAGCAATGCACCTGCTCCCGTGCAAGGGACGGTGCAAGCTGATTCTAGACCGACTACTAGTAGTCATGATGGTGAGGCTAAGCAAGCCTTCTATTAGATGATGAATGAATAGTTCACCCAATACATTAGAACCAATCCGACTATACAACAACCTCCACCCACAGTTAATCCTTCTCAAACTCCTAATATGCCACGAGTGAATCTGGTACAGTTGAGTAGACCACCGGTTGATAAGATTAGAAAGTATGAGGCTGAAGAGTTCTGAGCTACAACGAATGATGATGCTGAAAGAGCCGAATTCTGGTTAGAAAATACAATACGAGTGTTTGATGAAATGTGTCTGAGTCCGGAGGAATGTGTTAAATGTGTCATTTCGCTTCTGAGAGATACGACGTATCATTGGTGAAAAACTTTAATATTTGTAGTCCCGAGTGAATAGGTTACTTAGGATTTCTTTCAATCTGAATTGCGAAAGAAATATATCAGTTAGAGATTCATTGATCAGAAACGTAAAGAGTTTCTCGAGCTTAAATAGGGTCGTATGTCTGTTACTGAATACAAACATGAATTTGTGAGATTGACCAGTATGCTAGGGAATGTGTATCGAATGAAGCAATAATGTGCAAAAGGTTTGAAGATGGACTAAATGAAGATATCTATCTGTTAGTTGGGATTTTGGAAATTAAAGAAATGGTAGTTGTAAAACCCCCCGCCCGAATCCCTCGCCGGAACAGGGTTCGAAGTGTTACCCGACTTAAACTCAATCAATCACACAAAAACCGTACCAAAAAATTTCAATCAATTTGTAACACCCCTTGCCCGAATCCCTCGCCGGAACAGGGTTCGAGGTGTTACCCAACATAAACTCAGTCAATCACACAAAAACCGTGCCGAAAAATTTCAATCAATTTAAAACTTTTCTTTTCACATGCAATCTGTCCCATATATGGGCTTACGAGGCCCAAAACATCACTAGCCTACATAGGCCAATTCACATGGCCAAAACACTTTATCAATACAAGCCAACACCTTTGGCTAAATTATAATATCACATACTCAACATTAAAACCCTATACATGCCATAGACTCGAAATACTAGGATTTACTTACACCAATAGCATGAGCTCGGCAGGTTGATAATATCTCCGACGAACTCTAACCCGAGCAAGTAACTGGAGTCAACAATCTATAAAACAGAGGAATGTAACAACGGAGTAAGCTTTCATAAGCTAAGTAAGTTTTAAGCAATGCAAACAAATAAATGTAATTATACTTCGATTATTCAATTTCTCAAGCGGATATATTCTAGGTATGTTGCCATCTGACCGAATATACACATGCACATAATGCACATTCAACATTCTTATAACACTTAATCTGAATTCATATAACATAAATAAATCAAATACCTTCACATACTTTCACACCTTGACCAAATGTATCATGATCATAGATATAGTTATAACATTTGTTCACATATGTATCACATTACACACTTATGATTCACTTCAAATCAAACTCACATATGAGTACATAATGCGTACCTTGCCCACTTAACGTATTGAATATATTCATTTGTCAATCTAACACGAGGTACCTTAGTCTTAGACTTTTCTCAAATCACCGGCATTTCACCTGCTAGGCTCGAGGCCGATATCATTTCACCAAGCATTATAGCCTATTAGGCTCGAAAGCCCAAATAGTATCTCACCGGCATTATAGCCTGCTAGGCTCAAAGGCCCGAATAATATCTCACCAGCATTATAGCCTGCTAGGCTCAAAGGCCCAAATAACATTTCACCGACTTTATAGCCTACTAAGCTCAAAGGCCCGAATAACATTTCACCGACATTATAGCCTACCCCGAATAACATTTCACCGGCATTATAGCTTGCTAGGCTCAAAGGCTTGAATAACATTTCACCGGCATTATAGCTTACTAGGCTGAAAGGCCCGAATAATATTTCACCGGCATTATAGCCTGCTAGGCTCAAAAGCCCGAATAACATTTCACTGGCATTATAGCCTGCTAGGCTCAAAGGCCCGAATAACATTTCACCAGTTCTTTCCCACTTTCATAACTTATACTTCAATCATGTATAATTGAAACACATATCTATGAACAAAGATGTGACAGCCCAAAATTGACCCTAGTCGGGAAGTGGTTTCGGGACCACTAAACCGAGTCACCGAAATGTTTGAACGTAATATTTATTGTCTAGAATATGTATTTATGAATGTGTGAAAATTTCAAGCTTCGATTTAGTCAATTGCATGTGAATTCAGTTATTAGGACTTGTGTGACACTTTTGAAATGTGATAGGCTAATCTATAAGGACCTAATAGTGCATGTAATCAAAGGGGAGGACTTGCATGTCAAATTTCCCCCCCTAATAGCTAGTGGCCGGCCATGACAAGGGATTATGGGCAAAACATGTCATAGACATGTTATGTTGGTGCATCATGGGAGGAAAAAAATAAATTAATGGTTATGGGTAATAAAGAAATGAAAAAAAAAAGGGGAAAGAAGGTGTGTGATTCCCCCCATTGCCGTGAGTTGAAGAAAAGAAAAGAAAAAAATTTGTTCATCCTTTTCATTCTCTCTTGGCGAAAATTCTAAGGAAGGAGGAGGAATTCTTACTTCATGTTTAGTTTGGAAGAGGATTAGGAAGAGGTTTGGCCATACTTGTATCAAGATTAAGGTATGTTTGATGTTGTGCCATGAGATTCATGCATGTTTTTGGTTGCTAACTTGATGTTCTTATTAGCCCATGGTTCAAATCCTTGCTATGTCATGGGGATGGTATTCGGCCAAGGTGGATTTTGTGTTAATGCCATTGCATGTTAAGTATGAAGCTTGCTAATGATACATGTGATGGTGGATTGATGGCTCTTGGACTTTCTTTTTAGCATTTTGAGTGAGACATTAAGTTCTTTGTTTAACCATGACCAAAATTGAAATGGTATGGTGTTGTGATGTATTCGCCATGGTACATCCATAAGTATAATTTATGCTTATTGCATGGTAGGTAAGATTTGTGTTTTGGATTTATGTTCATGTTTAGTTATAATCAACTTTGAGATTCGGCTCTAGCATATATACATATATATATGTTTGCACATGATGTATTGGTATGACATATATACTATCTCAAGGTATATATTTTCATATGATGATGTTTGGTTATGAAGTAAATGATTGATGCGTATTGAGTTACAATATGGAATCGTTAGTTAGTAAAATGTATGCCGTTTATGTGTGGTATTATGTATAATTGGCCTCAACATGGACATGCATATTCGCCACATGAGCGGGATTGGTGTGCATGCATTCGGTTAGAGGCAAGCATATTGATGCCTATTCTTGGCTTAGAAAATTCGGCTAAGGAGAGTACTAACTAATGTGTTGAGTTTGATTCATGATTTCCGTACATATGTGACTTTAATGTCTAATGAAAATATGTGGACTAAGTACCTTGAATTCCTCTTTCGATGCTCAAATGATTAAATCAATTTATTTGTTAAATTAAGCTCAATAGCCGTCGAAATCGCTCGACCACATCCGAGGTAAGTCTTCGAGTAATGATCCTACTTGTATTATATTGAAATGATTTGTCATATTATGGCGGATAGCCGAATGTGCGTAGGGACTACGTTGTAAAGTCAATTGAAATCATGCTCTTTGTGTGTGGCTATTGAGCCGAAATTGGAGAGGTTTGATAAATGTTTTGTGTTTGAGCCTTAGTAACGAAAATGAAATATGGACGTGTCGTGATTTTTGATATATGTGTGCGTGAGCAATTGAATGATACCCGGGCTAAGCCCCGAAGGCATTTATGCTAGTGATTATATCCGGGTTAAGACCCGAAGGCATTTGTGCGAGTTGCTATATCCGGGTTAAGACCCGAAGGCATTTGTGCGAGTTGCTATACCCGGGTTAAGACCCGAAGGCAATTGTGCTTGTGGTTATATCCGGCTAAATTCTGAAGAAACTTGGTTTGAAGGTGAGCGTTTTGTGCTGCAATAAATTCAATTAATACGCTCGAAAAACCCAAACGATAAGGTATGTTTGCATGTGCATTGGAAAAGTCGATTCGTTTGAAATAGTATTCGTTCAATCGACTAACGAACTTTCGGCTCTTAGATAGGTTGATACCTTGTGTGTGTATATGTTGATGAAGTGTGAAGTAAGTATGATTATGAGAATGTGTATTACTAAAGTGATTCATTTAGCTATGTGAATGTAATACTTTAGTCAAAACTGATTTCATTACTTGAGACATACTAAGCATTAAAATGCTTACCCCGTTGCTTTGGCTCTCTGTTTTATAGATTTTGCTCGTTAGCTATCGGATTCGGGATCATCGAAGTCGAAGTCATCCACACTATCAAAGCCCCTTTGGTACTCTTTTAGTTGAACTCTGGATATGGCATGTATAGGACTACCCTTTGCTGTTTTTTTTCAAGTACGTTTTGTGATTTATGTGTGTACAGCCATGCGAAAATGGCTCGTAAAAGTGGAGTATGGCATTAGACCATTTGTGTTTATGTATATATGTATGGTTTCATGATGTGACTATAGACTGGAATGGAAGTGTTGGGCAAATGATCAGCCATTGGAATGGCTAAATATGATTATATGTGGACCTATGTATGACAAAACTCTAGTTGGTCCATGGAAACCACGAAATAGGTAAAGTTTACCTTGAAAACAGATGCTGACAGCAGCAGTGGTGTGGATTTTAAAAATCACTAGAAATTGTAGAAATGGAATTAAATAGTCAATAAATTATTTAAATGAACCTTGATGAATCTAATTTCATATGGAAGAAACAAAACGGTCATATGAGTTATATGTTAAGAGATATTAAAGTTCTCGTGAAACAGGGCCAGAACGGTTTCTAGATCCCCTGTTCCGACTTTGGAAATTCATTATAAATTAACCAGAGATAATTAGGAGTCATGCTATATATGTATAGATTCCTATTTGAGTCTAGTTTCTATAGAAACAAATGGAATCAGTATTGAAGCCCTGTACAGAGAGATATCCAAGTCGTAATGTGTGAAGGTCAGTGTAGTCATCCCTGTAACAGGGGAGACTTTAACTAATAAACTGTACTAATTGGCCCAACCAAAAATTCTAGAAAAAAATATTTAGATGGAAACATGAGTCTAATTTCAGGGAAAAATTACGAAACTAATTTTCAAGCTTTGAAACTCAAGATATGATTTTTAAGGTGACAGTGATGCAGTAACTAGCTTGTCTGGAAAATTTTAAATGGACTGTGAAAATAATTAAGTTAAGTCTGTGTGCACCTTGTGTTCGACTCCTGTAACGGACTCGGGTACGGGGTGTTACAATTTTATTGGTATCAGAGCTACGGTTTAGTCGATTCTAGGACTACCGTAATACGTTTGGGTCTAGCTATACTTGCCGTTATGTGATTAATTGATAGTGTGGTGATTTCTGACATTTGAATTTTTGTTTATTTATAGTAATGGATCCCGATCACAGCCGAGCGATAGCTGATGATGTGGAGAGTGTGGCGCCTGCTCCCGCACAAGGGACAGGGCCGGCGGACTCTCAACCTATTGCTAGCAATTCAAATGATGAGGCTAGGCAAGCTTTTTATAGCGTGATGAATGATTGGTTCAACCAATACATTCGAACTAATACGACTGTTCCACAACCTCCATTCCCGACTAATACAACCCCAGACCTACAATACCTCCCAGAATCGACCAAATAAGGTCAAATAAGCCCCAGCTGATGAATCCGAAAACATAGGGCTACTGAATTTAAAGCTACGGATAGCGACGATGCCGAGCAAGTCAATTTTGGTTGGACAACACTATCCGGTACTCGATGAGCTATCTTGTACACCGATGAATGCCTAAAGTGTACTATCTCCTTGCTACGCGATTTTGCCTACTATTGGTGGAGTACTCGACTTCATTGTGCCCGAGAGCAAGTAACTTGGGAGTTTTCCAAACCGAGTTTCGGAAAAGTATATCATCGAGATTTGTTGATCAAAACGGAAGGAATTTCTTGAGCTTAAGCAAGGTTCTATGTCGCCATCGATTCGAGCGAAAATTTGTTAGACTTAGTAGATACGCCGGGAATGTGTTTCGTCCGAGACCGTCATGTGTAAACGCTCGAGGATGGGCTGAATGAAGATATAAAATGTTCGTTGGCATTCTTGAAATACGAGAGTTCGTAGTACTTGTCGAGCGAGCTTGTAAAGCCGAATAGCTTAGAAAAGAAAAACAAAAAGTTGATGTGGGAATTGAGAGTTTCAGTAAAGATCCTCGGAAAGTCTCTTCAACAGCATCAAAGAAATTTCGTGATGATGTGGGCGGTCTAGAGGCACTTCGGCCTTTTTAGACGAGATCGTGATCGACCCCTGTGGGTACACGAGGCACTTTGTCGCCAGTGTTGGGAATGAACGCCGAGACGAACGGAGTGTCGACATTGTGGCAAATGGCATTCGAAGTTGTAGATTCCGTGACCGCTCCTGTTACAAGTGCGGATCGTTGACCACTTCATTAAAATTGCCCGAGGTTGTCTCGAGCAGAATGTAGATCGAGTGGGAAACCGGGCGCTACCACCGCCGAGGTAGACCATCTAGAAATACGGCAATGCTAGTGGTGGTCGAGAGGATCTAGAGATGCTACGACCAGATCCGAGGCTTGCGCGCCTGCTAGGGCTTATGCCATACGCGACGTGAGGATGCTTCCTCGCCGGATGTTATTACCGGTACTTTCACTCTCTTTGATACTAATGTGATTGCTTTGATTGACCCCGGTTCTACTCATTCTTATATATGCGAAACCTTAGCATCCAAGAAGACTTTACCTATTGAGTTTCTTGAGTTCGTAATTCGTGTCAAATCCTTGGGTCGTTACGTGCTTGTTGACAAAGTGTGTAAGAAATGCCCCTAGTAATTTGAGGTTCTGTTTCCCACGGACTTGATGCTTTTGCCGTTCGATGAATTTGATGTTATTCTTGGTTTGGATTGGTTGACCGTGCATGATGCGGTTGTGAATTGCAAAAGCAAGACTATGGATTTGAGGTGCGCAAATAACGAGATGATCCGAGTTGAGTCTACGGACTTAAAGGGGTTGCCAGCTGTAATATCATCAATGTTGGCCCAGAAATATGTAAGAAAGGGGTGCGAAGCATACCTTGCGTATGTACTTGATGATAAGGAGTTAGAAATAAAACCCGAATCTGTGCCGGTGGTTTGCGAATACCCGGATGTTTTTCCCGAAGAATTACCGGGTTTGCCACCTGTTCGGGAGATAGAGTTTGGTATTGAGCTTGTACCTAGGACTACGCCAATTTCGATAGCTCCATATCGTATGGCACCAACCGAGTTAAAGGAGTTGAAAGCTCAGTTGCAAGAATTGACGGATAGAGGTTTCGCTCGACCAAGTTTCTCACCTTGGGGTGCACCAGTATTGTTTGTGAAAAAAAAGGACATAACCATGAGGTTGTGTATTGACTATCGTCAGCTGAATAAAGTGACGATAAGGAACAAATATTCGTTACCGCGTATTGATGATTTGTTTGATCAACTAAAGGGAGCCTCAGTGTTTTCAAAGATAGATTTGAGATCGGGTTATTATCAGTTGCGGATTCGAGATTCGGACGTACCCAAAACTGCTTTCAGAATGAGGTACGGTCACTACGAGTCCTTAGTGATGCCTTTCGGGCTCACTAATGCCCCTGCGGTATTTATGGATTTGATGAATCAGATCTTCAGACAGTATTTGGACCGGTTCGTAGTTGTGTTCATTGATGACATCTTGGTCTATTCAAGAAATGAGACCGAACATGCTGAACACCTGAGATTAGTGTTGCAAATTTTACGGGATAAGCGTTATATGCTAAGTTCGAAAGTGTGAGTTACGGTTAAAGAGGTCACTTCTTGGGTCATGTGGTATCTGCGATCGGTATTTGAGTCGATTCGAGCAAAATTTCAGCCATATTTAACTGGAAGCCTCGAGAAATATTCTCGAGGTTCAAAGCTTTTGGGACTTGCGGTTACTACCAACGGTTTGTAAAGGTTTCTCGATGATAGCCACACCCATGACGAAGCTACTTCAAAAGATGTTAAGTTGAATGGACGGAAAATGTCGAAAAGTTTTGATCAACTGAAAACTTATTTGACGGAAGCCCCAATTTTAGTGCAGCCCGAATCAGGCAAAGAGTTTGTCATCTATAGTGGCGCCTCCCTACTTGGGTTAGGTTGCGTATTGATGCAAGAAGGTCGAGTTGTGGCCTATGCATCGAGACAATTAAAGCCACATGAGAAAAATTATCCGACCCATGATCTCGAATTAGTCGCCATCGTATTCGCCTTTGAAAATATGGCGACATTACCTTTTTGGTGAGAAATGCCATGTATTTTCGGATCACAAAAGTCTCAAATATTTGATGACTCAAAGAGACTTGAATCTGTGACAAAGACGTTGGCTCGAGTTGATAAAAGATTATGAGCTTGTCATTGATTATCACCCGGAAAGGCTAATGTGGTTGGACGCCTTAAGTCGGAAATCACCGCTTGCTTTCTGACGATGAATGTACACTTGTCTATTCTACCCGACAATGTGTTAGTAGCGAACTAAAGGCCAAACCATTATTGATTCATCAAATTCGTGAAGCTCAGAAAGTCGACGATGAGTTGGTTGCAAAACGGGATGAATGTGTTCCGAATGTGGAATCGGAGTTTCAAATTGATGATGGTGATTGTTTGAGGTAAAGAAATCGGTTGTGTGTTCCAAGAAATTCAGAACTCATTTCGATGATTCTGAATGAAGCTCATTGTAGCCGAATGTCAATCCACCTGGGGAGTACGAAAATGTACAATGATCTGAGAAGCCAGTTTTGGTGGCATGGTATGAAACGAGACATTTCCGACTTTGTTTCGAGATGTTTAATATGTCAACAAGTGAAAGCGGAACATCAAGCGCCTTCAGGGTTACTTCAGCCGATCACGATACCCGAGTGGAAATGGGATCGAGTCACAATGGACTTTGTGTCCGGACTGCCATTGTCAGCAAGTAAGAAGGATGCGATTTGGGTTGTTGTTGATAGACTGACTAAGTCGGTTCACTTTATCCCCGTGCGTACGGATTTTTCATTGGATAAATTAGCTGAATTGTACGTTTCTCAGATTGTGAGATTACACGGGGTACCGATTTCTGTTGTGTCGGATAGAGATCTGAGATTCACCTTGCGATTTTGGAAGAAATTGCAAGAAGCTTTGGGTACCAAGTTGCATTTCAGCACCGCCTTTCACCCCCAAACCGATGGTCAATCCGAGCGGATAATTCAGATACTTGAGGATATGTTGAGATGTTGCATCCTCGAGTTCAGTGGTTCATGGGAACGGTTTTTACCTTTGATTGAATTCGCTTACAACAATAGTTTTCAATCAAGTATTAAGATGGCACCTTACGAGGCCTTGTACGGGCGTAAATGCCGTACACCATTGTCTGGACCGAGCTCGGTGAAAGTAAAATTTTCGGAGTTGATTTGATTAAATATGCTGAACGAAAAGTAAAGGTAATCCGTGAAAGTCTGAAGGTAGCCACGGATCGCCAAAAGTCGTACGCGGATCTGAAACGAAAAGACATTGAGTATCAGGTGGGAGACAAAGTGTTTCTTAAAGTTTCACCTTGGAAAAAGATACTCAGATTTGGGCGTAAGGGCAAATTGAGTCCGAGGTTCATCGGGCCATATGAAATATCCGAACGAGTCGGTCCGATTATGTATCGATTGATTTTGCCCCCTGAACTTGAAAAGATTCACGACGTCTTTCATGTTTCGATGCTTCGACGCTATAGATCTGATCCATCACACATAATTAGTCCATCAGAGGTCGAAATTCAAGCCAATATGAGTTATGAAGAAGAACCGATTCGTATCCTAGCACGTGAAGTGAAAGAGTTGCGAAACAAAAGGGTTCCGCTAGTGAAAGTGTTATGGCTCAAACACGGGATGGAAGAAGCTACTTGGCAACCCGAGAACTCTATGAAAGAGCGTTACCCAAACCTATTTACCGGTAAGATTTTCGGGGATGAAAATTTCTTAAGTGGGGGAGAGTTGTGACAGCCCAAAATTGACCCTAGTCAGGAAGTGGTTTCGGGACCGCTAAACCGAGTCACCGAAATGTTTGAACATAATATTTATTGTCTAGAATATGTATTTATGAATGTGTGAAAATTTCAAGCTTCGATTTAGTCGATTGCATGTGAATTCAGTTATTAGGACTTGTGTGACACTTTTGAAATGTGATATGCTAATCTATAAGGACCTAATAGTGCATGTAATCAAAGGGAGGACTTGCATGTCAAATTTCCCCCTAATAGCTAGTGGCCGCCATGACAAGGATTATGGGCAAAACATGTCATAGACATGTTATGTTGGTGCATCATGGGAGGAAAAAAAATAAATTAATGGTTATGGGTAATAAAGAAATGAAAAAAAAAAAGGGAAAGAACGTGTGTGATTCCACCCATTGCCGTGAGTTGAAGAAAAGAAAAGAAAAAAATTTGTTCATCCTTCTCATTCTCTCTTGGCCGAAAATTCTAAGGAAGGAGGAGGGAATTCTTGCTTCATGTTTAGTTTGGAAGAGGATTAGGAAGAGGTTTGGCCATACTTGTATCAAGATTAAGGTATGTTTGATGTTGTGCCATGAGATTCATGCATGTTTTTGGTTGCTAACTTGATGTTCTTATTAGCCCATGGTTCAAATCCTTGCTATGTCATGGGGATGGTATTCGGCCAAGGTGGATTTTGTGTTAATGCCATTGCATGTTAAGTATGAAGCTTGCTAATGATACATGTGATGGTGGATTGATGGCTCTTGGACTTTCTTTTTAGCATTTTTGAGTGAGACATTAAGTTCTTTGTTTAACCATGACCAAAATTGAAATGGTATGGTGTTGTGATGTATTCGCCATGGTACATCCATAAGTATAATTTATGCTTATTGCATGGTAGGTAAGATTTGTGTTTTGGATTTATGTTCATGTTTAGTTATAATCAACTTTGAGATTCGGCTCTAGCATATATATATATATATATATGTTTGCACATGATGTATTGGTATGACATATATACTATCTCAAGGTATATATTTTCATATGATGATGTTTTGTTATGAAGTAAATGATTGATGCGCATCGAGTTACAATATGGAATCGTTAGTTAGTAAAATGTATGCCGCTTATGTGTGGTATTAAGTGTATAATTGGCCTCAACATGGACATGCATATTCGCCACATGAGGGGATTGGTGTGCATTCATTCGGTTAGAGGCAAGCATATTGATGCCTATTCTTGGCTTAAAAAATTCGGCTAAGGAGAGTACTAACTAATATGTTGAGTTTGATTCATGATTTCCGTACATATGTGACTTTAATGTCTAATGAAAATATGTGGGCTAAGTACCTTGAATTCCTCTTTCGATGCTCAAATGATTAAATCAATTTATTTGTTAAATTAAGCTCAAGAACAAAGGGGCGCTAAATCCAATAAAGGGAAGGAAAAAGTAGTCGAATAGCCGTTGAAATCGCTCGACCACGTCCGAGGTAAGTCTTCGAGTAATGATCCTACTTGTATTATATTGAAATGATTTGTCATATTATGGCGGATAGCCGAATGTGCGTAGGGACTACGTTGTAAAGTCAATTGAAATCATGCTCTTTGTGTGTGGCTATTGAGCCGAAATTGGAGAGGTTTGATAAATGTTTTGTGTTTGAGCCTTAGTAACGAAAATGAAATATGGACGTGTCGTGATTTTTGATATATGTGTGCGTGAGCAATTGAATGATACCCGGGCTAAGCCCAAGGCATTTATGCTAGTGATTATATCCAGTTAAGACCAAGGCATTTGTGCGAAGTTGCTATATCCGGTTAAGACCAAGGCATTTGTGCGAAGTTGTTATTTCCTGCTAAGACCAAGGCATTTGTGCGAAGTTGCTATACCGGTTAAGACCAAGGCAATTGTGCTTGTGGTTATATCGGCTAAATTTCAAGAAACTTGGTTTGAAGGTGAGCGTTTTGTGCTGCAATAAATTCAATTAATACGCTCGAAAAACCCAAACGATAAGGTATGTTTGCATGTGCATCGGAAAAGTCGATTCGTTTGAAATAGTATTCGTTCAATCGACTAACGAACTTTCGGCTCTTAGATAGGTTGATACCTTGTGTGTGTATATGTTGATGAAGTGTGAAGTAAGTATGATTATGAGAATGTGTATTACTAAAGTGATTCATTTAGCTATGTGAATGTAATACTTTAGTCAAAACCGATTTCATTACTTGAGACTTACTAAGCATTTAAATGCTTACCCGCTGCTTTGGCTCTCTGTTTTATAGATTTTGCTCGTTAGCTATCGGATTCAGGATCATCAAGTCAAGTCATCCACACTATCAAAGCCCTTTGGTACTCTTTTAGTTGAACTCGGATATGGCATGTATAGGACTACCCTTTGCTGTTTTTTTTCAAGTACGTTTTGTGATGTATGTGTGTACAGCCATGCGAAAATGGCTCGTAAAAGTGGATTATGGCATTAGACCATTTGTGTTTATGTATATATGTATGGTTTCATGATGTGACTATGGACTGGAATGGAAGTGTTGGGCAAATGATCAGCCATTGGAATGGCTAAATATGATTATATGTGGACCTATGTATGACAAAACTCTAGTTGGTCCATGGAAACCACGAAATAGGTAAAGTTTACCTTGAAAACAGATGCTGACAGCAGCAGTGGTGTGGATTTTAAAAATCACTAGAAATTGTAGGAATGGAATTAAATAGTCAATCACACAAAAACCGTGCCGAAAAATTTCAATCAATTTAAAACTTTTCTTTTCACATGCAATCTGTCCCATATATGGGCTTACGAGGCCCAAAACATCACTAGCCTACATAGGCCAATTCACATGGCCAAAACACTTTATCAATACAAGCCAACACCTTTGGCTAAATTATAATATCACATACTCAACATTAAAACCCTATACATGCCATAGACTCGAAATACTAGGATTTACTTACACCAATAGCATGAGCTCGGCAGGTTGATAATATCTCCGACGAACTCTAACCCGAGCAAGTAATCTGGAGTCAACAATCTATAAAACAGAGGAATGTAACAACAGAGTAAGCTTTCATAAGCTAAGTAAGTTTTAAGCAATGCAAACAAATAAATGTAATTATACTTGATTATTCAATTTCTCAAGCGGACATATTCTAGGTATGTTGCCATCTGACCGAATATACACATGCACATAATGCACATTCAACATTCTTATAACACTTAATCTGAATTCATATAACATAAATAAATCAAATACCTTCACATACTTTCACACCTTGACCAAATGTATCATGATCATAGATATAGTTATAACATTTGTTCACATATGTATCACATTACACACTTATGATTCACTTCAAATCAAACTCACATATGAGTACATAATGCGTACCTTGCCCACTTAACGTATTGAATATATTCATTTGTCAATCTAACACGAGGTACCTTAGTCTTAGACTTTTCTCAAATCACCGGCATTTCACCTGCTAGGCTCGAGGCCCGATATCATTTCACCGGCATTATAGCCTATTAGGCTCGAAAGCCCAAATAGTATCTCACCGGCATTATAGCCTGCTAGGCTCAAAGGCCCGAATAATATCTCACCAGCATTATAGCCTGCTAGGCTCAAAGGCCCAAATAACATTTCACCGACTTTATAGCCTACTAAGCTCAAAGGCCCGAATAACATTTCACCGACATTATAGCCTACCCCGAATAAGATTTCACCGGCATTATAGCTTGCTAGGCTCAAAGGCTCGAATAACATTTCACCGGCATTATAGCCTGCTAGGCTGAAAGGCCCGAATAATATTTCACCGGCATTATAGCCTACTAGGCTCAAAAGCCCGAATAACATTTCACCGGCATTATAGCCTGCTAGGCTCAAAGGCCCGAATAACATTTCACCAGTTCTTTCCCACTTTCATAACTTATACTTCAATCATGTATAATTGAAACACATATCTATGAACAAAGATGTGATAGCCCAAAATTGACCCTAGTCGGGAAGTGGTTTCGGGACCACTAAACCGAGTCACCGAAATGTTTGAACGTAATATTTATTGTCTAGAATATGTATTTATGAATGTGTGAAAATTTCAAGCTTCGATTTAGTCAATTGCATGTGAATTCAGTTATTAGGACTTGTGTGACACTTTTGAAATGTGATAGGCTAATCTATAAGGACCTAATAGTGCATGTAATCAAAAGGGAGGACTTGCATGCCAAATTTCCCCCCCTAATAGCTAGTGGCCGCCATGACAAGGATTATGGGCAAAACATGTCATAGACATGTTATGTTGGTGCATCATGGGAGGAAAAAAAATAAATTAATGGTTATGGGTAATAAAGAAATGAAAAAAAAAAAGGGGAAAGAAGGTGTGTGATTCCCCCCATTGCCGTGAGTTGAAGAAAAGAAAAGAAAAAAATTTGTTCATCCTTTTCATTCTCTCTTGGCCGAAAATTCTAAGGAAGGAGGAGGGAATTCTTACTTCATGTTTAGTTTGGAAGAGGATTAGGAAGAGGTTTGGCCATACTTGTATCAAGATTAAGGTATGTTTGATGTTGTGCCATGAGATTCATGCATGTTTTTGGTTGCTAACTTGATGTTCTTATTAGCCCATGGTTCAAATCCTTGCTATGTCATGGGGATGGTATTCGGCCAAGGTGGATTTTGTGTTAATGCCATTGCATGTTAAGTATGAAGCTTGCTAATGATACATGTGATGGTGGATTGATGGCTCTTGGACTTTCTTTTTAGCATTTTTGAGTGAGACATTAAGTTCTTTGTTTAACCATGACCAAAATTGAAATGGTATGGTGTTGTGATGTATTCGGCCATGGTACATCCATAAGTATAATTTATGCTTATTGCATGGTAGGTAAGATTTGTGTTTTGGATTTATGTTCATGTTTAGTTATAATCAACTTTGAGATTCGGCTCTAGCATATATACATATATATATGTTTGCACATGATGTATTGGTATGACATATATACTATCTCAAGGTATATATTTTCATATGATGATGTTTGGTTATGAAGTAAATGATTGATGCGTATTGAGTTACAATATGGAATGCGTTAGTTAGTAAAATGTATGCCGCTTATGTGTGGTATTATGTATAATTGGCCTCAACATGGACATGCATATTCGCCACATGAGCGGGATTGGTGTGCATGCATTCGGTTAGAGGCAAGCATATTGATGCCTATTCTTGGCTTAGAAAATTCGCTAAGGAGAGTACTAACTAATGTGTTGAGTTTGATTCATGATTTCGTACATATGTGACTTTAATGTCTAATGAAAATATGTGGACTAAGTACCTTGAATTCCTCTTCGATGCTCAAATGATTAAATCAATTTATTTGTTAAATTAAGCTCAATAGCCGTCGAAATCGCTCGACCACATCCGAGGTAAGTCTTCGAGTAATGATCCTACTTGTATTATATTGAAATGATTTGTCATATTATGGCGGATAGCCGAATGTGCGTAGGGACTACGTTGTAAAGTCAATTGAAATCATGCTTTTGTGTGTGGCTATTGAGCCTAAATTGGAGAGGTTTGATAAATGTTTTGTGTTTGAGCCTTAGTAACGAAAATGAAATATGGACGTGTCGTGATTTTTGATATATGTGTGCGTGAGCAATTGAATGATACCGGGCTAAGCCCGAAGGCATTTATGCTAGTGATTATATCCGGTTAAGACCAAGGCATTTGTGCGAAGTTGCTATATCCAGGGTTAAGACCGAAGGCATTTGTGCGAAGTTGCTATACGGGTTAAGACCAAGGCAATTGTGCTTGTGGTTATATCCGCTAAATTCTGAAGAAACTTGGTTTGAAGGTGAGCGTTTTGTGCTGCAATAAATTCAATTAATACGCTCGAAAAACCCAAACGATAAGGTATGTTTGCATGTGCATCGGAAAAGTCGATTCGTTTGAAATAGTATTCGTTCAATCGACCAACGAACTTTCGGCTCTTAGATAGGTTGATACCTTGTGTGTGTATATGTTGATGAAGTGTGAAGTAAGTATGATTATGAGAATGTGTATTACTAAAGTGATTCATTTAGCTATGTGAATGTAATACTTTAGTCAAAACTGATTTCATTACTTGAGACATACTAAGCATTAAAATGCTTACCCCGTTGCTTTGGCTCTCTGTTTTATAGATTTTGCTCGTTAGCTATCGGATTCGGGATCATCGAAGTCGAAGTCATCCACACTATCAAAGCCCCTTTGGTACTCTTTTAGTTGAACTCTGGATATGGCATGTATAGGACTACCCTTTGCTGTTTTTTTTCAAGTACGTTTTGTGATTTATGTGTGTACAGCCATGCGAAAATGGCTCGTAAAAGTGGAGTATGGCATTAGACCATTTGTGTTTATGTATATATGTATGGTTTCATGATGTGACTATAGACTGGAATGGAAGTGTTGGGCAAATGATCAGCCATTGGAATGGCTAAATATGATTATATGTGGACCTATGTATGACAAAACTCTAGTTGGTCCATGGAAACCACGAAATAGGTAAAGTTTACCTTGAAAACAGATGCTGACAGCAGCAGTGGTGTGGATTTGAAAAATCACTAAAAATTGTAGGAATGGAATTAAATATTGAATAAATTATGTAAATGAACCTTGATGAATATACTTTCATATGGAAGAAACGAAACGGTCATATGAGTTATATGTTAAGAGATATTAAAGTTCTCGTGAAACAGGGCCAGAACGGTTTCTGGATCCCCTGTTCCGACTTTGGAAATTCATTATAAATTAACCAAAGATAATTAGGAGTCATGCTATATATGTATAGATTCCTCTTTTAGTCTAGTTTCTACAGAAACAAACGGAATCAGTATTGAAGCCTGTACGGAGAGTTATCCAAGTCGTAATGCGCGAAGGTCAGTGTAGTCGATCCCTGTAACAGGGGAGACTTTAACTAATAAACTGTACTAATTGGCCCAACCAAAAATTCTAGAAAAAAATATGTAGATGGACATATGAGTCTAATTTCAGGGAAAAATTACAAAACTGATTTTCAAGCTTTGAAACTCAAGATATGATTTTTAAGGCGACAGTGATGCAGTAACCAGCTTGTCTGAAAAATTTTAAATGGACTGTGAAAATAATTAAGTTAAGTCTGTGTGCACCTTGTGTTCGACTCCGTTAACGGACTCGGGTACGGGGTGTTACAAAAGATTTTCATCCTTTCAACCATATAGGGTTTAATTTCCACATTGGAACACATATCTTAGTACATCAGTTAATAGTATCAAATTCGACTAGATATGCTAGTCACATACGACTCATAACTTTAATTTAATATTCATTCAACACAAAGAACATATGTATATTTTAACTGAAGCATCATCTCAATACAATACATCTTGCTCACTGATTCATACACAACCTTTCAAATTAGCAATTATAAGATGGTTCTGCACATAGCCCATCCTTATCGATAATTTACGATGGTTTTACCCTTACTCAGATATATGACATAGGAATTTTTACCTATGCTTCTCAATTCACATTCATGATTCAATTCCAATCAATTTAACATGCATAAGTACATATTGCATACCTGACCAACTTAATGTATTGAACGAAATCGATTGTCGATTTAACATAAGGTCTCATAGTTGAACATAAACATGAAACCATTTCTTATATGTTCGATTCACATCAATCATCAAATTCATTTAATTCACATGTACTTAATTAGGTTGTTCGTACCTGAATAATTTACTTTACGGAACGAATCCACATATCGTATTAGCCCATAGCCTTATAGCACGACACTTTTAATAGTTTACCTCATCGAAGTTCACATTTAATCACTTTAGTACTAAGCCACATTCGGCTACCATAAAGGACTAATAATAATAATTTTATACACATCATGGTTTCCTTTAGATATTTAATAATCACAAATGGTGATATCTCTACTAGCACATATACAACATAGTTTATTCATTGTAACACTCATTTAGTGCATCAAATTTCCAAATCCAATTCAGCTTAAGCATAATAGCCATAATCGGCTTATAGTCTTAAATCATTACATATTCGGCACATTAACTAAATAAAATTTACATTCTCTTTGCCATATTAATTTAACTCTTAGGCATATAAAAAGGAATCAAGCTTAAACACTTAAGAACTTACCTCGAATGTTGCCGAACGATTACAATAGCTATTCGATTATTTTCTCTTTTCCCTTATCCGAATTTGCCCCTCTATGCTCTTGAGCTTAAATTCAAAGATTTTAAACTAGTCAATATTCGACTATTCAAGCATCACTTTCAAAAATATAATATATATATTCGAATTTCACACTAACTGATCATAGTAAGCTTATAAGAAATCAATAAGCTTATAATTTCACTGCAAGCTGTCTTCCTGAGCAATAGTCACTAAATCATTTATAACTGGAGCTACGAAACTCCAAATCAAGTTCCATTAATTTTCCTTGAAAATAGACTCATATATATTTTATCCATAAATTTTTTAGAATTTTTGGTTTGGTCAATCAATACCATATTTTTCTTAAAGTTTCCCTTGTTTCATTGTTTGACTAATCTGACCACTCTTCACTACGAATCAAATTTCTCATTGTACAGAATTCAAAAATATGTTCTAGTTTATTTCATTTGAAACTAGACTCATCAAGGAGTCTAAGCATATAAACTTCATCTTATAACTATTTTTGTACAATTTATAATGATTTTATAAAAACAGAACAGGGGATCTAGAAGTCATTTTGACCCTGTCCCACATCACTTCAAATATATCATTATCGGCAATTCTTTTGCTTACACGGTTTCTTTTATAAGAAACTAGACTCATTAAGTTTAATTACATAATTTATTCAGCTTCTAACTCATCTCCCACAATTTATGGTGACTTTCCAAAATCACGTTACTACTGCTGTTCCAAGCAGATTTATTACCAATTCACTCTTTCACACATAACTTGCATGCATGTTATTTAAACATGCATATCACAAATCAATCATCACATACCTATAACTTCACTTAACCATAATCTCCATTTCATCATTTTAAAGCACAAACATTACTCAATATTGTCCAAGTTCACATTCAGCCATAATGCACACAACATGTTAGCCGATTTTCCCTCTTAGCATTTAAGGCACATGCATGCTCATTTTCTTGGCTCAACTTCACCTATCTTCCATTTTTCATCAAAAGAACATGAAACAACAACCATTTCCCTCATTTCAATTCATGACCGAATGCTTACAACACAACCAAAAAACAAAATATGCTTCATGAGTTAAGGTAGAATTAAGAAGAACTCATGAACATCAAGATAGAAGCAAACTACCATGAACTTACCTTGCATCTTCTTCCCCCAAGTGACCGAATTTTTTCAAGAGCTTCCTCCTCTCTTGCTCTCCTATTTTCGGCTATGATGAACAAAGATGGACAAACTTTGTCCTTTCCATCCTTTTGTTATTCTTATTATTTAACCTTTTATGACACATATCTGACATATATTAATTGTGCCATACTTATGCCATAACTTCAATAAAAAAAATTGCACATGTTGTCTACCATTAACAAGATGGCCGGCCACTACACATAAAATTGGGAGGTTTGACATGCAAATCCTCCTATTTTGCTCTACAAATTATTTGGCCACTACAAATTAGCTTATAGCATTTTTAGAAATTTTCACATAAGTCCTATTTCATAATTTCATTCACAAATGGCAAAATCAAAGCATGAAATTTTCACACATGCACTTTCACATGAAATAAACACAGAATATAACATTTAATTATTTTCGGGACTCAGTTTTGTGGTCCCAAAACTACTTTCCGACTAGGGCCATATTAGGGCTGTCACAGTAGTGCTCGTTGAGCGAGCATGTAAAGCTAAAGAATTAAGTAAAGAGAAAAGAAAAGCTGATTCTAAGGCTAGAGATGCTAGAAAAAGATATTCGAGTAGATCATTTCAATCTATGTCAAATAAATTTCGAGATGATCAAAGCCGTCCAAATGTTAATGTGGGACATTCAAACCGAGATCGAGCTATATCGCATTCAAACTTCAGAGTCCCTGCTACTTTCATTGCAAGTGTCGGAAATGTTTAATCTGAGAGACCTGAATGTAAACACTATGGTAAAAGACATCCGGGAAATTGTAGTGTGACAGCCCAAAATTGACCCTAGTCGGAAAGTGGTTTCGGGACCACGAAACCGAGTCTTATAAATAATTAATTGTTATATTCTATGTTTATGATGTTAATAAATGCATGTATGAAAGTTTCATGCATTAATTTGATCATTTCTATGTGAATTTATTAAAAATGGACTTATATGAAACATTGTAGAAATGTGATAGGTTAATCTATGAGGACCTATTAAAGCATGTAGTGAAAATAGTGGTTTTGCATGTCAAATACTCCTTTTCTTATGCATAGTGGCTGCCATGATGGAGCATATATTACAATATGTGGTAAATTTCCATGAAGTGGTCATTATTTTATGTAAAAGAAAGGAAATAATAAAAGAAATAGAAAAAAAAAAAAAAAAGGGTGTGTGGATGCCTTTCCCCATTTGCCTTGAATTGAACAAGAAAAACAAAAAAATGCTCATCCTTCCTCAAATTTCTTTCAATTGCCGTGAGAGAGAGAGGGGGGTTTGGAGAAGCTTGGCCATACTTGCAACTAGAGTGAGGTATGTTTGATGTCATTCTTTAAGATTCATGCATGTTTTAGTTGTTAGTTTGAAACCTACCTAGCCCATGGCTTAGATTTCTTTGCTATTTGATGGAGATGAAGTTCGCCATGGAGGTTGTCTTTTTTGGTTGGTTGTTTAAATGTTGTTGTGATGAAGCATGAAGAGAAGTGAGATGAATGTTTAATAAAAGGAGATTTTAGATCCTTGAGTTCTTGTTGTTATGTGTATGTGCATGAGTATTCGACCATGCTATAGAATCTATGTGCAAATGATAAATGCTTGGTACATTCGGCTACATGGGATAATGAAAGTTGTATTAAGTTAAGGTGCATACTTTAATCTAAGTGTTGAGAAGTATTCGCTAAGATAGCTAAAAGGTGGGTGTTGCCGATTTTTAGATTTAGATTATGAGAGTGGTTATAATGGGCATTAAGATGGTAATCTTAAGAAATGATAAGTAGATGATATAATTGAAGGGTGAAGTGGCTAATAGGGACTTTTAATGAAATTATGTCAAGGCCGAATGTATCATGAAATAAATAAAAAAATGCTAAATTGTGCTTGTATGTGTGTTCGCCAAGGAAGTGTGATATGAAGCTTTGATAGGTTTGAAAGATGAATGACCGAATGAGCTATAGGTCATGTATGGGTTAATTTTATGCATATGTGTGTGGCATTAGTAGTTAATGGCATTCGGCATTGTTTAACTAAAATTAGAAATGAATCTTAAAAGTTAAATAGGTTGCCCTAGTGGCGAATGTGTTAAAAACTAATGCATGGACAAATGATCTGAATGAATTGATTTTGAAATGTGTATGGTTGCCGTATGTATGTGTTAGATTGAGAAGTAAATTTGTTTGATTTAGCTCAAGAGCAAAGGGAACTAGATTGGATAAAGGAAAGGAGAAAGCAAACGAGTAGCCGATTTGGAACCGTTCTACCCCAAACAAGGTAAGTCATTAACACGTATTTGATATTGCTTAAATGATTGTAAAATTTATGCAATTGTGTTTAATGGGATGATATATATATATATATATATAAATGAAAATGTATGTGTATGGAGTGATGACATTTGTTGAATGTAAAAGAAATAGTGAAATGTGTAGAAAGTTTGCTTTCGGCACTAAGTGTCTGGGCAATACGTGTGTACGGTGATTGAGATCGGCACTAAGTGTGCGTGCTGGAAATATATGGCACTAAGTGTGCGTGCTGGAAATATAAGGCACTAAGTGTGCATGCTGGAAAAATATGACACTATGTGTGCAAGCTGGAAAAATACTGACCTTGGGTGTGCGAGCTCGGAGGGTATGGCTTGTGTGTGCGGGCTTAAATTACGTGGCACTAAGTGTGCGAAATCGAGTAGTAAGCACTGTGTGTGCGTACTCTATATATATGGAGGGTGTGTCTCCATTGAATTGAGTATGGACAGCGGATAGGGTAAGTACCTCGAGCTCATGACGAATAGAGAATACGTTCATGCTTGGGGTTGAACTTGATAAGCCTTAAATCTATGAGATGATTGAAATTGTATGGTTGTGCTGGAAAATGAGTTAATGTGTAAAATGCTTGATTATCTTGTTGTGTAAAATATGAAATGTGGATGTATGATTTGGTACGAGATTGGACCGAAAGGTCCGAGGTATTAAGGTATAGATTCGATATGGATGAGTACCTAGCCTCGTTTGTTGTACATGTTGTAGTAACTTTATCAGTGGATTGATGAATGCTTATGACTTACTGAGTTGTAAACTCACTCGGTGTTTTTCTTGTCACCCATTTTAGGTCTCTCGGACTCGTATTGTTTGCGTGATCGGGACCGTCGCTGAAGTCATCACAACGGCTGAAATCTTGTGGTATTGTTTTTGTTGTTGAAGAACATTTGGCATGTATAGGCTATTATATTTTGTCGAATTGTGGGTTGTAAACTTTAAGCCATGTGAAAATGGCATATGTGGTCGTCGAGTGGGATGCTAGAACCTATAGCCACGAGTCTTAGAAACTCTAATTTTGATAAGGTGGCCATAATTTGTGTCATGTATGATGGATGATTAAGGCCAAGGAAAGATTCATGAAATTGGCATAGTCTACTGCAGTAACTGTTGCGGACAGCAGCAGTGAGATGAGATTGAAAAATCACTAAAAATAGTAGAAGTAGAATTAAATAGTGAGTAAATTATGAAATTGAACCTTGATGAATCTATTTTTATATGGACGAAACGAAACGACCATATGAGCAGTATACTGAGAAATATTAAAGTTCTCGTGAGACAGGGCCAGAACGGTTTCTGGGTCCCCTGTTGCGACTTTGAAAGTTTGCCATAAATTATCCAGAAAGAATTAGGAGTCATGCCTTATATGTACAGATTCTATTTTGAGTCTAGTTTCATTAGAAACAAACGGCACCAGTATTAAAGCCCTGTACAGAGAGATATCCAAGTTGTAACGCACGAAGGTCAGAGCAGTCGATCCCGGTAACATGGGTGACTTTAACTAATAAACTGTACCAATTGGCCCAACCAAAAATTCTAAAAATAAATCCATGGATGGGTATATGAGTCTAAATTCAGGGAAAATTTACGAAACCAGTTTCCGAGTTTTGAAACTCGAGATATGATTTTTAAGGCGACAGTGACGCAGTTTTCCAGCCTGACTGGTAATGTCAAATTGGTTGGTATTTTGAGAGGATTTGGCCGTTAACCCCTCGTGTCCGACACCGGCGTCGGTCACGAGTTAGGGGTGTTACATGTAGATTGAATGACTGAGCCTGTTTCCGATGTGGATCTTTGGACCATTTTGTAAAAGATTGTTCTGAACCTGCTGAGCAAGAGAATGTACAGAATCTAAGACCGAGCAACACCTCAGCTAGAGGTAGACTTTCTAGAAATGAAAGAAATGCAAGTAGTGGTCAAAGAACTACTGGAGATATTATTGTTAGATCTGAGGCCAGAGCACCTGCCAGAGCCTATGCTATCTGAGCTCATGAGGAAGCTTCGTCTCTAGACGTGATTACTGGTACTTTTACTCTCTATGATACTTCTGTGATTGCATTGATAGATCCTGGATCAACTCATTCTTATATCTATATGAATTTAGTGCATAATAAGACTTTGCCTATAGAGTCTACTGAATTAGTAATTAGAGTATCGAACCCCTTAGCAAAAGTGTCTTGGTTGATAAAGTCTGCAAGAATTGCCCATTAATGATACGAGATATCTATTTTCCTGCTGACCTAATGCTTTTACCTTTCGATGAATTTCACATAATTCTGGGAATGGATTGGTTGACTTTGCATGATGCTATTGTGAATTGCAAACGAAAAGTCATTGATTTAAGGTGTAAGAATGATCAGATAATCTAAATTTAGTCTATTGATCTGAATGGACTGCCAGTTGTGGTATCTGCAATGAAAATACAGAAATATGTGAAGAAAGGTTGTGATGCCTATTTAGCTTATGTGCTAGATTCGAAAGTGAATATTAAGAAAATTGAATCCGTGCATGTTGTCTGTGAATTCTCTTATGTGTTTCCTGAAGAACTGCCTGGTTTGCCTCCAATTTGAGAAGTTGAGTTTCGCATTGAATTAGTACCTGGTACTACTCTGATATCGATAGCTCAGTATAGAATTGCTCTGACCAAATTAAAAGAATTGAAATCTCAGATGCAAGAACTGACCGATCAAGGATTTGTTAGACCAAGCTTTTCACCATGGGGTGCTCCTGTTCAGTTTGTGAAAAAGAAAGATGGCATAATGAGAATGTGTATTGATTACCGTCAACTTAATAAAGTGACTGTAAAGAACAAATACCCTCTGCCTAGAATTGATGACTTATTCGATCAGTTGAAAGGTGCTACTATGTTTTCTAAGATAGATCTGAGATTGGGGTACTACCAGTTACGAGTAAAGGATCCTGATATTCCGAAAACTGCTTTTAGAACGAGGTACGGGCATTATGAATTTTTAGTTATGCCTTTTGGATTAACGAATGCACCTGTTGTATTTATGGATTTAATTAATAGAATTTTCAGAACGTATCTTTTTCAATTTGTTGTTATATTCATTGATGATATTTTGATTTATTCACGTGATGAATCTAAGCATGCTGAACATCTGAAAATAGTGCTACAGACTTTGCGAGATAAACAGTTGTATGGAAAGTTTAGTAAATGTGAATTCTGGTTGTGAGAAGTTGGTTTTCTGGGTCATATTGTATCAGCATTCGGTATCCGAGTTGATTCGAGTAAGATTTCAGCTATTTTGGATTGGAAGCCTCCGAGGAATGTATCTGAAGTCCGTAGTTTTCTGGGACTTGCCGATTACTACAGAGGATTTGTAAAAGATTTCTCTGTGATAGCAACTCCATTGACAAAATTGCTTCAGAAAGATGTGAAATTTGAATGGTCTAAGAAATGTCAAAAAAGTTTTGATCGGTTAAAAGCTCTGTTAAATGAAACTCCGGTGTTGGTACAACCTGGGTCAGGTAAAGAATTCATTATTTACAGCGATGCTTCGTTGAATGGACTAGGTTGTGTTTTGATGCAAGAAGGAAAAGTTGTTGCTTATGCTTTGAAACAGTTGAAACAGCATGAGAAGAACTATCCAACACACAACCTTGAGTTAGCTGCCATCGTGTTTGCTTTGAAGATCTGGCATCACTATTTTTTTGGTGAAATATGTCACGTGTTTTCTGATCATAAAAGTCTGAAATATTTAATGGCGTAAAAAGATTTGAATTTGCGGCAGAGAAGATGGTTAGAACTACTAAAAGACTATGAACTTGTGATTGATTATCACCTGGGAAAAGCAAATGTGGTTGCTGATGCTTTGAGTCGAAAATTGTTATTTGCAATGAATGCTCATTTAGTTCTGTCTAACGATGGTTCAGTTTTAGCTAAATTAAAAGCGAGACCTTTGTTTTTACAACAGATTATCGAAGCTCAGAAGGTTGATAATGAGATTATGGCTAAACGAACTCAGTGTAATTTTGATTCTGATTCTGAATTTCGAATAGATGATGATGATTTTCTGAGGTTCAGAAATAGACTTTGTGTTCCA